>NC_137817.1:62793203-63395703 GCF_963921795.1 Nannobrachium achirus | reverse complement strand
TTTTCGGCAAACATGTTTGGTGTAGATGGGGAAAAGGAGCAGACCAAAGTACAGAGTGAAAGGTCAAGTTTATTAAGTATTGACGGTTCAAGTGGTTAAATATCTGAAAACACACATTGACATGAATCCAAAATACACGAGGATTGTGCTGTCAAACAATTATATGAGAAGGTTGTGGGGGTCCCTGCTTCATCTCTCTCTCTCAATAGGTCCTTGACCTGAAAATGTTTAAGACCCATGGAGGAAACTATTAACAATGTAATTATTTGACAATGTGACCAATGTTTGACCCGAGGTACTAAAAAGGTCTTTAAAGTCCTTAAATTGTCACTTTAGAAATGTGCAGATACCCTGTATACATGAATACTGTATGTTGGTTTGTTTACTGTTGAGTGAGAAAACAATGTTAACATTTTAGCTAAACATCTGGGGACCCCTCTGGGGGTGCCGACCCACAGGTTGAGAACCACTGTACTAAACTGTCTGAGCACCCCAGACAGTTTTTAAGTTACTTGATTGAGTATTTATATATTTAATATTCATTTTATCAGACACGCCCCCTTCCTATACAAACCCATTGCAACTCAATCTTGAACCATGGTATATTCATCGAAAACACCTACTTGGTGGTGTCTGATATTTTCCTTCTATGGCTTCTAATGCGTGAGGGCCTTTTTAATTTGTATTTATTAAAAATAAACAATTCAATAAAATACAAATAGGGAAAATTAAAAAGAAAAAAAAAAAAACCTAAAAGAATGGCTGGGATGCTCACAAAAAAAACAGAAAGTAGACGTTAAAACAACCCCAAATATGAATGAAAGTGAAATATCCCTTTAACAATATTACATTCCATTATTGTTATTATCAGTATTATCATTATGCTTTTAATCTCATTGTTGGTTGAAATAAAACAACATCCTTGATTTTGCAGCATTTATTTGTTGCATCAAAATTTGAATCATTCGCCGTGGATCAATTAATCATCATAATCTAAAATAGTAAATGGTGCATTTATATAGCGCTTTTATCCAAAGCGCTTTTACATAGATTGTGCATTACATTCACCCATTCACACACACATTCATACACCGGTGGCGGAGGAAACCATGCAAGGCACCAACCAGCTCACCGGGAGCAACTAGTGGTTCAGAGTCTTGCCCAAGGACTCTTCGACATTAACTCAGGGGGAGCCCGGATTCGAACTGGGAATCCTTCGGGAACCCTTCGTGTTCTAATAACGGTTTCTCTACCCCTGAGCTGCCGCCCCTAATCTAATCTAATCATCATCAACAAATATAGTCCAGATCACGAGGGCCAGAAAGAGGATGAAAAAGGTAATTCCAACAACACAGGCGGAGATGTTGATGATCTTGGCTTTTCTTGACGCCTCCTCAGCCTTGGCTCTGTCACCCATGGAATTTGCAGTCTGCACCTGGAAAACAAAACAAGAACAAGACCGTCTTAATTTAGTGCATTGAGTTCAAATAGAGTGTTCATTAACACATATTCAGTTTGAGACGACTGCAATCCGTTAAAGTTTGTAACATCCATCTCAAATCAACATTCACATTATTCATAATAGTCAGTCAACACGAATACAACTTTCCAAAGGATCAAAACAATAATCAATGATGTATTTCAATTCTGATCTGAACTAACAGGAACCCTATAGTCTCACAGTTCTGGGGACGAACATTTGCTAAAAACAGAAGAAGAAAAAAAGCTCTGGACGGCTCTTTTCAGTGAAGAGTGGGGTAGACTGGAAAAAGAGGAGCAGACCTATTAGAGCCCTGGGGAACTCCGGTCAACTATTGTGTTTAATTAAGGGGGTGCCTGCTGGCCTAGGGGCCCAGGCACATACCACATAGGCTCTGATGCCTGACAGTGTGTCGCGGGTTTGAATCCCCACCCCAATGACCTTTGCTGCATGTCGCTCCCTGTCTCTCTCTCCCTGTTTCCTGTCCATCTCTACTGTGTACTATCAATAAAGGCAGAAAACATCAAAAATAAATAAAGAAATATTGTGTTTAAGTGGTTTCAGAAGGTTTATTCCAATGCAGAGCCACAGATTAATAAGGCAAAAAGGCAGATTTACAAAGAGCGATCTACACAGTATATCGTCGTTGTCGGGTGGAAACCTTGTATGTCCAAGACCGTTCGTTTTGTATTTATCATTTTATAAATGAACTAAACTAGTGAAAATAGCAGATCTACAAGCACACAACGCCTCGCACCGCGAGGCGTTGTGTGCTTGTAGATCTGCTGTTTTCACTACTTTTGTGCGACGGCCTTGTACGATGAAGCAGAGCTTTACTTTGCAAAAGAACGTACACATTTGAAACTTGGAGATACGAGGTTTCCAGCCGACACCGACGATATGTTACATGTAAATAACTCTTATTTAATAATCACCCACCTTGCGAGAGAAGATTATTGCTGCTATTCCAAGTGGCAGACAGCAGCACAGAGTGTTGCAGATGGACCATCCCATGAAGGTCTGAACCATCGTACGGGGCTGGTGGCCTCCTTCCATAGTGGCTCTGTGTCTCAAAGTTCAGATGGGACGGTGTTTGCGAGGTCCTAGATGCAATGGGTCCTGGGTCCTGGGGTTCCACAACATTTTACTGGGTGGGTGTGGTTTAAATTCAAACAGGGGGTTTCTCCGTAAGGTGGGACTTTCGATGGACAACCAACCACAAAGTAACATTCTGCGGTGTTCATTTTAAACCCTGGGAGTGAATATGTTTACTGATGGCGGTCTGTTTTGGTCATTTACACTCTGAGTTAATGTAACTTTCCTCTTCTACCCTGGATTTGAACCCGGTTTCCTGGACAACTCCTGAACATGTTTACCATTGAGCTAACAGAGCCTGCCTGCTTGCTCAGGGGATACATTGAATCTTGACCATCAGGTTAAAATTCGTGTTCTACCACTTTTTGTGGTCACATGTTCAAATACTGGATTCTGATTGATCTGATTAATATTATTTTTTCTTCTCTTCTGGGAGGGTCCCTTGCACAACACATTTTCAGATGGGGGTCCGCTGCCAAATACATGTCAATTTGGGGGGGTTTATTGTCATGAAAAATGTTGAGAACCACTTGTCTATGGCACATACAGCACTGTGATGTAAAAACATCTGTCGTCTCATTTACATAGCCTTGCATAAAACATGACCATGATGAAAGAAATGACACTGAGATGTGTCCACGGGGATGGCTAAGGTTGCTCCATTTGTCCTAGAGAGGTCCAGATGTTCAGCTGGACACATCCAACGATTTACACTCCAGGGTCCATTCCCCCCCCCCCCCCCCCCCCCCCCCCCCTATCCTTGTGACTCAGTGGAACCTGGTCCAACTGCTTTATTCAGAACGGGTACACATTATTGTGTATTATTATTTTATGCTTTAACTATTGAAAAATAGCAGATCTACAAGCTCGGCAGCGCGGCACCGAGTGCCGCGCTGCGAGCTTGTAGATCTGCTATTTTTGAAAAATAGTGAAAATTTTAACTTTGACCCGATTCTATAAGTATCTTTTGAGTCCTTCTAAGGTTTTTTGAAAAAACCTATGTTTCTATGTCAGCAATCTGACTAGCCATCGTCAAAGAAAAGGTCCTTTTCACTTAACTGGAGCTCAGTTAGTCTGTTCTTGAGAGACTACCATGTCAGTGGTTCTCAAACCTTTTCATGTGAAGGACCCCCAAAATGATATGTATTTGGCCACAGACCCCCATCTCAAAATATTTAGTTCCAGGGACCCCCAAGAAGCAAAATTTGAGTTATAAACGTTCGCTTTAAAAATACATGTATTCAAAGATTTGCACACATTTTCACGACTTTTTCAAAAATAGCAGATACACAAGCTCACAGCGCGGCACTCGGTGCCGCGCTGTGAGCTTGTATATCTGCTATTTTTTAATAGTTAAAGCATCCACTTAACTTTCAAACATGATGCTTTTCTGTATACCAGGGTTCTTCAACATTTTCAGGACCCCTTAGCTGAGAGAGAGATGAAGCAGGGACCCCCACTACCTATAAAATTGTGTTGCAGATTAAAAATGTTCATGGATTTCTTAGACAGCTTAGACTTGTTTGACAGCACTGTCATCATGTTGGAGTAATGGGTATTTTCAGAAGTTTAACCACTTGAACCATCAAATACTTTAGTCTGCTCTTCTTTTCCCTCTACAAACCACTTTACACTTTACAAACCGCTTACAACGCCTCGCAGCGCGAGGCGTTGTAAGCTTGTAGATCTGCTATTTTTGGCTAATGTTCCACTCAGAATAGGGGTGCTATAGGGTTCAAATGGTTCATGTAAAAAACATGATCCTATCACACAAAGATTTGGCGGCCCCCCCTGTAGTAACTCTGAGGACACCCTAGGGGTCCCGGAACCCCTTTTGAAGACCCCTGCTGTATCCTATTTAAAATTGTTTCGGAAAAATGCAGCTTTTTGTCCCAAAGCGATTGCAAAAGATTGCTGCTATTTGTTTCCAAAAGATGTATACCCTATATCAGGGTCTTCAACAGGGGTTCGCGACCCATAGGGGGTCCGCGGAGTTACTGCAGGGGGTCCGCGAAATTATTGGTAAAAAAAAAAAAAAAGATAAAAAAAAAATGTTTTCTTTTTTTCCCCTTTTTTTTCACATTTATGTTAAAAAATAAATCATGATTCTATCCATTTTGAATAGCTTGAATACATGATTACTATGCAATTGACAGATTGTTAATATTATTGACATTGGTTCTCAGTTAATAAGTAGCATGTTTAGAAATGGTAGTGGTACGGCCCACCCTGCTCGCTGTAACTTGTATGTTTAAAATAAAAAATATGTCGTAGCCCCGACCCCCCCACCCTACGAGGTGGTAGGGGGTCCCTGCTCCATCTCCCCATCAGTTTGGGGGTCCCCGGCCTGAAAACGTTGAAGACCCCTGCCCTATATTATACGGTATGTATATAACGACGAAATGTGACATAGCTCTGTTAACAGTTCATACTATGCTCTACCACTTCCAACTGTAATACATTCCCCATTTTCAGTTGTTTTTATTAGATTTCGACACTCAGGCTTGTGTGAAACCTCAGACATTTTTTTTAGTTGCTTGATCCATTTTAGTTTAGTGATATAAATTAACCTTCCTATAAAACCCATTGTGTCTTCAATAATTAAATTAGTCTAACATGGTTAGAATGGAGTTTGAAGTTGCAATGGCTTTACAGTAGGTCTATATGGGGAAGGGGAGTGTCTGATGAAAGGAATATCAAATTATCTAAATACAGAATCGAGCAACACAAGAACTGTCTGGGCTGCTCACGAAAGCCTGAGTAGACGTCGAAATGACCCCAAAAAGTGAAATATCACTTTCACTCAAATCCACTTTTCACTATTTCAGCGTGCTTTTCAGTAGCTTGGAATATACATATACTGTATATCAGGGTTCCCCAATTAGTTTTCCCCAAGCCAAGGGCCGAATTATGTCTAGGGTACCAAGCAGAGGGCCACAACATTGCAGGGGACGACGGTGGCGTTCCTGCTACTCCAGTGACAGTTCAGATATCGTTGTTGTCGGGTGAAAATCTTGTATGTCCAAAACCGTTCGCTTTGCATTTATCATTTAAAAAATGATTTAAACTAGTGAAAACAGCCGATCTACAAGCACACAACGCCTCGCATCGCGAGGCGTTGTGTGCTTGTAGATCTGCTGTTTTCACTACTTTTGTGAGACGGCCTTGTATGATGAAGCAGGGCTTTACTTTGCCAAAGAACGTACAAATTTTGAGATACGAGGTTTCCACCCAATAACGACGATTGTGTTGTTGCTGCTCTCCATTTATTACTGGGGTTGGTGGGGGCCAGACAGTAGCCCCCCGCGGGCCATGGGGAACCCTGCTGTATATCTATACTATAGATTATAAAGACTTCTTTTGACAAAGTCTTTAATTAATGTAATAATGATGATAACAATGATTATTATTATTTAATTGTTCATTTAAATAAAAGAACATCCTTGTTGATTGTGTAGCATTTATTTATTAACACAATTGAGAAGATCTATTAAAAGGCAAGGGTACCACCGACCACAGAGGCCAGAATGATGATGATCAAAATAATAATTCCAAAAACAAGTGCAGAGATGTTGAAGATCTTGGCTTTTCTTGACGCCGCCTCAGCCTTGGTTGTTTCACCCATCGTATTTGCATCTTGCACCTTAAAAACAAAAACAAACAGAAAAACAAAAAAGTCATAATTTAGTGCATTGAGTTTGATGCCTTCAAATCATGATAATAGTTCACACATTAGCAACCATGCAAATTGTAACCAATTGTAATTAATTTGATTCAGATGAACCCAATCATCCATCCCAAATCAAAATGCACATCCTATATACTGTATAATGGTCAACATGCATTGATATTTCAGGATCAGGATTAATGCTAAATAATGAATGCTCTAATGTGTGATTACATGTTTGGAGACCTAACTTTTCAAGCCTTTCAGAGTAAAGGTTTTTGTACATGGAAACATGCATGTGCCTTTATATTAAAGACAATTTCATATGTGGTCACAGAGAGATAAAAATGACAATAAAAGAAAAAAAAATAACTGTCCTACTGCATTTAACCACATGGAAACTAGTGACACAATTTGGGGGCAAACATTCGGCCAAAATAGCAGATCTACCATCTCTGAGCTTGTAGGGCGTCTGTTTTCAGTGAAGGGATTTGGAGTATAGAGAGAAAAAAAGGAAATCCTAGTAGGTGACTCTGGTCAACTAAGTATATTGGGTGATCAATTCATTAATGAATATGCAGTAAGTGGTATGTTATGTATAGTACGTCTTGGTTTCAGAAGGTTTATTCCAGTGCAAGGCCCATAGATTAATAGGGGGAAAAACAATAGGTGATATAGTTTACAGCAGGGGTTTTCAACAGGGGGTCCGGGACCCCTAGGGGGTCCTCAGAGTTACTACAGGGGGGCCACCAAATCTTTATGTGATAAGAACTTTGTTTTTTTTACATTACTACCCGGCTTGGTTGAAAGCTTGATTCTGATTGCCATGTAAACAAACACACAGCGTCATTTACAACTAAACGTTGCTCTCAAGAATGCTTTTAGAAACATTTGAGGCGAGAAATAGACGACGCAAATATCAGAAAATGGATTCTATCGGATCAGCACTTCCTTGTTTTCCAAGGCGACCGTGTCGCGCTGGGGGGGACGCCCAGCGCAACACTTGTGGAATACTTTCAGCAGTCTGTAAACAAGGAAATACTTTGTTTTGTTTTTAGTTTTGAGTCAAATTATTAATTGTATTTATTAGCCGGGTAACAAATGCTATAAGGTCTTGTTGCTTGGTCATTATGGCTTACTTCAGGCTGATAATTCCCCAGAGGCTTCCCCCTCCCCTCGGCTCCGCCTCGGGGGAATTATCAGCCTGTCGTGTCCATATAAGGAGTCGCATACTAGCATTCCTATCCTGAGTGGAACAATAGACACAAATAGCAGATCCACAAGCTTACAACGCCTCGCGCTGCAAGGGGTTGTAAGCTTGTGGATCGACTATTTTAGGCAAAGAGGTTTGTAGAGGGAAAAGAAGAGCAAAGTATTTGACAGCTCAAATGGTTCAATGTCTGAAAATACACATGTTGTCAACCAACATGATGACAGTGCTGTCAAACAAGTCTAAGCTGTCTAAGAAATCTCTGAACATTTTTCATCTGCAACACAATGCTTTTACAATTATGTAGTACTTTGGGGGTCCCTGCTTCATCTCTCTCTCAGCTAAGAGGTCCTTGGCCTGAAAACGCTGAAGACCGGACCCTAGTTTACAGTATATAGTTATAGCGTAATAATCACCCACCTTGCGAGAGAAGATTATAGCTGCTATTCCAAGTGGCAGACAGCAGCACAGGGTGCTGAAGATGGACCATCCCAGATAGGTCTGAACCATCGTACGGGGCTGCTGGCCTCCTTCCATAGTGGCTCTTTGTCTCAAGTTCAGATGGACGGTGTGTGTCCTGCATGCAGAGTGCTGGGATTCTATGACATTGTACTGGGTAGGTGTGGTTTAAGTTTAAGGGGGGGCTTTGTAAGGGAGAACTTTCTATGGCCAGCCAACCACAAAGTAACATCCTCAGTGCTCATATTATTGAGTCAAACAGTGTTGTTTTTGACAGCAAATTTTGATTTAGTTTTAGGCATAGTCTTTTGAATAAAATGTCTTATAGTTTTAGTCATAATTTAGTCACTGGAAAAGATTTAGTTTTAGTCTAATTTAAATATCACTTGGCAGTTGGCACTGGGTGAAAAAATGGGTTACAAGAAAATAAAAAAAATATATATATCATAAGATTTTAGGCGACTAAATCTACAGCTGATTTAGTCAACTGTAGAATTGTATTTTGGCAGGCCTTGATGGCATCGTAATGGCTGATTTTACACTTGGTTGCGTGCTGAAAATAGCAGATCTACAACCTCACAAGGCGTCGCGCACACTTGAGAGCAACCAAACATAAAATGACTCTCTTCTCCACTAGTCGCTCCCTATAACAACGCCCACACATTTCATATTTGATTAACTTATACATTTCATTTTAGTAAATTGTCGATGACTGCGCAGCCCAGTTCGCCCAAGGGCCCCAGAGAGACAAGAGCCCCAGGCCCCGGCCCCACCGGCCCTATGGATAATCCAGCCTTGGGTCCATTTGTTTACCAACCTTCCATCACTAAGCTGGGGACCACCTGTAAGCCCTTCAAGGACTTGCCTGACTGCGAGCGCCAGACATCTCACACTACGTTTCACTTCGGGAGAGAGTCTGAGATTACGGACGGAGATTCTACTTCGGCGTGGGCGGGCTAAAGCCTATTGACGTCACACACACACACACACACACACACACACACACACACACACACACACACACACACACACACACACACACACACACACACACACACACACACACACATACACACACACACACACACACACACACACACACACACATGACGGCGACGTGGCGTGACATTGCGAAAATACGTTATTTCTCATAACATATTATATGTCTGCATGTTTACGTTAGTGCAAAATGGTATTAAAACGTGAGGAAACGGCACTATTTCATAGTTTATTAAAATAATACGAGTCGAGTCTGACTCCGCCATGACAGTTTTCAAGGACCAATCAGAGTCCACTAGACTCTCACGTGGGCAGAGGACACCAATCAGAGTCCACGAGCGAGTCTCACGTGAGCTCAAGAGCTCTGTTTGGAGGGGGCTGGGACCGGAGCAGCCAAACCACGTGCCCCAAGCATACAACCCTGATTGGCCCATTTAATGCGCCCGCTTTTCAGGCGCGCTCGAAATAAAATAAAATATGTGCAGCTTCAGTCCACACTACAAACCACCCACCAACAGGGGGTGGTGATGTGCGGACTGAAGTATCAGGCTATTCAAGGACCACTGGTGGCCCCCGGAACACTGGTTGAAAACCACTGGTCCTCATTGGCCAAGGGCCCTGCCTTTGTACTGTCGGTAATTTTTTTGCAGAGAATAAACTTGGCCCATAAAGATTACTATTTTATGCTTTAACTATTGAAAAATAGCAGATATACAAGCTAGCTTGTAGATCTGCTATTTTTGGAAAATCGTGAAAATGTGTGCAAGTCTTTGAATATCTTTGACCCGATCTTTGACCCGACGTCTAAATCCTTCCTCTAAATCAGCTGTTCTCAAACTTTTTCATGTCAAGGACCCCCAACATTAAATGTATTCGTCAGCAGACCCCCATCTCAAAATATCTTGTTCCAGGGACCCCCCAGAGGCAGAGCTTTGAGTTACAAAAGTCTGCTTTGAAAAAATATATATTGAAAAATGTGCACACTTTGTCACGATTTTTCAAAAATAGCAGATCTACAAGCTCGCAGCGCGGCACTCGGTGCCGCGCTGTGAGCTTGTATGTCTGCTATTTTTCAATAGTTAAAGCAGTCAATAATTATAGCCCTAATTGGGTTAAAATACAAGAACATCCCTGTTGAGATTGTGTAGCATTTATTTATTACAATAAAATTGAGACAAATCTATCAAAAGCCAAGGGAGACCAGAATAAAGATAACAATAATAATTCCAAAAACAAGAGCAGAGATGTTGATGATCTTGGCTTTTCTTGAGGCCGCCTCAGCCTTAGTTGTTTCACCCATCGTATTTGCATCTTGCACCTTAAAAACAAAAACAAACAGTCATAATTTAGTGCATTGAGTTTGATGCCTTCAAATAATTACAATAATTCACACATTAGCAACCATGCAAATTGTAACCAATTGTGAGGAATTTGATTCAGATAAACTAATCATCCATCCCAAATCAAAATGCACATCCTATAATACTGTATAATGGCTTGTCAACATGCATTGATATTTCAGGATTTACACTAAATAATGAATGCTCTAATGTGTGATTTCATGTGTTATGAGGGATTGGCAATAAACTGGAGACTAACTTTTCAAGCCTTTCGGAGTAAAGGTTTTTGTACATGGAAAGTTTGCCTTTCAATTAAAGACAATTTCATTATGTCCTCACAGAGAGATAAAAATGACGATAAAAGAAAAAAAATATTGCCTTCAATCAAAAACACTGTCATAGTGTATTTAACCACATGGAAACTAGTGACACAATAATGGGGCAAACATTCTGCCAAAATAGCAGATCTACAATCTCTGAGCTTTTCAGTGACGGGATTTGGAGTAGAGAGAAAAAAAGGGAAATCCTATTAAGTGACTCTGGTCTAATTGGGTAATCAATTCATTAATGAATATGCAGTAAGTACATGTATAGCACGCCCTGGTTTCAGACGGTTTTATCCAGTGCAAGGCCCACAGATTAATAGGTGGACAAGAGTTACAACAGGTGATATAGTTTACAGTATATAGTTAATATCGTCGTTGTCGGGTGGAAACCTTGTATGTCCAAAAGCGTTCGTTTTGTAAAAAAAAAAAAAGAACTAAACTAGATCTACAAGCACAGCGAGGCGGTGTGTGCTTGTAGATCTGCTGTTTCCACTACCTTTGTGCGACGGCCTTGTATGATGAAGCAGGGCTTTACTTTGTGAAAAAACGTACACATTTGAAACTTGGAGATACGAGGTTTCTGCCCGACAGTGACGATATGTAATAATCACCCACCTTGCGAGAGAAGATTATCGCTGCTATTCCAAGTGGCAGACAGCAGCACAGGGTGCTGAAGATGGACCATCCCAGATAGGTCTGAACCATCGTACGGGGCTGCTGGCCTCCTTCCATAGTGGCTCTTTGTCTCAAGTTCAGATGGACGGTGTGTGCCCTGCATGCAGAGTGCTGCGATTCTATGACATTGCACTGGTAGGTGTGGTTTAAGTTTTAGGGGGTTTCTATGGCCAACCAACCACAAAGTAACATCCTCAGTGCTCATTTCAAAAAAGCAGTGGTTTTCAACCCTTTTCATGTCAAGGTCCATTAATTATTCTGCATTTGAGCCACAGACTAATCCTCCCGGACCCCAAAACCTAGAATAGAGTAGGTGTTATCTTATCATTGGATAACATTTTGTCCACAATTCCATGCAGTATTGATGTTGGTACCATAGGAAAGATAACAGGCACACGTTGATCAAAATGACAATTCTTCATCGTTCTCTAATTGTGCAGAGTTATTGTAAATGAAGTAATGCAGATGTGTTTAACAATAATATGCTTAAAATTAAACCATATGGGCCCATTTAGTTTCATTTTACTCTCTCAAGAGTTAAAGATCTATAAGGGTCCATTCAGGGACGGATTAACCCCCGCGAGGGCCCTGGGGCTGGGTTAGGGTTAGGGCACCCTCCCACCCGACCATAAAACGCACACAACCCAGCTCGGATTTTAAGCCATGCTGATCATCTGTGGGTCAAGAAAGCACCTGTAGACAACAGAGGAGGGGCCCACACATTTCATAATTTGATTAACATATACATTTCATTTTAGTAAATTGTCGATGACTGCGCAGCCCAGTTTCCCCAAGGGCCCCTGAGAGCCAAGAGCTCCTGGCCCTGGCCACACCGGCCCTATGGATAATCTAGCCTTGAGTCCATTTGGTTACCAACCCTCCATCATTTAGCTGGGGACCACCTGTAGCCCCTTCAAGGACCACTGGTGGCCCCTGGAACGCTGGTTGAAAACCACTAAATATTTATACACGATGAACTATTTTGGTCAATTTTGGTCAATCTTTAAATCAGCGTTCACGTGTTTCAAGTTTCGATTCAAGTGTACAATTTGTGGCCCTTCACTCACTTTATCGAAGGCAGCATGGCCCTCTGTAAATACAGTAAATCTTGCCCACCCATGGTTTACACAATGCTCTACACCCTCCAACTGTATACCTTCCCCATTTTCAGTAGCCAATCAGGAGGGAATATGGGAAACGGGAGAGATCCATGTTGATGGCATGACTCTAGAGATACTGTGTACTGCTTTGTGTGATTTTAGGGCAAAATCTGTAGGAGCAGTGTCCAAAAATGTGTTTTTCAAAAATCAGCCAGATGGTGGCGCTAGATGGGACAGATGCATTTTGATGACATGACTGTAGAGATACTGTATGAACTCTGTAGGAGCAGCGTCCAAAAATGTGTCTTGTAAGAATGGGCCTCATGGTGGCGCTAGAAGAGAACCATGTGAGAAATGGGGGGTGGGGGTTGTGGTTTGGCAGCCAAGGAGTGTGTGTGCAAATTTTGGCATGGATCGGGTCAACGGTAAAATACAAGAACATCCCTGTTGATTGTGTAGCATTTATTTATTACAATAAAAAAACAGAGATGACAACAATGATGATAGTAAAGATAATTCCAAAAACAAGAGCAGAGATGTTGAAGATCTTGGCTTTTCTTGATGCCGCCTCAGCCATAGTTGTTTCACCCATCGTATTTGCATCTTGCACCTTAAAAACAAAAACAAACAGTCATAATTTAGTGCATTGAGTTTGATGCCTTCAAATGATGATAATAATTCACACATTAGCAACTATGCAAATTGTAACCAATTGTAATGGATTTGATTCAGATAAACCCAATCATCCATCCCAAATCAAAATGCACTTCTAAAACGGCTAGTTCCATTCCTTGATTCTGATTGGCTGGTTGCCGTGGTATATGAGACTATAACCCACAGCTTGAATCAGTTTATATCAAAGCCGGGTGCGTTATTTCTTTCCACTGTGCCGTGAGGCTGAACTAGAGAAGTGAGCGTTTGATTTTCTCTCAAATCCTGCCGTGCAGGTGCTTCTAAGCACCGCCCGCATGCATAGGACAGTGACTGAATGGCTCCGGGCAGGGCTTGTAAAGGCGAAAAGCGCCTCTATTCTCCAGGCACTACTCGGCTGTTAGTTTAGGTTGCTATGCTAGCGTTTTTGATGTGATGTTCACCCACATAGCAGCTAAATCTGGATGAAAATAAACATGTGTATGGATCGAATATGGTTCTTAAAGGACAACTCCACCCTAAATCACTTCTAGGCTCATTTTCCTACTTATATTGATCCAAAATTACTGTCCATGGGGTCTATTAGGCACAAATGCTCCTGTTGTCCGGTTTCCCCAGCAGAACCCAGCTGCTCTCATAGCATAGAGTGGAGCCTATAAGCCTATCACTTTTAAACTATTTGTTGTGGTCAAAAGTGATTTTATTTTTCATGAATGTGTTACTAGTTGTCATTACAAACACATCCATGCCATCGTTGTCCCACAAAAGCCATCACACTCTGCTAAACAGATGTTATGCTTTTATGTGTTTTACCAAGTCCCGGAAAAGATGCCCTGTGATTGGCCAGTACAGTCACTTTGATTGGCAGTTGTGCCGAAATGCTCACCCCAAAACATTATTTATGAGACTGTGGTGGCTTGTGTGGAGCAAACAAGGCATGGATGTGTTTGTAATGACAACTAGTAACACATTCATGAAAAAAGAAATCACTTTTGACCACACCAAATAGTGTAAAAGCGATAGGCTTATATGCTCCACTCTATGCTATGAGAGCAGCTGGGTTCTGCTGGGGAAACTGGACAACAGGAGCATTTCTGCCTAATAGACCCCATGGACAGTCTTTATGGATCAATATAAGTAGGAAAATTTACCTAGAAGTGATTTAGGGCGGAGTTGTCCTTTAACATGAGACTGATCTAACACATAAGTGTTGTTTCCCTATTTTTTGGCAAAAAGAATGACGTGACTTTATAAACACACACTGGCTTCCGTACCCGTTCCTGGGATGTGGCTGGTAAACATTTTATTTCTTTTCTTTAAATAATGGAATGCTATGATTTTCATGTTGCAATATTGTGACCGTTTTAGAAAGGCAATAAGCCACGCGAGGCTTGTGGTTACCGGGGTAGTATACATTGGCTGAGAGGGTTGGAAACACTCGGCTCCGCCTTGTGTTTCCCAACGCCTCTCAGCCGGTGTATACTACCCCTTTAACCACTCGCCTCTTGTGGCTTATTGCTTTAATATACCACACATGGGCAACATGCGGCCCGGGGGCCAGACCTGGCTCTTCCCCCCCCCCCCCCCCCCCCAAAAAAAAATTGGATAAAAACCCACATTCTAAAAGTTTGCTATGTGTTAATAGTTTTGAAACAGTGATTTAACTTCACTCCAATTAATAGTAGGCCTAATTCATATTTATCATTTGAGTACATACCTGCATACCTCTGTATTGTCAAATGTTTTATGTTTTTAATGTAACAATGAAACGGTCAACCTTGAGTCCATAGTTATAACATAATGTAATGTGTTTTTATTGGTGACCTATGCAGAGGTGCAAGGTGCATATGAGATAAGATAAGATAAGATAAGATACAGTATATATTCGGGAAGAGGGCGGTTTACGAGGCTAATACATTTATAGGCTAATTTAAACTCACTGAATGCCACCCTTTATTTCAAATCTATCAAAATGGTGCCATCCATTTTGTTTAATTTTACCTTTTTATGGGGGCCAAAATCATATTTTGTACTTAAATTACATATATAAATCTATGCTTCTATCGAAAGCCACACTACCCCTCTTACAAAGGAAAACATGTATATTTATATATATATATATCCTATCATTAGATTTGGGCTTCAATAGAACATGTGTAAGATGACCTAGATCACATTGATATATACTGTTATTATGATTGCTGTGTGTGTTCTAGAGTGCAATGGCCTTTGAAAACCACCAGGTGGTGTTCTCCTACTATCTGATCACACATCAGAAGAAGGAAGAGACACGTCCATCTTGTTTTGGTCCGGGCCTAGTTGTTTACATCAGTGCCAGGCCTTTTTGCTAACATGCTATAACACTTTCGAGCCCTGACGATCGCTATCAAGGGCTCTGATTGCCGAATGGATGGCACCGATCGAACGGGGGCATTTTTCTGAGTTTTTTGAGTACCTATACTTCGTCTGGGAAGCACGGGATGTGTATAAACGAACGTGTATAGCTAACGCTAATATAGACGGGAACCAATGTTCGGGAACCAATGTTTCCCGTCGGACTGTGTTCACCGGTGTTACAGTCAAATCGGTCGTGGCGCTCCGGTCACGGAGGCTCACGGCTAACTTTTAGAACGATTTTTTTAAAATTAAAATTATGTCATGAAAGATAAAACTTTTGATTAATTAAAAATACGTAAAGTGCGTTTATGGCACTCAGGAACAAAGACGTATAGTACGTTTATGGCGTTCAGTTGATATGACATTGATACGAGTGATATGAGTTGATATGAGTGATACAGCTGTCTTGTTGTGAAAGGACCTCATTGTTAAGTAGTTTGGCATGTCTACCAAATTCATGCAGTTTGAACATTGATTGTTATGTGTGTCACTCACTTTATCGAGGTCCGGAAATGAATGCTGCCCAGTGCCCACCCCTAGCTTATACAGACACTTGATTAATCCCTTTCCCTGCAACCAACCATCCTAAATATGGGAGCGTTTCGCTGTTACTACGTGTCATCTGTTCGACACCTAACTCTAACCCTTACCCTAAACCTAACCTCCGTGGGGTGAGTCACTAACCCTCCCGACGCTCCTTTGTCGAAATGACAGTCGTTCAGAGCGAGATTTCCCCCCTAAATATGTCATGTCAGACACAATGAATAAAAGTTCTATGTTCCTCCTTCAATAGCAGGATATCATTCACTGAAATGATGTATGTCTTGGAATATTTAAATTTCGCAGACCTATTCAGTACCATATCCTCCATGGAGGCCTAAAGAATGGATAAAAGTTAAATTTGGACTGCATGGCTCCACAGATCTGCAGAACAGCTACATGACCACATATGATTCCTCCTATATATATATATATATATATATATATATATACAGGCCTGAAATTTCGTCATTTTAGGGACAAGGCTACTTGGCTGAGAGAGGGCGAGATCATTTAGCGACCTACAACCGGTTCGCGACGTGGTCGGTAGTTTTCAGCGACCGGGTCGCTAAATCGACCGACTGGGACGGTAAAACCACCGACCGGGACGCTAGAACCACCGACCGGGACGCTAAAACCACCGACCGGGACGCTAAAACACCGACCGGGTCGCTAAATCGACCGACCGGGACGCTAAAACCACCGACCGGGACGCTAAAACCACCGACCGGGTCGCTAATTCCACCGACCGGGACGCTAATTCCACCGACCGGGACGCTAATCCAGCGACCGGGTAGGTAAATCCACCGACCGGTGGTCGCTTCCACCGACCACCGGGCTACTAACCCTAACCCTAACCCTAACCCTAACCCTAACCCTAAACCTAACCTCAGTAACCTTACCTCAGTTAGGCTAACCTGCCACGCAACCTCCCGACCGGGTCGCTAAATCAGCGACCGCGTCGCTAAATCACCGACCGCGCCACTAAAGCGAGCGACCGGGTCGCTAAATCGACCGACTGGGGCGCAAAATCTTCCGACCGGGTCACTAGATGTACCAACCGGGTCGCTAAATCTACCGACCTAAAACTGCAGGCAGGTCAGTAGATTTAGCGACCGGGTCGGTCGATTTAGCGGCGCGGTCGGTGATTTAGCGACCCGGCCGCTCGATTTAGCGACCCGGTCGCTCGATTTAGCGACCCGGTCGATGAAAACTACCGACCACGTCGCAACCCGGTTGTAGGTCGCTAAATGATCTCGCTCCTACTGACTTGGCTTTTGGTGTCGTCCATTTTTTGAGCGCAAAAAGGCCAAATGCCAGGACTGGAAGGCCATCAAATAAAACAAGATTTTAGTCCATTGAAAGAATTTGTTGAATTTAAGGGTTATGGATGTCGATATCTGCAGTGAAATAGATAAATGATGGTCATCTGATCCATGCTCATCCCTGCACCAATCAAAGAGCTCATCTCATCTCACTACCTATATATATATATATATATATATATATATATATATATATATAATAATGATAATGGTAAAACATTGGCCAAATTGTAAAATAATATAAGGAAGAGGCATTTTGAAAATAGCCAGTAGCGACACACACCATAGGTGTGCCCTGGGATATTTTGGCTATGAAAGGTGTGCCTTGACAGAAAAAAAGGTTGGGAAACACTGTGTGACTCTACTACCTACGCTACACTCCCTTTGTCTGTGGAATACACTGAAGTTAAATTCATGTTAACTGATATGCAGATATCTCATGATAAGTGAGCAGATATGTGCAATTAAATGGGAACATTTCCTGGTGACTTCATCCGGCCAACACTCCCTCTTCTGTGGAATACACTGACTAACCAATTAAAATGGGCACATTTCCAGATGTCTTCACCCAAGCCACACTCCCTTTTCTGTGGAATTTCTTGACTTCTGACTGCCCCCTATTTCCCAAACACTAGGTCGGGACATCGTGGACACATTTGTATGGGTCCCTTAATTTTTTGGTTTCCTACTGTTTTTAATTATTATTTCTGTAATTTAATTTAGAATCAAGAAAGTTTTTAAGAAATTCCATAAATTAGAAAAAACGTTGAAGAAGTAGTGAAAATAGACAATCTCCAAGTGACGTGTTGTGAGCTTGACTCTTGTAGACACATGTCTACATGACAAGAAAGAGGCACAGGTGTCTACTGTCTACTGTTGACAAGAAAGAAGAGAAAGTGGTAGAGTCAGCTGGGGCATTAAGGCCACTGTGGCCTCAGGTTATGCCATTGGTTTGAGGGGCACAAGGCCGAATTGAAGGGCAACGACGGCCATGGCCTTCATGGCCTCCATGAAATTCCTGACCTGTATATATATATATATTAGAGGTGGGCAACGATTAATTTTTTTTAATCGCGATTAATCGCACTCAATCCTGGAGTTAATCGCGATTAATCGCGATTAAAATGGCTCATTTTAAGTCTGCCGAAGGCATTCAAAATTAGTGGCTTCCCTGAAAATCGCGGGCCCCCCTGCAAGGATGGGGGCAGGAGCCCTTTTTCAAATGATGATGGAGTTCTGTCCGTCTGTCATTCAATGTTATATGAGGTACATAAAGGTTTCCTGGGTAAATAAGGCGAAAAGCTTACTAGGATCTCCTTTTAGTTGATCTTGTACCAGTGAACTGTACTGTCATGAAACTACTTTTTCCTATGCAAACTTCTAATAAAGTCTTTAATCAATCAATCAATCAATCAATCAATCAATCTCTCTGGAAGAAGTTGCACATGATCTCTGCAGCCGGGCTGAGGCGCTCCAACAAGACCACTCTGACAAGCTAAATGCTGGGTGCAGTAAATGTATTTGTCTGCAAACAGCCCAATGAGCCCATAATATTAACAGCTGCATGTTTATTTTATTTGTAGCCTATTTATTTATAAAAAAAAAAAAAAAACGTAATTCACAAAATATTTTTGACAGTGTACTCAGTCTCGTTTTTGCGGTGGTCAGAACGAGAAGGCACAACGTTTTTTACAGTGTAGGCTACTTTGTGCTTCCTTGTGGTCGGAGCTGCTGCTGCACTTCTATCAACGGATTTACACACGTTTCTTTCTTGCAAAGTTGCACAAGTGATTTATAGGGGACTAAGGGGAGCATTTAACAACATGGAGCACTTTAAACATGCAGCTTGCTTTGTGACGGCAATGATCACGAGTCACGACAGTCAGAACGTGGTAGGAGGAGGCGGCTTGAAAACCCTTTTAGGGCACTCTAGCTCGGAGACAGAACAGGGAGACATGTCTGTCCATGCAGTGAGTTTGAGTAATAACAACTGAATATAGGTAAAGCTGACGTCTCATTATCAACACTAGCACAGCACACAGGTGCAACCAATGACTGTGTGACATTAACAGGCACATTGTTGTGAAATATACAGCCATATTTTAGAACGCCTCTGCCTAGACAACATGTTGACTGCATCTAACAAAACAAGGCAGCGTGTCCTGTGTGTGATGTCATTGCGCATGCAGCTCCCAGACCCAACTTTGATCCGCGATTAACGACGATATTTTTTTTTACCGCCGACAAGAGTCTCACGTTAACGCAGCACGATAACGCCGATAACGGCCCAGGTTTAATATATATATATATATATATATATATATCAGAGATTGCGTTAGACCGGGAATTGCCGGATTTGACCGATTTTTTATGGCCAAGACCGAAAAATAAAATTCCTCCCGGACATCCTGACCGATTGAAAAACCAATGGTCATTTATCATTATCGCCGTCTGCTCCTCATGCGCAGGCTGCCTGCCTCTCTCTCTCTCTCTCTCTCTCTCTCTCTCTCTCTCTCTCTCTCGCTCTTTCTCTCTCTCTCTCTCTCTCTCTCTCTCTCTCTCGCTCGCTCGCCCGCGCGCTCCCCCGTTCTCTCTCTCTCTTTCTCTCTCTCGCTCGCTCATTTCAGTGTCAGTTTGCGATGCACGCACAGCATGTAAAGCCATGGGAATTAAGGAATGCACGCACGGTCAGCAATCAACCCATAAACAAACATTATACACTTGATTGAAGTTATGAGGAGAGGAGATGGAGTGGAGACAGTAGGAAGAACAAAGCCTTTTCAACTCTCCCAAAGTTGCATAACATGGACGCACTGTCACCACTCGACAGTGAGTATTGGATTAATTGCTGGCCAGATGAATATCAACCTTTTCATTATTCTGAAGTCAAGACATGGTATTGTATTGTTGGCATGAAACATGATGCAACAGAAAGACGTTGTTGTGAAAGCAGTGTGCGTGTGCCACATGCAGACAGCCTGCGCGAACAGCGCGATTAGTCCAATATAATTAATTCCCTTATGCAAGATTGAAGCGTTTTTTTCTTTTTAGCCTATACTTTTTCATTCAATTCGTTTTCAGTCCCAACTATGCAGTAGGCCTAATACTTTAACTGTTGCTATTGGCTGTTTGTGCACCTGCTTGTAATGTATGCATTAACATGATTATGTCCGGTATATTCTTCAGATGTCCGGTAAATTTTAATCATGCCGGTCACGGTGACCGGCAGTTAAAAATCCTAGCGCAATCACTGATATATATATATATATATATATATATATATATATATATACACACACACACACACACACACACACACACACACACACACACACACACACATATATATATATTATATTGATAGTATATTGGGTAATCAATTCATTAATGAATATAAGTGGTTTATTATGTATAGAATACATCTTGGTTTCAGAAGGTGTATTCTAATGCAAGGCCCACAGATGAATAGGGGGAACAAGAGTTACAACAGGTGATATAGTTTACAGTATATAGTTATAATGTAATAATCACCCACCTTGACAGAGAAGATTATCGCTGCTATTCCAAGTGGCAGACAGCAGCACAGGGTGCTGAAGATGGACCATCCCAGATAGGTCTGAACCATCGTACGGGGCTGCTGGCCTCCTTCCATAGTGGCTCTTTGTCTCAAGTTCAGATGGACGGTGTGTGCCCTGCCCTGCGGTTTCTCTGCAGTGTGATGTCTATAGATGCAACGGGTGCTGGAATTATATAACATTTGGGTGGGAGTGGTTTAAGTTCCAGGGGAGAACTTTGGAACTTAAAACAACTTTCTATGGCCAACCAACCACTACGTGACATCCGCAGGTGTGCTCGATGTGCCATCAATGACATATAAGAAATACGGTGACCCTGTTGGTAAAATGTTTTTATTATAGAGCTCTTATTGACATCTTTGAACGTTTCTAATGTTGTTTCTTGTTTCATTTATTTATTTATTTATTGTTGTTTTTATTGGTGTTTCTTGTTTTATTTTTATTGTTCATGTGTACAAATCGTTGCTCTGGAAAGCACTTTGAGCTGAATGTATGAAAGGTGCTATATAAATAAAGTTTATTATTATTATTATTACTCAGTGCAAATTTTATATATTGAGTCAAAAGCAGTGGTTTTCAACCCTTTTCATGTCCAGGTCCATTATTGTCTCCATCGTCCGTGCATCCGTCAGTCAGTCTGTGCGTCCGTCCGTCCGTCCGTCCGTCCGTCCGTCCGTCCGTCCGTCCGTCCGTCCGTCTGATACCAGCTAATCTCTGTTGACCGTTGGCCCGGTCACTGCCAAACCTCTGCCCCAAATTTTTCACATGGGCCTGTTCTAGCGCCACCAGGAGGCCAACTTCCAAAAATCACACAAATTATTTGACAATAATAGTGTAACAGTAATAGTGCTAAAGCCACCATGAAGCTGATTTGTAAAATTTGGCAGTGAGATCATTCTCATAGGTCCAGTGTCACCCGAGATTAGCTCCTCACAGCCAGACTCAGAGAACCGAAAACATAATCCCTGCCCCCAGATATTTCTGCCTGGCAGGAATAAAAATGACTGATGAGTTTTGTCCATAGGACGTGCCATAATAAGCACTCTCTATCCTCAGCCCTGAGAAAGGCAGCACTGCCACAGCAAAACTTGATTATGTTTACCAATAGCAAAGATTACTGTAAAATCATGATCATTATCACTAGTAAGACACCTGAGGGTGACATGCGACCTCAGGGTGACATGCGACCTCGCCCTAAAGGACGAGGTCGCGTCAATTCTTGACCATCTGGCCAACCACAGCGTTTCTCTGACGATTCTAGTTGTTGTCATTCTGGGGGGAGTTTGTTCATGTTTTTGTGAGCGTATCAACCCTAGGAGACACAGGGAGAACATGCAAACTCCACACAGAAAGGCCCTATCGCCCACACCCTAGGTGGGGTTGGTGATAGGGCCTTTCTGTGTGGAGTTTGCCTAAACATGGAGATGTGGTACAGAATGACTCATATATGGGCATAAAAGGTATGTCATGTGACATCACTTCCTGTACAGACAGTCAGACAGACAGCCATTGACACCGGCCTAACAATGGCCACTGTCTATGACGGTAGTCCCATATGACATGATGGACTGGACTATCTCCATATATAGTGTTCTCCACATCTCCATGTTTAGGCCAAACAGGTTTTCTCCATTTCTCCATTTATAGGTCCAAAAGCCCAACGTTGAGCTTGACAACGAAATGTTCTTAACACAGCCGCCCCCATATTTATTTTAGAAAATATGTTAAATTCTAAGAACGTTTCGAGTACCGGTTTGATACAAGAGCGAATAAGCGCTACACTTCTGGAATCCTGTGCGTCGACTTAAAGTCGGATGCTAACTTTATCTGACGCCCGTTGCCACCTCCTATTTACATTTTCTTTTCTGAGACTGCCGACTGCACATTGTACCTCATCCACCCTTTCTTCTCTCTCCTTTTGGTATCTTTATCCTCCTCCTCCTTTTTTTCTTTTTTATTCTTCTTTTTGTCTTTCTTAGTCTTGTGTATCCTTCTCTTTTTTTGTTTTTCTTAGTCTTGTGTAGCCACCCCGTACAGGAAGTGATGTCACAACTCGCTGACATCACACTGACATCACTTCATGTACAGAAGGAAGGTTACAGAAGGAAGGAAGGAAGGAAGGAAGGAAGGAAGGTCACTCAAGCGACAAGGTTTTTCAGGGTAAATGCGACCTTCGGTCGCAATAAATCCACTTTAATTTGTTCAGGCCAACCAAAAAACATTATGTAGATGTGCACATCGAAAAGCAGCTATAGTACAGAGCTATTTCACTCTTAATTTGAAAGACAGACAGACAGACAGACAGACAGACAGACAGACAGACAGACAGACAGACAGACAGACAGACAGACAGACAGAAAGAAAGAAAGAAAGAAAGAAAGAAAGAAACCACACCTTCAAAGACAGTAAAGCCCTTTGCACACAGGACAGTTGCGTTTTTTTTTTCGTTTGCTGCATGAATAAAACACATTGGATTTGGTGTGCAATGCTGTGAGGAATCGGCGCTGCGGATCCCAAAAGGAGTCAAAAAAGGAGTGATGAGTTTTTTACCGCATGCGACAAGACGCACAAATCGAACTGGGTTCGATCAAGAAAAAAACGCACGGCCGCAGCCACTCGTGTGCATGAGGTCGTAGAGAATCATTGTTTTCTTTTAAAAAAATGAAATTGTCTGTTTTATCCGTGCGGATAAATGTTGCGATAAACACGCCTGTGTGCAAAGGGCTTAAGTTGTCAGCAGCAACATGGCCATCATTGACTGGGACTTTAATGCTGAGAAAGCTTCCATGATACAGTGGTTTGAGAGTGAACATCTGCTAGTTAACAGACCTACAAGGGTTTGCTGTTAGCAGGTTGCACATGCATTGCACAGGCTGTGAGCCATTTGGTACATACGCTCTACTGTACAGATATGAAGCTAAGCAGATGTATGGGGTTGCTTGGTACAACATTATTCTCTGTTTAATGTTTTTGGCAAGCAAGCAAACAAAGGATCTAAGTAAGTAAAACAGACTAACAACAGAACACAACTACAGTGGGATGCAGCTGATATTGACAACCTTTTTGGTCAGCCTTCCCTCAATACCCACAGGAATCACTGGTGTCCACTAGGGTCAGTATAGCGCCATGTAAAACTTTTCAGGTAATCCTGGCCAAACTGGTTATCCTATAGGTAAAGTACTGTTCTATCCGTCTGTCTTTCAATGTTCTATGACATACTTAAAGTGGTTCCTCTGTAAATAAGCCGTAAGGCGTTCTAGGATCTCCTTTTAGTTGACCTTGTACCGGGGATTTGTGCTGTCATGAAACTGTACCTTTCTCTATTGCAAACTGCTAATAAACTCTTCAATTAATCAAACTGTTTCCCAAACACTTTTCATGTGTGGGTCATGGACCCATTTTTATGGGTCCCATTCTTCATGAAGACTTCATTAAGAAGTTGTGAAAATAACCGATCTGCGAGTTTGGGTCCTATGCCAGATTGAGCTAAAACCACAGCGACCAGTGTGTGATGATTTTGTTAATTTGATTGTAAGCCATGATGATCATTATGTGGGCCAAGAAAGCACATGTAGACAACAGAGGAGGGGCCCACACATTTCATATTTGATTAACTTATACATTTCATTTTAGAAAATTCAGTCCATTTGGTTACCAACCCTCCAACATTTAGCTGGGGACCACCTGTAACCCCTTCAAGGACCACACGTGGCCCCTGGAACACTGGTTGAAAACCACTGGTCTAAATATTTATACATGATGGTCTATTTTGGTCAATCTTTAAATCAGCAATCACGTGTTTCAAGTTTCGATTCAAGTGTACAATTTGTGGCCCTTCACTCTCTGTATCGAAGGCAGCATGGCCCTCTGTAAGTACAGTAAATATTGCCCACCCATGGTTTACACCAGGGGTTCCCAAACTTTTTTGTCTCAGGGCACCCCGTAAATATTTTTTTTTTAATCCGAGGCACCCTTACATTATAATTTTCTCTCCCAGCACCATATTTATAGCATATAATCGTTGTCGGGTGAAAACCGTTCGTTTTGTATTTATCATCTATAAAATGTACTAAACTAGTGAAAACAGCAGATCTACAATTGTAGATCGGCTGTTTTCACTAGTTTTGTGCGACAGTTGTATGATGAAGCAGGGCTTTGCTTTACCAAAAGACGTACACATTTGAAATTTGGAGATACGAGGTTTCTGCCCGACAGTGACGATATTTTAGTGATTATGTTGCGAGGAAAACGTTGAGATAATAGCCATTTTGGTTAGAACTGACTGAAAATAACTTTGTACTAAAATTATACTAAATATTTTTTTAAGTGTCCAAAATGAATTCCAAATATGATCAAATTATCTCGTGGCACCCCTGGACTGCCGTCACGGCACCCCAGGGTGCCCCGTCACCCACTTTGAAAACCCCCTCCCAACTGTATATGTTCCCCATTTTCAGTTGTTTTTATTAGATTTCGACACTTGCTTTGGCAATGTTTTCTAATGCCAACAAAGATCATTTGAATTGTATACTCAGGCTTTTGTGAAACCTCAGAAATGTTTTGGGTTGCTTGATCCAGTTTAGTTTAGTGATACTAATGTTATCAGACACCTTCCTATGAAACCCATTGTGACTTCAATAATTAAATTAGTCTAACATGGTTAAAATTGAGTTTGAAGTTGCAATGGATTTTAGTCAGGGACCCACATGCCCAAAAGTTCAAGGAATAGGGTTGAACCTGTGATGTCATGCTGTACTTTTTAGAGAATGCGAAGCCTGCTCTGCTATAGCCATTTGTATATCCACTGTCCCATTGACTTCAATATACAGGAAAAGAATATATATATATATATATATATATATATATATATATATATATATATATATATATATATATATATATATATATACATACATACATACATACATACATACATACATACATACACACACACACACACACACACACACACACACACACACACACACACACACACACACACACACACACACATATATATTAGGGATGTGAATCTCGACCACTGAGGCGATACGATACGGACCTCGATACACTGCCAGCGATACGATATAATTGCGATACATTGAAATCCTGCCGATACGATACATCGCGATCCACCCCTGTTCCCGATACGATGCGATACGATTCACGATTCACCACGATTCAAGCCCAAATCCCAAAATTTACAAAACATAGCGACTAAAAATGTATGACATTTAAATTCAAGGCAATTTATTGTTTCACTGTAGTACTAGGCTCTGTCTAACAACCCAACATAGGCCTATAGTATTCTGGGAGAACACAAAGCTGCTGGCTATTGTAGAATTGTTTCATAACTAATCATATAGAAGGCCTATGTCATTATTAGTAGGCCTATATGTCTTCAACTGGGAGTCAAGGACCCCAATCCAGGGTTATTACAGG
This sequence comes from Nannobrachium achirus, assembly GCF_963921795.1. Classification (NCBI taxonomy): domain Eukaryota; kingdom Metazoa; phylum Chordata; class Actinopteri; order Myctophiformes; family Myctophidae; genus Nannobrachium; species Nannobrachium achirus. Next base: position 63,369,422 of record NC_137817.1, on the reverse strand, counting down.
GGGCCTGCCAAATACTTGTGTGATACAGTAGGCTATAATGCCTAGCCTACAGCGAGGGTCCCTGCTTGATCTCTGTCTGAGCTAAGGGGTCCTTGACCTGAAAAACAATAAAGTCCCTCCCTGGTTTGTATTATTATATTATATTATATTATATTATATTATATTATATTATATTATATTATATTATATTATATTTAATCCAGGATTATGCAATTTTTATAGCCAAAATGTTTTAAAACAGACCTACAAGCTCACAGCGCGTCGCATCCACGACGCATTGTGAGCTTGTAGGTCTGCTATTTTAGGTGCGACACCCTTGTACTGCGATGTATAAATTAGGCTTCTTTCCCAGTCAGAGCAGAACTAGCAGCAGAGAAAGTGAGAGAGTTGCTTGCATCAACAGGAAAGTTGTAGAACAGTGACAAATACTTTGTTTTAAACGCAAGCAGTAGTCCTACAACACCCAGCAACATTGTTGTTGTGTGTGTGCAGTTAATATAGCGCAGAAGATGATCTCAATCAATTGTCCGTCGGAGATTCGCTAAGAAACGGCTGTTGATTACATATCACTCGATCAGCCTGTGCTACTCTGTAACAACAATCAGCGCAGCGGACTTGGTACTTGGATGTTATAAAGCTAAGTACTGTACAACTAATCTTGCATCTTTTTAACCCGTGGGGCTGCTAGTTCGTCCGTGTTGATTCACTCGCATTTCGCTGCACTGTCTGTCTCCCTGGTTGCCTGCATGCAGAGTGCAGATGCTGTCCGTCTGTCCGAGTCGCAGCTCGCGTTAAAGACTGGCTTTTGGGGAGGGGGTTGAACGGCTGATGATGGTGCATTCATGGCGCCTCGGAAACACAGGATAGAATGAAATACTATATGGAAGAACCGATACAATCGCGGAATTTACCGATCCAGACACTCACGGTACGATCCATCACGATTTCGTCCGTCTATTGTACCGGTACACACTGAATGAACCGATTCAACCGTATCGCGGACGTTTGTATCGCGATTACGATCCGTACCGGTATATCTTCGCATCCCTAATATATATGTATATATATGTATATATATATATATATATATATATATAAATATATATATATATGCTTTAAGTAGCATGTTAGGGGTCAAACAGGGTTTTTCATGATTCTGAATCCATTGCAAGCATTTGTTTTACATGAAAAACATTCCTTGTGCTAAAAATGGCCGCACAAAACTGTGAAAAGTGATTCATCAAAAAAAGTTTGTTGAGGAGACACATATGTGTCCAGGTTTCATGGCTGTATGTCAAACAGAGCATGAGCTATACCTGTTCAAACTTTGCACTTTCAAAGGCTTCCTACAGCGCCACCCTTTGGCCAATTGTTTGCGAGCTTCGTGTTTTCGCCGTTTGGCATAGTCCTCTGCCATATTTGAGTTTTGTAAAAAGCGACTGCACCATTGCGAAAAGTGGCGGAATAGAAACACGAATATCAATGAGTGGCCTCCACCACTTCGTGGCTTGGCCACTGATAACAAAGAGAGTTATTATTATTTCATTGTTAATTAAAATACAAGACCATCCCTGTTGATTGTGAAGCATTTATTTATTACAATAAAATTGAGAAAAATCTATCAAAGGCCAAGATAAGAACCAACCACGGAGGCCAGAATGATGATGATCAAAAAAATAATTCCAAAAGCAAGAGCAGAGATGTTGATGATCTTGGCTTTTCTTGACGCCGCCTCAGCCTTAGTTGTTTCACCCATCGTATTTGCATCTTGCACCTTAACAACAAAAACAAACAGAAAAACAAAACAGCCATATTTTAGTGCATTGAGTTTGATGCCTTCAAATGATGATAATAATTCACACGTTAGCAACCATGCAAATTGTAACCAATTGTAATGAATTTGACTAATAGATAAACTAATCATCCATCCCAAATCAAAATGCACATCCTATATACTGTATAATGGCTTGTCAACATGCATTGATATTTCAGGATTTACACTAAATAATGAATGCTCTAATACAGGGGTCTTCAACGTTTTCAGGCCGGGGACCCCCAAACTGATGGGGAGATGGAGCAGGGACCCCCTACCACCTCGTAGGGTGTGGGGGGGTCAGGGCTATGACATATTTTTTTATTTTAAACATGTACAAGTTACAGCGAGCAGGGTGGGCCGTACCACTACCATTTCTAAACATACTACTTATTAACTGAGAACCAATGTCAATAATATCAACAATCTGTCAATTGCATAGTAATCATGTATTCAAGCTATTCAAAATGGATAGAATCATGATTTATTTTTGTTGAAGACCCCTGCTCTAATGTGTGATTTCATGTTTTATGAGGGATTGACAATGAACTGGAGACTAGACCTTTCAGAGTAAATGTTTTCTTACATGGAAAATGTTTCTTTCATTTAGAGACAATTTCTTTATGTCCTCACAGAGAGATAAAAATGACAAATAATTATGAAAAATGTTATTATTTTACCTTCAGTCAAAAACACTGTCATATTTAACCACATGGAAAATAGTGACACTATTATGGGGCAAACATTCGGCCTAAATAGCAGATCTACAATCTCTGAGCTTGTAGATCATCTGTTTTAGTGAAGGGCTTTGGAGTAGAGAGAAAAAAGGAAATCCTATCTAACATATAATTAGAGAGAGAGGTCAGTCAGTCACAAAATGCATTATCTATTCACTCGCTTCAGCGACTGATCTCAAATTTAACATGGCATTGGTCATTAGCATTATACACACCGTGACGGAGCCCGAATTTCATTTTTCCCAAATTCTAGCGATTTCTTAGCGTTTCTTCACTCTATAGCTCTACAGCCTGTTGTCAGGGTTACGGTCCGTTCCTCCAGGCCATGGGATCTGTAGCCCCGGGCCCACACACACCTCTCTCACAGTTAGGAATGTTGCAGTCTCTCTCTCTCTCTCTCTCTCTCTCTGCATGGGTCACGCATGCAACGGGTGATGTGTGTCTCATCTTCCAACGGGTATAGAAAACTTATGTGGAGCAAATACATCCTCATACTTCTATTCACCTAATTTTGCTGTTAAATTATTTGTATCCATCATAAATATACACTCCTCCATGGGCTGCTCCTTACATTATGATGCTCCCACATATTCTCACGCACGCACCATGCAGTTACAGTTACTTTCCCCAAAACCCACACTCTGCACATATTTTGCAGCACATATATTCGAACGGGTAAGGTCTAGTAGTATAAAGTCATGGGGGACTCTGGTCAAATGAGCAGGCTATATTGGGTAATCAATTCATTAATGAATATAAGTGGTTTATTATGTATAGAATACATCTTGGCTTCAGAAGGTTTAATCCAGTGCAAGGCCCACTGATTAATAGGGGGAACAAGAGTTACAACAGGTGATATAGTTTACAGTATATATTTATAATGTAATAATCACCCACCTTGCAAGAGAAGATTATCGCTGCTATTCCAAGTGGCAGACAGCAGCACAGGGTGCTGAAGATGGACCATCCCAGATAGGTCTGAACCATCGTACGGGGCTGCTGGCCTCCTTCCATAGTGGCTCTTTGTCTCAAGTTCAGATGGACGATGTGTGTCCTGCGGTTTCTCTGCAGTGTGATGTCTAGATGCAACGGGTGCTGGGATTCTATACCATTTGGGTGGGAGTGGTTTAAGTTCAAAAGGGAGGGGGGCCTTTGTATAGGCCTAAGGGAGAACTTTACGTACAGTACTCATTTTATATATTCAGTCAAAAGCAGTGGGTTTCAACCCTTTTCATGTCAAGGTCCATTATTTATTCTGCATTTGAGCTGAGAGACCACCATTTGACCATTTGAGATTTAACCTCTCAGTCCCTAAAACCTAGAATAGAATAGTTAAAAGTTATTCTGGATAAGATTTTGTCCATGCTGTATTGATGTTGGTACCATAAGAGAGATAACAGGCAGGCACATGATCAAAATGACAGTTCTTCTACATTCTCTAATTGTGTAGAATTCTTGTAAATTAAGCAATGCAGATGTTTAACAATAATTTAACTCCCGAGAGTTAAAGATCTATACTATAAGGGTCCATTTGGTTACCAATTATACATCATTTAGCTGGGGCCCACCTGTAACCCCTTCAAGGACCACTGGTGGTGCCCAGACCACTGGTTGAGAACCACTCGTCTAAAGATTTACACATGATGGTATATTTTGGTCAATCTTTAAATCCTGAGTTAAATTAACACTGAGGATTTTGGTTTTGAATATAGAGAAGAGCTAGAGATTTGTCAAGAAATTTAAAATGTTGTAGGCAATACCTTTTTATTAATTTGAAGGTAAAATGATACAGTGACACACTTAAATTTAGTCAAGGTGACCAGAAACATGATATGTCGATAAGTATGCACAAAGATTTTCCTGACCGAATTGTTTTAGGGCTATTTCTCCCTCTAACATTTCCCTGTGTTTTTAGTTCATTTAAATAATGTCATGCACATTTTTCCAGTGCATACTGTAGCCCACTGCAAGCCTTGTTGACTAGATTTAGGAGACATTTTGAAGCTTTTTCCTGAAACGAGGAGAAAATGTGAAAGAGGCAAGAGCTATCATATAACACGCAAGGTCTGTGGGTGAGAGGCAGTAGAGGTGGGACGTTCACAAACGAATCAAGTCTTTTGAACGGCTCTTTGAAATGAACGATGGGATCCGGTTCGCAGTACAGCCGTTCCTTTCTAAATGAACAGTTGTGGGAAGAAATATATATATATATATATATATTCTTTAATTATGTAAACTGTGTAAATATGTAAATGTATCAATAGCCTACTGCAATGTAGAAATACTCTGCCACAAGTAGAAGTTCGGAATAAAAAAATGTACTTGGAAGTACAAAAGTATTGGTATCAAAATGCACTTAAAGTACCAATAGTAGAAAGTAACTTGTTATGCAGAATGTTCCATTTCGCAAGTTTTCCAATGAATATGAATATGTAGAAAAAACATTTGAAAATAGCAGATCTACAAGCTCACAATGCGTCGTAACGCGACACATTTTGAGCTTGTAGATCGGCTATTTTCAAATGGCAGGAATGTACCTATATGTCCAAAATAAATGTATATAGGGTTGAAGTGATTTGTAGTTATACCAACTACAAAGTAACTAGAATGAGTCATTCTTTTGAACAGCTCTTTGAAGGGAATGGATCCTATAGAGATCCGGCTCACTTCAAAGAGCCATAAATCCCATCAGAGCGTGCCATCCCCCCTCTCATAGTAACTCGTTGTTAACGTGGTATTGGACAAGGACGGGTTGGGGAGGGGCCTAGCGGAGGGCTAATTATTTGACAAAGGGGGACACTATTTCTGAGAGTTATAGACCAACATGTGAAGTGACCTGTTAAAGCCACCATGAAGCTGATTATTAACACTTAAGTTGCAATCAATTAAATCTCTTTGAAGGTCCAAGATGCCATGGTCTCCATAGACTTCCATGTAATTCATAGTGCACCAAACCAAAAGAATCTGCTTGGAAAGCCGTTCAGGCATTCATGATATAGCAGCCATTATGTTTTCTTCAAATGTAAACAAACATGGCTGCCATGTTTGAAAGAATGGGTTGGTATGGGGGTTATAAACATGCAATTTCGTGATCGCGATCATCATCATGCCTAACACATTTTTGAGGTCCAAAAAACATTTTTGAAAAAAAAAAAATGGGAAACTCTGGGTTGGCACAGGGGGGGTACCAATACAAGCTCGGGAAACTCGGGGTTGGCACCAGACAGGTTAAAATGTGGTACAGAGGTTCTTCCTTGGCTTACTGGAGGTGTGCATCATGCCAAAGGTCCAGTGTCACCCAAGATTAGCTCCTCACTCTGAGAACCGAAAACATAATCCCTGCCCCCAGATATTTCAGCCTTGCAGGAATAAAAATGACCAATGAGTTTTGTCCATAGGAGGTGCCATAATAAGCACTCTCCATACTCCGCCCTGAGAAAGGCAACTGAGAAACTGTCATTGATGTTTACCAATTGCAAAGATTATTTGTATTAATTTGTAAAATCATGATCATTATCATCACAGTGATAAATCCACTTTAATTTGGTCAGGCCGACCAAAATAAAAAACACTATGTTGATGTGCACATCGAAAAGCAGCTATAGTATAGAGCTACAGTATTTGACTTTTAATTTGAAAGACAGACAGACAGAGTGACAGACAGAGTGACAGACAGACAGACAGACAGACAGACAGACAGACAGACAGACAGACAGACAGACAGACAGACAGACAGACAGACAGAAAGAAAGAAAGAAAGAAAGAAATAAAGAAAGAAAGAAAGAAAGAAAGAAAGAAAGAAAACCACACCCTTCAAAGACAGTAAGTTGTCAGCAGCAAAATGGCCATCATTGACTGGGACTTTAATGCTGAGAAAGCTTCCATGAAACAGTGGTTTGATTGTCAACATTTGGTAGTTAGCAGTCCTACAAGGCTCTGCAGGTTGCACATGGTCACAGAGACAACTCGGTCAGCCATTTGGTACATACATTAGGGCATAACAAAAAAGTCGACAAGACTTCATTACACAAGTCGACTCCCACAAGAGAGAGTCGAAGTTAAAAAAAAAGAAGAAAAGAAAAACTTTCTATTTTCACAATTTCTGCCTCTATATTTGACAATTTGGACAATGTTTAATTTGCCATTTTAGAGGTATTAAAAAGTCCTTAAATTGGCACTTTAGAAATGTGAAGATACCCTCTATACACTTAAACTTTATGTAGGTTTGTTTACAGTTGAGTGAGAAAACAATGTTTCACTTTAATCATCTGGGAACACCCCAAAATAATTGAGGGGTCGTGTATGATGTGACGACGTCATCAAACGATAAAGTAACAACGTCAACTCAACTGTTTACTGAGTCGAGTCGACTTGCAAAAATCACAAGTCGTTAATGCCCAAACATACATTCCACTGTACACTGTACAACAATTGTTCTCTGTTTAATATTTTTGGCAGGCAAGCAAGCAACCAAAGGATCTATATAAGGAAGTAAAACAACAGACTAATCAAAACGACAACAGCCCACAACATAAAGGGCCATATAGACCACGAAAAGAATGAGTCCAAGAACAGTCGCGACGTTGTTGATGATCTTGGCTTTTCTTGACGCCACCTCAGCCGTTGCCTTTTCACCCATCGTATTGGCAGTTTGCACCTTGAAAACAAAACAGGATGAATTTAGTGCACTGAGTTTGATGCATTTAGCCTGCACACCCGTATAAATAATATGCACTGCTCATTAACATATTTTTCAGTTTGCAACAATTACATTGTAATTCATTTGATTCAGTTAAAGTTTATAATATCCATCTCAATCAACATTCACACTATCTATACTATAATTTTGCGAATGTCTGAGTGAGTGAGTGAGTGAGTGAGTGAGTGAGTGTCTGTCTGTCTGTCTGTCTGTCTGTCTGTCTGTCTGTCTGTCTGTCTGTCTGAAACAGCGTTTCTCCTCAGTGGCTGGAGCAATTGATCTGAAATCGCATCACCATTAGCATATGAACACACCTGACATAACTGTGAAGCCCGTTTGTCACTTTCACAAATCATATACTGTATATTAGCATTTTTATGGTGTATCTACTATCTATTCTGCATCTAGCATGAGCCATTAAACGAAACGGGTATTTCTTACATTGATGCTCCTACATATTATCATGCAAGCACCAGTTAAAGTTACTTTCCATCCCTCATATACTGTATGCACAGTGCACATCCCATAACCCACACACTGCACATCATTTTGGATCTCATATCTTTGAACGGGTAAGGGCTAGTTCATAATAATCAGTCCAAAGGAGCAACAACACTACATCAATGATCTATTTCAATTTCAAGTGTTATGAGGAATTAGCATTGAACAGGAGACTAAACTTTTCAAACCTTTTAGACACATGAAACAACTATCAATACTCATGAAACTATACCAATAATCAACATCACTACATTTAGTTTGTGTGTGAGATATGAATGAAAACAACAAAAACAAAGGTGCATTGTTTGGTCATATTTAACTAAGATGAACCCTATAGCAGCCAGGGGTTTTCAACAGGGGGCCCAGGACCCCTAGGGGGTCCTCAGAGTTACTACAGGGGGTCCTCCAAATCTTTGTGTGATAAAAACTTTTTTCTTTTTTATATTAACCACTTGAACCCTAGCATCCATATTCTGAGAACTTTACCCACAAATAGCGGATCTACAAGCTCACAACGCCTCGTGCTGCGAAGCGTTGTGAGCTTGTAGATCGGCTATTTTCGGCAAAGAGGTTTGGTGTAGAGGGGAAAAAGAGCAGACTAAGTACAGAGTGAAAGGTCAAGTTTATTAAGTATTGACGGTTCAAGTGGTTAAATATCTGAAAACACACATTGACATGAATCCAAAATACACTGATGATTGTGCTGTCAAACAATTAAACTATATGGAATCTATGAACAGGTTGTGGGGGTCCCTGCTTCATCTCTCTCTCTCTCTCAACTAAGGGGTCCTTGGCCTGAAAACGTTGAAGACCCCAGTGTCACTACTCTGGGGTGAACATTGGGCAAAAACTGCAGACCTACAAGCCCTGAGCGTGTACTGTAGAATATCTATTTGTAGCTGAAGAGATTTGGTGTGTGTGTGTGTGTGTGTGTGTGGGGGGGGGGGGGGGCGTATAGAGTCCTGGGGTCTCTGGACAACTAAGTGTATTGTGTGTGTGTGTGTGTGTGTGTGTGTGCGCGCGTGTGTGTGTGTGTGTGTGTGTGTGTGTGTGTGTGTGTGTGTGTGTGTGTGTGTGTGTGTGTGTGTGTGTGTGTGTGTGTGCGCGTGTGTGTGTGCGTGTGTGTGCGTGTGTGCGTGTGTGTGTGCATGCATGTTTTTAACCCATTAAGACCTGGAACACATTATTACGCATTACCATTATTTTATGCTTTAACTATTACAGCAAGCTTTGAATATTTTTGACCCAATTCTATGAATCTCTTCTCCTTCTCAGTTTTTTTTTCAAACATTTTCATGTTAATCACCCCTAAAATGATATGTAATTGGCCACCAACCCCCATCTCATCCCCAATCAAGCTCTTTGCCAAAAATAGCCGATCTACAAGCTCACAACGCCTCGCAGTGCGAGGCGTTGTGAGCTTGTAGATCTGCTATTGTTGTCCAAAGTTCTCAGAATATGGACGCTAGGGTTCAATAAGTGGTTAATATAAAAAAGGAGAAAAAACTGTTCAATCACTCAAAGATTTGGAGGACCCCATGTAGTAACTCTGGGGACCCCCTGTTTCAAGACCACTGGTTTAATAAATGGTTAATTATTGTCGTTAATGGTTTTCAGAAGGTCCATCATTCCAAATGCAGGGCCACAGATAAATAAGGCAAAAAAAGCAGATTCACAAAGAGTGTTCTATTTATAAATATAGGCCTAGTTATGTAATAATCACCTACCCTGCGAGAGAAGATTATAGCTGCTATTCCAAGTGGCAGACAGCAGAACAGAGTGTTGCAGACGGACCATCTCATATAGGTCTCGACCAGCGTACGCCGGGGCGGGCGGCCTCCTTCCATAGTGGCTCTTTGTCTCAAGTTCAGATGGGATGGTATTTGCGAGGTCCAAGATGCAATGGGTGCTGGGTGCTGGGGTCCCACAACATTATACTGCGTGGGTGTGGTTTAAGTTCAAACAAGGGGGCTCTCTGTAACTTTTCGACAGACAACCAACCACAAAGGAACATCATTTTAAACCAGTAAGACTCCCTAAATCGGGAGATAAGCGCGCGTGTAAAAATCGGCCTGATGGTGGCGCTAAATGGGACAGATCCATGTTGATTGAAGACTTTATTAGAAGACGTTTGCATCGAAGTTTGCATAGAAAATAGAAAAAGATGACATGACTCTAGACTGTGAACCGCTTTGCGTGATTTTAGGGCGAAATCTGTAGGAGTAGTGTCCAAAAAGTGTTTTAAAAAATCGGCCTGAAGGTGGCGCTATATGGGACAGATCCATGTTGATGACATGAGTGTAGAGTCTACACTCATGTCAAATCGGTACACAGTATGTCTACACTGTAGACATACTGTGTACCGATTTGCGTTATTTTAGGACAAAAATTGTAGGAGCAGTGTCCAAAAATGTGTTTTGCAAGAATCGGCCTCATGGTGGTGCTAGAAGAGGGCCATGTGAGAATTGAGGGGTGGAGGTTGTGGTTTGGTAGGCAAGGAGTGTGTGTGTGTGTGTGTGTGTGCAAAGTTTGGCATGGATAGGGGCAACGATGGCGGAGATATGAGTAGGGCAAAAGTGTGACGGACAGACTGATGGTTAAATCATGGGAGTGAACAGATTGATCAATGAGGATCTATTTCGATCCATTCTTACACTGAGGATTTTGAACCTATAGTTTGAGCAAAGCTATGTTTAGGTTTGCTTTTCAGCAAACCTAAACAGGGCTGTTGTTGCTGAATGAGCAGGGGTTTTCAAAGTGGGTGACGGGGCACCCTGGGGTGCCGCGACGGCAATCCAGGGGTGCTGTGAGATAATTTGATAATATTAGAAATGTATTTGAAATATATTTAGTATCATTTTAAACTTGAAGTACAAAGTTATTTTCTGCCAGTTCTAACCAAAATGGCTATTATCTCGTTTTCCTCGCAAAATAATCGCTAAAATATTCTATAAATATAAGGTGCTGGGAGTGAAAATTATATAATGTAGGGGTGCCTCGGATGAAAAAAAAAATATATATATATTTATAGGGGTGCCCCGAGCCCTGGACCCTAGTGTCCATATTCGGGGAACTTTAGCCGGAAATAGCAGATCTACAAGCTCACTATGCCTCGCGTTGCGAGGCGTTGTGAGCTTGTAGAATGTAAATCGTATATTTTTGGCAAAGAGGTTTGGTGTAAAGGGGAAAAAGAGCAGACTAAGTACAGAGTGAAAGGTCAAGTTCATTAAGTATTGACGGTTCAAGTGCTCAAATTAATATCTGCAAACACAAGTTGACATGAATCCAAAATACACTGACGATTGTGCTGTCAAACAGTGAAACGATATGGAATCTATGTGGGGGTCCCTGCTTCATCCTTCTCTCGACTAAGGGGTCCTTGGCCTGAAAACATTGAAGACTAGATGGCGGTGAGTCTGGTATAGTAGACACACCACTGTACATATATAGCTCTGAGACTCATGACATCACTAGAAGGACTTTGTGCTCATGTCTGGATTGAGAAACACAGGGTAAATGGTGAATCTCCACAATTCATTACTAAATCATTTTTCACATTGATATTGTGGTTAAATATAAATCAATTAATTTCCTTTAAAGGGTCTTTAAATGCAGAGAACACAGTGCTCTGGAACCCTATAAGTACTTCAAATCCTCCACCTTCTTATTAACCTCACTGTTCCACTCGGGTTCCTCTCATTCACACTAGCCAATCACACTAGCCAATCTACATGCTCACAACGCCTCACGTTGCGAGGCGTTGTGAGCATGTAGATTGGCTATTTTCACAATTTCTGCCTCTATATATTTGACAATTTGGACAATGTTTAATTTGTCATTTTAGAGGTCTTAAAAAGTCCTTAGAATTGGCACTTTAGAAATGTGCTGATACCCTCTATACACTTGAACGTTATATGTTGGTTTGTTTACTGTTGAGTGAGAAAACAATGTTTCACATCAAGTTAATCACTAAAATATCGTCACTGTCAGGCAGAAACCTCCGTCGCAAAACTAGTTAAAACTAGTTAAATGTACTAAACTAGTTAGTTTTCACTAGTTTAGTACATTTTATTGATGATAAATACAAAACGAACGGTTTTGGACATACAAGGTTTCCACCCGACGATGATATGCTATGAATTTAAGGTGCCTCGGATTAAAAAAAATATTCACGGGGTGCCCTGAGATAAAAAGGTTTGGGAACCCCTGCTCTAGAGGTTTCCTCTATAGGCGCTTTTCGACTGGTTCTTTCTCCCGCCTATATGGGAGGATGAACCAGAGGTGAGAACAAACCAAGCTTCCAAGAAAGTTGAACGGCACTATTATGTCGAGGCAGCACGGCTGTTCACCCCAGAGTCAGGATCTGCCTGACGTTTCCTCCTCCTTAAGAGGGGGTTTTTCGTTACCATTGTCGCAAATTGCTTGCTCAGGGTGGGGGCCTCGGGCCTGTGAGGTATCCGCTCGAGTTCTCTCGAGGGGGTACCTCACAGGTACAGGTTCTGCTCGGGTTCTCTCTCACACTAAACAAGGCTCTATTTCGTTCTCCTGCTATATGACCAACCAAAAACAACATGTTTTTTTTTTTTATCACAACAGTTCACAAATCTTGCTGCTGTGTTTGCAATCACAACTGTTTGACAACTGTGCAATTCATGCAATGTGGAAAGAGAAAAGGCACTTCTCTTTCAGAGGAGACGGGCAGTTGCGGAGAAAAGGCACTTCTCCATCGGGGGAGACGGGGCTGTTGCGGCTACAGTATGTGCATGCTTGAGATCCTGATTGGATCAACCAGTTGTATGTCACTGTCGTTTTAAACTGACGGAGTCATCAGATATCACAGAAAACTGTTTTATGTGTGTCTCTGTGTGTGTCAGTGTTTAATTTGTGTCATATTTTAGTCATCTGAAATGTTTTACTTTTCGCCTGGTTTTAGTATAAATCTACAGTTGGTTTTGTCGACAAATGTATTTTGGCAGGTCTTGATGGCATTGTAATGCCTGATTTTACACTTGGTTGCAAGCTGAGAATAGCCAATCTACTTAAAGGAGTAGTTCACCTCCAAAATGACTTTTTTTCTATTGATTATTCATGCCATGGAGACTTGAGTTCAATAATATATTTTTTATTTTTAATTTTTGTCACATTCCTAAGACAATAATTTGATTACAATACATTTTCCCCTCATTGATTCCGGATGGGGAACCGAATGCATTTGGGTCCCCATCCGGAATCAATGGGGGTAAATTTACTATAATCAATTTTTTGTCTTAGGAATGCAACAAATACAAAATAGTTTGATTGAACTCAAGTCTCCATGGCTTGAGTAATCTATTGGGAAAAAGGTCATTTTGGAGGTGAACTACTCTTTTTGGCTCACACGCATTATGATTATTATTTTCAGAGTGCAGTTCTTTTTTTTATGATTTATATATATATATATATATTATGTTTTCTTTCTTTTTTCTTTACAACATGTACAGAACTGAGGGCAAACACAAGTAGTATATAGCCAGATCGTCGTTATGGATCATGTCCCCAGATAAAAAAAAACAAAAAAAAAACATAACAATCACATATTAAGCTTGCGCATACTCTCTTTTTTATAGTTCACCCATAATGGAGCTGTATATAAAGGAGTACAGTAGGCTAATTCACCTTGACCTCATCTGAGCAGTAGTGAAATTTCCTGACTAACATGTTAGCCTGCACATATAACATACGTCTCTGTCTGTGCATGTCAGAATCATCTTCCATCTTGTCATTAATAATGTGCCCCAAATATTTACTGTTACACACAGAAAGGGTATGACCAGACAAATACAATACAGGAAAAGGAAAATTGAGTTTTAGATCCTCCTTGGTCCTGCATATCACAACCACTCTTTTTGGCAATATTATCAAACTTAACCCCATATTCAGAGCATAATATTCAGTAGCTGCTGAAACTCTGCACTACTAGGGGATACGACGGCCAAATCATCTGCATACATAAAATGGTTAATGAAGGTGTTTCCTATCATGCAGCCAGTCTTACACCCTCCCAGCTGCTTTGACAGGTCGTTCATACAAAGATTGAAGAGGGCTGGGGACAGGAGCCCCCCCTGCCAGACCGTGTGTGTTCATGTACACATGTTTTAATGAGCAGAATGCTTCTCAACATTTCATGTTTTTTCCTCCCCCAAACTCTCCATCAGCTCCGTTCAACTGTCCGATGTGATCATTTTCTTGGGTCGCCACACCCAGGAATCGACCAACCCCAATGAGGTGAACAGGACGGTCACACAGATCATCCGCCATCCCAACTACAATCAGCTCGCCTGTGAAGACAGCGACATCGCTCTGCTGAGGCTCTCCAGCCCTGTCACTGCTTACATTCGCCCGGTCTGTCTGGCAGCATCGGACAGCACCTTCTACAATGGAACTGTGAGCTTCGTCACTGGCTGGGGGAAGGCAGATTCTGGTGTTGAGTAACGTTGGGAAGGCAGCCACCAAAAAATGGGAGCGTTTCGCTGTTTCTATGTGTCATCTTTTCGACACCAAAACCTAACCCTTACCCTAACACTAACCTCCGTGGGGTGAGTCGCTAACCCTCCCGACGCTCCTTTGTTGAAATGACGGTCCTTCGAAAGAGCGAGATTTCCCACCAAAGAAATGTCTGTAGGTTTGTGCGTGACTGTGCGTGACTGTTTTCGCCAAATGGGTGGCCTGTATATGAGAAATGTGTGTGGACAAGAGAAATTATTATTCTCACTACAAATAGATCCCATTATTTTTCTTCTTAAAGGACCAGGTCACCTCTGGGACAACCAGATCTTATTTTATTGTTGTGTGGGACACAATCAACACTGAATTATTTTTTGTGTTCAATCTGTGTTTTTAGATATGTTAGTATTTCAGCATGCTACAACTGGTCATATGATGCATTTTGCATCATATGACCAGTTGTAGCATGCTGAAATCGGCTGAAATACTAAAATATCTAAAAACACAGATTGAACACACGATTGTGTTGATCGTGTCCCACACAACAATACAATAAGATCTGGTTGTCCCAGAGGTGACCTGGTCCTTTAAACAAAACAGTACCAATACAGCTTCCAAGGTTTTCTTTCACCCATTTGTTTCCAATTTAGTTATCCAGCCCATTTTCCATATTTTCCCATTCATTTGGTTCTCCATCACCAGCCGCTCATCTGAGAGAAATAACTGTGTGTTGTTGAAAAGGGGCAACCGGAGGGAGTTTTTCAATCATCTTTTCAAATTTCTATAATGACAACAATTACAGTTTACAGGACAGTAATGAGTAACTTAATAATTTGAGTAACCTGTTGCAGGTCCTTTTGAATGCTTTAACCAGTGAAAAATAACGGATATACAAGCTCACAGCGCGGCACCGAGTGCCGCGCTGCGAGCTTGTAGATCTGCTATTTTTGAAAAAAGTAGTGAAAATTCCAGCAAATCTTTGAATATATGTATTTTTAAAGCGAACGTTTGTAATTTTGCTTCTGGGGGTCCCTGGATCTAAATGTTTTGAGATGGGGGTCCGTGGCCAAATTCATATCATTTTGGGGGTCCTTCACATGAAAACCACTGACATAGTAGTCTCTCAGGAACAGAGCTCCAGTTAAGTGAAAAGGACCTTTTCTTTGACGATGGCTAGCCAGATTGCTGACATAGAAGCATAGGTTTTTCAAAAAATCTTAGAAGGATTCAAAAGACACTTATAGAATCGGGTTAAAATTCAAATTTTCACGATTTTTCAAAAATAGCAGATCTACAAGCTCGCAGTGCGGCACTCGGTGCCGCGCTGTGAGCTTGTATATCTGCTATTTTTCAATAGTTAAAGCATAAAATAATGTTACACAATAATGTGTAGCCGTTCTAAATAGGTTAATAATTTGAGTAACCTGTTGCAGGTCCTTTGTTAATTAAATAAATTATACAATTGAATAGACAAATGTCACGCAAATGACTAATTAATTTACGTCTTCCATTAGTTCCCCTGCCCTCTCCCCAGATCCTTCAGGAAGTTGATGTGCGGGTCGTGGGAAACAACAAGTGCAACTGCTCCTATGACCTCACAGACAACATGCTTTGTGCTGGGATCAATCAAGAAGGAAAGGGCTTCTGTATGGTGAGAGCTACTCTTTCTCTGTCCATATCCATCTATTATCTATTATTCTCTCTCTCTCTCTCTCTCTCTCTCTCTCTCTCTCTCTCTCTCTCGTAGTAGTAATTTGACAACTTTTGACTATAAAAGGGACAAGGAGAAAAAAACGTCTTAAAGGACAACTTTGGAAGGTTTGTACCACAAGGGTTAATATTTTAGATTGTAATTAGAGAGAAGAAAAGATGAGAAAATATTTTCATTTACTGCTTTATATCGTTTGGCTAAATATGTCTTTTTAGACACAATAAGCTGTAAATTTCTAATGTTTACATTAACACTACTGGCCCCCATAAGAAAGAAAGGCCGATGAAAGAGTGCGCTGCATCTTGGGGAATGGGCTTATTGTGTCTAAAAATACATATTTAGACACTTGTATGCATGCTAAAACGATTGCAAGTAGAGGTGGGACGTTCGCGAACGAATCAAATCTTTTGAACGGCTCTTTTGAAGTGAATGATGGGATCCGGTTTGTGCAGTAGAGAGCCGTTCATTTGGGGGGGAGACCAAATGATGAGCCAAATGAGCCAAAAGAGACAGTCTTTTGAACGGCTCTTTAAGTGAGCCAGATCCATCTGGCTCACTTCAAAGAGCCATAAATCCCACCTCTAATTGAAAGCAGTGAAGGAAAACAATTTAACACTCACATTGACTTTTCATAAACCTCATATTTCCACAGTTTGACGCTGGTGGGGCATTGGTGAACCACATGATGAACCACAACGGTACGACCCTCTGGGTCCAGTCCGGGGTGGTGAGCTTCCCTGACTGTGCCCGGCCCAACTCCCCAGGAGTCTATGCTGGCCTGTCGCGCTTCCAGGCCTGGATCACCAGCCACGTCACCACTGACCCGCCAGGCTTCGTCACCTTCAACTCCACCGGCCCTGACACGGATGAGGGTTTTGTGTGTCCTCCACCACCCGTTAAACCGTGCGACTGCGAGAGTCTATTTTGTGGCGGCCCGAACACCGTAGGTTTCTCCTACTTTACCTGTGCCTTAACTATTGCATATATAATGTACAGCATAGCTGGTTTTGCATAAGGGCTGGTTTTGCATAAGGCTTTTTCAAGTTGCCCACAGTAATATAGTCAGGGAATTTTATTAAACCCTGGGAATAAATTCCTTACCAAACAATTTCTTCACCAATGTGTTCGTAAAGGTGTACATACCGGTATCTAACAAAGATTGAAATTCAACATCCCTAGCAAAATATTTGACAGCTAGGGTAATTCTGGGTCTCATTCACTTATACTATACACTGTACTATAAGGGAAAAAATCACTCCCAAAAATATGCTTTAAGTAGCATGTTAGGGGTCTAACTAGGTGTTTTTAATTATTCTGAATCCATTGCAAGCATTTGTTTTGCACGAAAAACATTCATTGGGTGAGAGCTTTTAATAATTATTTTTTGTATTTCATTTTTTCCATTTTCCCAAATAATTATTCAAAATAAATGAAAAGTCACCAGAAGAAATAATGGGTGTTTTTTTTTTATGAATCTATCATGGTTAAAATGGAGTTTGACGTTACAATGTGTGTGTGTGGGGAGCAAAGCCCATATGGTGTTTGCCTGTTGAAAGTGGAATATCCCTTTAAATTAAAAGTCTCTGCAACTATGTTTTTTTAAGAGGATTATAGTCTCATTGAGATTCCTTTGAATCCTGGAAAGACATACTGTAGATATACTGTAACACTTGGTACTCCCCCCACCACACACACACACACACACACACACACACACACACACACACACACACACACACACACACACACACACAGTAAAAAATCGAACCTCTGTTCGAAGTGGAGCTGTGTGTGTGTGTGTGTGTGTGTGTGTGTGTGTGTGTGTGTGTGTGTGTGTGTGTGTGTATGTGTGTGCGGTAGGGCATTAACGACTTTATCGTTTGATGACGTCATCACATCACACACGAAATAACACCCCCAAATAATTGGGTGGTCCCCAGATGATTAACTTAATGTGAAACATTGTTTTCTCACTCAACAGTACACACCAACATAAAGTTTAAGTGTATAGAGGGTATCTGCACATTTCTAAAGTGACAATTTAAGGACGTTTTAATACCTCTAAAATCACAAATTAAACAATGTCCTAATTGTCAAATAGAGGCAGAAATTGGGAAAATAGCCGATCTGCTATTTTCACAATAGAAAGTATTTTTGACTTTCGACCCTCTCTGGTGGGAGTTGACTTGTGTGAAGTCGACTGAGTCAACTTGTCGACTTTTTCGTTAGTGTCCGTGGATATAGATGCTGGGGTATTAACTGTATGTCTCGTTAGAATGACATCACAGTGATGCAGTCTCATTAGAATGACATCACAGTGATGTAGTCTCATTAGAATGACATCACAGTGATGTAGTCTTATAAGAATGACATCACAGTGATGTAGTCTCATTAGAATGACACCACAGTGATGTCACAGTGATGTAGTCTCATTAGAATGACATCACAGCAATGTGTTTGTAAACTATTAGAGAAAAGAAAAGTGTTTTTGTTTAAAAGTTAGAACTCTGTGACAGTAAGTAAAGATAGGATACCAATTTCATCCAATCGGAAGAGAGAACCCCACAAAGATCATTCATCACTTCAAAAAATGTTATTCACTCATCCAATTTCACTTGTTCATCTGGTTGCTATAGGCAACCAGACTATGTCAGAGAACGTTTATGTCACCTAAAGTAAAATGTTATCTTTCTCAGATGTGTATAACAAATTGTGTTATTTATGCATTTAGAATTGTATTTATTGTGTAGCAAATACATTATGTCTAGAACACTGCAGTGCAGCCTGAGAAAATACTTCTCCAAACCACACAGTTTTACCGATCCGATCAGTGTTTTGGTTTTACAAAACACAGGATAAGATGTTAATTTTCTTTGTGCAGGCACATGCGTGTGAGAGTGTGTGTGTGTGTGTGTGTCATCTTGGTGGTGAATGACGGATGCAAGGGAGGGGGGGGGCTGGGGTTAGTTTTCAATCTAGGACGCATCATCAGTAGTGTTCCTCCAGGTCTTAGGGTGTTTCGTTGTTGTGTTGTGGTGTTTTCGTAGCGTTATGCCACCTCCTCATGGGACTTAATCAACATCAATACCCAAACTGGAAGCTCCAAATCCAAAGCGACCCACAACAAGCAAAGCAATACAAAAAGCAATAAGCAATACAACAATCAAAGTGATTAAGCATGAGGATAGCGTTATGCCACCTCCTCATGGGACTTAATCAACATCAATGCATCAACTGCATAGAGACATCAATCCAGAACAAAGAACAAATCGTATATACCTATACGAACGCTATCTAGCTTGGTTACTTTGGGGCCCAGCAGGGGTCCTTCCTCCTCATGAAAAGCCACTGGCTGCTTCTTTCGGCTGCCTCCGATGCAGCTTTGATGGCTGAACGCTAGTAGTAGTAGTTGGCCTCGCTCAGATGGTGTCACGCCACTCCTGGTTACCTTTGCCCCCTCACGGACAAAGGTGGTTGCCTGTTGGTGGTTGGATGCTGGTGACGGTAGGGAGTTGGTGGCAGCTCGTTTGTCCTCCAAGGTGGAGGCAAGGATCTTTAGGACTTGGTTGTGGCGCCATGTGTAACGTCCCTGGGCGAGACTGGTTTTGCACCCTGATAGAATGTGCCTTAGGGTGGCTGGAGACAAAGGTCACACCCCGGGTCTTCACCAAACCACTGGTGAAGGTTGACTGGTGTTGGAAGAACGTCATATGTAGCTCTTATGATAAAGCTCAACTGCCTCCCTTCCATGGCCCACATATCCTTCCAGCTGATCTTCCTCCTCTCCACACTGTCCCATCGTGTCCACTGGCCCTGTTTTGCAAGAGAGACTGCCTTGGCCCATCTTCCAGCCTCCTCCTGATGGCGTACTTCCTCCACCACCATCTTTCTCCGTTCTGGTGCTGCTGCCTTACTCCAAGCAGGGCGAGTAGCTGTTAGCCCAAAACCTCCTCGTCCCTGCTGAACATAGCCCACAATGTCAGCATGTTTGAGGGCTGCTGTTGCTTCCTCCACTGCTTTGGCTGGTGTCCATTTGCGCCCGGTTGCCAAGGTCGGTGCGTTGTTGCTCACCACTAAATCTCTGGATTCATTCAGTGTCATCTGGAGTCTTGTTTTTGCACACTTGAACTCCTCTGTGAGACTGGGGAGGGGGAGCTTGAGGATGCCATCTCCATAGAGGCCTATGGTGGTCAGGCATCGTGGAACTCCGAGCCATTTCTTGATGTAGCCTGTGACTCCTCTTTCCAACTTCTCCACCGTTGAAATTGGGACCTCATAAACTGCAAGGGGCCACAACATCCGGGCTAGGAGGCCAAACTGAAGGCACCAGGCCTTTAACTTTCCAGGTAGTTGTGTGTTGTCGATGGACTGCAGGCCACTGCTGATGTCTTTGCGCAGTTGTTGCACCTGGTCTTTGTCCTTCAGGCTTGAATCATACCACCTGCCAAGGCTTTTTACAGGCTGCTCAGACACTGTTGGGATTGGGTCATCGCCGATGAAGAATTTCAGGTCGGAGAGCACTCCCTTCACAATTGAGATGCTTCGTGACTTGGATGGTTTGATCTTCATGCGGGCCCAACTGATGTTCTCTTCCAGCTTTCCGAGCAGCCTCCTGGTGCATGGGACGGTGGTGGTCAACGTTGTAATGTCGTCCATGTAAGCTCTGAGCGGAGGGAGGCGCTGACCAGAGTCAACCCGCTGTCCGCCTACAACCCATTTTGAGGCTCGAATGATGATCTCCATTGCCATCGTGAATGCCAGAGGTGAGATAGTGCATCCCGCCATGATGCCTACTTCCAGGCACTGCCAAGAGGTGGTAAAGTCAGAGGTGGTAAAGCAGAACTGTATGTCTTGGAAGTAGGATTTAACCAGGGCTGTGATGGTGTCCGGTATGTAGAAGAAATCAAAGGCAGACCACAGAAGTTCATGGGGCACCGAGCCGAAGGCATTGGCAAGGTCCAGAAAGACTACATGGAGGTCCCTTCTCTCCACCTTTGCCGTTTGGATCTGGTGCCAGATCATGCTGGAATGTTCTGAGCACCCTGAGAATCCCGATATTCCTGCCTTCTGTACAGATGTGTCAATGTACTCGTTTCTTCGCAGATACTCGGACATCCTCCGAGCAATGACACTAAAGAAGATTTTGCCCTCAACGTTTAGCAGGGAGATTGGACGGAATTGGCTGATGTTCACTGCATCCTTCTCCTTTGGGATAAGGACTCCACCTGCCCTGATAGTAAAATATGTTATTGTTGTTTAACATGGTATAGATATCATTCTCAGTGTTAAAAGTCAATGCCATGATGTTTTGATCTGATAACTAATGCACGAGACGAGAATCTGCCCCACTCCAGGGACAGAAAGATTGACCAGCGAAATGTCAAAGTGTCCAGGACACGGGATAATGGAAAGCCAAAACATTCTACATCCTTGGCTTCTGAGTCCACGAGACTCAGTCACAACAACATCCCATCCATGTTATGTTTAATTGTCCAATCAGAATGTGACTAATGTATTCTGTAAACTCCATATATCTGTGAATCATTATGCTTTGTACTCAGAGATACTATGGGTGGCAATGCTCTCTACTGTACTTATACAGTACCTACAATTTGAACTCTGACTAAACTTCAACACAAAAACGCATATTCCCTGGTGTGGACATTCATCATTTCTTGTGTGTGGAGTATTTTATTATGATTGGGGAAAACTGTTTATCCATATGGAATATGATCCAAAATTCCATCAAATGGTCCATTCGATTGCCGGATTAGCTCCGAGGAGATATTGGTCTCTTCCGCTGCTAGAACCAGTTAACAACCAGTTAACGTTTCCCCTGACTCCCACGGAAAGGACTATCTCCCACACGTTTTTTCCTCCTGCGCGAGGAGAAATTACCTTGGGACGCCCCGAGCACAGGGAGGCAGAAAACACCTGCCGAAATCTAAACAACCTTTTTACAAACGGAACAATTGCACCATTTTTGAGCTTGAAGCCTCTCTCCAAAGCTTGGAGAATGAACTGATAACAGCCGTAACGGCTAAGATAGACGATGAGGAAATGAAACAGTTGTTTCTAGGTGCCCCACAATTGCACCATTTTTGCCCATATGGAGAAAGGAATTCAGATATGATGACTCTCTCCCACATCAACATATCGTCTGAAGAAAGCCGAAATGGAGGCGGCCAGGTTTGGCTCTCTGGCACAGTTCCACACCAGGAGCCTTTCACGGACGGTCTCTCCCCCCTCATCTCTCCGCACAGAGATTTTGAGAGGGCAACATGCTTCATCCCCTGGTCCAAATTCAACAGAACCCAGGTCATACGTTTATACCTGCTGTCTTAAGAGGCTAGCTAGCTCTTAACACAGCTGCGTTTTTATTGTTTAATGTTTTGTAGTCTATTGTTTTCGTCGCCTTTTTGTTACATGTTTTGAGGACATAGCAGCCGTTTGGCCACGGAGATTGCTTGTCTAAGGTTGGGTTTGTATCAGTACGAGACTTCAATATAGATTTCATTTTATCCTCTAGAACGGCTGTTTCAAGAAGTTCTGAGAAGAAATCTTTTTATTTGGGGCCAGAACATATTTTGTTCTGAAGGAATGTCTATTCGGCCAGTACGATAACCCAATAGGGCTGATTAGAGCCACTTAATCACATAAGAAATAGCGTGGTTATTTTAATTAGGAGATTTCACTTTATGCTCTAGAACCGAACGTTCTGACGGAAATCTTCATGCTTTAAGCTTACATGTCTTCGTTTTCGTCTTATCTTATTTTATTTTTAATTTCCGTCTCAGGCCACTCTGAGATGTTGAATATAGGAGCTTTTTATCTCAGCGCTCCCAAGAACATTTTTGTTTTTTAGAAACATGACCATTCAAGCTAAAAAAGCCCCCTGCTCCGAGAAGCAGTGTTTTTATCGTGTAAAACCTGGACCCACACAGATGAGATGTTACAATCTAAACCCAGAACCTCCTTTTAACCTGGAGTCATTCTGGAAGATCAGCGGGGACTTCCATTTACCAACAATACCTGAAACCTTTCCTGGAACATTTCAATGGATATGTGCGAAACAGCGGAGAAATTGGACATTATTGCCACTGGATGCCTTTCACTCACAACGCGATGGGACGCGTTGTGAGCTTGTAGATCTGCAAACCTCATCAGGAAGGAACAGCTGACGGGCTTGACAAGCCCCCCCCAGCCGAACCTGGCTGGCACTGCCTTCCACTCACAACGCGATGGGACGCGTTGTGAGCTTGTCGATCTGCTACGTGACTTTCATGGATTACAATGTCCCGAAAAGAACAAACACTCTTGACCCTTGGGACGCCCCGAGATAATGGTACTATATATTTTGTTTACTTTTGACTAAGTACGACTTCTGAAAAAAAAAATCAAGTTCTGACCGACAAACCCTTTTATTAGTGTTAAATGTTTTTGATATATTGTCTGTCTAATCCTCTCTAACCCCATTTTCCTCCCCTGGTTACATTTTTGGTCTGTCTATTATGAAAGAAGAGAAAAACAAATCAGGCCAAGGTGAAATGAGCAGTGCTACGGAATTCATGTGTTCTGTGCTTATCTCGCTTATGCTGCTGGCTTGCTGCTTGCCCGCGCTCGCTTGACCGATACTTACATTTTGGTTTATGACTTTATGGTTTATTATTGTTTTATTTTGG
This sequence comes from Nannobrachium achirus, assembly GCF_963921795.1. Taxonomy (NCBI): domain Eukaryota; kingdom Metazoa; phylum Chordata; class Actinopteri; order Myctophiformes; family Myctophidae; genus Nannobrachium; species Nannobrachium achirus. The sequence goes on along the minus strand of NC_137817.1, from coordinate 63,345,796 downwards.
AAAAAAAAACTATGAGGGGCTGGAATTGTTTTTTTTTATTTTCATTTTTTCTTATTTTTACCTTGAGAGGCCAGGAGCCGTTTCAGTTTCTGTGTGACCTTGCTCTCTCTTTCTCTCTCAAAAATGGGTTTCATTCGCTCTTGTTCTGTATAATCTACTGTTTACATTCTAATACAGGGCTTGATAACAATGTGCTGGGGTTATATTTGAATCTGTCTTATTTGAATCTGTCTTGGGTTTTTCTCCCTCTGTTTGTGTTCTAACTCACTTGCCTGGTTTGCAAAACTAGGAATTATTTACACATATGACTGTCTCTCTCTCTCTCTCTAAAAAGGGATCTCATTCACTCTTGGTATGACTACACTCGTACTGATAACAACCAACGCTTGGGTTTATTTGAATGTTTATATATGATGCCCCTAACGTCTTAATAATTTTTTTTCTCCCTAAATGTATTAATTCTTTTTCACCAATGTGGTAGGGATCATTTTTACTTTATTTATTTCATTTTAGGGGACAGGACGGACTCGACCTGGATAGACAGGTATCGTGGAAGGAACTCCACTAATGCTAACCAACTTGACTGACACTCAACTTGACTGACTGACTGTTTTATTTCAATTTTATTTTAACCAGTTTTCTCCTGTCCTCCTGTTTTGTCGTGAAAAACACTATTTCCTGTGTAACAACTGAACCTTGTTCTTTCAAACCACATCTTAGGGACATGTACCAAAAACGTTACTTTCACCAATATTTGCCAAAATCCATTTTTGACACATAACTGCAGTATGTGTTAAAAGGGAAGAGAGGCTTATCAGTAATCATGTCCATAATCATTATTATCAATATTATTGTTATCTCTATTTTCAACCTTGCCCTGGTTTTACTCAACCTTTAATTTATCCTTCTTGGTTTATTCTGGGTAATCCCTTATCCTCTTTACTTGAGTAAAAGTACTTTGATTACTCCCTCAGCAGGCTGAAACCGTTCCAAAAACAATTTATATGGCTGGGCTCATTCAAACCTTTTCAGTCAAATTCCACAATTATTACAACCCTACTGGGCTTATACGGGATTACACATTATGAAAAAAAAAAAAATGACATTATGATTATGTTATGTATTTTTATTATTATTATTTTACTTCTTTAAAGTCTCTCTCTCTGGGACACTTTCAGTAGAGAGCCTTTCAGCAGGCCTCGCTAACTATTGTTTTGGGAAAACCTTATCTTGTTATGATACACTTCCCCCCTCACAGGCCTGGAAGCTCACTCTAACTCTGACAGTGAGCAGAGTCATTGTCCTTTACTGTACCTCGGTACCCTACTGTACCTCGGTACCATCTGTTTCTCATTTAACCATATTTTAACAAATTATCCTCCAAACAAAACAATTTTTGTCACACCCAATATTTTTGGCTGTGGCAAACGGGAGGGAATGTGTTTGGAGAATTTCATTTTCTGAATTCATATTTCATTTTCTGAATTCATATTTCATTTTCTGAATTCATATTTCATTTTCTGATTTCATATTTACATATTTCATTTTGTTTTCATCTCATTTCATTTCAGAATATATATATATTTCACTTTGCTTAACCATGTTTAAATCTGTTTACCCCTAACAGAACAAACTTAATACAATTTGACACAAATGGTGTCCCTTGGTGATGTATATCTAAAACAAATCAAACATGTCTATACCTAAATACACACAATGGTCTTAACTTCCATGTAATTCTGATGTTTATTCTATTTTTCAGACTTATCTATTTGATAGACGGTCCATATCTCTTCCCATGATCTGTGAGGAAGGATCATTTTTCGTGAGTACGAGGATTCAAGTCACCTGAGTTCCTATATCATTTTTGTTAATATTTACAGTTGTCTTGTCCCAAAATGCAACTCTCTTCTTTTGATAAGATCTCATAGCCTCGTCCTGGAAATGTTAAATACTGTCATATTAAGTGTATAAAACCTTACTGAAATGATGAGGACAGAGGTCCTATACCTTACTGTTGTGGAGTCAAAAAAGGTCCACCCTGGCTGGGACATATCGCGAAGGTCATAGGTCAAGCAAGGAATGGACCATGACGCTCCACCACACTAATCAAATTTTCAAAATTCTACATTCGTCAATCTCAGGTGAGGCGACTTCACCAAACAAATCAAAACGTCAAAAAAATATATATATATATATATATTCTCTTTCATTAAAGGCACTCTTTGTAGTGCATCCCACCATAAACCCAGGTGAGGCTATGAAGAAACTTTGGAAAGATTCTAAATTTAGTGATAAAGTTTGTCATGGTGCGACAGGACAATGTTTGTTATTGATGGATCAAAGGTTTCCTTTTTCTATCAATATATTTTAAGGAACGTGTGATTTTCTCCTCACTCTCATAAAAATATTCTAACTCATGTTATCTAAACTTAAACAGGCCCCAAATTAAACAGGCCTTATTTGAGAAAATATCCTTGGCACTCCCCCTAATGATTCCAAATTATACAGTCCTTTATCTTTCATTATCAAAATATTTTTACCTTTGGTTGTATTCTGATTTAAATACCTTTAAAAATACTTAAATACCTTTGGAAATATACAGTTCTTTTGACTCTCCTCTTTAAAAAACTTAAAGCTATCGAAATGTTTTGACTTAAATTGTTCAATTATTATGTTCTGTTTCAAATACCTTTAAAAAGTTTAACCCATGTTTTCTTCCCTTGTTGTTTATGCTGCCTTGACATTTAACACTTCAAATGCTATCTCAGGAGGGAATTGATAGTAAAATATGTTATTGTTGTTTAACATGGTATAGATATCATTCTCAGTGTTAAAAGTCAATGCCATGATGTTTTGATCTGATAACTAATGCACGAGACGAGAATCTGCCCCACTCCAGGGACAGAAAGATTGACCAGCGAAATGTCAAAGTGTCCAGGACACGGGATAATGGAAAGCCAAAACATTCTACATCCTTGGCTTCTGAGTCCACGAGACTCAGTCACAACAACATCCCATCCATGTTATGTTTAATTGTCCAATCAGAATGTGACTAATGTATTCTGTAAACTCCATATATCTGTGAATCATTATGCTTTGTACTCAGAGATACTATGGGTGGCAATGCTCTCTACTGTACTTATACAGTACCTACAATTTGAACTCTGACTAAACTTCAACACAAAAACGCATATTCCCTGGTGTGGACATTCATCATTTCTTGTGTGTGGAGTATTTTATTATGATTGGGGAAAACTGTTTATCCATATGGAATATGATCCAAAATTCCATCAAATACTAAACTTCAACACAAAAACGCATATTCCCTGGTGTGGACATTCATCATTTCTTGTGTGTGGAGTATTTTATTATGATTGGGGAAAACTGTTTATCCATATGGAATATGATCCAAAATTCCATCATGCCCTACGCCACACTTTAGGTATTATCTTCTTCTGCCATGCTGTTCTCATGAGCCTCCAGAGAAACCTCAGGACATCTGGTGCGTACTTATAAACCTTGTATGGGACTCCATTTGGCCCCGGGGATGATGCCGTTCTTGCCCGACGCACTGTGTTTTCCACCTCTTTCCACGTTGGAGGACTGCAAGGCATGTGATGTTCAGGGGGGTCAATTCAGGCTTTTGCAAATCCCGCCCCATTCTGCCCTGTTACTATGGTGGGACATTTTCCCTGGGCAGATTGTTTTTATAGTGGCAGTGAATGGGATTTATTTTTATTTTTTCATAGCCTCATTACAGCTATATAAAGTACCAAAGGAAAAACATCTAGGTGATATTAATAAAAAGGGAAGACAAAGGTACAGTAGTTACATTGGGTTTCCCCGAAAATATATGTTTTAATTAGTTTAATCCCAGTGGGAAAGAATCACCCATTGCAGATTCTTTTATAGTGGCAGTGAATGGGATTTTTTTATTTTTTCATAGCCTCATTACAGCTATATAAAGTACCAAAAAAAACACATCTACGTGATATTAATAAAAAGGGAAGAAAAAGGTACAGTAATTACATAGCAAAACAGTAGTTTTCCCCCGAAAATATATGTTTTAATTAGTTTAATCCTCTGGATCAGAGAGAGAATAGAAATAGAAAGAGAAAGCGCATTGCATCTTGGGTAGGAAGAGGACAGCCAGATTATAGTTCTCCTCACATAATAGGCTGGCTTTTCGTAATTCTGCCCATTTAAAATATATGTACCCAATCGTGACTCTTAGTTACATTGATAAGGTCCATGTGAACTAGTTTGTTGAAGCTTATTCATTATGATGAGCGAGATCGCTATCACCTCCCGCGGCCGTACTGGACGAACGCCGTGTCTCACAGAGCGGACAGTTGTTGAAAGCCTGAAGCAACATTCTCCACTGCACAAACTCCACCCCGATAGCAAAAAGTGAATGGTTTTTCTGACAAACGGTGAATTGGTGGGATATCTGAAGGAATGGTCAGATGTTCATGCCGCCATGGGTCAGAATATGTTGCTTTCAGATGATCTTCCAGGTCTATCTTTGTTGTTTTTAAAGCTCCACTTTTTTCCTTTGTGAAGATACTTTAAGGAACTTGAAGGGATCTTTATAGAACCGTGTTCTAGTTTGTTCTTTCTTCCTTCTACGTTTCCGGAGGTTCTCTGCTCGGCGGAGGGATGCCAGTCGTGTTTTAATGTCACCTTGAAGTGCATTTATGCCTTCCCTTTCCACTCCAGAGGCTTTTTTCCACCGTTTCCTAAGTTGTCTTCTTTCTAGGACGAGGCGCTTGATCTCCTGTTGCCTCCTGGAGACTGGTGCGGTTGGAACATCTTTCCTGCCTTTCCTTTCTTGCACTCCAAAGCGTTCTGCCCCATATTGGTAGATGATATCCCCCATTCTCTCCAGCTTCTTTTCCACTGTCCCTCGAAGTTGCTCAAGAGACAGGGTCAGATCAGTATTGATAGTTTCCCAGAGCTTCTTATCCACGGCACCAGGCCACTTCACATGCAATCTATGCCCTGCTAGTCTCCTTTCGACCGCAGGTCTAGGAGGTTGGGTCGGTTCTGCCTCTGTTGATATCACCTCTGTGTTTGCTTCCTCCACGACAGTGGTATTGATGTACTGCAAGCTATGGTTTGCGTCCAGTTGCTGTACTTCATTCGACTGATTTGATTCCTTTCGCAGAAAGGAATGCCCGTCCCAGTGGGGTCTATTCCCTCCCGTCAGCTGTCTCTCCATGCCGCCACAAGGACTTTCCCCTGTCGTCAGCTGATCTTTCTCAGCAGTCACTGGACTGCTGAGAAAGAAACTCAGTTTTACAAGACACAGGATAAGATGTTAATTTCCTTTGTGCAGGCACATGCGTGTGAGAGTGTGTGTGTGTGTGTGTGTGTGTGTGTGTCATCTTGGTGGTGAATGACGGATGCAAGGGAGGGGGGGGGGGGGGGGGGGGGGGCTGGGGTTAGTTTTCAATCTAGGACGCATCATCAGTAGTGTTCCTCCAGGTCTTAGGGTGTTTCGGCCATTATACACTATACACCCTCTCCGGAGGCGGCCAGCTCAGGGTCATGAGTCCCGAACTTGCGTCATTTCCAATTAATCATGAGAGTATCGTTCATCTTATGGATGGCAGACTTCTCATGGGACTGTGCAAGGCAGGGGCGTCCTTTTCCCTGAGTCAAGCCTATAGGCTGACCGCATACCTCCTGGCTCCAGTTTAGGCATTTAGCAGAAGCTCAATGCCCAAACTGAAAGCTCCAAGCGACCCACAACAAGCAAAGCAATACAATAAGCAATACGCAATACAACCATCAAAGTGATTAAGCATGAGGATAGCGTTATGCCACCTCCTCATGGGACTTAATCAACATCAATACCCAAACTGGAAGCTTCAAATCCAAAGCGACCCACAACAAGCAAAGCAATACACTAAGCAATAAGCAATACAACAATCAAAGTGATTAAGCATGAGGATAGCGTTATGCCACCTCCTCATGGGACTTAATCAACATCAATACCCAAACTGGAAGCTCCAAATCCAAAGCGACCCACAACAAGCAAAGCAATACAAAAAGCAATAAGCAATACAACAATCAAAGTGATTAAGCATGAGGATAGCGTTATGCCACCTCCTCATGGGACTTAATCAACATCAATGCATCAACTGCATAGAGATATCAATCCAGAACAAAGAACAAATCGTATATACCTATACGAACGCTATCTAGCTTGGTTACTTTGGGGCCCAGCAGGGGTCCTTCCTCCTCATGAAAAGCCACTGGCTGCTTCTTTCGGCTGCCTCCGATGCAGCTTTGATGGCTGAACGCTGGCTTTGGCCTCTAATTCCCAGGTCTGCAAAGAGCCTGGTTGTAGATCTTGCCACAAACCCTCTGCATCCCACCTCCACTGGGCGGACTTCAGTGTTCCAGCCGCGCTGTTGTGCTTCAGCCGCGAGCTCTGCATAGCGTAGGTGTTTCCGCTCGTAAGCCTCATCCACTGAGTCCTCCCAGGGTACTGTGAGCTCAATGATGTACACCTTTTTTAGAGAAGGGGACCAGAGCACCAAGTCAGGTCTCAGGGTGGTTGTAGCGATCTCTGGAGGAAACACAAGTTGTCGGCTAATATCAGCCAGCATCTTCCAGTCGCGAGCCAAACGTAGTTGGCCTTGCTCAGATGGTGTCAAGCCACTCCTGGTTACCTTTGCCCCCTCACGGACAAAGGTGGTTGCCTGTTGGTGGTTGGATGCTGGTGACGGTAGGGAGTTGGTGGCAGCTCGTTTGTCCTCCAAGGTGGAGGCAAGGATCTTTAGGACTTGGTTGTGGCGCCATGTGTAACGTCCCTGGGCGAGACTGGTTTTGCACCCTGATAGAATGTGCCTTAGGGTGGCTGGAGTTGAACAAAGGGCAGTGAATTTACCTGTGATCAGAATGTCCTGATGGCATCCTTTACATTCCATATCGGACCAATCAATGCCATGGCTGACCTAACGCACCACCTCTAATAGAAGGTATGCACAGGCATAAAGTGAGTGGCAAATCGAGTGGCAAAGTGAGTTTAACGTTGTTTAATGCAATCAGGTAGCACTTTACTGTTTGGATGTATGGGCTGTCAAGACCAGAAAGTATTTTTTTGCCACTCAGTATCTATCTCTGTTCAGTGTGTACGTGATTATGCAGTGAGTTTCACCTTAATTCTTTTCCTGTCAGATCTAAAGTCAACCTGTCAGAAACATCGAAGACATGACGCCAGTGATGCATCCTGGGAGTTTGGACGGGTGTTCAGTCTGCCTTACGGTGATGTCAGGACACAACGTCTGGTTCCAAGTGGGACCCCCAGGGTTCATTTGGTTCCACTTATGTGCGTTCTGGGGTCCTTGAAATGAACAGAATGTGGTCTATTGTGAACATCAGGCTACAACAGTGAACCTGGTGGTCCTCAGTGAATTCACTGACTCTGTGGCTGATGGGTTTTGACTCATTTTGAAAGGACAACAGCACAATGTTCTGTTGGCTTCAGGAAACCTTGATAATATGATGGTTAAAGATATTCAAACTTTGGTTATTCTTATGTCGGCGTGAGTCATTTGTTTCCGTTGCACGTCGTTGCAGTTTGTCCACACCGTGACATCAAGGTGATGTCACGATGTTTGGGACGACATTTTGAAAATGTTTTGTCATAACTGTGTCTTGAATTAAAGTCAGACCAATAACAAAAAGCCTTTTAACCACTTAAGCCCTATTTACAAAGAAACGTTAAAATAGCCAAGCTACAAGCTCACAACGCGCTGTGAAGCGATGTGAGCTTGTAACATGGGCTATTTTCACAGTGTTTTGTTTTGCCTATGATGACATACGCGACATAGAGACGCCATTTTGAAAGTGCTTAGCACGTCCAGTAGATTATAAACGATACTCCTGCAGACCACGTGTTTGTTATTCTGTCAAAAGACGGAGGAGTTTTGCACTTTTCTGACCCGTTTTGATACATAAAATTGCTACATTTGTGTAACTCTTGAGATGAATACGATGATAATTCACTCCCCGAAGAACGTATTTAAATTGATGACGATATAATTTTCACAGCATCAATGCACTGAAGGAGATGTGATCTACAACTGGTATCAAACTACTGTGACGTGTTTTATTTGTTAGTTTTTGCAGGGTTTAAACTCTGATGCCTGTCATCTCAACTCTATTAACGTTGTCCTTGTTTTGTGTTTTTTTTTTTCTATTTTCATTTTTTGACATTTTATTTCACAGTTTTAATTTAATTTATAGCAGTGTTTCTCAAAGACCTTTTTGGATCGGGGCCTTCTTGACAATCTCCCACCCATCAGAATTATTCTATGCTTTAACTATTGAAAAATAGCAGATATACAAGCTCACAGCACGGCACAGAGCGCATTCCGGCTAGAATGAGTGACACTAGTGTAGAATACTTATAATTTACTGGCCTCACAATAAAAAGTATTTTTTCTCCCCCATGGTTTTACAGAAAACACACCATGAAATGGTTTTCAACATTATTTATGTTAAATTATCTTTAAAATTGTTTTGCAGATATTTTGGGGTCCCTCTTACTCGAGACCCACCGATGTGTCCACGTTCCACAGTTTGAGAAACACTGATTTATAACTGGATGTTGGCCGAGCTATGGGAGATTTCACATTGTGTACTGCTGTTTCTATAGCAGATGCCACATTGTGTACTGCTGTTTCTATAGCAGATTTCACATTGTGTACTGCTGTTTCTATAGCAGATTTCACATTGTGTGCTGCTGTTTCTATAGCAGATTTCACATTGTGTGCTGCTGTTTCTATAGAAGATTTCACATTGTGTGCTGCTGTTTCTGTGAGTGGAGATCTAAAACCAAAGCCATAATATCAATGACTTAACTGAACTATGAAATGACAATGTACAAACGTCCTGTGTTTAAGGAGATACTATAGCTCACAAGTGGCCTTAAATAAATACTGGAAACGATGTAAGTTAAAGGATATTCTTATTCTGTTCAATAAATTCTAATGACTAATTTTCACATGTAGTCTATACTGTAACTGAAGTGGGGACATGTTGAAATTTATTTTAATGAATTGCAAAGCTTTATAATGGTCCATTCATTCATTCGTTGGGAGGTGAATCGGTGAACAGGCAACACCAGCGTCCTCACTTCCCACATTCACACTCCAGCGCTGGCAAAGCTGACACCAATGGTAATACCGGTACATGTTTTTCCACAGCCAAACACCAGTCAGTACGTGTGTGATGTGCCAAACAGCACCCCATGTGGCGACAAGGCGCTCACACTTGGTGGTTTGCAGTCAGACTAGGGTGGAAGGAGTGCATCTCTCCATTCCAACATGTCTCCTTTCCGACAGGTCTCCTTTCCGACATGTCTCCTTTCCCTAACCCTAACCTTAACCTCTATGGAAGTGTTGCCACTCCGACAATAAGACGTCACTGTCGGAGTGGCGACATGTCGGAATGGAGAGCAGCCCCCCGGGTGGAAGTGAGGAAAAAGGCTGGCCTTTAAACACAGCTTTCACTTTCAGACACCAAGCACTCTTTCTCCTTCGGAGCAGCAGTACAGTTAGTTTCTGACTTTCTCCATCGGAGCAGCAGTACAGTTAGTTTTAGTTAAGAGTCTGGACTTCTGTTTCTTTTCAAAGACTAACTCTGTAGACCATAATAAAGGTAAGCACTGTTCTGACAATATACTACATAATATGTAGAGGTGGAAAATACAAGTAATTGCTCAAGAGTAGTTTTTTTTTAGGATCCTTACTTTTAAAGTAATTTTTAAATGCTCTACTTTTACTCTTACTTTGAGTGATTCAAATAGTAAATACTTGTACTTCGTTACTTTTCATTCAAAGTCATTTAAATTCAGTAAATAAGTACATTTAATTCATTTTTTTTACCTACTGTACATACAGTTTACATATATTTTCTTAAAAGTGGTTTTCTGATTAGTATTTTTCTCTTCCTGCTTAACACATTGACCGCCAGGTCACTTTTTCATTTTTTAATCAATTAGATTTTTGATCACATTGCATGAAAAGGTCTCAGAATATATCCATGGTCCCCTTACAGTTGGGAGAAAAATATAAGATTAACAGACACAAACATGAACAGCTGATCACATGATCTAATGCCTATTCAGCTGTTCCCTGCAGCCACAGGCAGCTCAGAGAGAAGTGGTGTCCCTCTCATATATTGGTGAACACCACCACACAGTGGCCGAAAATGGTAGGACATATATAGGGAATGTGTTAAAGGAGTAGTAAATTGGGGACCCCGACCCACAGGTTGAGAACCACTGACCTAAGCTGTCCCAATAATATTTTTTCGTATTTGTAGCATTCCTAAGACAACAATTTGGATATAGTAAATGTTCCCCCATTGATTCCAGATTTGGACCCAAATGCATTCGGGTCCCCATCTGGAATCAATGGGGGTACATTTATTGTAATCAAATTATTGTCTTGGAATGCGACAAAAAACTAAAAATATTATTGAACTCAAGTCTCTATGGCATGAGTAATCAATAGAAAAAAAGTCATTTTGAGGGTGAACTACTCCTTTAATGACATTGCATTGGGACAGCTTAAGTCAGTGGTTCTCAACCTGTGGGTCGGGGTCCCCAATTTATTTTGTGTGTGGGGTTTTAAGACCTCTAAAACGACAAATTAAACATTGGCCAAATTGAAATTGGGAAAATAGCCGATCTAGATGCTCACAACGCGTTGCAACACAAGGCGTTGTGAGCATGTAGATCTGCTATTTTCACAAGAGATTGTGAAAGGTCATGCCTCAACTCTTAGTGCTCGTCACTGTGGAGGTGTCCCCAGTTAAAATATGATTATATTGGGGGTCCCCAGTTCAAATGATTATTTTGGGGGTCGTGGCCTGAAAAGGTTGAGAACCACTGGCTTAGGTAACCATGCAGGCCTAATTTAACTAACGTTAAAAAACAGAAAGAAAAAAAGTAGGCTACTTAAACTTTTTACTCAAAGAGTAGTTTTTAAATAGGCTACTCTTTACTCTTACTTTTTGAGTAATTTCCTGGACTAGTACTTTTACTTGTACTTTGTGTATTTCACTCAAGTAACAATACTCTTACTTTGAGTAGTATTTTTCAGTAATCCTTCCACCACTATACATATGTTATAAATGTAATGAAATCAAGACAGCCTGTAGAGCAGTATTTCTCAAATAAGTGGATTCCAGGTACTCTGTGGGTTCCTTTAGGGGGGTCTAAATGGACCCATACAAGTCTGTAACTCTGACAGAGTACAAATGAACCCCAACGGATCCATTTGGTTCCATGTGTACTCTGTCAGAGTTAAGGGGAGACGTTGAAATGTGCAAGTTTGAGAAACACTATAGACCACATACTATAGAGAGCATGTTGTTACACACACACACACACACACACACACACACACACACACACACACACACACACACACACACACACACACACACACACACACACACACACACACACACACACACACACACACACACACACACACACACACACACACACACACACACACACCACCAGAGACACAAAAATAGGCAGCGCATCTTGCCCTGCCTTGTCCTCTACTCAGTTTTTCTGTAGCCTGCCCCCATTATAAAAGCAGTCTTAGACCACTTTTCACCAAACCATATAAACAAGTTTTCCAGCATAATAAAAAGGTCACAAAGTCTTTTACAGTCGTAGAAACAATGAAAAACTGTCTCTTTATCTTTGCAAAAGGGACATTCACTTGAAACAGTAGTATTGATCTTAGAGATAAACTCATTCACAGCAATGGCACCGTGTAGAATCCTCCACTGTAAATCCCCAGTTCTTTTTCTGATAGGTGGTTTATATAAAACCATCCAAACTGGTTTCACCTCACTGTCTACTTCCAGCTTTTGTCTCCATACAGTATCAACCCTTCCAATCAGTTTGGTTTTATTCAATGCTTTGACACAACATTTGTACAACATTTTTCCTTTCGCTGTGAATAAGTCTATCACTTTACATTCTTCAAGATTGAAAGGAGACCCTGAACCCCCCTCCAGATCTGGCTCAAAACCCAGTTCTGGAAAAGGATCACCCTCGTCAGGAGCCTCTACCCCCACACTGTACTCTTGCAACATTTCCACTTCTTCCTTAGTCAGTCTTTTCAACCATAAATTCAACATTTTTTTAGACTGTCGTAAAGACCTCAACCCCAGAAATGAAGCAAAAGCCTGTGCGTTGCTCAAATCAGGACCAGCTACTTCTACAATGTTCCTCAATCTGACAGCTCCGGAAGCACAAAGCATTTTGTTTAATCCTGGTGTAGAATTGTCCTGTATATCTAATTTGGCTCCATTAATGAGGGGCTCTTCAAGTAACCAGTGTAAGGAACACGTGGGTTCTAATGACCTCCATTTAAAACAGTTCCATGATTTAAAAACTGCTTGATAAAAAGGAGGTAACCCATGCAGGTTTAAACCAGTACAGTCCATTAAAAAAGAGAGGAGTCTAAACCTAGACCAGCTGTCCTTTGCAAAATGATATTAGCAGCTTCTCGCCACACAACGTCTGTTGGGCCTGTAAGAAAACGCTGTGCAAACTGTATTCTAAAGGCTGCTATTCTACTCTCTATGTGAATCAGACCTTGTCCTCCCTCCTCTTTTGGTAGAAACAAGACACTTTGTGGTACCCAGTGTAATTTGTCCCAGAAAAAATCCACTAAAATTGATTGCACCTTTTTTTTTACCAAACCTCTAGGTGGCTCCATACAGGCCAACCTGTGCCATACAGAAGCCACTAAGTTGTTAATAATGAATACTCTACCTCTGTAGGACATTTGTGGTTTTAGCTATTTCCATTTATTAAGCCTTCCTTCTACCTTCTCTAGAACACCTTCCCAGTTCTTTTGAATGATGGTGTCATTTCCAACATACACGCCAAGATATTTTAATCCATCTTTTTGTCCATCTCAACCCCCCTGTTGAGATGGACAGCCCTTCTTTCCAACTCCCAACTGCCAGTGCTTCACTTTTTTCCCAGTTGACTTTAGCAGATGTTAATAATCCAAACTCTGTTACAATCTCTTCTAGTCTCTTTATCTCTTCTTTACCTTTAATCATAATGATTAGATCATCTGCATATGCAGATACAATATATTTTTTCTTACAATCTTTTAAAATCAGACCTTCAATGCTACTCCTGATTTTGCATAACAGTGGTTCAATAGAAAAAGAGTACAGCATTCCACTAAGACTGCAATTTTGAGTACACTCTCAATGTCTTGATACAACACCCTGATCATGGCTATTAGACCTGGACTGAGGCCAAACCTCTGGAGAGTCCTCCAGAGGTAAGGTAGCTCAATCTTATCAAAAGCCTTTTCTTGATCCAGCGAAATGAGACCAATATTGATGCCCAATGAACTAGAGATGTCAAAAATATCTCGAATTAAGGACACATTGTCCAGGATGGACCTACCAGGCACACAATAAGTCTGGTCTTGATGTATAACAAGGTCCATCACCTCTCTCAGTCTGTTGGCCAACGCTTTTGACAAAATCTTGTAGTCCGTACTGAGAAGCGATACAGGCCGCCAATTTTTGATCTCTTGGAGATCTCCTTTCTTTGGCAACAGAGTTATTACTGCTCTCCTGCAGCTTAAAGGTAGCAACATGTCTTTAAAGCTTTCGTTCAAAACATTCAAAAGCTCCTCACCCAGCTTGCTCCAGAATTCTTTGTAGAACTCCACTGGGAGGCCGTCGATCCCAGGGGACTTTCCCCCCTCCATGCTCTGTAGGGCTGTTAGAAGTTCTTTTGACCCCAGCGGTACTCCATGCTCATCGCTGACATCCTCTGGAACTTTAGGCAAATTGTCACAGAATTGATCAAACAGTTCATCATTGTCCTTATATTCACTGCAATAAAGCTCAGAGTAAAAGTCCACTGCTCTTCTCCGAATGTCTTTTGAGTCTCTGAGCTCCTCTCCTTCTTCAGACCGCAAAGCATGAATTAATCTGCTCTGCCCGTTCTTCTTCTCAAGGCCAAAAAAGAATTGTGATGGTGCGTCCATTAGCGTTGCACTTTGGAACCGTGATCTGACCAGTGCTCCCTGAGCTTTGGTGCCTAGTAGGTCTCTAAGAGCAGAATTTTTAGCCTTGAGGTCCTCAATATGACCTCGATTTCCAGTGGAATCTACAAGAGACTGCAGTTCCACTATTTCAATCCCTAGATCTTCTATAGATCTGGTGATGTCTCGTGTGACATTGAGAGTGTACTTTTGACAGAGCTGCCTTATCTCCACTTTCCCACAATCCCACCACTGTCTCAGAGAATTATAGTCTTCTTTTCTGTCCTTAAAAACTCCCCAAAAGAAACGAAAAACATCTTTAAAATGTTCATCATTTAGTAAAGCGGTGTTAAAATTTCAATATGCACTCTTTGGTTTTAAATTACTGATTAAAACGACACACTCAACCATACAGTGATCAGTAAATCCAACAGGAAGTATTCTGCACCTTTTAAAGGTGTTAAAATGATGCTCAAAACAATAAAACCGGTCCAACCTAGCAAGAGAAATTAGATTATCCCTACTATGAGCCCAAGTGTATTGTCTTTTGTCACCATTAAAACTTCTCCACACATCATTTAGATCATATGTTTCTATCAATTTCTTCAGTGCACTTTGTGATGCTCTATGGGGTTCCAAATGATTCCTATCATAACAATCATTTTCTCCACCCAAAAATAATAGATCCTCAACATCAACTTGACTTAATCTAGTGCTTAATGTTTGTAAAAATAATACTCTTTCAGGACCCGTATTAGGAGCGTACACATTAATGAACATCAGATTAAAAAATTCAAAAACTGCTCTCACCACCAACAGCCTACCCTCCACAACCTGTTCTATTTCAATAGAAATTGGAGTGAAATTTTTCGAAAAGAGAATGCCCCCCCCCCCCCCCCCACTTGTTGTGCTCTTGTGACTGAGCACCACTGCCCCCTCCTACTCTCTTTTCCAATCACACTCATTAAAGCAGTCACTGTGGGTCTCCTGTACAAACATCACCTCAGTTTTTCTAATTTTCATTAATTCATACAAGAGAGACCTTTTTGCTAAATCTCTTGCCCCATTTAAATTCAATGTACTGATATTAAAATGACTCATAGCAAGAGATAATAAAAGCAAACAAAAACATAACACTAATCCATTGTACACAGGGTGTAAAAACGTATTCATCATCACATCCATCATTTAGCTCTGATCTGACTCTTGAAACAAGTTTCTTTAACCTGGCGACTTCCTGCTTAGTAAAGCCTCCTTCCTCTTTGTTACCCAACTGACGTCGTACAGACTCAGAGAAACACTCTCTATCAGAGAAATAGTCCTCCACTTTCACTCCCCTCAATTTTTTAGTTTTCTGTAAGAACAACTGTAGTTTTCCAACAGTGTAGTCTGCCTTCATCTCTTGACTAGCAGTCATGGAATCAGAGTAATCACTCTCGCTGTCTGCAGCATACACACTTGAATCAGACTCTGTTACCTGTTTAGCTGCCTCAGTTGTGGATTCGCTAGCTATTCCTTTTTTTGCCCTTGAGCTTCCCTTGTTACTTTTGCCTTTCCTTTTTAATGGCATTTTAAAGACAACATTTTCATTATCCATTTCAACTTCTTCCCCTCCCATCATTACATTTTCTGCAGGGCTGATTACATTCTGTTTTACAGTAAGCACAGAAGGTGAGCCAAACACCATCCCTGTGCCAAAAAGCGGACCTTTATTTTCCTCCTGTCCTTTCTCACTCACTTGACTGTCCTGCTGCATGTCACTTTTCGCCCCCTTTCCTGTCTCACTCTCCTGAACATCACTTGTCTCCTCCTGTCTTGTTTCACTCACAAGGCTGTTTCCCTGTATGTCACTTGTCCCCCCTGTTCTGTCTCACTCACCTGGCTGTCTTGTTTCATGTCCCCTGTCCCCCCCTGTCCTGTCTCAGTCTCACCCTCTTGACTGTCTTGTTGCAAATCTCCTGTCTCCCCCTGCTTTTCCCCACTTTCAATATTTTCCTCTGTTGCATTAATCTGCTCCAAAATCTTTTCTGGACAAGCTCTGGCTAAGTGTCCACTTAATTTGCAAAAAAAGCATTTCATCTGTTCAGATGATGCAAAAATCACATAGTCAAAGTCATCAATTCTCAGCTTGAAAGCCAAGTTCAAATCCCCACTCTTGTGCAGAATCATATTTAACTGCCTTCTGTGTGACACGACATGCTTTAATTCAGGAGATTTACAGCCTGAATGGACTTTTTTAATTTGGCCAATAATCTTACCATGTCGGGATAATTCCCGTGTCAACACTTCATCTCTAATGAATGGAGGGACATTAGAAATGATCAACTTCTTTGCTGTAGTAGCAAGAGGCGCAACAGGAACAAAC
This sequence comes from Nannobrachium achirus, assembly GCF_963921795.1. Lineage (NCBI taxonomy): Eukaryota > Metazoa > Chordata > Actinopteri > Myctophiformes > Myctophidae > Nannobrachium > Nannobrachium achirus. Next base: position 63,329,362 of record NC_137817.1, on the reverse strand, counting down.
GTGTAATTTATAAATACCGTTCTCCACCAGCGTGTTTGCTTTGTCAACTACTGTCAACAAAAATCACAACAGCATTATTCATCCGTGCCGCGGATTTAACGCTGCTATTACCGACCACCTTCCCGATCGCCAAACTACACTCCTCTACTGAGAACTGAAACTTTGATGCGATCTTCACACCGTGCTTTCTTGTCAAATTAACAAACTCCATAATCGTGTGTACCGTTTATGCGCACCGACCAGCGTGTGCTGGTCGGCTGCAGCACACACACTAACACACACAAAAACCACCTCCTCCCAAAGCCTGGCGATTTACACCTTAAACAATAAAAACTATAAACTCACTATTCACATGCAGTATGTCGATAAAGAGATAGATAGAAAAAAGATAGAAAAACACTCGCAAACACCTCTCAAACAAACGCTCAACACGCACCCTCCTTCCACTCAGAGAGAGAGAGAGAGAGAGAGAGAGAGAGAGAGAGAGAGAGAGAGAGAGGGAGAGAGAGAGAGAGAGAGAGAGAGAGAGGGGGGGGGGGGCGATACTAATGCTATTTAACTCTCCCACCGCTTCGAACGTTCACGTTCGCCCGATTGCGCAAGACCTCTCCGCCAATACGGCGCTCGTTCGGTTCGTTCGTCTGATGACTGTAAGCTGATGAGGGGTCGCGCGGCCGTCTACTGTAAACACATTTTCCGCGGTGATGGTGTAAAAAATCCATTATGCGTTAGATCAACGGAGAACAATTCACTTCCTTGTTGATTTCCTCTGGCTGTAAGGCTCTGTAGCCAGTGACTGCTCTGAATGTACGGCAACACATAGCAGGACAATTCACATTCATTCTCGCATGACGCCGCCCTCTGCTGCCTGGCAGACCAAAGTGCACTATTGCACAACCCAAAAAAATAAAAATAAATAAATAAATGTCTGTCTGTCTATCTACTATAACGTCGCAAAGGTAAGCCGCTTTTTGATGGCACCAGACCCAATAAATAAATAAATAATCTGGCCGTATGAGAGTTAAATATTAAATATTTAAATAGCATTAGTATCCCCAATAGCAATAGCAATGTCATATCATATATGACATATGTAGTGGAGCAAACTCTGCCACACTCCCACTTCCTGTTTGCAACGGATCTCACTTCCTGTGCAGACGCACGCACGCACGCACGCACGCACGCACGCACGCACGCACGCACGCACGCACGCACGCACGCACGCACGCACGCACGCACGCACGCACGCACGCACGCACACACGCACACACACACACACACACACACACACACACACACACACACACACACACACACACACACACACACACACACACACACACACACACACACACACACACACACACACACAGAGCTGCTGACAGGCGCTTCAACCTTTTATGGTAAAGACAGAAATGACTGTCTCACTCACTCAGCTGTCCTACTGTCTGCCTGCTTTTTATAATACTTATCAATACCATGATAGAGACTATGATAGTACAATTATCAATACCATGATGGAGGCTATGATAGTACAATTATCAATACCACGATAGAGACTATGATAGTACAATTATCAATACCACGATAGAGACTATGATAGTACAATTATCAATACCACGATAGAGACTATGATAGTACAATTATCAATACCATGATAGAGACTATGATAGTACAATTATCAATACCATGATAGAGACTATGATAGTACAATTATCAATATTATAAACGTAACAGGCAATACAACGACTTTATATTAAAATATATAATCGTTATTAATGATATCAAGATATAAAAATATAGTCAATAGTACGTTTCAACAATAAGATTCTAAAGCATCATCAAGCACAGTGCAGTAATCACAATTCACAATAAGAATAATAAATATAGCTGCAAGCAGCGATAAAGTGGCCAAGGCATAAATGGCAGGAAAGCAAAAAGGCATCAAGGGAAAGCAAAGAAGAAATCAAAGAAAAACTAGAAGTAGTGTTCTTCCGAACAGGTCTCCAGCAGGTCAGGTGTTTTTTTTTGGCCTAGTGGTGACTATAATAGGCCAACGTGAAAAGGGTACCACGTGTTCTTTGGCCTTTCACGGCAATCGGACGCTGCATGCGGGATTTGAGGCATTTTGTTCCAAAAATGGGTTTTGCAAAAATTGACCCGCTGGTGGCGCTATAACAGGCCAATGTGAGAAGGGTGGCATCTGTTCCTTGGCCTAGTGGGAATGTGTGTGCAGAATCTCACACAAATAGCAGGCTGCGTTTGAGACATTTTGTTCAAAAAGGAGCAATCCTGCAAACCTTGGAATTCAATGTTAGCCAATTAGATAGAATATGATATTGGACAAATCCGTCATGATTACATCACTGTAGAGATACTGTGTGCCCATTTGTGTGATTATCGGAGTAATATTGAAGAATGCGTTTTCGGCCTTCTGGTGGCGCTATAAATGACAGAGAAGTTTTTTGAAAAAAAAAAGTTTTTTGAAAAAAAAAAGTTTTTGATAAAATTTTTTTTGAAAAAAAAAAAGTTTTTGAAAATAAAAGTTTTTGAAAAAAAATTTTTTTTCAAAAAGTTTTTTCAAAAACTTTTTTTGAAAAAAAACTTTTTGAAAAAATATTTTTTTTGAATTTTTTTTTGACTCTGAAAAAAAAAAAAACGGGAATCCGTGTGACGTCACAAGGATCAACTCTCAGAACAGCACTGGTCTGAGAACCTGTGGAAAGCTTTTCATCTCTGTCTTCCCAAAACCAGAGAAAGACACAATGTACAGAAATAGGACTTTGTGAGGATAGAAGGTGCCAGTGGGACCCCCAAAAAAGGTTTTAAAATAGAAAAAGTGAAAATTCATGGTGTAGGTCCTTTAAGTATTGTGAAGTCTGAACCCAAACCAGCACACGGAAACAGTTCTCAAGGTGAAAACGCAATAAGCGTTGTTTTATTCAATGGGGCGTTCCCCTAAAACATGAAATAAAGTTCTTCCCAAAACCAGGGCTTTTAACTCAAAATATGCTTCTTTCCAGAACTTAACAAACAGGGGTTACATTCGAAACATATGTTTCACAGTATGCTGTTGCTTCCATTAACACATGCCATTTCTCTTCCAAGACTCAGATGCAGCTCCTAATTTGCCTACAATGGGAACAAATAGAACCACCATTAGCAATGTGGCAAAATACAGAGCAAATGTGCGACAGAGGAGAACATAGTGGAGTTTTGCTTACTGCTCGATGGAAGAGTCCCTTCGAGAGCCAGCTACACAGTGAAGCAGAGCTCGGTGGTTAAGAGCAAAAACATTTGGATTGCCTGACTCGGAGAAGCTGTGTTGCGGCCAGGTGCTGACAAATCAAACTGATTGCAACAAGCAGCCATCTTAGCTGCTGCATTCTGGGAAATGTAGTTTTTCTGAAAACCAAACTAAGCCACCAGTTAGATTCAGTTCACATGCACGCACGCACGCACGCACGCACGCACGCACACCCGCACACACACACACACACACACACACACACACACACACACACACACACACACACACACACACACACACACACACACACACACACACCTGTGCCTAACCATTCTGCATTAGAGGTGGGATTTATGGCTCTTTGAAGTGAGACAGTACCATCGATCTGGCTCTCTGAAAAGAGCCGTTCAAAAGACTGGCTCATTTGGCTCCTTGTATATTTATATATTTTTAAGAAGAATTTGTTTAAACATGAATCCACAAGGTGGCACCACATTCCTCTGCTGACAGTTGAGATCACAATTTAGTATTTACCCTTTTCATAAAATGTGTGTGTAAATTAAGCTACCTTGACTTTTGTTATTCATAAAACACCAAAAAAAACAAGCAGGCAACAATGAACTCGCTCCTCCACTTGTTCTCTCTCTCTCACTCACTCACTGTACTCAGTCAGTACTCAGTGGAGTAGCAAGGAGATGTTGAATTGGGGGGAGGGGGTCTCCCCCCAAATGAACGGCTCTCTACTGCGCGAACCGGATCCCAACGTTCACTTCAAAGAGCCGTTCAAAAGATTCGATTCGTTCGCGAACGTCCCAGCTCTATTCTGCATCTAGCCTAAGGCCCAGATCATGGGAAAACCCTACTCACGTCAGGGTGGGGGGTCCCCAGTTCAAATATGATTCTTTTTGGTTTCAGTGATATTTGGACTTACCCTCTACGGTAGTTCATCATGAAAATTTTACTTTGCATGTATGTTTTAGAGGCAGAAGAATAATTTGCATACAACTTGCAATGTTGATTGAATTATTAATAAAGCATGTTTCAATTAAAAAAAAAAACGATCTGACAGATCTTTAGATATTGGTCCAAAGTTCATGTAAAAAAAGTTCCGTGCAAGTGACGCGAAAGTTCCGGAATAAAAGCGGGTTTAAGTGTTTTACGAACTGCTCCAAAAGGCGGAAAATCGAAGGGCGGAGCTTACTTAACAAAGACACAGATGTCTTCAGCTTGAGTCAAGGCACGCGTGTAAGCAAGTTGCATGTCTTCAAACGAAACGAGGCATGACTTATGCCCCTTTAAAGTTTGAGTTTTCAAACGCTTCGTATAGCGCCCCCCTTTGGCCAATTGGAGTAAGATTGCTTTCAGTGATATTTGGACTAATCCTCTACATATTTGCCAAATGCCATGAACGTGTCACTTTGCATGTATGATTTAGAGGCAGAAGAATAATTTGCATATAACTGCAACATTGAGTGAATTATTAAAAAATAATGTTTCGCTTTAAAGAAAATCCGCCTAAGTTTTCAGACCGTATTGGTCCAAAGTTCATGTAAAAAAAGTTTCGCGCACATTACGCGAAAATCCCAGGAGGAGATACATTTTTACTGTTTTTCATATAATTCAAAATTGTGGGAGAAGTAAAGGTCAAAGGTCAAAAGTCAGAGCGTAAAAGTTGTTTGGCATGAGGAGACGCATAAGTGTATATAGGTTTCATTGCTGTACCTGAAACAGGGCATGAGCTACACCAGTTCAAAGTTTGCACTTTTGAAGGCTTCCTACAGCGCCACCCTTTGGCCGATTGTTGCGAGCTTCGCGTTTTAGCCGTTTGGCATAGTCCTCTGCCATACTGCCGAGTTTCGTAAAAAGCGACTGCACGGTCTAGCCGCTAGAGAAAAAGTGGCGGAATAATAATAATAATAGTGATGAAGTCCAATAACAATGAGTGGCCAAGGCATTGCCACTTCGTGGCCTTGGCCACTAATAATAGAGACAGATGGAACTTCACAATACTTTACCCTAACAAACCCCTGTTCCTAACTCAATAGCAAGACTTAAAGCAGTGACCACGGATGATCACCACCTGTGATGGCACAGACATAAACATAAATATAGCTGCAAGCAGCGATAAAGTGGCCAAGGCATAAATAGCAGGAAAGCAAAAAGGCATCAAGGGAAAGCAAAGAAGAAATCAAAGAAAAACTAGAAGTAGTGTTCTTCCGAACAGGTCTCCAGCAGGTCAGGTGTTTTTTTTTTGGCCTAGTGGTGACTATAATAGGCCAAAGTCAAAAGGGTACCACGTGTTCTTTGGCCTTTCACGGCAATCGGACGCTGCATGCGGGATTTGAGGCATTTTGTTCCAAAAATGGGTTTTGCAAAAATTGACCCGCTGGTGGCGCTATAACAGGCCAATGTGAGAAAGGTGGCATCTGTTCCTTGGCCTAGTGGGAATGTGCGTGCAGAATCTCACACAAATAGCAGGCTGCGTTTGAGACATTTTATTCAAAAAGGAGCAATCCTGCAAACATTGGAATTCAATGTTAGCCAATTAGATAGAATATGATATTGGACAAATCCGTCATGATTACATCACTGTAGAGATACTGTGTGCCCATTTGTGTGATTATCGGATAAAATCTGAAGGAGTAATATTGAAGAATGCGTTTTCGGCCTTCTGGTGGCGCTATAAATGACAGAGACTCTGCCGATTTTACACTAATCGGCATAGTTATTGGTAAAAGCACAAATTGACCTCTACACAACATCTATGCAAAAGACTATATGCAACAGACATAAAATAGTTCCAAAGAACTCCTCAAGGTTTTAACTCAATATCTTTATTTTCCAACTTTTTCATTAGTTGTTGAAGAGTTGGTCATCAGGTTGTAAACCTTCAAAACAGAGGGTTAACAACCTAGCCATTTTCAGGCATGTCTTTTAAATCACAATGTTTTTAAATAATTCAAGTAGTAAACGTCTTCAAATAAAGTTTTTAAACATTAAGTATTGTGAAGTCTGAACCCAAACCAGCACACGGAAACAGTTCTCAAGGTGAAAACGCAATAAGCGTTGTGTTATTCAATGGGGCGTTCCCCTAAAACATGAAATAAAGTTCTTCCCAAAACCGGGGCTTTTAACTCAAAATATGCTTCTTTCCAGAACTTAACAAACAGGGGTTACATTCGAAACATATGTTTCACAGTATGCCGTTGCTTCCATTAACACATGCCATTTCTCTTCCAAGACTCAGATGCAGCTCCTAATTTGCCTACAATGGGAACAGATAGAACCACCATTAGCAATGTGGCAAAATACAGAGCAAATGTGCGACAGAGGAGAACATAGTGGAGTTTTGCTTACTGCTCGATGGAAGAGTCCCTTCGAGAGCCAGCTACACAGTGAAGCAGAGCTCGGTGGTTAAGAGCAAAAACATTTGGATTGCCTGACTCGGAGAAGCTGTGTTGCGGCCAGGTGCTGACAAATCAAACTGATTGCAACAAGCAGCCATCTTAGCTGCTGCATTCTGGGAAATGTAGTTTTTCTGAAAACCAAACTAAGCCATCAGTTAGATTCAGTTCACACGCACGCACGCACGCACGCACGCACGCACGCACGCACGCACGCACGCACGCACACACACACACACACACACACACACACACACACACACACACACACACACCTGTGCCTAACCATTCTGCATTAGAGGTGGGATTTATGGCTCTTTGAAGTGAGACAGTACCATCGATCTGGCTCACTGAAAAGAGCCGTTCAAAAGACTGGCTCATTTGGCTCCTTGTATATTTATATATTTTTAAGAAGAATTTGTTTAAACATGAATCCACAAGGTGGCACCACATTCCTCTGCTGACAGTTGAGATCACAATTTAGTATTTACCCTTTTCATAAAATGTGTGTGTAAATTAAGCTACCTTGACTTTTGTTATTCATAAAACACCAAAAAAAAAACAAGCAGGCAACAATGAACTCGCTCCTCCACTTGTTCTCTCTCTCTCTCTCTCACTCACTGTACTCAGTCAGTACTCAGTGGAGTAGCAAGGAGATGTTGAATTGGGGGGAGGGGGTCTCCCCCCCAAATGAACGGCTCTCTACTGCGCGAACCGGATCCCAACGTTCACTTCAAAGAGCCGTTCAAAAGATTCGATTCGTTCGCGAACGTCCCAGCTCTATTCTGCATCTAGCCTAAGGCCCAGATCATGGGAAAACCCTACTCACGTCAGGGTGGGGGGTCCCCAGTTCAAATATGATTCTTTTTGGTTTCAGTGATATTTGGACTTACCCTCTACGGTAGTTCATCATGAAAATTTTACTTTGCATGTATGTTTTAGAGGCAGAAGAATAATTTGCATAAAACTTGCAATGTTGATTGAATTATTAAAAAAGCATGTTTCAATTTAAAAAAAAAAAACGATCTGACAGATCTTTAGATATTGGTCCAAAGTTCATGTAAAAAAAAGTTCCGTGCACGTGACGCGAAAGTTCCGGAATAAAAGCGGGTTTAAGTGTTTTACAAACTGCTCAAAATGGCGGAAAATCTAAGGGCGGAGCTTACTTAACAAAGACACAGATGTCTTCCGCTTGAGTCAAGGCACGCGTGTAAGCAAGTTGCATGTCTTCAAACGAAACGAGGCATGACTTATGCCCCTTTAAAGTTTGAGTTTTCAAACGCTTCGTATAGCGCCCCCCTTTGGCCAATTGGAGTAAGATTGCTTTCAGTGATATTTGGCCTAACCCTCTACATATTTGCCAAATGCCATGAACGTGTCACTTTGCATCTATGATTTAGAGGCAGAAGAATAATTTGCATAAAACTGCAACATTGAGTGAATTATTAAAAAATAATGTTTCGCTTTAAAGAAAATCCGCCTAACTTTTCAGACCGTATTGGTCCAAAGTTCATGTAAAAAAAGTTTCGCGCATATTACGCGAAAATCCCAGGAGGAGATACATTTTTACTGTTTTTCATATAATTCAAAATTGTGGGAGAAGTAAAGGTCAGAGGTCAAAAGTCAGAGCGTAAAAGTTGTTCGGCATGAGAAGACGCATAAGTGTATACAGGTTTCATTGCTGTACCTGAAACAGGGCATGAGCTACACCAGTTCAAAGTTGGCATTTTTCAAAGGCTTCCTACAGCGCCACCCTTTGGCCGATTGTTGCGAGCTTCGCGTTTTAGCCGTTTGGCATAGTCCTCTGCCATACTGCCGAGTTTCGTAAAAAGCGACTGCACGGTCTAGCCGCTAGAGAAAAAGTGGCGGAAGAAGGAGATGAAGTCCAATAACAATGAGTGGCCAAGGCATTGCCACTTCGTGGCCTTGGCCACTAACTAGGAATGAGTGTCACTGCAGCTGCTTTTTCCTACCCATAACCATAGGTCAGACAGGATTGTGTCAGTCTTTCTGCAGGCTCGCCATCTTTCAGATTCAGTTCTAGGCAATAAACCTGGCCTGGATCAAAGAAAAAGGCCAAATGAATAGAAAAACACAAATTCAAATAATCTGCTACAGGCTTGAAACAAAATAATTCCATTAATCTGCCCAACTAGGCATTGACATTAAACTCAAAATACATCAATTCAATAATCAACGTTGCAGCTAACATACAAGCATTACATTCCAAAAGAAATCGTTTAACATTTAGATCCCAAAACCAAAAACAACATAACATTTCAGAGCACATGGTCACATTGTTCCTCCATCACACACAGCCAGTGTATGGAGTGGATCAGGTAGGTATGGTCAGGTGAGGTAAATCTAAAAGCCAAATTATAGTATGGGTAAGTATAATGAATGAAACTGTTAGAAATTGGAATAGTTGTTGGAATAATGAACAGTGTACAGACCTGCAGCTGCTGCATAATGTAGCAGTGAGTAGCAGCAACCACCAGCACCATGCAGCGTCCAAACAATCTGAGAGGGGGGGAGTGGCCTCAACTCAACCACTATTTATACCCTTGCTTAAGAAGGTTGCCATGTTTGGTCGGGTTGCCATGTTCAGTTGCAGTACCAGGGTTTTCACGGCAAAATGTTGTCAAATGTATTTTAAATGCATGAGGTAAGGCTTGAACAGGGGACTTCTGGAATGATAGACAAAGGCCTTACCAGGTGAGCTATGCACAGCTCTGCACAGTGAGATAATATTACTTTAAATGTTTGTTTTAGAGACAGAAGAATAATTTGCATACAACTTGCAATATTGATTGAATTATTAAAAACTATTAAAAATGCATGTTTCAATTTTTAAAAAATCCGATCTGACAGATCTTTAGATATTGGTCCAAAGTTCATGTAAAAAAAGTTCCGTGCACGTGACGCGAAAGTTCCGGAATAAAAGCGGGTTTAAGTGTTTTACGAACTGCTCCAAAAGGCGGAAAATCGAAGGGCGGAGCTTACTTAACAAAGACACAGATGTTTTCAGCTTGAGTCAAGGCACGCGTGTAAGCAAGTTGCATGTCTTCAAACGAAACGAGGCATGACTTATGCCCCTTTAAAGTTTGAGTTTTCAAACGCTTCGTATAGCGCCCCCCTTTGGCCAATTGGAGTAAGATTGCTTTCAGTGATATTTGGACTAATCCTCTACATATTTGCCAAATGCCATGAACGTGTCACTTTGCATGTATGATTTAGAGGCAGAAGAATAATTTGCATATAACTGCAACATTGAGTGAATTATTAAAAAATAATTTTTCGCTTTAAAGAAAATCCGCCTGAGTTTTCAGACCGTATTGGTCCAAAGTTCATGTAAAAAAAGTTTCGCGCACATTACGCGAAAATCCCAGGAGGAGATACATTTTTACTGTTTTTCATATAATTCAAAATTGTGGGAGAAGTAAAGGTCAGAGGTCAAAAGTCAGAGCGTAAAAGTTGTTCGGCATGAGGAGACGCATAAGTGTATACAGGTTCCATTGCTGTACCTGAAACAGGGCATGAGCTACACCAGTTCAAAGTTTGCACTTTCGAAGGCTTCCTACAGCGCCACCCTTTGGCCGATTGTTGCGAGCTTCGCGTTTTAGCCGTTTGGCATGGTCCTCTGCCATACTGCCATGAACGTGTCACTTTGCAGTATGATTTAGAGGCAGAAGAATAATTTGCATGAAACTGCATTATACGGTTAATTATTAAAAAATAATGTTTCGCTTTAAAGAAAATCCGGCTAACTTTTCAGACCGTATTGGTCCAAAGTTCATGTAAAAAAAGTTTCGCGCACGTTACGCGAAAATCCCAGGAGGAGATACATTTTTACTGTTTTTCATAGAATTCAAAATTGTGGGAGAGGTAAAGGTCAGAGGTCAAAAGTCAGAGCGTAAAAGTTGTTCGGCATGAGGAGACGCATAAGTGTATACAGGTTTCATTGCTGTACCTGAAACAGGGCATGAGCTACACCAGTTCAAAGTTTGCACTTTCGAAGGCTTCCTACAGCGCCACCCTTTGGCCGATTGTTGCGAGCTTCGCGTTTTAGCCGTTTGGCATAGTCCTCTGCCATACTGCCGAGTTTCGTAAAAAGCGACTGCACGGTCTAGCCGCTAGAGCAAAAGTGGCGGAATAATAATAATAATAATAATAATAGTGATGAAGTCCAATAACAATGAGTGGCCAAGGCATTGCCACTTCGTGGCCTTGGCCACTAATAAACACCACAGCACATTGACCATTTATGATCCCCTTATCATTATCATACATTGCAGAGCGCATGCATATGAATGAGCCACGGACTCACCGAGACACAAAACAGCTGATTGACTCACACTCGAAACTCAACGTGGCTTCACGCTTCGTGTGCTGTGCACTAGACACAACCACAAACATGTTTAATATTAAATGAATATATATTTTAAATGAATTAAACAGTTTAATATTAAAGTGTGTTCAGACAGAGAGAGAGAGAGAGAGAGAGAGAGAGAGAGAGAGAGAGAGAGAGAGAGAGAGAGAGGTGTAGTGGAGCAAACTCTGCCACACTCCCACTTCCTGTTTGCAACGGATCTCACTTCCTGTGCAGACGCACGCACGCACGCACGCACGCACGCACGCACGCACGCACGCACGCACGCACGCACGCACACACACACACACAGAGCTGCTGACAGGCGCTTCAACCTTTTATGGTAAAGACAGAAATGACTGTCTCACTCACTCAGCTGTCCTACTGTCTGCCTGCTTTTTATAATACTTATCAATACCATGATAGAGACTATGATACTGCCTTCTCTGAGACTGCCTTCTCTGAGGTGTTACTACTACAGCCTCGGGAACCTGTGGTATGCGTGAATGCTTTCGCCTAGACCTAGTCTGCCTCGGTAGCTCAAAACTGGCATCTGGTCTGTCTGTGTCTGTTGGTCCACACACTTCACCTTGTGCTTCTGCACCTGTCTGTAATCATTGTAACACACATTACACTGATCAACATCAATCGTATTCACTGTGTTCAAGTAATATAATCGGTTATACGTACGGATGTTGAACATTATATCTCTACAATTGAGAAAATTTTTACCTTTCGTGAAAACAACAGTAGCACCTCTGGTAGTTGCAGTTTGCACAGAAAACACATCCTGTGGGTATGTAGGGATATACAATGCCTGTCTCAGTGTGGCTGTGGCATTGCCCTCTGCTGTCGATCAGAGTCACTTGCGTGTCTCCTCTGTGCTGTGCCACGCCGCTACATCTCGTACCATCAGCTAGCTCCATGCTGTGAGTCTTTGGCTGGAAACTGTTGTCAAATCTTGTGAATTTCTTGATTTCTGTGACGATGTGTGAAGTCGCTCCCGTATCAACCATCAGACCTGTCTGCTTGACACCACGTCCTTGCTGAACCTTCTTTTCACCGTCGCTCACACTGAATGAGTACTCGTGACCGCCGCCGCCGCCGTTGTACTCAGAGCTCCTCTGCACGTTGTCTCGCTGCTGCTGTAGGTCGCACACGTTGGCTCTGTGTCCCCACTCACCACACCGGTGACACGACCCATCGAAGCGCTCAGCTCTCCGTCGATCACCTGCACTCGCCCACCTCACAGTCGGCCGCATCTGGGTCTTCATGACGTTGTCGCCCGCTGTTGCTGCTGTGTGCATCTTTTCAGTGTCCTCGTAACTTCTGAGCTTGGTTTTAAACTCGGGAAAAGGCACTGGCTCGTCGCTTTGTGATATATGAACAGCAAATGGTTTGAATTCTTCTGGAAGTCCTTTCAATACCATTGCCACTAACAGCCCATCACTCAATGTCTCCCCAGCATTTCTCAGGGCTGTTATAGCAGTCTCAGCGCGGATCACATAGTCAGTTACACTTTCACTCGATAACTTTTGCAGTGAAGTTAGTTCAGTATATAGACTAATGATCCGCGGCATGCTTTTACCTATGTAATAGTCTCTGAGGATTCTCAGTGCCTTGCGTCCATCATCAGCCGCCTCTCGCATAACTAGCGACAGGCTTTTGTCGTCTAGAAATTGAATCAGCTCGGCGTAGGCAAGGGCATTTTTATCCTCTCCTTCATTGTCATCATCCTCTTCTCCAGGTTCATTTAGGATGGTATCCTTCAATCCTTGCAGTAGTAGATGGGCCAAAAACTTAGCCTCCCAAAGTTCATACCTCTGCTCGTCTCCGTCAAAACATAGCCTTGACCAGCGGCTGCTAGTAGTCGGGCCACCTCGTGTAGCCATGTCGTTAGCTTAGCACGCCGGCAAACTTTTCACCTCGAAAATAAGTCTGGTTACGCTGGGCCCATAACCTGTTAAGATTGTAACTTTCAGCGCTCTATGTACCAGAAATACTCGAAGTGAAGTAGAGAAGAACTTGACACAGAGACATCAGCTTCCTGCTGGAACTCAGTCACACACAACTGAGGCTCGGTTTATTCACACTCATTTTAAACAAAACCGGCAGTGATGGTTAACAAGCATTTCCTGTTTCCTGTTTGTCCTTTCACAATAACAGTCAATATACAATTGAGATCATATCTTAACAATGTCAAATTAGACGAAAGATGACAGACAACCTACACGTCTTTTAGCGATAGTGCGGGAGTAAACTGCAATTCCAACTCACCAGCGTAATATCAATTCCGCACGCATTCGAGACGTGTGTCCCTCGGGAAAAGTTTGTTGCTGCCGCCTCTCACGGAAGTGTGTTCCAACTGTCCTCTGGCTGCACTGAAATTCGCGCTGATGCCAGGAGCCCACCCACAATACTCGTCATCAACCCCAGTGTACCCTGACCCGGCCACACCATGATAGAGGCTATGATAGTACAATTATCAATACCATGATAGAGGCTATGATAGTACAATTATCAATACCATGATAGAGACTATGATAGTACAATTATCAATACCATGATAGAGACTATGATAGTACAATTATCAATACCATGATAGAGACTATGATAGTACAATTATCAATACCATGATAGAGACTATGATAGTACAATTATCAATACCATGATAGAGACTATGATAGTACAATTATCAATACCATGATAGAGACTATGATAGTACAATTATCAATACCATGATAGAGACTATGATAGTACAATTATCAATACCATGATAGAGACTATCATAGTACAATTATCAATACCATGATAGAGGCTATGATAGTCAGGGACATGCTGGGCCTCTGATTCAGCCCGGGAAAAAGAGTTGGAGAGGCCCTCATTGCGTGCTATAGAGAGAGATTTCTCTCTATAGCGCTGCTGCTACTCAAAGATTTGCCATTTCAGATCATGACAAAATTAATGACAAGCCAGTGGGCCAGTGAGTTATATTTTGTTGTTGTCGGGTGGGAACCTTGTACATCCAAAATAAAAATGATTTAAACTAGTGAAATAGCCGATCTACAAGCACACAAGGTGTTGTGTGCTTGTAGATCTGCTGTTTTCACTACTTTTGTGCAACAGCCTTGTATGATGAAGCAGGGCTTTGCGAAAAAATTTACAAATTTGAAACTTGGAGATACGAGGTTTCTGCCCGACAGTGACGATTTACTTTGTTGGCCGCCCAGCCCCCAAAATGGAATGAAGGCCGACATTTTCTTTGTTTCCTAATGGCCGGCCTGGACCGGCCAGGAATGAACCGGCCGTTCGGGAGTTGTCCCGCTTTTCCCAATGGCCAGCACGTCCCTGATGATAGTAGCCTACAATTATCAAGGCTATGCGCCTGCATAAAGTCAATGAGTAAGATTATGATGATCTCACTAAAGAGAGAGGGGGGAGTAGAGTGAGGGGGAGAGTGTGTGTGTGTGTGTGTGTGTGTGTGTGTGTGTGTGTGTGTGTGTGTGTGTGTGTGTGTGTGTGTGTGTGTGTGTGTGTGTGTGTGTGACAACATGCTCTCTAGAGTGTGTGGTCTACACAGCAGTGTTTCTTAAACTTTCACATTTCAACGTCTCCCCTTAACTCTGACATTATGGTAGGCAGGCCTACTTTTACTTAACTTGAGAATTTTCTTTTTTTTTTACTTTATACTTCTCACAACATCTAAGAGGAAAATATAGTAATTTAGTCCACTACAATTATTTTTTACAGCTTTAGTTAGGCTACTACTTTAGAGATTTAGATAATTATTGCAAAACACATCACATTACACTGCACTGTGAGCTTATAGATCTGTTATTTTCCAAAAAAAACGGGACGGGACTAATCCAAGGAGGAAGAGTCTGTGACAACTCACTAAATTGTAATACCCTCCATTGACAGCCCTTCATGAAACATAGAAGTCCATCTGATTGTATTAAACGATAAAATAATCAATATTTAACCTACAGACAGCTTGGATTATCCTCTTTGTCTCTGTCAAGACTTTGTTTGAAAGAAATACTCCGTTGTCATGTTAGTTATGATACACTTTCTGTCAATAATGATTCTTCTATGTGTTGTCATGTTAGTTATGAGACACTTTCTGTCAATAATGATTCTTCTATGTGTTGTCATGTTAGTTATGATAATAATAATAATAAACTTTATTTGTATAGCACTTTTCAAAAGCAAGTTAACAAAGTGCTTCACATCACACACATCACAAAACCCAGAGAACAGATTGGGGGAAGAAAACAAAAAACAACAATAAAAACGCAGGCAATTCGGTTAAGACGCTGCCTACAGCAAGAAAATAAAAAGCATTAACAAAAACAGCAAGAAGGATAAACATTAAAAATAGAGTCCTCATATAAAACAAATAATCCAATTGACCGGCACTAGTTAAAAACAGCTAGTTAAAAGCCATTCTGTAGAAATGGGTTTTTAGAAGAGTCTTAAAAGTGGCCAGTGAGGTAGCCTGTCTGACTTCCAGAGGAAGATTGTTCCACAGATGCGGGGCCCTTATGGCAAATGCCCTATCCCCTTCTGTGACCAGGTTTGCAGATGTAACCTCGAGCAAAAGCTGGTCAGAAGACCTGAGGTTGCGGGTAGGGGTATAGGGGGACAGCAAGTCAGAGATATACGCGGGTGCAAGACCATTTCGTGATTTAAAAACAAACAATAACATTTAAAGTCAGTTCTAAGAGCCACAGGAAGCCAGTGCAGTGAGGCCAGAATAGGGGTGATATGGTCGTATTTCCTGGTCTTCGTAAGCACCCTGGCTGCAGTATTCTGGACGAGTTGGAGGCGATTGATTCATTTTTGAGGGAGACCGGAAAAAAGAGTTACAGTAGTCCAGGTGGTTAGTGACGAAGGCATGGATAACAGTTCGTGCATCGGAAAATGAAATGAAAGATCTAATTTTGGAAATGCTCCTTAATTGGAAAATGGCAGATTTTGTGATGTTGGAGAAATGCTTATTGAAATTTAGATCAGAGTCCAAGACCACACCGAGGTTTCTGGCCTCGTTAGAGCATTTCAGACCCTGAGATTCTAAGAGCAGAGAGACACTGGCTCTGTGTCTTTTTGGGCCAAAGACAATGACCTCGGTTTTGTCCTTGTTGAGTAGCAAAAAGTTGTTTGACATCCAGGAGTTTATTGCAGTGAGACAGTCCATCAGTGGAGTGAGCAGGGTGGGAGAGGTTGTGTCTATTGGGTCTATGGGTCTATTAGGATACACTTTCTGTCAATAATGATTCTTCTATGTGTTGTCATGTTAGTTATGAGACACTTTCTGTCAATAATGATTCCTCTATGTGTTGGAGGTTTTAAATCACTCAACACCATGTTTATGAACAGCTTGTTAACATGACGTTGAGTCATTTCACTACACTCTGCTTTCTAGTGTTGTTCTGGGATACTGAACCCTCCCTCCCTCCCTCCCTCCGTGTGTGTGTGTGTGTGTGTGTGTGTGTGTGTGTGTGTGTGTGTGTGTGTGTGTGTGTGTGTGTGTGTGTGTGTGTGTGTGTGTGTGTGTGCGGCTGCCAGGGGTCATCAATGTGTCCGTATACAGACAATTGTGATGATAATAATAATTCAATAATTATAGTTATTTTGACTTATTGTGACTAAACAAAATGTTTTCTCATGACAGGAATGGCTTACCTCAGGATTGTGTTGTTGGGAGAGTGGAGGTCTGGAAAGAGTTCATCAGGAAACACCATTCTGGGAGGAAGTGGTTTTAAAGTTAGTCAGAGAGGTCAGAGGTCAGCGCAGTGTGAGGTCAGACATGGTGAAGTAGCAGGGAGACGTCTGACAGTGGTGGACTCACCAGGCTGGTTCTACAACAGACCACTACAGAACACTCCAGAGATGGACAAACTGGAGATCCAGAACAATGTGTGTCTCTGTCCTCCTGGACCACATGCTGCTCTTCTGACGGTTCCTCTTCATGAAGCATTCACCAAAGCAGATAGAGTAAGAGTAGAGAAAAACATGTCACTTCTGCCACAGAGCGTGTGGAGTCACACTATGGTACTGTTCACCTATGGAGACCATCTGGGAGACAGAAGCATTGAGCAGCTCACTGAGGCTGGAGGAAAACCCCTCCGCTGGCTTCTTGACAAATGTGAGAACAGGTTCCATGTCTTCAACAATGAGAAGAGAGATGACACTCAGGTCACACAGCTGCTGGAGAAGATAGACCAAATGGTGGCAGGAAACAGAGGTGGACACTATGAAGTTGATGGAGATGTTGCAGAGAAGTTGTCAGAGAGGAAGAGGAACATAGAGGAACGTGTCCTGACATTGATGACCAAGACACACAGACAGAGAGCTGCTCTGAAAGCTCTGTTTGAAGGTGATTATTTATAAAAATCAATTCAATAAATCAGACAGACAGACAGACAGACAGAAAGTCAGTAACACTTGTAGATTAGAACAGCGGTTCCCGTGCGTGCGTGCGTGCGTGCGTGCGTGCGTGCGTGCGTCTAACCTGACACCACCACTGTAATTGTGTAGGTGTTTCAGGCATGTGCACACTAGACATCAAAGAGGGCTTGAGCCCCTGCCCTTTCATGTAAAAAGTGCCCTCTCCAGACCATGAATGCAGTTTTACTATGGTAATAATAATAATAATAACAATAATAATAATAAACCTTATTTATATAGCACCTTTCATACGGCGACTGCAGCTCAAAGTGCTTCACATAAACAAAAACAACATCACAATTGCTTCACAAAAAAGTAGAAAAGCAGTAATAACAGTACAACAAAGCATGGCAATAATAATAATAAGGGTAATAATAAAACTAATGATAATAATGACAAGAGAAAATAATCATAAAACAAAATTAGTGGGTGGAACAGTTAAAATAGGAGAAATGAAAATGGTGGGCACAAACAGCACAAAGTTAACTAAAAGCTATGGTAAATAAATGAGTCTTAAGCTGTCTTTTAAAAATGTCCACAGAGCTAGCCTGTCTTAGGTGAAGAGGGAGCTCATTCCAGGCCGTCGGGCCATAGAAGCAAAATGCTGCTTGGCCGTATTTTTTTACTTTCATTTTCCTTATGTCTGGGACATCAAGGAGGTCAGTGGTAGAAGACCTGAGGGGGCGAGCAGGAACGTGTCTCGGTAAATAGACTAAAAGGTAAGAGGGAGCCAAACCATGGAGGGCTTTATAAACGAGTAAAAGAATTTTAAAATTGATCCTAAAACTAACTGGGAGCCAGTGAAGTGATATCAAAACTGGAGTAATATGTTCCCATCTCCTGGTTTTAGTTAAAACCCTGGCCGCCGCATTTTGGACCAGCAGTTTGTCAGTAGTTTTCTTTGGGAGGCCGGAGAAAAGAGCATTACAGTAATCAAGCCTAGAAAACACAAAAGCGTGGACTAATGTTTTAGCGTCGTCCAAGGACAAGTAGGCTCTAATGCGCGCAATATTTCTCAGATGAAAAAAAGGCAGTCTTGGTTACCTGACTGATGTGAGCGTCGAAACTCAAATAGCAGATCTACAAGCTCAAAACACATCGCAGCGCGATGCGTTTTGAGCTTGTAGATCGGCTATTTTTTTATTGGAATCCTGGAATAATTTTTTGTTATTTTTTAATTGGAATCCTGAAATGTAACATTTTGATTTCAAACGCATTTAGTTGTATAGGCCTACTTGAACCTAAATACAAATACATTGGACATAAAAAAATAATAATAATACTACTATACTAGTCATTAAGCTACTAATACTGACAGAATTAAAGCAGGTCATGTTTGGAATTGTAACAGCTGAAATCAATAATATCTCAGTATTCAGGTATTAACCTGCGGGCCGCATTAAGTGAAGGTGAGGGCCGCATGTGGCCCCCGGGCCGCCAGTTGCCCGTGTATGATCTAGGGCAGGGGTGTCGAACTCATTTTGGGGTGAGGGCCGCATTGGATGAAAGGCGACTTGATGAGGGCCGAACCAGTCGCGGATCGGATGGCATGCACACTCGCGCACATGTTCGCTCTGTTTTTCTTCCTGTCGTCTCAGCCACTGCTATAGCTAGCAGTATAGCAGTATATCATTTTACAAATTGTGTTCATTATTAAGTAAAATAGCTACTTTCATTATTGGTATTACAGTTGGAGTTAGGTACGAGAGATGCTATTTGTTTACTTTAAAGGAGTAGTTCATCCCCAAAATGATTTTTTTATTACTCACGCCATGGAGACTTGAGTTCAATAATATATTTTTATTTCATTTGTCGCATTACTAAGACAAAAATGTGATGATAGTACACTTCCCCCCATTGATTCCGGATCCGGAATCAATAGGCATGCATTTATTGTAATCAAATTTCTGTTTTAGGAATGAGTCTCCATTGGCTCCATGGCATTTTGGGGGTGAACTACTCCTTTAAGAAGTGCCAATAAGAATAAACCATTTGATAATAGAATAATTCAATTCCTATTAGTCTCTGCTATAATTTGTAAATGGCTAAAAAAAATATTATTGATGCAGGACAATAATTATTTTTATTGTATTTTATAATAAAAATAATAAAAGTAATGAACAACAATGGCATATTCAGGAAATATCTGAATAATAAAACTTTTACATTTTATTATTCTTATATTTTTTAAATAAGTTATTTTCTTAACAACATTAATTTCCATGTCTAATATATTATGTAATCTTTGAGTACAGTTCGAATATTGTAGGTGTGTTCAGGTATTATTCATAGCCAGACCCCCCACCCCATTCCTAGCAATGCTGTCATCTTCAGAGAGAGAGAGAGCTGGTCACAATCAATCAACTCAATCACTGCCAGCTGGTGGGAGAAACCACCCTGCAGTGAGCAGGCATTAGTTAGGTTAATTCTTAAAACAATCATAACTCTTGACAGGAATGGGCTATAGACTTACTTAGAAATGTATGCTCTACAAGCCTGGATTGAATCATCTCGCGGGCCGCGGGCCGTATGTTTGACATCCCTGATCTAGGGGGTTTTCATGATTCTGAATCCATTCCAAGCATTTGTTTTGCAAAAAAAAACATTCCTTTGGCTAGAAATGGACCCCACAAAACTATGGTTTAGTATGGTTTAGTGATGAGTCATCACTTTTCACAGTTTTGTAGGGTCCATTTTTAGCCCAAGGAATGTTTTTCGTGCAAAACAAATGCTTGCAATGGATTCAGAATCATGAAAACCCCCTAGATAGACCCCTCACATGCTATTTAAAGAAGATTTCTTGGGGGGGGGTCTTTTTTCCCTGTATGGTAAGTGAATTACAGCCACCAGATCCCATGGGAAAAGTGCTTGGATCCGTCAATTTGAATTTGGCGCACAAAAATGCCCCTAGGTGCAAATTTTCACGCTTTCTGCCGGAAGTGAACATATTAGCCTATTTTTGTTATACTGTATCTCCACTACTTGTGAGCTTGTAGATCAGCTATTTTTGGTACTTTTGTGTTTTTTCTGTTTAATTTTGTCCAACACTCTTGTCTGAATGATGAAGTAGAACATTAATGAATACATGAAAAAATACTGAACTATGGAGATCCAGGGTTTCTGTCTGACGGCAGTGACATGAGGACTGATGTTAAATTAAAGTTTGATGTTAGAACTGATTTAATGACCTGAAGAGTAACTTATTCCTGGAATTCATTCATTCATTTTCAACATATTTACATGATTGATCAGATGAGAAAATACAATACAATATAATACCATGATGTGAGCAATGTGTTAGTTACACTGTTATGTGATAAAGTCAGACAGCATTATTTTTTATTTTATTTATAATAATAATATATCTTATTCTTAATCTCTGAATCCAGACCTTAAATGGGTAAATAGTGTGTAGAGTTTATGTGTCAGGAGAACATCAGAGTCTACCAGATGTTAAATAGTGAACTAATGTAGAGTGTGTGTGTCAGGAGAACATCAGAGTCTACCAGATGTTAAATAGTGAACTAATGTAGAGTGTGTGTGTCAGGAGAACATCAGAGTCTACCAGATGTGAGGCTGATGTTGGTTGGAGGAGACCAGAGGACAAGGATGGTGGCTGGATGTCACTTACTGCAGGAGGATGTGTTTCCAGATTGGAATGTGAGTAATATTATATGAACTTCATGTTATAATGAATGACCTCATAATCAAATATCAATGTTTTATGATGATTATGTGAAAGTATGATGTCATGAATGTATAACGATCATGTGACCAATGAACTGTCAGTGAGACACACACACACACACACACACACACACACACACACACACACACACACACACACACACACACACACACACACACACACACACACACACACACAGATGCTGCATCTCCAGTAAAGGCTTGATTATAGTCAGTTTAACACTGAGTTGTGCACTGCAAATATCCAATCTACAAGCTCACAATGCATTGCAACCAGGCGCGTTGTAAGCTTGTAGATCGGCTTTTTTGCGGGTTGTCATTCTCTGCACGCACTGTAATTATTATTAAACCTGCTTCAGATACTGTTAGGTCTAATTATTCTATTTTTAATTAGAGTATATTTAATGTGTGTTACTGTGGTGCTATTAGACAAAGTGTGTGTGTGTGTGTGTGTGTGTGTGTGTGTGTGTGTGTGTGTGTGTGTGTGTGTGTGTGTGTGTGTGTGTGTGTGTGTGTGTGTGTGTGTGTTGGGGGGGGGAGTGGGGGGGGCTTTGATTTAAACCTTAGTTACATATATTTATTATTATAACTAACATACAGTAAACCTCATATTCCAGACCAAACTGACAGAATGTGTCAGACAACAGAGACGAGTTGCTGAGAGAAATGTGAGTGTGGTGATCTGTCCAGACTGGTCGACTACACGTCCATCACAGAAGATCAAAGATGTCCTTCTACACGGTGTGACTCTGTGTTCTCCTGGACCCCATGCTGTCCTGGTCAATGTTCCTGTCTGGTACAGTTTCTCTGAAGCTAACAGGAGATCAGTGGAGGAACACATGGAGCTGCTGGGGGACAGAGTCTGGAGACACGCTCTGGTTCTGTTCACAATGGGATTCTGGTTAGGAGAGAGACGTGTTGAGGAGTACATAGAGTCTGAAGGAGAACCTCTGAGGTGGATCCTGGAGAAATGTGGCTACAGGTACCAGATTCTAGACTGCTCCAAGCTGGACATATCAGACGTTAAAGAGCTGATGGAGAAAGTAGAAGACATGGTGACAAGGAACAGAGGACACTTTGGACCTTCAGACTCCAGAGAAGACGGGTCTGTCAGAGACACAGGACACCTCAGGGAGGGACATGAGATGAGACAGAAGATACTGTTTGAAAGACTGAAAGGAAAGCAAACGTTTACTGTTGAAGAATGGAACAGACGAGAAGAAGAATTCAAGAAGAGAGAGGAGGAATTGATGAACAGAGAGAAGGAAGGGAGGAGAAGAGAGGAGGAGATGGTAGACAGGATGTTGCAGTTTGTGGTGAAGGAGCCAGAAGAACCAACCCTGCCAGCTCTCAGGAGAGCCAGGAGCATGCTATGGACTCCTCCAAGCAGTGAGTATCAATATAACTGATCTGATAACACACTTCAACGGGATCGTTTCATAGTTTAATTATCTCTTTGTGATAAAACACACACACACACACACACACACACACACACACACACACACACACACACACACACACACACACACACACACACACACACACACAGTGAGTGGTGGTATATTAATATTGATAACAGTAATAATCAGTATATTGTTGTGTGTTGTCTTGTGTTTCAGTGAGTGGTGGAACTCCATCTGAAGCAGGAAGTTCATACTGCTGGTCACCTGACAACGTTGTTGATTGGCTGCTGAAGAGACACCATGGACCAATAGCGCCCTCTTCAGGATATGAAAGTGAAGTTGCCAGCCAGCTTGACGTGATGAGTGTGAGAGATGAAGATGATTCATAGATATGAAACCAGATAATTATCAACAATAATGACACTGATTATCAATATACAATCATTGTGCCATGTACAATATAACTCACAACGATCTCATTACAACAATATATACAAAGATAGTCTATTGTAGCCTACTGTACATCGCTCAATCATAATTATGTGCATACAATCAATGGATTAGTAACTCCGTCCACAGACTAACTAAAATACAAATTATGTCAAAACATACATTTCATAATATTAATGTTTAAATGATTATTCTGACCGTTTGTAAAATGTAAATCCAATCAGATTCATGTCTTTTTAAGAACTTTCATCACAGTCACATTGACCTCATTCACAAAGTGACACCTGGTAGTGATGCGCAGGTCAGGTTTTTTTCATAACCTGCACGGCCCACAGCCCGCACGGAACGTAACCTGCCCGCGCCCGCGCCGCAGAACAAGATCCGCCCGCCCCGCAACCCGCATTAAAAAAAAAGATGGTATATATCATCTCCACAATAGCTCATCTTTATATACGGCTCTTCTAAGTAGGCCTACCCAAAGTCACTTTATAGAAAGGTAGCACAATATTGTCATGGGCTAAATAAACAAACAAACGTGTTTTTCAAATTGGGGTTTAGCCTGAAAGACATTCATTCAAAGACGTTCATTCTCTCTGGGGCATCATCGGGGTAAGAATGGCATTTCAGATTTTATGTCAATCATATTTATACAGCACCTCGCACTTTAAACCGACAGCAAAAGACGGACAATATTAAATCCTGTTGGTTATTGATTAATCACCAGATTGGAGAGATGGGAGCAACTGGAGTCTCGAGGTGAGCGTGGTTGGTTCATTCAGTCAAAAAATCCGTCTCACATGCGAAAGTTGTGTTTCAAATCGTATCCGTTGACTGGCTGGTTATATAACTACTTAACCGACACAAAGTATTTATAAACGGACTTGAGTGGATGACAGAGACATATAAGTAAAATCCTGATCAGCGACACACGCTGAATTGTTTGTGCATCTTCTCTGCTGTGCTTACGTTGTGTCAAATGTCCTCGATTTGTTTTACTTGTTTATTTGATGTTTTCTTTTCTTTTTTTCCATTTTCTGCATACAGTAGTATTGTATATTTGTCTGTCATTAACTCATTGAATGCCCTTTTCAAGATGGCCGCCAAGTACCAGGATGCTACGTTCCTAAATTTCTAGTGCACGGATCAATTTTTAGTGCACGGATCGTGCACGCCTATGCACCATATATGCACCATAATGTGTAGTACTTTTTAACAGCTTTCAAACAAAAAAATCCGCTTGGAAATCCGTTCAGGCATTCATGAGATAGAAGCCTTCAAAGTCAGACAAAACAAACCCCGCCACCTTCCTAAATTTCTAGTGCACGGATCAATTTTTAGTGCACGGATCGTGCACGCCCATGCCTAGATCATGCACCATATGCGTAGTACTTTTTAACAGCTTTCAAACAAAAAAATCCGCTTGGAAATCCGTTCAGGCATTCATGAGATACAAGCCTTCAAAGTCAGACAAAACAGCCATTTTTGACATTTTGAAAGATGTGTTTGTTATGGGGCTAAACATGCAACTTCGCAATTGCAATCATGCCTAATACATTTGAGGCATTTTTAGACATTTTTTTATAAAAAAAAAAAAATTGAAAAAAAAAAAAGTTTTTTTTTTTTTTTTTTTTTTCAAAATGGCTTCCAACTCGGGAAACTCGGGCTGTGGCAGCCTGGGAATACTGTAATAACTCGGGAAACTCGGGCCTTGGCAGTCAATGAGTTAAGAGTTTAGATGAATTGAGTTCAAAGGACCCCAATGGAAACAAGCCATAGTGTTTTCATGGGTTTAAAATCCTCTTAACAGACCTTGTATTGAACTGTACTTTACTGTTTGTCTTTGAAAACTGTTAATAAAATATTCAATCAATCATCAACCAATCAATCAAGTATTTTGGTCTCATGTTGTTGCCACGACAACTGCTGGCTGAAAAAGCCAATGCAGGTCTTTATAAACATAATTCTTCATGTCATATCTTTTAAATAAGCTCATATTGTCTAGATAGTTGTAGGTGATTACACTGGGAGTTGTATTTGGAGTTATAATTGTGAATTATAAATTGTTTTAGTTTTGCCTTGGGCCCTATTAATTGACATGGATTTACATTCTGTTCCAATGAAATAATCTGATAAACAAACAAAAACAACCTTTCTAGTAAACATGTTGGATTCAGGTGAAATGGCCTCCTGCCTCTGATCATCTGGATTAAAGCAGACATTTAGTCTGTGAAGATGCTGATCACCTAGAATGACATTACAATGACATTATAATATTATAATGTCACTAGAAAATATTGTTCCTTCGAAACAATTGTGGGCTCGCTTCAAGCTAGAAAACAATGGCTATAAAAGTACAAAATGTCAAGATCGCAGGCAGTGCATGCTCTCTTTGACGTTACTGACGTCAAAGATTGGTCCATTTTGTTCCAAAAATGTGTCGTGCAAGAGTTGACCCGCTGGTGGCGCTATAACAGGCCAATGTGAGAAGGGTGGTATCTGTTCCTTGACCTATTGGGAATGTGCTTGCAAGATTTCACGCACATTGCAGGCTGTGTTCATGATTTGAGGTGTTTTTGGCTTTGGCCACTTTATCGCTGCTTGCAGCTATATTTATTATTATTATAATTTTTTTGTGTGTGCACTTCATAGGCATATTAGATAAAGGTCCTTAGATTGTGTGTAGAATGTTTCATGCAAATTGCTAAAAAAAATCCTAACGGGTTTAAGCGTTTCACAAACTGCTCAAAATGATATAGCGCCCCCCTTTGGCCAATTGGAGTAAGATTGGTTTTAGTGATATTTGGACTAACACTACATCTTTGCCAAATGCCATGAACATGTTACTTTGCATGTATGATTTAGAGGCAGAAGAATAATTTGCATAAAACTGCAATATTCATTGAATTATTAAAACATGTTTCAATTTAAAAAAAAAAGAAAATCCGATCTGACAAATCTTTAGATATTGGTCCAAAGTTCACGTAAAAAAAGTTTTGTGCACGTGACGCAAAAATTCCAGAATAAAAGCGGGTTTATGCGTTTTACAAACTGCTCAAAATGGCGGAAAATCGAAGGGCGGAGCTTACTTAACAACGACACAGATGTCTTCCGCTTGAGTCAAAGCATGCGCGTAACAAGTTGCATGTCTTCAAACAAAACGAGTCATGACTTATGCCTGTTTGAAATTTGAATTTTCAAACGCTTCGTATAGCGCCCCCCTTTGGCCAATTGGAATAAGATTGGTTTCAGTGATATTTTGACTAACCCTCTACATCTTTGCCAAATGCCATGAACGTGTGACTTTGTATGTATGATTTAGAGGCAAAAGAATAATTTGCATAAAACTGCAATATACAGTGAATTATTAAAAAACAATGTTTCACTTTAAAAAAAAATCTGGTTGATCAATTTGACCGTATTGGTCCAAAGTTCATGGGAAAAAAGTTTTGTGCGCGTAACGCAAAAATCCCAGGAGGAGATAGATTTTTACTGTTTTTCATATAATTCAAAATTCTGGGGGATCTAAAGGTCAGAGGTCAAAAGTCAGAGCGTAAAAGTTGTTCGGCATGAGGAGACGCATACGTATATACAAGTTTCATGGCTGTACCTCAAACAGAGCATGAGCTCTACCTGTTCAAAGTTCACACTTTCGAAGGCTTCCTACAGCGCCACCATTGGGCCGATTGCTGTAAAAAGTAATAGCACACTTCGCCACTGGTAAGCTGAACACATTGATGTTTTTATTTTCATCTTCTGTCTAAGTATGTAGGAGTAGAAAGGAACCGAAGTTTTGAGGAGAACTTGATATAGTATGCCTGCCTGATAGATGAACTAGAAAAGCAGTTCCTGCAGAAACTGCGTGGGCTCGCTCAAAACTGTTATGAAGTAATAGTAGAAAATGCATTTAAGCGTAAGGGTGTAAAGTACACAAGTCTGTGTATAAAGTAGTTATGTATAAATAGTATGACAAGTTCAAATGGAAATGTACTTAGAGTATCAAAAGCAAAAGTACTCTTTAAGAATTGAAAATGACTCATTATGAACTAGAAATCTATTTGAGTAAAAGTACTCAAAATAACAAGAGTACAAGTATTGTTAAAGTATCGAAAGTAAAAGTACGAAAGTACTCAAATTACAAAAGAGTAAAAGTACTCATAATGCAAAAGAGTAAAAATAAGTATACAAAGTAAAAGTACTCATTTTGAATGAAGTGTACTTTACTTACTTAGGCCCATCGCTCCAAGTGGAGCATAGGCCATCGACGACTCTTCTCCATCCAACACGGCTTTGGGCTGTCTTTTCTGCCTCTCCCCAGCTGGTTCCATGTCTCTTCAGCTCTGCCTCAGTGTCTCGTCTCGTCTCCAGGTGTCTTCTTGAATGAAGTGTACTAATTATTAAGTAAAAGTATATTTGAGTAAAGTACTCAAAATACCAAAGGGCACAAAGTATCAATAAAGTATCAAAAGTAAAAGTACTAGTTAATAATTGAAAAGGGCTCATTATGAAGTAAAACCTATTTGAGTAAAAGTCCTCAAATTACCAAAGAGTAAAAGTATTGTTAAAGTATTGAAAGTAAAAGTATTTTAAAATTTTAGCATTATCATTTTTTGAATTAACATTACCATTATCATTTTTAGCATTAACATTTTTAGAATTAGCATTATCATTAGCATTTTTTGCATTAGCATTATTAGAATTAGCTATTTTAGCATTAGGCATTTTTAGCATTAGCATTTTTAGCATTAGCATTAGCATTTTTAGTATTAGCATTTTTAGCATTAGTGTTAGCATTTTTGTCATACTATTTATACATTAGTATTTTTAGCATTAGCATTTTTAGCATTAGAATTAGCATTAGCATTTTTAGCATTAGAATTAACATTATTATTTTTAGCATTAGCATTTTTAGAATTAGCATTAGCATTTTTAGCATTAGCATTTTTAGCTTTAGCATTTTTAGCATTAGCATTTTTAGCATTAGCATTTTTAGCATTAGAATTAGCATTAGCATTTTTAGCATTAGCATTTTTAGAATTAGCATTAGCATTTTTAGCATTAACATTTTTAGCATTAGCATTTTTAGCATTAGAATTAGCATTAGCATTTCTAGCATTAGCATTTGCATTTTTATCATTAGCATTAGCATTTTTAGCATTAGCATTTATAGCATTAGCATTCAAATGACTCCACCCACACGTCTGTACGACAAACGGTTGACGAGATAACCCCAAATAAAGTTTCGGCCAATCAGAAGAGGGGGCAGGGCTAAGTTAAACCAATTAAGCTGAAGGACTCTGAAACAAGTCAAATGACTCCAGCAATAAGTCTGTACGACAAACGGTTGACGAGATAAACCCAAATAAAGTTTCGGCCAATCAGAAGAGGGGGTGGGGCTAAGTTAAGCCAATTAAGCTGAAGGACTCTGAAACAAGTCAATTGACACCAACCACGACTTTGTGCGACAAACGGTTGATGAATAAAGCCAAATAAAGTTTCGGCCAATCAGAGGAGGGGGCGAAGCTAAGTTAAACCAATTAAGGTGAAGAACGAATAGAAAGATTGTGTGTGTGTGTGTTAGATCTACAAATCATGGGGATGGGACTGGTTTTAGAATTAGATCTACAAATAATGTGGATGTGACAGGTGATGGATTTAGAGCTACAAATTATGGTATGGAACTGCAGATGGAATTAGATCTACAAATCATGGGGATGGGACTGGTTTTGGAATTAGATCTACAAATCATGTGGATGTGACTGGTTTTAGAATTAGATCTACAAATCATGTGGATGTGACAGGTGATGGATTTAGAGCTACAAATTATGGTATGGAACTGCCGATGGAATTAGATCTACAAATCATGTGGATGTGACAGGTGATGGATTTAGAGCTACAAATTATGCTATGGAACTGCTGATGGAATTAGATCTACAAATCATGGGGATGGGACTGGTTTTAGAATTAGATCTACAAATCATGTGGATGTGACAGGTGATGGATTTAGAGCTACAAATTATGGTATGGAACTGCAGATGGAATTAGATCTACAAATCATGGGGATGGGAAGGGTTTTGGAATTAGATCTACAAATCATGTGGATGTGACTGGTTTTAGAATTAGATCTACAAATCATGTGGATGTGACAGGTGATGGATTTAGAGCTACAAATTATGGTATGGAACTGCCGATGGAATTAGATCTACAAATCATGGGGATGGGACTGGTTTTAGAATTAGATCTACAAATCATGGGGATGGGACTGGTTTTAAAATTAGATCTACAAATCATGTGGATGTGACAGGTGATGAATTTAGAGCTACAAATTATGGTATGGAACTGCCGATGGAATTAGATCTACAATTCATGGGTATGGGACTGGTTTTAGAATTAGATCTACAAATCATGTGGATGTGACTGGTTTTAGAATTAGATCTTAAAATCATGTGGATGTGACAGGTGATGGATTTAGAGCTACAAATTATGGTATGGAACTGCCGATGGAATTAGATCTACAAATCATGGGGATGGGACTGGTTTTAGAATTAGATCTACAAATCATGTGGATGTGACTGGTTTTAGAATTAGATCTGCAAATCATGTGGATGAGACAGGTGATGGATTTAGAGCTACAAATTATGGTATAGAACTGCCGATGGAATTAGATCTACAAATCATGGGGATGGGACTGGTTTTAGAATTAGATCTACAAATCATGTGGATGTGACAGGTGATGGATTTAGAGCTACAAATTATGGTATGGAACTGCCGATGGAATTAGATCTACAAATCATGGGTATGGGACTGGTTTTAGAATTAGATCTACAAATCATGTGGATGTGACTGGTTTTAGAATTAGATCTACAAATCATGTGGATGAGACAGATGATGGATTTAGAGCTACAAATTATGGAATGGAACTGCCGATTGAATTAGATCTACAAATCATGGGGATGGGACTGGTTTTAGAATTAGATCTACAAATCATGTGGATGTGACTGGTTTTAGAATTAGATCTACAAATCATGTGGATGTGACAGGTGATGGATTTAGAGCTACAAATGATGGTATGGAACTGCCGATGGAATTAGATCTAAAAATCATGGGGATGGGACTGGTTTTAGAATTAGATCTACAAATCATGTGGATGTGACTGGTTTTATAATTAAATCTACAAATCATGTGGATGTGACAGGTGATGGATTTAGAGCTACAAATCACGGGGATGGGACTGGTTTTAGAATTAGATCTACAAATCATGTGGATGTGACTGGTTTTATAATTAGATCTACAAATCATGTGGATGTGACAGGTGATGGATTTAGAGCTACAAATTATGGTATGGAACTGCCGATGGAATTAGATCTACAAATCATGGGGATGGGACTGGTTTTAGAATTAGATCTACCAATCATGTGGATGTGACTGTGTGTGTGTGTGTGTGTGTGTGTGTGTGTGTGTGTGTGTGTGTGTGTGTGTGTGTGTGTGTGTGTGCGCGTGTGCGCGTGCGTGTGAGTATGCATCTGTATGTGTGCATACATGCGTGCGTGCGTCCATGTGTTCCCTGGACCACACTTTGAGAACCAGATAAATAGCCGATCTACAAGCTCACAAAGTTACACAGTGCAACTTATTGTGAGCTTGTAAATCATGTGAGACCACTGACTCAGCACTGTAATTAAAGTTAATAAGGAGCACCTTTGCTTCTGAGCTGTAGAACTGTTTGTTCAAGATATGGGCCATATCCATTGGTTTGAATAGGGAGCGCAAGTGTACGAACTGATCGCTATACCGGAAACACGAAAAGTTGAAAACACATAGTCTTTGCTCGGTGAGTGGCTTTAGATATTGCTCTACGAACGTTGCGATTTTGATGTTAAAACGATCAATAATGTGCGCATGAGAGCAAGCTAGAAATGTTTGGGGGAAAATAAAAAAATTCTGAGAATTCTGTGAATGGGGCGTCTGACGCGCGACCTGGCACTCAAAGGGCTATAGATGAAATTCTCTAAGTCTCTGTTTTATTTTAGTTGCACTGTACGAAACACGACGAGCGTGGCTACAAACGTGCCAAAAAACATATATACATTTTAAATATTTTGGCCGTGAGGTCGATTCGTTCAGAGAACTTCATGACTTTAAGAACAAGTCTCCCACACTCTAGCCACACTCTAGGACTGGTTTTCCCGCCAAAAATACCCCCAAAATACACCAAACCACTCTACCTTTGGACTGCGATTGTGGAAGAACGGTATGACGTTTTCGAATACCGTTTGAACCATGAAGAAGTCCAAAAGCGTGTGAGCGTTTTTCAAGTTTGAATCGCGTTCCTACGTAAATGTATGCCAGAGTAATGAGGCTATAAATTTTTGTGAAAAAGTGAAAATGTGAAAGTCAGATCCCATTCATTCTCTATGGGATGAAAGATTTATGAATAAAGTTAAATATTTCAAACAGTGTAAACGTTTAAAAAATTTCTAAAACAACAATGAAACTTCAAACCTCGCTGAACATTTCAAAGTTGGAACGAGGTTTTTATGTGAAAGTATGAAAGAGCTATAAGAGCACAAAGAATTTGCACCAGAAAAGTGGGCACTTTTCTACATAGACTCCCATTATAAGTAAGAAAAAATAAAGTTTAAAAGTAAAATATTTCAAAAAATATGAAATATTTTGAAAAGAAAAATTTAAGCAATCATCACTGTAGAAAGCTGAACATGTTGAAGTTTGAACGAAGTTCCTAGCACAAAGTGTGTTGAAGTAGTTAGAGGACAAAAAATTTGGTCGGACCCTTGGAAGTTAGAAAGAACTAGAAAAGCAGTTCCTGCAGAAAACTGCGTGGGCTTGCTCGAAACTGCCGCAAATGTTATGATGTAATAGTAGAAAATGCATTTAAGCACAAGGGTGTAAAGTACACAAGTCTGTGTCTATAGTATAAAGTAGTTATGTATAAATAGTATAACAAGTTCAAATGGATGGTGGCGCAGTCAGTAGTGCTGTCGCCTCACAGCTAGAAGGTCCTGGGTTCGATTCCCGCCGGGGGACACTGTGGGTGCTGGGGGCGTGTTCCCTCCTCCGCGTCATCAGTGCCCACACCCTAGGTGGGGTTGGCAAAAGGGCCTTTCTGTGTGGAGTTTGCATGTTCTCCCCGTGTCTCCTAGGGTAGATACCCTCACAAAAACATGCAGTAATCCTGGTCTCTATAAAGCCTCCCCCTGGCCAGCCGGGGCGCCTGATGGAGGGGAATGGAACTGGTTGGAATAACGTGTTCCTTCCACGCGCTACGTCCAACCGGGGAAGCTCCCCCTGTCAGGTGATAAGAAGCGGCCTGCTCACTCCTCATGCATTGAAGGAAGCATGAGCTCAGTTCGGGGCCCTCCCCAGGTTGGCAGAGGGAGAGTAGAGCCCAGGATCACAGCTTAGGCAATTGGCACCGGGTGAAAAAATGGGTTACAAAAATCGTGGGATAAAAATTATAAAAAAAAAAAAAAAGTATATCTGAGTAAAAGTACCCAAAATACCAAAGGGCACAAAGTATCAATAAAGTATCAAAAGTAAAAGTACTCATTATGAAGTAAAACATATTTGAGTAAAAGTATTCAAAATACCAAAGACCAAAAAAACTTCCGGTCTCTGAGTGAGATGGCTGCGTGAAACTGGGGCTCTCGCTTTGCAATTCTTTGTTTCAAAGGTGTCCCATGATAACTGACTTTTTATTCGGGAAAAATGAGTGGAATGGAAAATACTCCTAAAAGAACCAATGATTTGATGGATCCTGCAACACCCTCTCCTACTGCAAGCCAAGACGACAAGAAATCAAGAATCCTTTTGTCTGGTTGTGACCACGCCGACGCCGACATGGCTGAACCCTCCACCACCAGCCAAACACCGCTGGTATGCAACAAAGCGCTCACTACTCCGGACGCAACTGCCTATCTGATCAGTATCGCTACCTATTACTGGCTTAAAGGCATTTCTGGCTGAGATCAAGCAAGATGTTAAAGCCACAAATGAAGCCGTCTCCTCAATCCAAGCAGATATGAGTTGTTTAAAAACAACTGTCTCCAAAATGGAGTCCGAGTTCTCTGGTCTGGCCAGCTCTGTTACAACTCTATCTAAAAGAACGGACATCATGCAGTCCGAGATTCGCTCACAGCGTGAGGCTTCTCAACGACATAGTGAGCAGATCCAGCTACTAGAGGAGCGAATTGCGCAACAGGACGATTATGGAAGAAGATTAAATCTGAGGCTCGTTTTCCTACCAGAGGGCGAAGAAATGCCATGTACAATTGCCTTTCTCCAGAAGCAGTTACCTATATGGCTCCCCAAACTGGCCTCCAGAGGAGTTATGGAGATGGAGCGGGCCCACAGACTCAACGCCAGGACCCCGGGGGAGAACAAAACAAGAACCGTCATATTTAGACTTCTTCGTTTCCCTGACAGGAAAGCCATCATGGATGCCTATAGAGAGGCTGGCTCTTCCATCTCCCATGGGGGACATAAGCTGCTGCTGTTTTCTGATTATTGTCTGTCTACCTCAAAACGCAGAATGGCCTTTGCTCCTGTCATGAAGGAACTGAGAAAGAAAGGAATCGAGAACTTTCTCTTGGCACCTGCTAAACTGAAGATCAAACGCGGACAGGACACTTTTCTGTCCGACTCTCCGGAGGAGGTGCAGAAATTCTTGGATACACTGCCATGATCTGTCCCTCTCCACCACAAAGACAGGTGCCTCTCTTCACCTCCATCATTGGTTCTAAATAAGATATGTATTGACACTCTCTCACCCTTCCACTTATACACACTCATCCCGAGTTTCCATTTCTATCCATATTGTTGATCTATCCATCTTTACGCGCACCATCTGTTTTGCGCGCTGCGCGCAGCTATGGACAGACAGATAGACACCATCTGTTTTGCGCGCTGCGCGCAGCTATGGACAGACAGATAGACGGACGGACAGACAGACAGACAGACAGACAGACACTCAGACAGACGGACAGACGGACGGAGGGACAGACAGACAGACAGACAGACACACACTCTTTTTTCTCTCTCTTTTGTTGACAAACGTACTGAGATTATTTGGCGTTTAATGTGGACACATGTTTATATTTTGTTTTTCTATTCGTTTGTTTTTTGTTTGTTATGGCCACTAGACTCTTTGGAAGTGAACGCCATCATAGTCTTACAGTCTGTATTTTGTATTTGTTTAGTCACGGCCGGGCCTGGCCGTTATTTATTTATATGGCTGCTTAATTTGTCATATCTCATGGTACACAGATGCGTGCCCTGCGCCGCAACGCGCGCGCGCACACACACACTCACACACACACACACACACACACACACACACACACACACACACACACACACACACACACACACACACACACACACGCGCGCGCAATTGACAAGTTCTCTGAGGTTATTTGATCATTCTTTATATTTCTTTTAACATGGTTTTGAATTGATCAATTAGTTTGGCTTGTTTGTTATCTGTTATCTGTACCAATACAGTCATATTTTGCAACTCTTTCTCTTTTTTTTCCCCCTCTGCCCGTCTTTCGCCTTCGTTTTTTTCCCCTTTAATTTTTATTCGTTTTCTCTTTCTCTCTCTCTCTCTCTCTCTTTCTCTCTCTCTCTCTCTCTCTCTCTCTCTCTCTCTCTCTGATTTTTAACGGCATTAACTTGGTTGTCCCTTATTAAGCACCTGTTTTCCAATATTATAGTTATTGCAATGGCTCTGCACACATCAGTGTGTAAGCATATGTTTAGTTGATATGCCTCACTAACCTGATTCTTAATAGATGATTTTCGTTTCTAGCTAGTCTAAAGGGCATTGTGCTTTTATTTTTATTCATTTCTTTATTTTTTGTTGTGAGGCTGGAGTCTGCAATATTAATCCAAAACGTCTTATTTACCATTATGGTGATTCTCAGGTGTTTAACAAGATATTTAGTCGATTTTCATGGTGTTATAGGCCCAATAAAGAATTATTATTTCATTATTTAAGCTTTTGTCCTCAGTATTATTATTGGGTTATATTTGGTATTAATATCTTAATACTATTATTGCTATCATCATCATTCTTATTACACAATTTATTTAATTCTCTCCGCCAGGCCGAAAGGCAGTTCCTCAACTGTCGGGATCAATGATTGGTTATTTTTACACCCCTATTTATAATTATCATTAAAATGACTTTGTCAAGATGAGAATGATGATGACTTCCCTTTTTTTAATTTATTTATTACATTATTTTGTTTCCTCTTTCTTAATTTTCCTTGGGGTTGGGATAACTAAAATGCGGGACAGACATCAGAATCAGGATTTTTTTTACTAGTTAAGGTAAATAGGGGAAATATACTTAAAAAATGTAATTCATGCCTTTCTGTCTCTGGGGGCGTGCACGCGTAGCCAAAAGGACTCCTAGTAGCCCGATTGGCTGCTTTTGCACCCTACCGGTTACTAATGGATACATTTGTGGATGTGAAGCTTAGTGGGTGTCATCAATAGATTATGAGAGAAATAACTATTTTGTAGCTTATAGACATCATTCGGACGTATTATTTTTTATTATTATTAATATTTTCTCTCATTGTATCAATTCATTTTTCCTTTCTTTTCTTTTTGGTTGTGGTTGTTATCATCTTAACTTTTGGTAATAGCTGTTTTTATGGAACACCTTAACATATGGGGATTTCATCCCTCCATTTTCTTTTTTGTTTAAAGCAGAGTGAGCTCAGTTTGAGCATCCCCATCCTATGTCAGTGAACTCGAGAAGTTCAAATATGATCTTAAGTTACCCTTCAGGGGTCTCTACGGACTTTCCCCTGGCACACTGGCTCCACCTTATTTACTGTTATTTAGTAGATTGCCTTTTTGCACTTATGGCCATATATTTTAGGGATGTCTTTTTGTGTTTTGTGTTTTATGTTAGTGTCATTGTATCTGCGTACAGGGGCTATAGTTTATCAATCGGACCTGCAAATGTTTTAACCATAGGGGAATATGGTTAATCTTAATTTCTTGACTTTAAACGTGCGAGGTTTAAATTCACCAGTAAAAAGACTGAGGTGCCTGGAATATTTAAAACATAAAAATGTGGATATTGCTTTTATGCAGTAAACCCATTTAAAGGCCGCTGACATTGTTAGATTTCAGAACAAAACTTACAAAGTAGCCGCCTTTTCATGTGCACCAAATAAGACCAAGGGAGTGTTGATTCTTGTCAGAAGGAGCTTACAATTATCATTAAGAACTTCCGGTTCAGATTCTGAAGGCAGATTCTGTTACGTTGTTGCTTTGCTTAAGGGTACCACATTTTGCCTAGCTTCAGTATATGCCCCCAACATTTTTAACAGTGATTTCCTTGAATCAATCAAATATACACTCTTAAACTTTACAGATGCCGTACTGATCCTTGGAGGTGATTATAACCTTTTAGTTCAGCCAGATATTGATTCCTCCAACCCAGCGCCCTCATCACGTAGAGCCACATCATCATGTATATCTACATTCCTAAAAGATCTAAATGTTGTAGATGCTTGGCGGTTGTTAAATCCTTCCACTAAGGATTTTACCTTTTTTTCTCCACGCCATCGTACCTTTTCTCGTATAGATTATTTCTTTATTTCACCAGTATTATTAAAGTGCATTGCTAGTGTTACTATACTTCCTATGTTACTGTCTGATCACTCTCCCATTGTTTTATCCCTGGACAATTTCTTAGGACCAGCTAAGACTAAGAGATGGCGTTTCAATACTTCCCTTCTGCAAAACCAAAACTTTTTAACAACTATCTCTCAGAGTGTGACAAACTTTTTAACCTACAATGCTCAACCAGAAATTAACCCACATATACTTTGGGAAGTAACTAAATGTCATATACGAGGAACTTGCACATCTTTCTCATCTCATTTAAATAAAACCCGTCGTAAGAAACTTGAGGAAATCAGTTCGGTCATAGCATCTCTTGAATCCCGACAAAAGAATAACTATACTGAGGACAGGCAGATAAGGCTAGCTGCAGCTAAATTAGAATACAGGTTGCTTACTTCTGCAGATGCTGAATTCATTCATTTCAAAACTCGACAAGAACACTATGAATTTGCAGAAAGGCCCAGTAGACTCTTGGCACTAACGCTAAAGCAATCCGAAAAGCAGGCATCAATAGACTGTGTTAAAAATAACAGTGGTATAATATGTACACTTCCTTCAGACATTAATCAAGCTTTTACCGCTTTTTACTCCCAGTTGTACACCTCCGAAGCTCCGGATGACGATCAGGAAATGCGGGCATTTTTGGGCCCCTTGAACTTACCGTCTCTCTCTGCCACTGAATCCGCTTGCTTGGATGCTCCTATTACGTTAAAAGAGCTCAAAGATGCCTTGGACATGATGCCAAAAAATAAATCTCCAGGCTTGGATGGAATCCCTCCTGAACTGCTCTCTGAGCTATGGCACTTATTAGGCCCTATTTTGCTTGACTCTATCAACTATTCACTTGAGTGTGGGTCCTTCCATAGAGATCAAAAAACAGCTCTTATTTCCCTCCTTTTAAAAAAGGATAAGGATCCGTTAGAGGTTGCTAGTTACCGCCCCCTATCAATTTTAAACTCTGACTTTAAGCTTTTTGCCAAAGTACTTTCTAGAAGATTGGATTCCTGCATCACAACTTTGATTCATTCAGATCAGACTGGTTTTGTTAAGACACGCTTGGCCTCTGATAATATTCGTCGTTTATTACATGTAATAACTGCTGCATCAGATGAGCATCCATGGGCAATATTATCATTAGATGCCGAAAAGGCTTTTGATCGTGTAGAATGGAGCTATTTATGGGCAGTCTTGCAAAAATTCGGATTTGGACCCCACTTTATAAAAATGATTCAGACACTATATGATTCCCCAACGGCAAGAGTCCATACCGGGCACCCTGGTGCTCCTGAGTTCATGTTACACAGAGGCACAAGACAAGGCTGCCCACTTTCTCCGGTTTTGTTTGCTCTTTCACTAGAACCTCTAGCACAAGCAATTAGGGAAAATCAGTCAATATCTCCTATTACAATAAAAGGAACACCCCATCATATCTCTTTATACGCCGATGACATCTTATTATTTCTGTCAGATGTAGCTAACTCTGTCACCCAAGTTCTAAATCTTTTTGATAAGTTCAGCGGTTTCTCTGGTTATAAAATTAATTGGTCTAAATCGATACTTATGCCGCTGTATACACAATCCGTCGATTTGAGTCACCTTCCAGTTCGTCCACAAAATCAGGGTTTTACTTATTTAGGTATTCAAATCAGACCTGTAATTTCAAACTTAATCAAAGATAATTTCAATTTGGTCCTAACTAAAGTGAAGAAAGATCTTAACGGCTGGCTTGGTTTAAAGGCAGGTCTTCACGGTCGTGTGTCCATTATAAAAATGAATATACTCCCTCGAATCAATTTCTTATTCTCTATGCTACCTCTTTCTCCTCCACAAACTTTTTTCAAGGATCTTGATTCTATGTGTAGGAAATTCATTTGGAATGGGAAAACGCCCAGGATCAGCTTTTCCACTCTTTCTCGGCCTAAAAGTGCTGGTGGTCTTTCCTTACCTAACTTTAAATATTACTATTGGGCTTTCCAACTAAGAACTATCAATACCTGGCTGGACTCCGCATCAGATACATCTTGGCGAGTGTTAGAAAATGCTCTATCCTCTCCAATTAGGATTCAGGACCTACCCTTTGCTAAAATCAAACAAAACATTGTAGAATCACGAATGGGTCCAATCATAGCCAACACACTATTTATCTGGCGCTGTATACTGAAACAGTTGTCTATTGATTGTAAGTTCCATGTGCTTTCTCCCATCTGGCACAATAATGCTTTTCTTTCTGGATCCATACCATTTTCTTTCCCACAATGGTCAAAAAAAGGTGTGCACGTTTTAGGCGATGTTTTTAATAATCAATGTCTCCGGTCTTTTCAGGATTTGAAAGATGATTATTCTCTTCCAGGTTCCTCGTGGTTCTTTTATCTGAAGCTTCGTACTGCTCTTAGAACCTATGGTGTACCCTGGGATGCAGCTTTACCTCAACATCCTTTGGTTTCATTAGTTACAACTAAGACTAAATTAGTATCCTCAATGTATGATAAACTTATTTCGGCTAATTCTAAACCACTTTTGGTTACAAATAGTTGGGAAAGGATGTTCCAGTCTTTAAACTTTGTTTGGAATTGGCCCTCTGTTTGGAACATTATTTTTTCCTCATCCAAAAATACAGCTCACCAGATTATTCATTATAAGTTTATACATACATTTTATTTCACGCCTGAGCGTAGATTTAAATGTAAATTAGTCGACTCCGATTTGTGCACCATCTGTTCTTCTGTTAAAGGAGACTATTTACATATGTTTTGGTATTGCCCTTCTATTAAATGTTTTTGGATTTGGATTAAGGATATAGTTGTAACTATCATTGGTAAAGCTCTTCCCAGCTGCCCTGCACTTTTGCTTATTGGTTATAACCCAAATATATTGTTAACATTTCAGGATACACGTATATTATTAGCTGCCTCAACTGCTGCTAAAAAAACAATTATTAAAAATTGGTTTGAACCAACTATAAATTTGAAGTCAAACTGGCTCAATTGTTTTACTGATATATGTCTACTCGAGCGCTCTACCGCCAGAATGAACGGCGCCAGAATTGATACCATAGATAACTGGTCCAAAGCTTTAGATGCAGTTCAGTTAATTAATTAATTATCATGTTTAATGGATTTCGATAACCTTTTTTTTTCCCCCTTGCTCATATCTATAGCCCTTGTACCTTGTACCTTGTTACCTTGTACCTTGTACCTGTATGTGTCTTGTACTTGTCTTGTCATTGTCTGTTTTTGTCTGTAGTTGTATGTACTTGTTTGTATTGTCCTGTGGTTGTCAGTGTCTGTTCTTGTCCTGTGGTTATCTGTGCTGTCTGTGCATGTCTAGTGTTAGCTTGAATTGCTCTTTACTTTCATTTGAATTCATACTTTTATCTGTATTATTATTTTCGCCTCTGTCTTGTTTTGTTTGAGGGAGGTTCCTCTATGGTGGTTGTGCATGCAGATTTAGTGGGCTTATTGTTTTGCTTGTTCTGTAAGCATTTTGCTGCATGTGCATGTATGTAGTTGCATGTTGATGTTGGTTGTATAGAGGTATATGTATGTGTCTATGTATTATTGTTTTCATGTCTATTGCTTTTATGTCTTTGTTGTCATTATATGGCCGTTTAGGTGCCTTGGGCACTCTGCTGTATTGTTTTTTCCCTTATAAAACTAAAATAAAAAATTGATCAAAAAAAAAAAATACTAAAGAGTAAAAGTATTGTTAAAGTATGTAAAGTAAAAGTACTTGTTAACTCATTGAGTGCCAGCGCCCTCTAGGGGCCATAGAATGTCAGCGCATCTCTCATAGGCGAGCACTTTAGCTTCCAGGACCTCACCTTCCAGGACCTCATGTGCTCACGTTCATGCACGTCATGGAAATGTCCCGGATGATAATGCTAACAGAATGGCTATTCCCATTTTGTCATCTAAAAGATCATTTTTGGGCGATTTCGCCGTAAATAAACCTCGCGCCGCTTCCCTAAAGACACAATCCAGAGATATAAGCCTTCAAAGATTGGTCTTTCATTGGATTAGGCGGAGATTGGCGATTTCGTTCGCAAATAACGTCCGACCGGGACGTTGTTAGCTTTCGGCTAGTAGCTAGAAAAATCAGGCCAGGCTTCAGAAGGCCTCTTATCATTTTATTCCATTTCATTAAATATCCCAGACTAGTTCGGGATAGGCACCCTGGAATACGTCGCGCCGCCTACAATGAACATTGGGTGAACATTGGGGGGGGTCTAAACTTTATTTTAAACCATTTTCAATGGAATAAATCGTCGGAGCATCTAGCGTAGCTCGTTTGCTAGCGCTGGGCGAGCCGGGACCACCCACGTTGCTCCAAGCAGCTCGGGGTAAGTAAAATAGCAAATAAAAAAATGTTTTTGATCCCGAATATCCCGAACTAGTTCGGGATAGGCACTCAATGAGTTAAGAAATGAAAAGTACTCATTATGAAGTAAAATCATATTTGAGTAAAAGTAATCAAAGTACAAAAGAGTAAAAATACTCAAAATACAAAAGAGTAAAATTTAGTATATAAAGTAAAAGTACTCATTTTGAATGAAATGTACTAATTAAGTAAAAGTATATTTGAGTAAAAGTACTCAAAATACCAATTGGCAAAAAGTATCAATATAGTATCACAAGTAAAACTACTCATTAAGAATTGAAAAGTACTCATTATGAAGTAAAACATATTTGAGTAAAAGTACTCAAAATACCAAAGAGTAAAAGTATTGTTAAAGTATCAAAAGTAATCATTATGAAGTAAAAGTATATTTGAGTAAATGTACTCAAAATACCAAAGAGTAAAAAAATATCATTTAAGTATCGAAGTAAAAGTACTCGTTAAGATTTGAAAAGTACTCATTGTGAAGTAAAAGTATATTTGAGTAAAAGTACTCAAAATACTAAAGAGTAAAAGTATTAAAGTATCAAAAGTAAAAGTACTCGTTTAGAATTGAACAGTACTCATTATGAAGTAAAACATATTTGAGTAAAAGTACTCAAAATACCAAGAGTAAAAGTATTGTTAAAGTATCAAAAGAAAAAGTACTCGTTAAGAATTGAACTAAGTACTCAATATGAAGGATAACATTTGAGTAAAAAGTACTCAAAATAACAAAGAGTAAAAGTAATGTTAAAGTATCAAAAGCAATCATTATGAAGTGAAAGTATATTTGAGTAAATGTACTCAAAATACCAAAGAGTAAAACATTATCATTAAAGTATCGAAGTAAAAGTACTTGTTAAGATTTGAAAAGTACTCATTATGAAGTAAAAGTATATTTGAGTAAAAGAACTCAAAATACCAAAGAGTACAAAATGATCATTAAAGTATCGAAGTAAAAGTACTCGTTAAGAATTGAAAAGTACTAATTATGAAGTAAAACATATTTGAGTAAAAGTACTCAAAATACCAAAGAGTAAAAGTATTGTTAAAGTATCAAAAGTAAAAGTACTCATTAAGAATTGAACAGTACTCATTATGAAGTAAAACATATTTGAGTAAAAGTACTCAAAATACCAAAGAGTAATAGTATTGTTAAAGTATCGAAAGTAATCATTAGGAAGTAAAAGTTTATTTGAGTAAATGTACTCAAAATACCAAAGAGTAAAACATTATCATTAAAGTATCGAAGTAAAAGTACTCGTTAAGTTTTGAAAAGTACTCATTATGAAGTAAAAGTAGTAAAAGTACTCAAAATACCAAAGAGTACAAAATTATCATTAAAGTATCGAAGTAAAAGTACTCATTAAGAATTGAAAAGTACTCATTATGAAGTAAAACATATTTGATTAAAAGTACTCAAAATACCAAAGAGTAAAAGTATTGTTAAAGTATCAAAAGTAAAAGTACTCATTAA
Source organism: Nannobrachium achirus (assembly GCF_963921795.1). Taxonomy (NCBI): domain Eukaryota; kingdom Metazoa; phylum Chordata; class Actinopteri; order Myctophiformes; family Myctophidae; genus Nannobrachium; species Nannobrachium achirus. Next base: position 63,286,809 of record NC_137817.1, on the reverse strand, counting down.
GAATTGAACAGTACTCATTATGAAGTAAAACATATTTGAGTAAAAGTACTCAAAATACCAAAGAGTATTAGTATTGTTAAAGTATCGAAAGTAAAAGTTTATTTGAGTAAATGTACTCAAAATACCAAAGAGTAAAACATTATCATTAAAGTATCGAAGTCAAAGTACTTGTTAAGATTTGAAAAGTACTCATTATGAAGTACAAAAATATTTGAGTAAAAGTACTCAAAAAACCAAAGAGTAAAAGTACTCAAAATACCAAAGAGTAAAAGTATTGTTAAAGCCCCGAACTGCCGATGGAATTAGATGTACAAATCATGGGGATGGGACTGGTTTTAGGATTAGATCTACAAATCATGTGGATTTGACTGGTTTTAAAATTAGATCTACAAATTATGTGGATGTGACAGGTGATGGATTTAGAGCTACAAATTATGGTATGGAACTGCCGATGGAATTAGAGCTACAAATCATGGGTATGGGACTGGTTTTAGAATTAGATCTACAAATCATGTGGATGTGACTGGTTTTAGAATTAGATCTGCAAATCATATGGATGAGACAGGTGATGGATTTAGAGCTACAAATTATGGTATGGAACTGCCGATGGAATTAGATCTACAAATCATGGGGATGGGACTGGTTTTAGAATTAGATCTACAAATCATGTGGATGTGAGAGGTGATGGATTTAGAGCTACAAATTATGGTATGGAACTGCCGAAGGAATTAGATCTACAAATCATGGGGATGGGACTGGTTTTAGAATTAGATCTACAAATCTTTTGGATGAGACAGGTGATGGATTTAGAGCTACAAATTATGGTATGGAACTGCAGATTGAATTAGATCTACAAATCATGGGGATGGGACTGGTTTTAGAATTAGATCTACAAATCATGTGGATGTGACTGGTTTTATAATTAGATCTACAAATCATGTGGATGTGACAGGTGATGGATTTAGAGCTACAAATGATGGTATGGAACTGCCGATGGAATTAGATCTACAAATCATTGGGATGAGACTGGTTTTAGAATTAGATCTACAAATCATGTGGATGTGACTGGTTTTAGAATTAGATCTACAAATCATGTGGATGTGACAGGTGATGGATTTAGAGCTACAAATTATGGTATGGAACTGCCGATGGAATTAGATCTACAAATCATTGGGATGAGACTGGTTTTAGAATTAGATCTACAAATCATGTGGATGTGACAGGTGATGGATTTAGAGCTACAAATTATGGTATGGAACTGCCGATGGAATTAAAAATCATGGGGATGGGACTGGTTTTAGAATTAGATCTACAAATCATGTGGATGTGACAGGTGATGGATTTAGAGCTACAAATTATGGTTTGGAACTGCCGATGGAATTAGATCTAAAAATCATTGAGATGGGACTGGTTTTAGAATTAGATCTACCAATCATGTGGAAGTGACTGTGTGTGTGTGTGTGTGTGTGTGTGTGTGTGTGTGTGTGTGTGTGTGTGTGTGTGTGTGTGTGTGTGTGTGTGTGTGTGCGTGTGAGTATGCATGTGTATGTGTGCATACATGCGTGCGTGCGTCCATGTGTTCCCTGGACCACACTTTGAGAACCAGATAAATAGCCGATCTACAAGCTCACAAAGTTACACAGTGCAACTTATTGTGAGCTTGTAAATCATGTGAGACCACTGGCTCAGCTCTGTAATTAAAGTTAATAAGGAGCACCTTTGCTTCTGAGCTGTAGAACTGTTTGTTCAAGATATGGGCCATATCCATTGGTTTGAATACGGAGCGCAAGTGTACGAACTGATCGCTCTCCCGGAAACACGAAAAGTTGAAAACACATAGTCTTTGCTCGGGGAGTGGCTTTAGATATTGCTCTACGAACGTTGCGATTTTGATGTTAAAATGATCAATAATGTGCGCATGAGAGCAAGCTAGAAATGTTTGGGGAAAAATAAAAAAAATCTGAAAACCAGAAAAAAATGAATGGAGGTGAATGGGGAGTCTGAGGCGCGACCCGGCACTCAGAGGGCCATAGATGAAATTCTGTAAGTTTCTGTTGTATTTTAGTCGCACTTTATGAAACACGACGAGCGTGGCTACAAACGTGCCAAAAAACATGCATAAATGTTGAATATTTTGGCCTGAGGACAATACATTCACAGAAAATCTGGAAACAAGAAAAAATCTCCTCCACTCTAGCCACACTCTAGGAATGGTTTTCCCGCCAAAAATACCCCCAAAATACCCCAAACCACTCCACCTTTGGACTGCGATTGTGGAAGAACGGTATGACGTTTTCGAATACCGTTTGAACCATGAAGAAGTCCAAAAGCGTGTGAGCGTTTTTCAAGTTTGAATCGCGTTCCTACGTAAATGTATGCCAGAGTAATGAGGCTATAAAGTTTAGTGAAAAAGTGAACATTTGAAAGTCAGATCCCATTCATTCTCTATGGGATGAAAGATTTACGAATAAAGTTAAATATTTCAAACAGTATAAACTTTTGAAAAAATTCTAAAATAACAATGAAACTTCAAACCTCGCTGAACATTTCAAAGTTGGAACGAGGTTTTTATGTGAAAGTATGAAAGAGCTATAAGAGCACAAAGAATTTGCACCAGAAAAGTGGGCACTTTTCTGCATAGACTCCCATTATAAGGAGGACATTTTTAAGTTTGAAAGTTAAATATTTCAAAAAATATGAAATATTTTGAAAAGAAAAATTTAAGCAATCATCACTGTAGAAAGCTAAACATGTTGAAGTTGGAACGAAGTTTCTAGCACAAAGTGTGTTGAAGTAGTTAGAGGACGAAGAAAGGGTACGGAACCTTGGAAGTTCTAAATAAATATAAACTGGGGTATAACAAGGTGGACTCGCCTCCAGCGAGCCCACAACTAGAAAAGCAGTTCCTGCAGAAACTGCGTGGGCTCGCTCGAAACTGTTATGAAGTAATAGTAGAAAATGCATTTAAGCGCAAGGGTGTAAAGTACACAAGTCTGTGTCTATAGTATGAAGTAGTTATGTATAAATAGTATGACAAGTTCAAATGGAAATGTACTTAGAGTTTCAAAAGCAAAAGTACTCTTTAAGAATTGAAAATGACTCATTATGAACTAGAAATCTATTTGAGTAAAAGTACTCAAAATAACAAGAGTACAAGTATTGTTAAAGTATCGAAAGTAAAAGTACAAAAGTACTCAAATTACAAAAGAGTAAAAGTACTCATAATACAAAAGAGTAAAAATAAGTATACAAAGTAAAAGTACTCATTTTGAATGAAGTGTACTAATTATTAAGTAAAAGTATATTTGAGTAAAGTACTCAAAATACCAAAGGACACAAAGTATCAATAAAGTATCAAAAGTAAAAGTACTAGATAAGAATTGAAAAGTGCTCATTATGAAGTAAAACCTATTTGAGTAAAAGTCCTCAAATTACCAAAGAGTAAAAGTATTGTTAAAGTATTGAAAGTAAAAGTATTTTAAAAGTTTAGCATTATCATTTTTAGAATTAGCATTAGCATTTTTACCATTAGCATTTTTTGAATTAGCATTAGCATTTTTAGCATTAGCATTATTAGAATTAGCTATTTTAGCATTAGCATTTTTAGCATTAGCATTAACATTTTTAGCATTAGCATTAGCATTTTTTAGCAGTAGCATTACACTTTTTAGCATTAGCATTTTTAGCATTAGCGTTAGCATTTTTTTCATTAGCATTTTTAGCATTAACATTTTTAGCATTAGCATTAAAATTTTTAGCATTAGCATTTTTAGCATTAGCATTAGCATTTTTAGCGTTAGCATTTTTAGCATTAGCATTAACATTTTTAGCATTAGCATTTTTAGCATTAGAATTAGCATTAGCATTTTTAGCATTAGCATTAGTATGTTTAGCGTTAACATTTTTAGCATTAGCATTAGCCTTTTTAGCATTAGCATTACCATTTTTAGCATTAGAATTAGCATTAGCATTTTTAGCATTAGCATTAGCATTTTTAGCATTAGCATTAGCATTTTTAGCATTAGCATTAGCATTCAAATGACTCCACCCACACGTCTGTACGACACACGGTTGACGAGATAACCCCAGATAAAGTTTCGGCCAATCAGAAGAGGGGGCGGGGCTAAGTTAAGCCAATTAAGCTGAAGGACTCTGAAACAAGTCAAATGACTCCACCCACAAGTATGTACGACAAACGGTTCAGTTAGATCTACAAATCATGGGGATGGGACTGGTTTTAGAATTAGATCTACAATTCATGTGGATGTGACAGGTGATGAATTTAGAGCTACAAATTATGGTATGGAACTGCCGATGGAATTAGATCTACAATTCATGGGTGTGGGACTGGTTTTAGAATTAGATCTACAAAACATGTGGATGTGACTGGTTTTAGAATTAGATCTACAAATCATGTGGATGTGACAGGTGATAGATTTAGAGCTACAAATTATGGTATGGAACTGCCGATGGAATTATTTCTACAAATCATGGGGATGGGACTGGTTTTAGAATTAGATCTACAAATCATGTGGATGTGACTGGTTTTAGAATTAGATCTACAAATTATGTGGATGTGACAGGTGATGGATTTAGAGCTACAAATTATGGTATGGAACTGCCGTGGAATTAGATCTACAATTCATGGGTATGTGACTGGTTTTAGAATTAGATCTACAAATCATGTGGATGTGACAGGTGATAGATTTAGAGCTACAAATTATGGTATGGAACTGCCGATGGAATTATTTCTACAAATCATGGGGATGGGACTGGTTTTAGAATTAGATCTACAATCATGTGGATGTGACTGGTTTTAGAATTAGATCTACAAATTATGTGGATGTGACAGGTGATGGATTTAGAGCTACAAATTATGGTATGGAACTGCCGATGGAGTTAGATCTACAAATCATGGGGATGGGACTGGTTTTAGAATTAGATCTACAAATCATGTGGATGTGACTGGTTTAGAATTAGATCTGCAAATCATGTGTATGAGACAGGTGATGGATTTAGAGCTACAAATTATGGTATGGAACTGCCGATGGAATTAGATCTACAAATAATGGGTATGGGACTGGCTTTAGAATTAGATCTACAAATCATGTGGATGTGACAGGCGATGGATTTAGAGCTACAAATTATGGTATGGAACTGCCGATGGAATTAGATCTACAAATCATGGGGATGGGACTGGTTTTAGAATTAGATCTACAAATCATGTGGATGTGACTGGTTTTAGAATTAGATCTACAAATCATGTGGATGTGACAGGTGATGGATTTAGAGCTACAAATTATGGTATGGAACTGCCGATGGAATTAGATCTACAAATCATGGGGATGGGACTGGTTTTAGAATTAGATCTACAAATCATGTGGATGTGACTGGTTTTGAATTAGATCTGCAAATCATGTGGATGAGACAGGTGATGGATTTAGAGCTACAAATTATGGTATGGAACTGCCGATTGAATTAGATCTACAAATCATGGGGATGGGACTGGTTTTAGAAATAGATCTACAAATCATGTGGATGTGACTGGTTTTAGAATTAGATCTACAAATCATGTGGATGTGACAGGCGATGGATTTAGAGCTACAAATTATGGTATGGAACTGCTGATGGAATTAGATCTATAAATCATGGGGATGGGACTGGTTTTAGAATTAGATCTACAAATCATGTTGATGTGACAGGTGATGGATTTAGAGCTACAAATTATGGTATGGAACTGCCGATGGAATTAGATCTAAAAATCATTGGGATGGGACTGGTTTTAGAATTAGATCTACCAATCATGTGGATGTGACTGTGTGTGTGTGTGTGTGTGTGTGTGTGTGTGTGTGTGTGTGTGTGTGTGTGTGTGTGTGTGTGTGTGTGTATTGCAGTTGATGCTCAGGGCAGGGTTATCAACAGCACCTCTCTGGTCACCCAGGGTACTCAGGCTACACCAGAGGCTACATACAGGCTACATACAGACCCACATACAAACAAACATACATACCTACACACACGGCCACGTATAGGGAGCTTGTGTTCCACACAGCTCCAAAAATAAAGTATTACATGACTGACTATATGATCAATGACATTAACCACCATAACAGATCATTCCTGCAAAAGCATTCCCCATTACAAATAACAACACAGTAAGAACAACTACAAACACAACCAGAGGCATTCTGGGAAGACTCCCATCTTGCACTTTGGGTAAGGTTTAAGTTGTAAGTAATCTGAACTTCAGCTTGAGAACAATATTGAAAGAAAAGAAAAATAAGCTATTGGAAAGTGTGTGAACAAACTCATTCATTGCCTTTTCAAAATGGCCGCCAAGTTCCACACTGCCATTCCATGTAATCTTTAGTGCACAGATAAATTTTTTGTGCACGGATCGTGCACGCCCATGCCTAGATCATGCACCACAGCTTTCAAACCAAAAAGTCCGCTTGGAAAACCGTTCAGGCATTCATGAGATAGAAGCCATTGTTTTCTTCAAATGTAAACAAACATGGCTGCCATTTTGAAAGATGTGGTTGGTATGGGGGTTAAACATGCAATTTTGCGATTGGAATCATGCCTAATAATTTTTTTAAGGTCCAAAAAACATTTTTGAAAAAAAAACAAAAAAAAAACGGGAAAACTCAGGAAACTTGGGCCATGGCATTCTGGGGGTACTGTAATAACTCGGGAAACTCGGGAGGGCGCAGCAAATGAGTTTGTATAGTTTAAACTAGACCAGGTCAACCTGGTTGTGCCAGACCCCCTGTCTGTCATCATCATTTATGACATCATGCCTTTTATAGGCATGTCATCATCATGTCATCATCATATATACCCTTTATATAGAAAACCCGGACCGACAGACATTTGCTTATGTAGGCCCTACCCATTTCATGGGTCTGGCAAAAATAAAACATTCAGACAGCTTAACTCATACAGTGCCCCGGGCCACAAGTGGCCGCTAGAGTGCCAGAAATATCTCCTTAGGCCTTCGCTGTAGCTTCCGTCGACACTGCCCAAAGTGCCTTGGGATTTCACTCCAGCCACTGTTATGTATGACGAGAGGAGGAAGTTAGCTTACACTTAGTCATTCGCTGCTAACCCCTTTAGAAGCCCGATCTAAAGCTATTTCAGTCGCAAAAAAACTTTCTCTTTGGTCTGGGAACACAATTCAGAGAAAATCCTCTCTAAAGATGTGACTTATTATTGGAGTGGGCGGCGCGATGCGGCCTTTTGCGCGAATACGGCCTGTGGATGGCCGAGTCTAATGCCTCATTCACACTACAGATATATAGTTGAACGTTTTGCTTGGTAATTCAATGTAATCTCAATGGAAACCAGCTTTAAAGATGCAGGAGATGCTCAGAACAAAGCTTTGAAAGCTTTAAAGCTGGTTTCCATTGAGATTACATTGAATTACCAAGCTAAAAGTTCAACTATATATCTGTAGTGTGAATGAAGCATAAGCCCCGGCCATGGATGGAAATTTAGACCGGGGCTTCGTTGAGGCCTCTGATTAAATAATTCATTTTATTAAATATCCCGGACTAGATCGGGATAGGCACCCTGGAATACGTCGCGCCGACGACAGTATAGATTGAGTTTTTTTGGGGGGGCTCTAAACTTTATTTTAAACCATTTTCAATGGAATAAATCGTCGGACGACCTAGCGTCTCTCGTTGGTAAGCGCTGGACGAGCCAGGACCACCCACGTTGGTCCAAGCAGCTCAGGGTAAGTAAAATAGCAAATAAAATATTGTATTGGATTGAAAATATCCCGGACTTGTTCGGGATAGGCACTATTAGGGTTAATCAAATGAAATCAACTTTCTTTATATAGCACGTTTCCAACCACCAAGGTGGAACCAAGGTATAGAAAGAGCATATAAAAATACAGACAGCCAAGAAAAGAGAAAAATCATTAAAAAGAAAGAAGCAAATAAATTGAACATGACACGAAACAAGAAAAAAAAAAGTCTACTACCAAATGTGACTCCTCCTTAACCTCCTTCAAAATCGCCATAAAAGAACACCTGTCTGCAATTTGTAACTGGTAACCTAGTACACCTGAAATGCTGATCAAAACACCTGATCTGAGTGAACAGGTGGGGTTGTAGGGTTTGATCAGGTTTTGGAGGTATGGAGGAGCCGTACCTCTGGCTGCTTTGAAGGCCAGCATCAGTGTTTTCTGTTTTGTATTCTGTGCGGGTAGCAACCAGGAGCCAGTGGAGGGATCGGAGAAGGGGGGAGATGTGAGAATTTTTCTGGTTGAAGACCAGCCGTGCCGCAGAATTTGGATCAGTTGGAGAGGCTTAAGTGCACATGCTGGGAGGCCAGTGAAGAGAGATTTAGAATAGTCAAGTTTGAGTATCAGGCACAACCAGGAGGGACTGGTCAGCCGTTCTCAAGGCTCTGGTTGGGATATATGGCTCAATGACATCAGATACATAATGAGGGGCCAATGAACAATACAATCTTAAAATCAATTCTAAAACCAAACTGGGAGCCTGTGGAGTTAATACATATTTAAATTCAATAAAATATGATACTTATATTAAACTGGTCAGGTGACATTTTGAAAGTGTCAGTTATTTTCTCACAATACCTTTGCATATTTTCTCGTTGCATGAAGGGCTGCCCCACAGTTTTTGAACATCTCCGCGTGACTGTACTGTACTTCTGGGAAACGGCTGAATGACCCATGCCCATCATTTCCAAAACAGGAAAGACAGAACAGTGTGCAGACAGAGCAGTTACAGATTCAGGATGGTATTTGTTCTGTGTGGACATGACAGTATAGGGGAAGGTCTAAGGCTGCTGGACATGACTGGATGCATTGTATGAAGAGAATAAAGCCATGAGCCAGTTAAAGAATGACAGCAGTGTGGGGTGATGCGAGACTCCTTGGCATTCACCACTAAATAGACTTTTGGGGGACCAACTCTGATTGGTTAGGGAAATTCTACACTTCCTCCAACAGTGATCATAACGCGATCGCCCAGGCTTCATTTTCTTCCGATCGCCAAATGAAGCCTGGGTTTTTCCGAGGCTAACAAGATCCCAACCTCGCGTCAGCAGTCTTTCCACCTCGGAGGAAAGCCTGGTATTGGTTTACAACGGGTCGTTTGATCCGGTCTAGGCGTGGCCTAAACTGGAAACAGGGAGAAGAAGCGGCATCACTTTGTTTGTTTCCCCAATTAAAATGCTCGAGTAGCCCAGTGTTGGGGCAGGTTTCCATTCTGAAACATCCCCAATCTTAACACCAGGTTAGCATTCACCAGCTTTGGCAAGTTAGCATTTCACCAGGTTAGCATTCACCAGCGTTAGAGTGCCGAGGTAAACCGCCTAGAGTAGTCTTGCTAGTCGCTACGAGTTGATCAAACCCCGAAATTGGAAGCGATCCCAGGCTAACAAGATCCTGGCCCGGCACACAACTCTGCACCGGATCCTCATCTTAAAGGTGATACACCATGCATTTAAAAAGTATTTATGTCATATTGTTTATGTCCCAAAAACGTTTTTCAAAAGGTTTGAGGCTAAATTACCACTCCTGAATAGAGAGCCTCTCTCATTTTTGAATGGCTCTCAGAGCATTTTCAGCTGCAGTACCACCTTTGGCCTGAACTGCGCCCCCCCCCCCCCAAAAACGGCCGATGATGACGTCAAATCTGGATAGCCTGTTTTGAGAACCCGTGGCAGTACCACCTTTGGCCTGAACTGCGCCCCCCCCCCCCCCCAAAAACGGCCGATGATGACGTCAAATCTGGATAGCCTGTTTTGAGAACCCGTGGGATACTTTTAACCTTCGCCTTCTCAAAACCAGAGAAAGACACAACGGTCAGAAATGGGACTTTGTGAGGATAGAAGGTGCTAGTGGGACCCCAAAAAAAGGTTTTAAAATAGGAAAAGTGAAATTTCATGGTGTATCACCTTTAAGTACAGCTTGCAGACTAGCTTTCCCAGTTTAGCAGAGCTCTTTAATAGCCTGTTCACTCTAGACACAGTGGCAGTGCACTCTATTCTTGTGGATTTATTGCTGACCGTGCTTCTCCTATACAGTAGCTCCTTCCCAGTTTCTCAAGACCCCGGCCCGGACCGAGTCGGAGCTGCAGCAGAGCTGCAGCAGAGCCCATTCTGCCTTTGCCCCCCCGCACCTTGTGCGTTTAACTCTGTGGTTAATAAACACGCCCGGGTGGGCTTTAACCCTTTATTGCCTCGTCCTTGCTGAGCGTTTGGGTCACACTTACACGTCCAAACCCCAACATCCTCTCTTTGACCAGAACACACAGCTATAGTTCCATGCATTCCTTCCTCTTTCAAATAACAGAATAATACTGTATTGTAGAGCAGGGGTTTTCAAAGTGGGTGACGGGGCACCCTGGGGTGCCGCGACGGCAGTCCAGGGGTGCCGCGAGATAATTTGATAATGTTTGGAATTTATTTGGACACTTGAAATAATATTTTGTATCATTTTAAACATGAAGTACAAAGTTATTTTCAGTCAGTTCTAACCAAAATGGCAATTATCTCAACGTTTTCCTCGGAACATAATCACTAAAATATCTTCACTGTCGGAGAGAAACCTCGTATCTCCAAGTTTCAAATGTGTACGTCTTTTGGTAAAGAAAAGCCCTGCTTCATCATACAAGACTGTCGCACAAAACTAGTGAAAACAGCCGATCTACAAGCAAACAACGTTGTGTCTACAAGCGTTGTGTGCTTGTAGATCTGCTGTTTTCATTATGTTTAGTACATTTTATAGATGATAAATACGAAAGGAAAGGTTTTGGACATACAAGGTTTCCGCCCGACAACGACGATATGCTATAAAATAATATAAGGTGTTGGGCGTGAAAATTATAATGTAGGGGTCCCTCTGATTAAAAAAATATTTATGGGGTGCCCTGAGACAAAAAAGTTTGGGAACCCCTGGTGGAGGAAAATACTCAAGCTGTGACACTCCCTACTCCACGTCCACAGCTCTTCAACAGGGGGTGCTGGACCCCTACCCTAGGGGGGTCCTCAGAGGTACTAAAGACCAAATGCTTTTTGTCATAGGAACTTTGTTTTTACATTAACAACTTGATATACAAGGTCACAACACGTCACGATGCATTGTGAGCTTATAGATCGGCAATTTTCAGTGAAGAGATTTGGTGTAAAGCGGGATAAAAGAGCAGACCAAGTACAGAGCCAGTCAATTTTACTAAGTATCAAGGTTGCAGGGTCTGCCAGGGGATCCTCTTTGGTGTAATTATTCGAAAAAGGAAGTGAATTATGCAGAATATATGCAAAAAGGGAACAGAAAACATGGAAGAGCATACAGAGAATTGGTCTGACAGACTAAATGAGACAAAATAAGACTAAAAATAGGACACATTTGTTGCAGATGCATTGTATTTCATTATAATTATGTATTTATTTATTTCAGTGTTGATTTTAATAAAAAAGATCACCCTGGTTGATGGTGCAATATTTATTTATTGTAACAAAATTGCAAATAAAAAAGAAAATACATTTAATCATACATCCAGCCAATAACTTCCTCCTGAAGTTGGAGATGAACATGGTTTACATGTGTTTTCTATCATAACACACCATAAGAGTTCAGTGCCTGGAGTGTGTTTACTCTTTGACTTGACTGATGGGAGCAGTTAGTATCAAAACCTCCGCTTCATGTCAGTCAGTCATGCCTCAGGTCACATACTCACGCTCCATATATGGCCGTCATTGTCCCTTTTATGTCCATATATGGAGATCCCTGATCATCAATAATAAGCCCATATCTGGGAATGTCTCTCATGTGGTCTCAGTGCTCTCGTCCTTAGGGTGTCGTACTAGTATTACTATACGTGAGGGCCAAAGTATATATAATAGAATTTCAGAAATGGATATTGAGAACTATTTTCCTGAACCTAACAAAATGGTTGTTTTTATGGTTACAATTTACAATTACAATTTTACAATCTAAGCATTTAGCAGACATTACCATGCTATAGACACACACACATACAGTACATCAAATGCATAGAAATAGTAATCCAGGATCATAGGTAAACCAAGACCCTATCATCAGTCTAAACAGTATAATATATAAAAAATAGAATCTGTACATCGAAAGATTCAAAACTATAAAACTGTAAATGACCTGGCATCAGTCTACATAACATGCTATCTATTGTAAATCAGTGGTTCTCAACCTTTTCAGGCCGCGACCCCCAAAATAATAATATTTTAACTGGGGATCCCCCACACTGACGAGCACTGAGAGTTGAGGCATTACATTTTGTATCACGGTTCTATTGTGAAAATAGCTGATCTACACGTTCACAACGCCTCGCGTTGTGAAGCATTGTGAGCATGTAGATCTGCTATTTTCACAATTTCTGCCTCTAATATTTGACAGTTAGCCAATGTTTAGTTTGTCATTTTAGACTTATTTAGAGGTATTACAAAGTCCTTAAATTGTCACTTTAGAAATGTGCACTTAAACTTTATGTTGCTTTGTTTACTGTTGAGTGAGAAAACAATGTTGCAAATAAGTTAATCATCTGGGGACCCCCAAAATAATTTGGGGACCCCCCTGGGGGTCCCGACACCCAGGTTGAGAACCTCTGATCTAAATAACATGTTAGGCTTTGCATAAGCCTGCCAGGTTCAAGGTCATAAGGCTTCTGGGCAATTAAGTGATTAAAAACATGTTGTTAGGGTTAGGCCTACAATTAGGACCAGATTCATGTTGGGATTAGTGTTAGGCATTTAGAGGTTAGGTTTAGGGGTCAGAATTATGCTTGAGGGTTAGTTGCTTGGCAGTGTTGCGCACAGGAAATAAGCCGATCTAGACAAGCTCACAACAGGTCTAAAATTTGATCTCCTCACAAACTTGTGTGTGTGGCGAGTGCATGTGTGTGTGTGTGTGTGTGTGTGTGTGTGTGTGTGTGTGTGTGTGTGTGTGTGTGTGTGTGTGTGTGTGTGCACGTGCACGTGCATGCACACGCACAACTGGTTCCAATTAGCCATCCCGAGGTACAGTATACTGCATGTATGATGGACGAGAAGATCGCATGGGAACAAGAAACTTGATATTCCAACAAATGGTGGCGAGGAGAAACATGAAAAGGAACTCTTTAGTTGAACAGGACCAAGTTATCCCTGGCCCTGGGTGGCACTGATGTAGATGAAGATGACAACAATCACAAGTCCACAGACAACAGCAGCGATGTTGATTCTCTTGGCATTGCTTGACGCCTTCATAGCAGCAGCTGTATCACCGTTGTTAATTGCCGTTTGCGCCTTGGAACAAAATAAAAGCAAAGCAAAACAGTGCGTTGAGTCTGATGTCTTCAAATCATGTGCTCATTAACATTCAATTTGCAAGAATTACGATTTAATTCATTCGATTCAGTTTAACCGTTGTTTCAGTGGGTTCATTGAGGGGGTTCTGGAACGTACAACACATTTCTATACTCTATACTAGGGGTGGGCGATATGGAAAAATACAATATGACGATATTTTCCCAAGCTGTATCACGATACATGATTTTATCACAATTCTTTTTCACACTGGTTTTTCATGGTTATTTTTGTTACTTGACTTGACAAAAACTAGTCTCTCTGGGTTCCTTTTGGGAGGTCTAAAGTGAACTTTACAAGTATAAAGGTATCTATCTATCTATCTATCTATCTAAGTATGTAACTCTGAATACAAATGAAACCAAATGGACCCTTACGGGTCCATTTGGTTTCATTTGTATACTGTCTGAGTTAAGTGGAGACCTTGACATTTTAAAGTTTGAGAACTAGTGATTTAGACCAAAATGCAGGTTTAAATTGAATTCTGCAATGAATCTCTGTATTAACAATTAAACAGGATTTTTTTACAAGGCTCTCTCAATTGTATCACGATATATACGATACCTCTGAAAAGGCATATCGTGGAGACTTTGTATCGTCTCCACGATAATTATCCCCATATCGCCCACCCCTACTCTATACAGTAACTGACAGTTGTGTGGGTCAACGTTAAACAAATAATCCATCCCAAATCAACATTCACATTATTCACATAATCAGCCATGGCTTGTTAACGTAGATAAATCTTTCAAAAGGAATAGGATTCTAGAATTAACACTAAATAATGAAAGCCCTGTGATTGCAGGTGTAATGGGAGATTGGCAATGAACAGGAGACTTTTCAATCAGTCAATTTCATTACCAAGACTTTTGTTTGTGTGTTAAATGAATGTGGGTAGTTAATCATATTATCTTCTGTAGCTATTTCATCATATTTAACTTAGGTTTATTCCAATTCATGGCATGATGGCCCACAGATTACTAAGAACTAAAGCCGATGTTGCATAGAAACTTAGTTCTACATGTTATAAACAAGTAAGACGCCTTAAGGGCGAGAAGGGACCGCAGGGTCAGGGGAAACAACTGACTTAAATATAGTCAGTGTAAATCTGGCAATGTACACACACACACACACACACACACACACACACACACACACACACACACACACACACACACACACACACACACACACACACACACACACACACACACACACTAGCTGCAGTGCCCTGTCAATCAGTGAACGGCTGCAGTGAGACCTGGGCACATGAAAGGCAAAGGCACACACTATTAAGGAGTTTTAATAATCAATGGTCGGGTCTCTCTGAATCATGGAAATAAACAGGTATGCACCCAGGCAGGGGTCGCAGCTGCGTGCAATCAGTGTGGAGCAGGGCAAACAAGACAGATTGTGTGTGTGTGTGTGTGTGTGTGTGTGTGTGTGTGTGTGCGTGCGTGCGTGCGTGCGTGCGTGCGTGCGTGCGTGCGTGCGTGCGTGCGTGCGTGCGTGTGTGATTATAGAATAATAACCTACCTTGCTGGAGTAGCAAATAGCTACGATTCCAAGTGGCAGACAGCAGCATAGAGTGCTGAAGATGGACCATCCCAGATACGTTTCCAAATTAGGGGTCTTTTGGCGTTCTTCTGCCATAGTGGACGTACTGTATGCTGCACTTTCTTTGTGGATGTCTGACTGGATGCAATAGGTTTGGTGGGTGTTGAGTTGGGGTCCCACATTTTACTGGGTGGGTGTGGTTTAGGTTCAAACAGGAGGGCTCTGGTTGGCAGAGCATTCTATCAGACATTTCATCAGTGTTGGACAAAGCACTCGACTCTTGTACTTGGTTAAATTACATCTGTAATTGAGTTAAAAGTACTGGAGGAAGAATTCAAAAGTACAAATTAAGTACAAATTACATAAAGCAGTGTTTCCCAAATCGGGGTGAACAGGGGTACTGCAGGGGGTACAGTATAGAACATGGGAATATGTATTTTACCGTTATGGGTAATGACAAAACATTGACAGTCTTTGTGTGAACCTTCTCATCTGTAAATTGTTAAACCAAATTACATCACTATCTTGACTAGTACAACTGTTATTGAATAGAAAGCAATGTTTGTTTGCCATTATGCTGTTTTATTTTGTACATATTGGCATTGCAACTGCCAACTTGGACTTTTGATGTAGATTTTATAAGCAAAATGCTGTAGTCAGGGTAAAGGGTAGAAATCAATATAAGGGGTTACTGCAATCAAAGAAGTTTGAGAACCAGCGACTTAAAGGACCACTTCAACCACTTTCAACCTAGCTATCTTCATAAAATTGGTCCTCACTAATGCTCATTATTATATGGTGCCATTTTTATTTTTTATCCCATTGTCGATCAGAGTAGGGCTGCTGCTGCGGACAGTTCAGAAACCTACTATACCTACCACCAGTGACATCATCAGTGGAGAATCTTCTCTACCTTCTCCAATAGAAGCTGCAGACTCTCTCCTCCTGGGAAGTTAGCATGCATTGTTCTCACCATGATTGAATGAAACATTTGAAATATGTTTTTAAAATGACCTAACCTGCCTAACTATGATGTCACTGGTAGTCTGTATTGTAGAGGATCATGAAAACTACAGAGGAATGAAACTCTCGATCATTGGCCAAAGGCACTCAAAAAGGCACTCAATTGAAAAATTGAAACTTTGATTGATTGATTGAAGTATTTATTAGAAGTTTGCATAGGAATAGGTACAGTTTTAAGAGTTTCACTCTTAATCCATAGTGATTTATAATAAGCAAGCTAATACATCAATACAGGTACTCAAGTAAATGTACTTAGTTATACTGTCGGGCTGCAATGACAAGGCGAGACATGGCAGGTGACTAGAGTAAACATTTCTGTATTTACTAGTTTTCTGAAGTTATATGTTTAAATATACAAATTAGGCATTATGTGCTATATAATGCCTAATTTGCATATATTTCGGGTACATAAATCTTTATACTGGATAAAGCCAGGTTCAGAACTTGTTTCATTTTCTTGACATAATTACAGACAAAACAAATTACAGGGGGGATTTTAGCTATCTCTTCTTATCACTCCATAAATCAGAAAATATTGTCAACAGGCATATAAATCCTATGATTTTAGGAATAACGTGACGTAAATCAGGCCATGAATTATATACTGTATTAACAAATCCTTCTGTAAAAATCTTCAGGATATAGATAAGAACAAAACTGAAAAGTTTGGTGTATATGACTGCAACTGAAGTGGAGATTTCTTTCCCCCTGGGTATGTGGAAAAATTCATTTTGATTAAACAGCCTTTAAAGAATTCTTTTTAAAGAAAACGTTTAGGAAGCAAAATAACACAAAATCTCAACAGTGGAGTGGAGTGGATTCGCTGCAGGTTGTTGCCAAAGTTCACGCCCCCCAGTCACTGGGGGGGCGTAAAAGGTGGAAGGTTTCTCACCCTCTCAACAATCAGATATATAAAGAAGGCGAGTACAATCAGTCCCAGGACCAGACAAGCGATGTTGAGGTTCCTAGCCGTCCTGGAAGCCTGCTGAGCGGCTGCAGTCTGCCCTACAAGAGTGCACATTTGCGCCTGTAAAAAAAGTATATTAAATGTTCAGAAATACGTTTTCAGATATTTTCATATTTTTCTGATACTTTGTGATGTGCTCTAAGTCAGGGGTGGGCAACTTTGATGATAGAGAGGGCCACTATATTTCCACATTCACTCCAGAGGGCCACATCCCTTGGCATATTGTTGCTGTCGAGCAAAAACCTCTCATCTCCAGTGAGAGTAGCAAAAATAGCCGATCTACGCTATCTAAGCTCAAAACGCGTCGCGTCGTGTCAGTAGTTGCACGCTCTGCTGGCGCACATGTAGGCCATATATGGCCACGAATGCACAAGGCGCAAGTTGGCATCTTGACTGAGTGCAGTCTAGTTGTTGTTGTAGTTAAATAGCTCTATATTCACAGTGATATAGAGTGTTTGTTCAGTAACAGGGGTCTCCCCGTCTGTCTAGCTCTTTAGTAAACAGAACATATATTTTCAGGTCGGGATCACCCTGGCCAAGATATGACTTCCGCTTGGTTCCAAGATTTCTAGCGGAAGTGCTGCGTTTAACAGAAGTTACGTCATGCAGTGCGGGTCTGTTTACATTCCCTAGCGAAAAAAAACAAACAAAAATTGATTGTAGCTCTTAACTCGCTCTTAACTCATTTAACGCTGATCCCGAGTATACTCGTGAAAAATACTCGAGTATTTAGAGTGCCGATCCCGAGTATACTCGCGTAAAATACTGTATATAGAGTAACGCTGGCACTCTTACCCTACGGTCCGTTGGAAAGTCCTGGCACGATTGGACTCGCCGATTCATCATCATCACGGATCCACATGCACAAAATAGTAATCCCTTAACATGGAGGCCGACGGTGGATCTCATCTTTAATGTTCATTTTCTCCAAAAAACACTTTTAAAGCCAAGGATGGCATTAGATTATCGCTACAATGACGTAATAACAAAGGCAACGATCGGCCATTACAGCAACGGCATGGGGTGACGATCGCTTCCGTTGAATGACGTCATGACGTCAAACCGGAAATGTTTACGCAATGGACTTCTGGCCTTCAAAATAAGAGAATGGCCGCGGATGGAGCCTGCGAGAGGCACGCTGGACATTTTAACCCGTTCACGTCTGGAGCACTAAATGGGTTGCTCTTAATAGGTGTAATATCGCCTGAATCAATGTTTTTGTTTGTATATTGTTTATTGTGAGCGCAACTGACGGAGCAGGAGACGTAGACACGATTTTTTTCCAGCGGGGAATACGTTTGCAGGGACACCGCACTGTGAAAAGAAGACAACTTCCGCAAATATTCATCCCCACCTCCTAGAACAGTCTCTGCCTCATATCTTGACCAGGCTTTTCTCTTCGCAGATGAGTAAGCCTGGCTACGCAAGGCTAGGTCGGGATACCAATTTCACCCGATGTATGATGAAGTTAAGGCTTTCATTTTCGACAAAACATGAAAAGGTTTCTATACATGAAACGTGTGGATTTAGAGGTAATTGCACACTAATCATCACCTTGTTGGAGTAGATGACAGCAATGATGCCCAGTGGGAAACAGCAGCAGAACGTGTTGAAGAATGACCAGGTCAGGTGTGATTCAACATAGGTTTGGATCAATGGGATGTTCTGGGTGGATTGCCCTCCTTCCATTGTGTCTGAGTTGCATATAGAGAAAATGTCTTTAGTTTTAGTCTTAGCCCCGGCTGGATGACAGACTCAGCTACCCTACCTATGAAAATATTTGGGAATTTGTAAGGTGTTGATTCTGTGATAACGCTAGAGGGCGTTCTCCCATAAGCAAGTATTCTTTTTTTGGTAATGGAGTAGTCAGGGACGTGCTGGGCCCCCAGCCCAGGAAAAAGAGATGCAGAGGCCCTCATTGTGCGCTATAGAGAGAGGTCTCTCTCCATAGCGCTGCTGCTACTCAAAGATTTGCCATTTCAGATCATGACAAGTGACAAGCCAGTGGGCCAATTACATGAGTTATATTCCGTCGTTGTCGGGTGGAAACTGTTTGTTTTGTATTTATCATTTAAAAAATGATTTAAACTAGTGAAAACAGCCTATCTACAAGCACACAACGCCTCGCACCGCGAGGCGTTGTGTGCTTGTAGATCTGCTGTTTTCACTACTTTTGTGCGATGGCCTTGTATGATGAAGCAGGGCTTTGCTTTGCGAGAAAATTTACAAATTTGAAACTTGGAGATACAAGGTTTCTGCCCGACAGTGACGATTTACTTTGTTGGCCGCCCAGCCCCCAAAATGGTACGAATGCCATCATTTTATTTATTTATTTTTCCTAATGGCCGGCCTGGGCCGGCCGGGAATGAACCGGCCGGGAATGAAGCCGCTTTTCCCAATGGCCAGCACGTCCCTGGGAGTAGTCACATGGGGGCAATATTCAACGAGTTGAAACAATGTAAAAACAGCTGATCTACTAGCTCACAATACATTGTTAGCTTGTAGATCAGCTATGTTTGCTATCTTTGAAGATTTTTGGATGCAAGGTGGGCGTGGCGGTAGTAGTCAGTGGTTGGAAAAGTACTAATTTTTTACTCAAGTAAAAGTACCAATACTGGATTGTAGAAATACTTTTTAAGGGCACAGTCATACCACACTTTTATTCTACCTATGCTGGCAGATTCTGCAAAAGCATTTCAATGGAAATTGAGCAGATTTTTTTCAAACTGCTCCATTCCTATTGAAATGCATTTGCAAAGGGTTAGAAGGTCCTGGGGGTTCGATTCCCACTGGGGACACTGTGGGCGCAGGGGGGTGTGTTCTCTCCTCCACGTAATCAGTGCCCACACCCTAGGTAGGGTTGGCAAAAGGGCCTTTCTGTGTGGAATTTGTGTGGAATGTTCAAAAAACATGCAGTAATCCTGGTCTCTATACTGCCTCCCCCTGACCAGCCAAGGAGCCTGATGGAGGGGAAAGGAACTGGTTGGAATAACGTGTTCCTTCCACATGCTTGGACTCATAGAAGGAAGCACGAGGTCCATTGCTCTCCCCAGGTTGGCAGAGGGAGAGTAGCGCCCAGGATTACATAAGACAAATTCACACTGGGTGAAAAAGAAATGGGTAGAATAAAAGTGCGGCGTGCCCTTACAAGCAAAAGTTAGGAATTAAAAATGTTCTTGAGTAAAAGTACAAAAGTATTGCTATCAAAATGTACTTAAAAGAAAGTAATAAAGTTATGTGGGTGGGGTATACTCACTGTACATGATGTGTCCTCACGAATGATCACCTTTTATTATCTGGGGAAATAAATATAAAAACCACACCCAATGTGAAGTGAGCGGTGGTCGTGCTTGCATAACGTCTTCAGACTAGGATTTGAGTCTAGGATGTACAGTCTAGGATGTAAAGGCTATGCTACACACACACGTTTTGCTGTGGCAAAACGCTGAGAAAAAAGGCTACAGACATACGACATATGAGATCACTAGACAAACATGATGCTACGTACACACATTTTGCCATGGCAAAACGCTGAGGAAAAAGGCTACAGACACACGCACAGCCACGTATTCATGGGTTGCATTTGCAGTCCTAAACCGGCCATATTGAGGACCAACACAGGTGTTCAATGTGTCTGATTGGCATAGAACCAATGTTCTACGTTAATCAAAACACCTGTGTTGGTCCTCAAAATGGCTGGCGTAGGACTACAAATGCAACCCATGAATAGGAGCGGTTTACCACCGCTCAAAACCCTAATAAACAGATACTCTGCCCTTCCCACCATGAAGCAGCCGTAAAGGAAGTTGCTTCTTCAAAACCATGTGACTTCCATAGGGAAGGAATTGGACGCTGCTTTTGATGTGTGTCTTTAAAACATAAAAAAAACACATACAGTACATGGACCACAATGGTAGTTTTGTCTTATCCTTTTAGCAACATTGTATCGTACCACTGTAATATTTGCAAACTGTTAATGAAGTATTCATTCAAAACAAATACAACTGAGCAGAGTGAATGTGGAGTGGCCAGGTGTTCCATAGTCTGGGTCTTGTACTGAATATCAGGCACAAGGAGCGACTGGTTAGCCGATCTCGGGCTCTGGTTGGGATGGGCTCAATTAGATCAGATAAATATGGAGGGGAACATCTATTCTAAAACCAAACGGGGAGCCAGTGGAGTTAATACAGTAATAATATATGATTTACTTATTACACTGGTCAGATGACATTAGAAAGTGTGAGTTATTTCCTCACAAAAACCTTTGAATATTTTCACGTTGCATGAAGGGCTGCCACACAGTTTATGAACTTCTCTGCGTGACTGTACTGTACTTCTGGGAAATGGCTGAATGACCCGTGCCCATCATTTCCAAAACAGGAACAGTGCAGTTACAGATTCAGGGTGGTATTTGTTCTGTGTGGACATGACAGTATAGGGGAAGGTCTAAGGCTGCTGGACATGACTGGATGCATTGTATGAAGAGAATAAAGTCATGAGCCAGTTAAAGAATGACAGCAGTGTGGGGTGATGTGAGACTCCCTGGCATTCACCACTGAATAGACTTTGGGGGACCAACATCCTCTTTCTGACCAAAACACACGGCTAGTTCCATGCATTCCTTCCTCTTCCAAATAACTGCAATAACACTGTAGAGGAAAATACTCAAGTAGTGTCCTAACACTGTCCGACCACATCTCTACAACAGGGGGTTCGGGACGCCTAGGGGGGTCCTCAGAGGTACTAAAGGTGGGCCGCCAAATGTTTTTTGTGAACTTTTTACATTAACAACATCCCTGTTCATCGAAAATGAGCAAAAGAAATAAAAAGAAAAGAAAGATGAGAAAATAACAAGGTCACAATAAGGCTCACAATTATTTTCGGTGAAGAGATTTGGTTTAGAGAGGGAAAAAGGTTTTGAGGGCGGGGGTCTGCCAGGGGAACCTCCTTGGCGTGATTAGTCTGTGATTATGGATGTGTATCAAATTCAACCAGACTTTTCAAAATGACTTGGTGATATTTTCACTCTCTCTGTGAATGAAATGTTTATTGTTTTACAGGTATACAGTATGTGGGGACTGGGGAGGTGGCATCAAGGCCTGGGAGCTGAACAAGCAAAAGAAAAAAACAATATCCCCCATCCATGGACCCCCATCTGAAAATGGTTTGTTCTAGGGACCCCAAGAAGAGAAGATTTATGTAAAAAAAGAAAGCATACATTTTTCCAGACAAATCCCGAAGAGAATGTATACAAACTTGCAATGCAGTATGAAGTGACGTGCTGTGAGATTTTAGCCTACATCTGATGACCGGCAGCACAAGCGTAATTTGATAGGGTTTTAAAAACCCAAGGGCCCCCCCTAGTGGTGAAAATAAATGTTGTTTTTAATAGGCCTAAATAAAAAAAATGCGCCCATATCTACATAAATTCATACTAGGATATTATATATATTTTGTCATTTCCAATATATTAGGGGTCCCAGGGCCCTACTTTCCTAATCTGTGGATTAATCATTGTAGTTTGCGCTTAAATCACGCAAAGACAACAGACCCGGGCCCCTTTGATCAGGGCCCCCTTGATCTGAAAACCCATGGGGAATAAGGTCTAATTTCGCCACTGACCGGCAGAGTAATCATTATTAATTTCAGACTTGCGGAGTCTCTGGTAGGAGACATTAGCATCCTTCCATCATTAGCAAATTATTGGCTCGGGAACACAACCAAAAAATGTGTAATTAACAGAAAATAAAAATAAGTGATGTGTGTGTGTGTGTGTGTGTGTGTGTGTGTGTGTGTGTGTGTGTGTGTGTGTGTGTGTGTGTGTTTTCATTTTCATTTTCAACCTTTATTTAGTTCTCGGTAACACACTGAAGGCTG
Source organism: Nannobrachium achirus (assembly GCF_963921795.1). Classification (NCBI taxonomy): domain Eukaryota; kingdom Metazoa; phylum Chordata; class Actinopteri; order Myctophiformes; family Myctophidae; genus Nannobrachium; species Nannobrachium achirus. The sequence goes on along the minus strand of NC_137817.1, from coordinate 63,264,026 downwards.
GTGCCCTCTTTTTCAGGAGTGCCGAGATTACAAAAAATGTCAACAGATTTACAAAAACATAGTTATACAAAATACAACAACAATATGCAAGGGAAATGAGAATACATAGTATGTAAATAACACTAATGATCCAAAGAAATTTCTATAACATGAGTTATCAATATCAATTAAAACAGATACAGTTTTGATTTGCCAAAGTTGATATGTCCGATTTAAAACGTCCGAGGGGAACAAGAGATTTATACTTGAGTGAAGCCTGTAATGTGTTCCAGGTATCTGAGGCACAAAATCTGAATGCAGTTTTCCCAAATTCAGTGGAGACAACTGGAGTCTCAAGGATCAAGTAGTCCTGAGAGCGCGTTTGATAAGGAATGGTTCTCCATTTCAACAGTGAGTTTAAATAGGGAGGTAATCTCCCAATTAAGGCTTTATAAATAAATAAAAACCAGTGCTGATCTCTTCTAGCCACGAGGGAGGGCCATCCTCTTATTGTAAAGTATGCAGTGATGGGTATTATAGCTGTCACCTGTTATAAATCTGAGTGCAGAATGATAAACTGAGTCCAATGATTTAAGTGTGGTAGCTGATGCATTTCTATAGATTATGTCTCCATAATCCAGAGCAGAGAGGAACAGTGCCTCAATAAGCCTCTAGGCCATGGAAAGCATGATCTATTTCGGTAGAAAAAGCCAAGCTTCATTCGCAAATTCCTTGTTAAAAGGTCAATGTGTGTTTTAAAGGTATGTGTGTGTGTGTGTGTGTGTGTGTGTGTGTGTGTGTGTGTGTGTGTGTGTTTGTGTGTGAACTATTCCTTTAAAATGTATCATTACACCCCTACTTGTAGATCCGCCATGCTCGGCACGAGACATTTTACACATTTTCGACATTTTGTAAGTAACATATTTAAAACAAATCTTCTCTTCTGGGGGTCTCCTGGCATTATCATTTTGGGGGGTTCTTGACGCACAAAACGTTTGAGAGGTTTAAGAAATGCCTTCTGATTAATACAAGGCATTTTGTGGAATCGGCCACAGGCCTTGATGTGTTAAATAGCTCTATATCGTCGTTGTCGGGTGAAAACCTTGTATGTCCAAAACGTTTGTTTTGTATTCATCATTTTAAAAATGATTTAAACTAGTGAAAACAGCCGATCTACAAGCACACAACACCTCGCACGGCGAGGCGTTGTGTGCTTGTAGATCTGCTGTTTTCACTACTTTTGTGTGACGGCCTTGTATGATGAAGCAGGGCTTTACTTGTGAAAGAATGTACAAATTTGAAACTTTCCACCCGACAACGACGATATTCTAGATAGCAATCATTTCATGTCTACATTATAAAGACAATAAAATAAAAGCATAGATACCTACTGTTTCAAAGTGTTGAAGAGACGTCAGTCAGAGAAGTGTCTTGTTCAATGTGTGGTCAGTGGAGGAGTGGAGTGAGGACTTACTTATATCCACAAGTTTCCTGTGTGCCCACACTGTATCATAAGTAACAGGAAATCTTGTGAAATAAAATGTTGCCAACCAATTATCAAGGACGATGATACACGAAAGAAGAAGAAGAACTCATGACCATCCTGCTGACGCCTCTCTGGATATTAACGTTTAGACTCATGTGAAGATATCAACATGAAAACATAGATAGATACCGGTAGATAGATAGATAGATAGATAGATAGATAGATAGATAGATAGATAGATTTCTTTTATTTTTATTTATTTTTATTTTTATGATCATTTTTTAACACTCTTATAACTAATCAATGTCTTAATTCATGAATACGTATAGGCATTCACAAGCTTTCAGCTTCTGCCTATTCCTTTTGATCACCTGTAACAATGATTATATGAATGTATGACCTGTATAAAAGTATGAAATGATCAAATAAACTAAACTAAACTAAACTAAACTAATAGATAGATAGATACCTTTATTATCCCACGGGGGATCCCTGACCTTTGTGTAAACATCCTTGAGATAATAACATGTTAAAAGCTGTCTCCATTTCTGTAATTAGGAGTAGGAACCCAGAATGCATCTTCTGCATCAGGGCGGCAGTGGCTCAGGGGTAGAGAAACCGTCAATAGGACACGGAGGGTTCCCAGTTCGATCCCGGGCTCCCCCAGAGTTAGTGTTGAAGAGTCCTTGAGCAAGACTCTTGCATGGTGAGCAGGTTGGTGCCTTTTTGTTCCTCTGCCATTGTGTGTGAATATGTGTGTGAATGGGCGGGGACGTGCTGGGCCCCTGATTCAGCCCGGGAAAAAGAGTTGGAGAGGCCCTCATTGCGCGCTATAGAGAGAGATCTCTCTCTATAGCGCTGCTGCTACTCAAAGATTTGTGACAAAGTGACAAGCCAGTGGGCCAGTTACATGAGTTATATTTCGTCGTTGTCGGGTGGAAACCTTGTATGTCCAAAACCGTTTATTTTGTATTTATCATTTTAAAAATGATTTAAACTAGTGAAAACAGCCGATCTACAAGCACACAACGCCTCGCACCGCGAGGCGTTGTGTGCTTGTAGATCTGCTGTTTTCAGTACTTTTGTGCGACGGCCTTGTATGATGAAGCAGGGCTTTGCTTTGCAAAAAAATGTACAAATTTGAAACTTGGAGATACGAGGTTTCTGCCCGACAGTGACGATTTACTTTGTTGGCCGCCCAGGCCCAAAAATGGAACGAAGGCCGACATTTTATTTGTATTTTTCCTAATGGCCGGCCTGGACCGGGCGGGAATGAACCGGCCGTTCGGGAGTTGTCACGCTTTTCCCAATGGCCAGCAGGTCCCTGCCTTGGATAAAGGCACTATATAAATGAACCATTTACCATCTTTAATGTATCTGTAATCAACCCCTGTCTGTACCTTGGAATACAGTGCCTTCATCAGAAACGGCTGTCTTGAGTCTTATTTCTGGTTATGATTTCTGATGTTATTTTTTATCTATTATGAATACATGGTGCTTGTTAAGTGATATGAATCAGCTGTGTGGAGGAACTACAAAATAACTGGTCAATAATTTTCAAGAAGGTTAGAACAGTCTGGGCCCCAACAGTCTCACTGTGGGCATAAGATTTAGCCACTGCCTTTTCATCTTATTTTAGACCCCTAATTCAAATAATGCAAAGGCAATAAGTCAATAGTTTAATAAGTATAAAAATGGTTTACATTTCAGTAACCTAGTTTATTTATTTGTTCTTAGTTCTCTTTCTGCTGGAAATGTCTCGTCAAGATGATGTGTGGTTAGTCCACGAGTTCTCTTTCTTCAGATGACAGAGCTCCACCCAGTTCCGTACATGTGACACAAGTGAGATTTCACTTCCTTATTTCTTTGTCTCAGTTCTCTGTTTGCTGGAAAGGTCAAATGATTTGTGGTTTGTCAGAGAGAGTCTTTCCGAGTTTCATTTCTTCACCCTCACGGCATCAAAATAATGTGTTGTCTCATCATGATGTCCATTCCCAAACACATTCAACTGATGTCTCATTTGTTGTGGTCGATAGTAATAGCTTAATAAACAGGTAACACCATTGATATGCTGCCCCAGTCAATCTGTGTTCATTCATGCTTGTGGTTTCCGTTCAGGTGAACCAATACATACGTTGATGAGAAAGTATAGACCATGCGTACTGCGTAGGTGGAAACTTTTTTTTCCCTTTTTCCCATTCAAAGGAGAAAATTAATTCACAAAAAATGTATATAAATTATACTATAAAACGTATCTCTTAGATGCAAGCACATGATCAATGAAGCCGGTTGATTTGACATAAAGTGTCTGCCGCAAAAACTGTGGGAGTAGTAGCGTAGACTGAAACTATGACTAACTATGACCTTTTTTAACTGATGAAAACGAAATAAGAACTAAATAAAAACTACCCTAATCATAATGCAAGTAGAGATGGACCGATTGCAAAATTCTTGGCCGATACCGATCCACCGCTTTTATGAAGGTCTGAAACTGCCAAAACCGATTTTTCCGATATCGATCCCTTTTCAGGCCAAGTAGGCCTACAAGACATACTTCAATTTCAGTACCAATAAGCTAGAAGAACACTAATGCCAAATCAATTACAATAGTACAATATCCAAAATCACAGACAATATCCAGTCTAATATGACCGTCTGGACTAGGCAGGAGGAAAGCAGGTGACGCATGCTTTTTTCCCCCCTTCTTTTTGGAGACGACATTGACACAGGATTATGGAATATATCCTTACATTGCAAAGGTAAGGAACCAGAGCATCATGCTGTGCAGTGCCATAGACACAATTGGCATAAAACCGGTATTTATGTCAGTGACCTGCCGGTCACCGATTCGGCCGGATTGATATCATACCTGCCGATTTTTTATATTGGCCGATTCCGATTTCCATCCCTAAATGCAAGCATATCATTCTTGAGTCAGGATGGGTGGCACCAGTTAAAAGTATGACATTATTGACCTGTGTGGACACAGAGGAGGGTGAACCTTAGAATCCCACAGGGGACTTTCACTTTCAGCTCGAGCCAGCTGATGTCTGCTCAGGTGGTCCTGATGAGGAGCAAAGAGGAGACTAGGCTATATTTAATTGACAAATATGAGGAATTACATAATACAAACAGAATGTTTTTCACAAAGACAGCATCAATATACATACACATAATGACATCCCTATACAAACACATCATGTTATACACTCTTTGACATGTAGACATGACATGAACCCAGGACACGCACTGGTGACCTTGTGATGACGCTGTGATGGCCTGAGTCTAGTGGTTCTCAGACCTTTTCATGTCAAGGACCCCCAGATTGACACTTATTAGCCCACGAACACCCATTTGAAAAGATTTTTACGGCTCTAGCAGTGATTCTCAACCATTTTAATTTCAATGACCCCCAGTTTGACATGCATTAGGTTACGGACCCCCACTTAATCAGTGGCGTCAGTTCAGCAAAAGCTAGGGTATGGCAAAGATGGGAGTCCTCGTGGAAAAAAGGCATTACATTTTGGATAACACGGTTCTATTGTGAAAATAGCAGACCCTAACCCTAACCCTAACCCTAACCCTCGGCTAATCGCTAATCGCATGTATGAGGACGCTCACCAGTAAACCATGCTACTGTATGCTCAAAATACTGTGGGAACGCCAGGGTGTCCAGCGTGGTGACCCAAAACACCCCTGCTAAATACAGTAGGCCTATCTTTTCTTTCTGTTTTCCTCCTTGTACTCTACCTCTCTCTCAACACAATTATGGAGCTGCAGGGGTTGAGGTCATGTTCTACTTGCCCACAGGTCATGCCCACTTGCCCGAAAAGTATATTGCCCATTAGAAAATGATGAAGTAAAATTTGAATTGCCGTTCAATTTAACCCTTTAAAAATGTCATACCATATTTGTTTATCCACATACCTACAGTACATACATAGTTATGATGGAATATGACTTCAAATATAACACCTATTTTATATTTTTTATAGTGAACAGTGAAAACAGCACATTATAGGTAAACAGTGCTTTTACTTTACATTCCACCAGAAGACACAGCACTTTGGCCACGTTCAGGTGTTTAGACAGATATCTGGTGTTGGGTTCCCTCTCAAACTAGCACTTGCCCGGTCGGGCAACCTGAAAGCAAAATCCACCTGCCCGAGAGTTTTATTTACCCGACGGGGGCAGGTGGGCAAGCCTTAGTGTCAATGCCTGAGCTGCATAGCATAAAAACACTTTTCAACCACCGATTTACAATAAAACTATGATTCTGAAGGCAACTGTGACTGTGGCAAATCACATCTCTCTCTCTCTCTCTCTCTCTCTCTCTCTCTCTCTCTCTCTCTCTCTGCCATGTCCTTCTACAGCATGCAGGCCCAGTCATATTGGCAGAGAGACTTGCCAGCTTACATTTTGCATTGGCAGCCTCACATCAGGCCAGTGTTGGCACCACAGAAACGAGGTTGGACAAAGCACTGCGTGATAATGAGGTCTCGTCCTCTCCAGCACTCTGGTGACTGGACCGGATCTGATCACCATCCCGGTCTCACTGCCTGGCACACATACAGAGGTGTCATTTCACACACAAAAACATGGGGGTGGCAAACAGTACAAGATACACGGTCATAACACCAGAGGCAGCTCCACTAATCATGCTCAACCTCGATTTAACAACATAAAAGGCTCTAATTCGTTCTCCTGCTATACCACCAACATGTGGAACGCCCTTCCGCCTGCCTTAAAGGAAAGCAAATCCCTAGCCTTCTTCAAAATTGGTATGAAAAGTCACCTTCAGGCGGCTGCTACTCGAGACTTCTAAATAGACTAAGCCCCCATGTTTCCACCCCCCCCCCCTTTTTCTCCCCATTTTTCTGCTTTTGTAATTGATGTTATCCTATGCAAAGTACTCTGTTCTATCCGCCTGTCTTTCCATGTTATATGAGATACATAAAGTGGTTCCTGTGTAAATAAGCCATGAAGCTTACTAGGATCTCCTTTTAGTTGACCTTGTACCAGTGATTTGTGCTGTAATCAAACTGTACGTTTTCCTATTGCAAACTTCTAATAAATTATTCAATCAATCAAACAGTATTAATTTTGACAGCATTTTTTTATGTCATAGTCTTTTGAATAAATAAAGTGTCCGTTACAGTCAGAGGAAGTGTTTCAAGTGTCTGATTTGATCTCAATATCGGTACTTTCCTGTTAAAATGACAGTTAGACTGGATCAAGCCCCCACATACAGCAACTTGAATTAAATGTGGGTACATTTATGCATTATCTACACACTACAGTCAGGGGAATCGCGTCACATTCACTGCGTTATTTTGTGCTTCAACTACTGAAAAATAGCAGATATACAAGCTCACAGCGCGAGCTTCTAGATCTGCTATTTTTTTTAAATCGTGACAAGTCTTTGAAGGTTTTTTGAAAAAGCTATGTTTCTGTGCTCAAACTTTTTCATGTGAAGACCCCCAAAATGATATGTATTTGGCCACAGACCCCCATCTCAAAATATTTAGTTCCAGGGACCCCCCCCCAGAAGCAAAATTTGAGTTATAAATGTTCGCTTAAAAATATATATATATTCAAAGATTTGCACAAATTTTCATGACTTTTCAAAAATAGCAACTCGGTGTTGTGATGTGAGCTTGTATATCTGCTATTTTTCAATAGCTAAAGAATAAAATAATTAAGTCCCCTTCCACCTTGGGCCTTAGTAACTCAGTCCCACTTTCCCACTCTTGTGACGCCCCTGCACAGTGCACACAGTACAGTTGCACTGATGCACGCAGCAAGCAGATTGCAGAAAAGCCTTAATCAAGCGTCAAGTCCATTTTATTTATAAAGCACATTTTAAAACAACCATTGTTGACAAAACGATTGTACAGCAAATAAAAACCATTACAAATGTAAACCATTACAGACAGTAAACATTAAAACAATTAGACTAATTAAACATATTACACAAGACCCAATAAATTGGAGTTATAATGCCACAAATCAGATGTTTGAATAGGCCCGGCTGCGATTAATTCACATCATAATCTTCACTCCAAATTCCTGATGAAATGCAAACACTAACAAAACAACAACATGTCATTACAGATCTTCCCCTTATGGAGGCAGTGTTGCTCTATTATTGGAACTATAGACCAATTATTTGTTTACAAACATTGAGACTGAATGCACAGCTGACTGTATCATGTAATCAATTCCCAACAGATCCCCAAACCTGTTGTTTTGGGGAGCACTGGTTATTCAACCTCCTCTTGTGTGCTAGTGAGGTGCTCCCATGGGTGCGCCCTTATCGAGACATATATACTTCATTGCGCAACGGTGTTCCACGTCAAGAGTAGCTGATATACAAACTCACATCGTGTCACCAATGCAACCCTTCTGAGCTTGGAGGTCTGCGACTCTGCGCGCGACACCGTCGCAGGACGGAGCATAATTAGGCTTCATGGACTGCAGCTGGGCGAGCTGTAGACCCTTGTGATCCAGTGGATCGGGTGGGTGATCATGAGGAGCGCTCCCTCTGTTCTGATGATGGTGAATAGAGGTGGGGTTTGAAGGACAACTGTTTTGAATCGCTATTATTGTTTACAATCAACAGAAACTAAGGATTATATATTTCAAGAGTGAGAATTTACAGTAAAAATCCTAAGCATTCTTCCTCCACACTGGGAGAAAAACGGCATCTGAAAGTTTGATGGAATGCATTTTTAAACACGAGTGCCATCCATTGCATCCTATGAACCATAGGCGATTCTAGCCTCTTCCAGCAGGGGGTGCACGACCTCTATTACCTCATGCACGCGCGCGCAAAATTGCGGATATTAGCGGTTTTGTAATGTTGTTTTAGCGGATTTCTGCAGTTCATTTTGTACCCAAATGTAACACAATATAAACAAAAAAAAGTGTAAAACAGGTGCTTCTTTTTCTAGACACCATGAGCATATGTCTATCTATAGGATTTATTTACTTATTTTGCAGACAGAGGCAGCACAGCCAGGACATATAAAGCCAAACATCAAGTTAATCATCATTCATCAAGCAATCAAGCAGTCATTTACAGTGTCAAATAAGCATTTCACAAAAACAAATAGTAGACACATCCTTATTACACAATGAACTGCAGCCTCCGGGTTTTGGCACTTGCAAACCTTTCAATTATTTTCTGCACTTTAATTTCGTGTATTTTCTCAATCTGTAAAATGCCTATATCTGACACTCTTTTATCAGTCATGGTTGTCCGTAAATACGTTTTTAGTTGTCTCAAAGTAGAGAAACTGCGCTCATAACATAATAGACTATGCACTTGGAGGGAGTACAACAGCATTGTGTAAACAGAGATGTGTCTTTATGTACCTGTCCTCCTGAAAGCTTGCTCGGCGTTCTCAGAACCAAAGGCCCGACATGGAAAGCAGAACGCCCGGTCATGGCGCACGCTATACTCCAGCCAGGCAAAATCTTTAAACCACTCCTTTCTGAATTTGCGTTGTTTTTCGCCAGCGGCCTTTAATGGACATTCTACATCTTCTGGCTGATATGGACCCAAAGCCAAAAACTGCTTGGCTTTATCCGGGCCATGGCAAGGGTCTCTTTCATGAACAAAGTTGGCTTCATTTGGCTCCTCTGGGTCTGGGCCTGGGGTAACAACAGTTGAGTCTGGAGTGGGGCTTGCTTGCTGTGGAGGAACCGGGGCCTCGGTCTCCGGCAACGGCGAGCCTTCCACAGTGATGTCGGTGGCTGGATCACTGCTGCTGCAAGCTCCGTCCACCTCCTCTGGTTCACGTTCATTAGCATTACTGTCAGTGTCGAGTGAACCCGTGTTCACATTTCCTGATGATGAATTATCGGTTGTGGCACTGGGTTTGCTCTTTTTTATAAAGAATTGGTCAATTGTCTTTGTATTTATAGTTCGTTTCGCCATTATTGCTGCTCTGCTGCTGTATCCATATTGTTTTAGGCGGGCGGAAACAGATAAGGAAATCACGGAATTGTGGGTCATCATATCAGAGAGTCACACAGCCGGCCAGCACAGGTGTCAATCTCACAGCCCACCCACAGTGCCTGCCAAGTCTGCCAACAGCGCCGTCGCCAAGCAAGCTGATAGGTCTTACATTGCAAGCAAGCAAGCTGAAATACTTGCCCCTCCACCTCTCTTTTTGCGCACATTTTACAAATCACGGTCACTGTTTTATTTAATAATTATAAAATAAAGTTACATTACAAAAAAAAAAAAAAAAAATCAAAATGGCCGCCTGGCGGCCAGGGGGTGCACGTGCACCCTAGGACACCCCTTAAAATCGCCTATGCTATGAACGGTGGGGTTCATTTGGTGCCGACCGGCGTGCGCATACTGGTTTATATCAATGTGACGTGGACCATTAAGGCATCTATACGGTCAGACTCCATGGGGGAGAAAGACTCGAAGACGTTCTTTTTTTAGTCCACATGCAGAGTAGGCCTATAGCTCAGAAGTTCAATCATAGCGAATGACAGTAGTCCATGCATGTACAGCCTAGGCCTATAGGTTTATTTAATGACTCATTCTATCTGTGTGAATAAATACCATTGCCAGGTTAAATAAAAAATAAAAAAAACACCACGAAACAGTTAGGACGAGATCAATTGGTAATTATTGGTAGCCTAATTTCAAACAAATGCGGGATTAACCAAGTCCTTGCTGACAGGCTACACTTTTGTGATCCAAAACCAAAACGATGTGTCAGCTATAAACGTAGCCCCATATAGAACCTCACCCGAGCACAACAGTATGCAGCGACGGGAGAGGTTCTATATACTACTATAAACTGTGATTGCATTGATCATTCTAGTTCTGTAGGAAAGCGCACAATCTTTAGTCTCTCTCTCTGTGTGTGTGTGTGTGTGTGTGTGTGTGTGTGTGCGTGCGTGCGTGCGTGCGTGCGTGCGTGCGTGCGTGCGTGCGTGCGTGCATGCGTGTGTGCTTGCGTGCGCGTGATTGTGTGTGCGTGCGCTTGTGTTGCTGGTTGCCATGACTACCGGGTACACGGTGGAAATAACACGTTTTCAGGAGCAATAAACAACGTAGCAAACAACCTAGCCTGCCTGGTCGTTTAATAAGAAGTAAAGTTCGATGGATCAGTCTGACGATTTCGAGAGTTTTTTGAAGAAGGTTGATGAAATAAGTGAGTAATAATAATAATAATGGCTATAGGGACAGTTTTAATAAGAGGTAGCTGTTTGCAGATCAAACATGAGCTTTCCTAAGAGGTTAAATCACCTTAGCCTAAGGCCCCGTCCAGACGACAACGGATTATTTTTCACCGGGGAGGTAAAGCCACGAACACCCATGGGTGTCCACATGCAGACACATGCAAACGGAGGACTAGCCGAATAGTTTCCAAAACTCCGGCTGCAGAGCATTTTTGTTACCCGGGCGTATTTCTTTTGCCTTGTGGACACCGTAAACGGAGAAGTTCTTTGCTTGCATGCTTACGTCACCTTGTGCTCCTCGCCTCCTCCTCCTCCTTGCTATGAGAGAATCCCGTGGCGTGGTGGTCTCTGTAGAATATCCATATTTATGAGCGCATTCACGACATAACATTAGAGAGCTCAGCTGTCTTGTTTAGGGATGGAGCCCTAATGAATGATTGTTTTAATGATATTTGTTACTCTTGTCAAATGTCATCTTCATAGATGGTGGTCACTGGTCAGCCACGAACTCACAGTTGCAAAAGATACCAGTTATGTTCTGAATTTGTTGTCTCACATAGCTTTCCACCGGCTCAATAAGCTGGATCGATAAGGTGCTCATTATCAATAACGAGATGCAGCCCTCGTCTTGTTAACGGAGCATAGCCTATCTGACGCCACGCGCCTGCCTCTTCTCTTTGTCAAAGTTTGGATTTCAAATGCCAATATCAAATGATTTCAAGCATAATGGAGACATATTACGCACTCATGCAGGCATTATTCCAGCCCATTCTCACCAGTTGTCTGACGCTTTGAAGGTGAGAATATGTTGATTATTCACGGCACATGCTGCCTTTTAAATTATTTCCACGATCAGCACAAGCACAAAAACAAAGTCCGTCTGTAGTTGGTTCTTGTGGTGAAGTGTGTAGGCTGACTAGGCTGTGTAGCCTACATTATCTTCCATCTCTTTCCTATCTCTAACATGTGTGTCTGTCACTCTAATTTAGTAATAGATGCTCTTTGTCGATGCTTTAACAAGTGCACTGAAGCATTCATATGATTATGTTCTCATTTCCAACTTGAGGCAACTTACTTAGAGATCAGATGTTCAAATAGGCTAAACATTTTCCAGGGACCATTACAAATTAATTTAAAAAAGAGTCCCCATTATGCAAGTAAAGAACATTCGATTGTGGTTTAATAAATAGCTAGGCTTAGGCCTAAAGAGATTATATTTTAATCGGCAATGCAAAGTTCTCCTCTGCTGCACCGTTAAACGGTCCCGTCTTACAAAGCTCTCTCTCTCTCCCTCTCTCTCTCTCTTTGATTGATAGTTACATTCGTTTAATGCTGAGAGAGAGAGAGAGCGCACCACACTCTCGACGATTCCTCTCCCCTCTCCTGCTCTAGAAATAGTTAGCGAATTTATATTAAATTCATATTTAAATAGCAATTGTGCATGTTAAAGTGTGAAGATTGTGAAACTTGGACTATGCATAGCCTATAGATAGATAGCTGCTGCTGCAATGATTGCATGAGAGCAGGGGGACGCGACCACCCGCTTCGGTGACGCGCAGACAAGGATTTATAGCGTTTTGATAATACCGTGTGGACACTACATATTTTTCTACACGGGCCCGTGTGGAGGCGTATAGGTTTCAAAACGAAGTCAGAAACGCCCGGGGATTTTTTAGGTATAGTCAGGGCCTAAATCAACATTTTGAAAGAATGGAAGAGTCAGAGCTAGGTAGTCTAGTCAGTATACTGTAGGCTCTTGTAGGCAGTAGATTACATTTCTTTCTTTCTTTCTTTCTACTAGATGTTTATATATTTTCATATTGTGACTACTACAGTGCAAGTGAGTGTGTGCGTGTGTGTGTGTGTGTGTGTGTGTGTGTATGCTGTGTGTGCATGTGTGCCGAGGTGGAGACCTTGCTTCGTCTACGCAATCTACGCAGCGAGGCGCGTCGGTGGGTGGGTGGGCGTGGTCTGGGACAGAGAGGGAGAGCTGGGAGGTGGGGCGGAGGCTAGCGTGGGGGGGCTAGGTGGAGTGGTATGGTAAAAGGAGGCAAGCAGGCAGGACTGGGCTGGACTTAGGTGTGCTGGATTCTATTGGACTCTGGTGGGCTGTGCTGTGCTCTGTTGGGCTATATGAGGCAGTACTGTACTAAATCCTAGACATGTAAAACTATTGTGACCGTGTTCAAGAACTCATGTAAAACTATTGCCCATGTACACAGTGGTTAATCACATGTGCAAGGAGCTACAGGGCTGGCGGGAGCCTGGAGCAGCCTGGTGGAGAATGTTGGAGACGGGTGCAGTCCTGTGCACCCTGGTCTGACAGATCCATGTTGATGACATGGCTGTAGCAATACTGTGTACCGCTTTAAGTGATTTTAGGGCAAAATCTGTAGGAGCAGTGTCCAAAAATGTGTTTTGCAAGAAGCGGCCTCATGGTGGCGCTATGGTGGCGCATGGTGGGGTAGTGGTTTGGCAGCCAAAACCACTATGAGAAGGGCAAAAGTGTGACTGAAAGTCTGACTGACAGACTGACAGCCGGTGAAGGTTTTGATAGTAACTGCGACCTGGCGGTCGCTATTACACTATTATATTATTACACTTATTACAATATTACACTATTACACGTAATGCACTATTACACTATTTCACCTATTACACTATTACACTTATTAGTAACCAACCATGGACCCCCTTGGAAACCCCTCAGGGACCCCCAGAGGTCCCCGAACCACACTTTTGGAACCAGCCATGGACCCCTTGGAAACCCCTCAGGGACCCCCAGAGGTCCCCGAACCACACTTTGAGAACCAGCCATGGACCCCCTTGGAAATCCGCCATGGACCCCCAGAGGTCCCTGAACCACACTTTGGGAACCAGCCATGGCTGCCGCTGTACCAGGCTGTTGTGAACCAGCCATAGAAACCCTGGGGGTCCCCAAACCACACTTTGGGAACCAGCCATGGACCCCCTTGTAAACCCCTCATGGACCCCCTGCCTGCCTGCCTGTTGATCCTATTACTTGGATGTTAGACTAACCTACAGCTTTTATTTTGAAGTTGTGGACCATGTGACTTGACACGTGGTCAGTCACGTGACATTCATGATGACGATTTCTTTCCTGGACTTGAAAATTGAATAATGGGCCTATTTTTAGTTTGTCAGTTCCAAATCTAATAATGCCAAAATATGAATCACACATTCAAAAAATTGAGCAAATTTGAAGCATTTTCCTGATTTTTTTGTGGGCTAGAAAATTGGAAAAATGGGCCCATTTTTTATATTTGTAATGGGGTCAAAAATTAAGAAATACTTTTTTAAAGAGGTTTTTCCTTTGTCAGTTCCAAACCAAATAATGCCAAAATACGAATCACACATTCAAACAATTGAAGCATTTTCCAGATTTTTTTGCAAGCTAGAAAATTGGAAAAATGGGCCCATTTTTTGATATTTGTAATGGGGTAAAAAATTTAAAAATACATTTTTAAAGATGTTTTTCCTTTGTTGGTTCCAAATCAAATAATGACAAAATACGAATCACACATTTAAAAAATTGAAGCATTTTCCTGATTTTTTTGCAAGCTAGAATTGGAAAAATGAACCAATATTTGATTTTATGGGGAGCTAGAAAATCATAACCTGACTTTCGCCAGATAGTTGCAGCAGTGCGTAACGCTCTGCCTTACATCTGGGATCTCTCGGCCAGACTCTATGTAAGGGGCGGGCCATTTTTTGAATTTCTGTAGCAGGTGATTGGATGTGGCCGTTTCTATCACAGTCTGGGAGTGCCAACTCCAACCACTCATATTGGCCTGTCTGCATGACGTTGCAGACAGGCAACGTCATGCACTCAGGCAACGTCACTCTATTGGCTCAGAGCCGCTCAGAGCCCGCCCATAGCTGCCGCTGATTGGTCCGGCCCGGGACTTTACGAGCGTTATCAACGCTGGCGGACCGAGCCCAGATGGTAAAGCAATGCAACGCAATGCTGCCACCATCTGGCGAAAGTCAGGTAAAGAAAATCAGGCAATTGAAAGATTTTTTTTTTAATTCAATTCCTACTGAAAATCAAATTATACTTTAGTCCCCCGACCCAAAATGCCTTTTTCTGTTTTCTCAACCTTTGATTTTGCGCAAAAGGTTAGAAATTGAAAAAAAGGACTCATTATTCGTTTTTTCGTTTTTTTTTATTTTTTTTAAATATTGAAAAAAGGGCCATTTTTACAATATTCCAATTAACAATTTAAGTTATATAACCTGTGAACACTAAGTACACGGATTTGAGATGCTGCGAATGTGCATGTTGGCTCACTGAAAACACTCTGCTACACCAGTGGGTCTCAAAGTGGGGTCCAGTGGGGTAACTAAATTGGTTTTGATTGATTGATTGAAGAATTTATTAGAAGTTTGCAATAGAAAAAAGTACAGTTTCATGACAGTACAAATCACTGGTACAAGGTCAACTAAAAGGAGATCCTAGAAAGCCGAGGCTTATTTCCACAGGAACCACACTTTAAGTATCTCATATAACATTGAAAGACAGACGGATAGAACATAGTACTTTATCTAGGATAATATCAGTTTCAAAAGCATAACATCAAATACAAAGGCAGAAAAAAGAACAATAAAAAGGGGGGGGGGGCATGGGGGCTTAGGCTTAGTCTATTTACAAGTCACGGGTAGCAGCTGTCTGAAGGTGACTTTTCATACCAATTTTGAAGGAGGCTAGGGATTTGCTCTCCTTTAGGGCTTGAGGAAGGGCGTTCCACATGTTGATGGTGTAGCAGGAGAACGAGTTAGAGCCTTGTTTAGTGTTAAATCTACGTTGATGATTAGTGGAGCTGCCTCTGGTGTTGTGGTCGTGAACATCATTGACCTTTAAGAAGTAGGTTCCAATAATATTGCAATGGAGTAAAAAAAGTACAATACTTTCCTCTGAGATGTAGTGGAGTAGAACTAAGTAAAACCATATGGTTGCTTGATAAGCAGATCCTGTCAATGCATTTCAATGGGAATGGAGGGATTCCCATACTTTGGTGTGACCGTGCCCTAAAGTGTAAAAAAAAAAAAAAAAGTACTCGAGTACAGTACTTGAGTAAACGTTACTTTCCACCCCTGTGAAGCTGTTACATGACTTGTCCGTTAGTATTGGTGAATTGTTGACAAGCAAGACCACACGTTCAGCAATTACTTTATTTCGCACACCCTTTACTGTGTGTATTTGTCACACCCTGATGTTCTTTGTAAATGTCTTAGCATATCACTGCATGCAGTCATTGAAAAAAAAGATCTTATTTTATTATTGAGAATTAAAGAAATATTTAATCTAGGGCTTAAGTGGTTAAAATAAATATAAAATAAAAATAAATACATTCTTATTAAGTCTGGCTCCAAGAGCCAAAATACAATAACTGAAATGTAGAGTAAAAGTCACAAGCTTGGCAAAAAAACAAAACAAGAAAATACTAAATATTAAGTAAATGTACTAAGTTACTGTCGGGCTGCAACGATAGGACGAGACATGGCAGGTGACTAGAGTAAAAAAAAAAAAAAAAGTCATTATCACAATGAAACTTCTCCTGTTGATTAGGCTACTTACATTGTGTGTCACATGTTTTCTGAGATGATATGTTTAAGTTTATGTGTGTGTGTGTTTTGAATGTTTATTTTGCATTAGTTGGGGACATGTTTAGGAAGCAAAATAAAAAATAAGAAAGAAATGTACAATGCGAAACATGGCATGGTTTTCATTTGCCTTGTCTCACTTTCTCAACGATCATATATATATAGAAGGCGAGTACGATCATTCCCAGGAACAGACAAGCAATGTTGAGGTTCCTAGCCGTCCTGGAAGCCTGCTGGGCGGCTGCAGTCTGCCCTACAAGAGTGCACATTTGCGCCTGTAAATAAAATAAAAAAACATGATAATGATGCAAAATTCTCCTCCACAAAATCTGCATATCGTCACTGTCGGGCAGAAACCTCGTATCTCCAAGTTTCAAATGTGTATGTTTTTCTCGCAAAATAAAGCGCTGCCTCATCATACAAGGCCGTCGCACAATAGTAGTGAAAACAGCAAATCTACAAGCACACAACGCCTTGTGGTATGAGGCGTTGTGTGCTTGTAGATCATCCGTTTTCACAAATACAAAACGGTTTTGGACATACACGATGATATTTGTTCAACCTGTCGTCCCTATTTGGCCCTGTCATTATATGTGTACATAAAATGTTCAGAAATACGTTTTCAGATATTTTCAGACAAATCACAAATTTCACAAATTGCAAAAATAGCCAAAAATACATAAGTGACTTTGTGATGTGCCTTAAAGATGCTGTAAATGAATTAGTGTGGATTTATTAGAGTATTTGTCTATAGTACTTTCTTTCTGAATGCGTTTATTTTGACGTGCTACTCCTCTCACAGTTTTGGTAGCAAGAACTTGAACCATATGTCATCAGCAATCGCTTGATTGCATTTTGCTAAGATATACATTATATTGTTTAATTTATATTAATTTATAAGTGAATTAATTTACTCCATTGACTTGAATGCTATATTGGGCAAAACCTTTACTTTTAACATGAGACTGACATGGTAATCAAATGGAAAAATTCAGATTCAACCAGTATGTCCATATATGGGCATTCCAAGATATGGGCTTAATATTTATGACATCAAGGATCACTAGTCCGAACGTTTCAGGCAAACATCGTGCACTTTATGAAAGAAGCATGACATTTGGCACACAGTTAGAACATGCCATATGGAACATTTTTGGCTATAGGGGCATCGCAGATTTGTCTCGGGGAACTTGTGGGAGCCAATCAAAGTTGCTCTCATAGACTTTACTATAGAGTCAAATAAATACAAAAAATAAATATGCTTTAAGTAGCATGTGAGGGGTCAAACTAGGTGTTATTCGGGATTCTGAATCCAATGCAAGCATTTGTTTTGCACGAAAAACATTCCTTTCCGAGAAACGTCCGCCACTAAACTTTGAAAAGTGATGACTCATCACTAAACCATAGATTTATGGGGTCCGTTTTTAGCCCAAGGGATGTTTTTCCTGCAAAACAAATGTTTGCATTGGATTCAGAATCCCCAAAAACACCTAGTTTGACCCCTCACATGCTACTTAACGCTTCCAGTGCCAGCCCCTAGAGGGCACCAAAGAATGCCAGGGTTTGTCCCATAGGCGAGCGCATTAGCATCCGGGGACTCACGTTGCAGTGACGCGCGTGCCATAGAGTATATATACCAGTAAGACTCCCTAATCGGGAGATAAGCGACCGTTGGTCGCTTATCTCCACAAATATCACAACCTCCACCTCTCACGTCATACGGGTAGCCATAGTTACACCTGGAATGTTGAATCTCCATATATGGAGATAACCTACGCATCACACAAAGTCTGACCTCACCAGCCCATACTTGGGCATGGACGACTTATATCTCCATATACGGAGATGGCCATATATGGAGATACGATGACATCACAGAGTCCACAGCTGATGATGTGGCGTGATGTCATACAATACACAAACAAGCCCTATATAAAGGGGCAATTCTCACCAGGGAAGAGAGCATTGCCTGGAATGTTGAATCTCCATATATGGAGATAACCTACGCATCACACAAAGTCTGACCTCACCAGCCCATACTTGGGCATGGACGACTTATATCTCCATATACGGAGATGGCCATATATGGAGATACGATGACATCACAGAGTCCACAGCTGATGATGTGGCGTGATGTCATACAATAAACAAACAAGCCCTATATACTGATGCGATACGATGACATCACAGAGTCCACAGCTGATGATGTGGCGTGATGTCATACAATAAACAAACAAGCCCTATATACTGATGCGGAGATATGAGCAGGGCAAAGGTGTGACGTGTGACGTGTGACCGACCGACCGACCGACCGACCGACCGACGGACGGACGGCCGGTGGAGGTTTTCATAGTAAACTGCTCCCTGACGGTCGCAAAAATAGAGAGCGGACGAGCCCCGCCCCCACTATCATTTCAATGCAAGTGCTCAGTGGCGTTTTGAAGCAACGGCTACGTGCTGGGGAATGGCTCCACTACGCAGTGGAGCCAAACGTCACGAATGACGTCACGAACGACGTTGACGTCCATTGAACCCTATTGTAGACCCCAGCGCCGCGCTCTTATGCTCGTGCATGTATGTTTCACCCCGCCTGAAATTCCAGCTTTGGCCAGTAGGGCGGCTGCTTCAATATTTACAAGCCGTTCTGGGGGCTTGGCGCGTGCTCACGTTCGTGCACGTCATGGAAAGGTCCCGGATGAAAATAGCTACAGAATAGCTATTAGCATTTTGTCATTTAAAAGATCATTTTTAGGCGATTTCGCCGTTTATAAACCTCGCGCCACATCCCTAAAAACACAATCCAGAGATATGGGCCTCCAAAGATGTGGTTTTTCATTGGATTCGGCGGCGATTCGCGGCGCCGTTCGCGGCTAACGGCCGGCATGGCGGCCCCCGGATTTGGAACACTGGATTTTAAATTTAGGCTCAGGCTTCAGAAGGCCTCGGATCATTTTATTCATTTCATTAAAAAAGCCGAACATGTTCGGGATAGGCACACTGGACGTCGTTCCGGAAGCGGCGCTGAACATTTGGTGAACATTGGGGGGCTCAAAAATGTATTTTAAACCATTTTTAATGGAATATATCGTCGGACCATGTAAAATGGCTAGCTGGCTAGCGTAGGACGAGCCAGGACCACCCACGACTCTACAAGCAGCTCAGGGTAAGTCAATTAATAAAAAAAAAATTGTATTGGATTGAAATAAAGCCGAACATGTTCGGGATAGGCACAGAATGAGTTAAAGCATATGTATTTTTTGTATTATTTTACTGTATAGTATAGTAAAGTCTATGAGAGCCCAACTTTAATTGGCTCCCACAAGTTTCCCAAGACAAATCTGCGATGCCCCTATAGCCAAAAATGTTCCATATGCCATGTTCTAACTGTGTGCCAAATTTCATGCTTCTTTCATAAAGTGCACGTGTTGTACCCCTGAAACGGGGGAGAATATAATATGTGTGTGTGAAACAACACAGACACGTCTTTTCTCATTCAAGTGGTTGTATTGAATCCAAAACACAAATAAAGAGTTTCACAACCATGTACATATTAATCATCACTACAGTTGCAAAACCAGAACCAGGGAAGTGTGCAGGTATAGCTTAGTCAAGCATAATCATCCATTGCATTTATACATACACTTTTATCTTTTAGCATGAATTATCAAATGAATTATGACTGCTTTTAACTTCAATACCTTTTAGCAAAATGTATGATTTTACCACTTATCATGAATTATCACATGAATTATAACTGTTTTTAACTTCAATAACTCTTTGGACATTACTTGAATTATCACATTAATTATTCTTGCTTTTAACTACAATAAACTCCTTGTACATTAACACAGCGGCCGCACCGAGGCGCCACTCCACATAACGCAATTGTAAACCACATAGTTGTATCTAATTTTAGTGACGACATCATCAGATAGCAACGTGCAGCAGCCCACACCATACTAGCTTAGCCACACTAGCTTAGCATTACCTCATGTAAATACTCTGTGGCCACAGTGTGAAAACGCCACCAATGTCAACAATGCAATTTCCTCATCAAAACACAGAATGCAGTGCCAGCATATAGCAAATATCCATTAAATAACATCCATACCTGAAACGGGGGAGAATATAATATGTGTGTGTGAAACAACACAGACACGTCTTTTCTCATTCAAGTGGTTGTATTGAATGAAGAACGTTGGCTGTGGCTCCCCCTACAGACAGACTGAAGAACTGAAGGCATGAGCAATCGATTTCTGACACGTCAAGGCATTACTAGCCCATTCAGTTAAATATTCATTCTATTACACACAGTTAAATATTCATTCTATTACACACTCCCCCTCAAAAATAAATGTTGTCTTCAACATTGTGATCTTTTGACCCTTAGTACACATTTACAATCTGGAACTCTTTTGACAAATATTACATTTTGAAATTCACATTTCACAAAATGACATGCATCCTGGCACCCCGGAACTCTTTTTATGCCCTTGTTATCGGTGCCAGTGCTCACAACTCTGGAACTCTTTTGCAAGTATCATATTCTGAAATTCACACCTCACAAAATGTCAATGCATCATGACACCCCGGAACTCTTTTTATGCCCTTGTTATCGGTGTCAGTGCTCACAACTCTGGAACTCTTTTTATACCCTCGTTAATGGTTTGCTGTATTTATCACCCGACTTTGTCTCAAGTCCACGAGTGAGTCACAGTTTATGACAAGGATTGTAGATGAAAACGTGTGCATTCAACAGTCTATATCCCATATATGAAAGGAGGCCGGTAGTAGTATGGCAGCATCGGAACTGTCCATGGCACTTGGGTATTTGCATAGTAAGGCAGCGCTGTTATGTCATGACAAGTTGGATTTCCAAGTTGGTCATACGTGAAGATCTTTGGTGATCTGCGCTCTCTCTGAGGTCGGTGAGATCGTTGCTCCTCCTCGATATCTTGAACTGATGACTGGGGTACTTCTCCCATAGGTAAGTTCTCCATTTGATTGTTCTCAGGTATGTATTCACCCACAGGTAAGTTCTCCATTTGATTATTCTCAGGTAAATATTCCACTTGGCTTCCTTCACTCTCAGGTAAGTATTCCTCTGAGTTCTCCTCGTGTTCAGGTAAGTAGTCAAATGATTCCCCCCAATCACCTATGCCTTCTGACTGAGACTGCCAATTGTCAACGGGCTCTTCTACTTCAGTCTCACTTGGGACATGTCCCTGCTGATTCGGTGACTGGCATGGCTGTTGAAGTGGTGAATCCACAAAGTAATATTCCTCCTCTTCATCATCCTCGTCATCCTCTTCAACCATGTATTTCTTTGTCTCTGATGTTTTTCTTCGTGGTTTCAGTTTCACGTGCGGTTGTACTGGAACTTCCAGTGGCAGGTGGTCACAGGGCAAGAGAAGATTGCGATGTAATACCCTAGATCTCCCTTTTCCTTGTTCTGGTTTTAGCTCATAGACTGGTACATCTTTTCCAACTTGACGAACAACAGTATGGATAGAGTCTTCCCAATGATTTCTTAACTTGCCTGGGCCTCCGCGAGGTGTCATGTTCCTCACTAAAACACGGTCCCCTGGGTACAATGCTGAGCTTCTCACTTTGGTATCATAAGCTCCCTTGCTCTTTACTGTAGCTTTATGCATGTTTTCTTGGGTGATCTTATAGGCCTCTTCCATCCCCTTTTTCCATTTCTCCACATAGTCACTGAGACTGCCACTCCTTGGTTCAGGATTTAAGTTGAATAGCATATCGATGGGTAATCGTGGGGACCGCCCAAAGAGGAGGTAGAATGGGGAGTATCCGGTTACTTCACATCGAGTGCAATTGTATGCGTATATCAGCTTATTCAAAGAATCCTTCCAGTTTGTCTTTTGTTGGTCAGTAAGCGTCTTCAACATCTGGATTAAAGAGCGATTAAAACGCTCTACTTGTCCATTTCCCTGTGGGTGGTAAGGTGTTGTCCTCGACCCAGCGACACCACAGTACTTGCTCAGTTGGGAGAAGAGTTGGTTCTCAAACTCGCCACCTTGATCATGATGTATTCTCGCCGGAAAACCATATTTGAGGGCATAGTCATTAAAGATCCGATCAGCCACCGTTTTCCCGGACTTATTTGTGGTAGCATACGCCTGGGCAAAGCGAGTGAAGTGGTCAATGATTACAAGTATATATTCATAACCACCCTTGCACTTGTCCAGGTGGAGGAAGTCGATTGAGACGAGCTCGAACGGCTGGGTAGTGACGATACTGGTGAGCGGTGCTCTCGTCAGACGGCAGGGTGTTTTCTGTTTCAGACAGGTACAACTTCTAAGGACATACTGTTCCACTTCCCTCTGCATATATGGCCAAAAGAACCTTTCTCGTATCAATGATGTTGTCCTATCTATTCCTTGATGGCCCATTTCGTCATGTAGTTCCTTGAGCACTGTAGTTTTATGCTTCTCTGGCAGCACCAGTTGTCTCCGGTTCGCTGTTTTTCTGTAGAGTACTCCGCCTTCACATAGCTCAAGCTTATCCCACTCCCTTAACAGGCATCGACTTTGCATGCTGAGACTTCTCAGTTCTCTCCCAACTGGTCTCGTTCCTGACAGTTTGTACTGCACCACCGGTGCTATATTCTGGTCGTCTCTCTGGCTCTGTTGTATCTCTGCTGTGGTAAATGAGATGATCGATGCATTTCTGGTAGTCACTGCACACGTAGCCGAGATAGCCATTGACCATGATATGTCAGATTCTTGCTGTGCTTCTACTGCCTGTGCAGTTGCTCCCACTGCATCAAATGACATCTCCTCCGTACAGTGTCGCATTAGTGTCTCCATGTCTATGGGCATCCTTGACAAACTGTCCGCATCTATATTCTCTTTCCCTGGGCGATACTTAATGCTGAAATGGAAATCAGCAAGTTCCGAGACCCACCGACTTCCTGTTGCATTTAATTTGGCAGTGGATAACACATATGTAAGTGGGTTATTATCACTGTACACTGTGAAGAAAGAGGCGTAGTATAAATAATCACGAAACTTTTCTGTGATCGCCCATTTAACTCTTTTACTGCCACAGAATTGAACAAAAAGCTCCATCCACTGCCAGCTAAATTGAGAATTGTCGCTCATCTTTGAAGGCCTACTGGAGAAATTTGGTTTCGACTATAAAGACAACAATTATATGGCAACGTAGAATAGAATGTCTACTTTGCAACAGAAAAAGATTTCGAGCTTTTATCTTGTTCTGTTCATTAGCTAGAAGCTGCAGAATGTGGCCTAAAAACAGCTCTTTGAGAACATAAAGCTGAGAAAAATGCATTTTTGTGAAGAATACATTTTCAGGCAGAAATCTCTCTTTAGCCTTTTATTGTTGGCTTCAGTAACATCACACCTATGATCAGTGGTTGTTTACAAACAAATTCAAAAAAATAAAAACAAGAAAAAGTGTCTTTTTACACACTTTTAGTGTGTAAGAGAAGTAAGAGCAGTAGTAAGAGCAGTGCAGAACATTGACACAGTGACATGAGCTTCAGCCTGAATCCTGCTTCAGCTTTCAGGGTTCTCTTTATCTCACTGTGACACTACATGTCTACAGAGTGTATATGTGTGTGTGCGTGCGTGCGTGCGTGCGTGCGTGCGTGCGTGCGTGCGTGCGTGTGTGTCATTCAGCCTGCACAGGGCCTGGGGCTCCATTCTGTTTCACTCCAGCCAGGCTCCTCCGGAAGGGCTCCACCGGGTCTGCTGAACTCGTACACGAGCCCATGGTCGATCTGTAAATTATACAAATACATAATTACTATAAAATACATGAAAAATAGTACACCTTCAAGCTCACAACGCGTCACAGCAGAATGCGTGACGCCCTCTCTCTCACACACACACACACACACACACACACACACACACACACACACACATCCTTGTGTGACTCGTACACGAGCCCATGGTCGATCTGTAAATTATACAAATACATAATTACTATAAAATACATGAAAAATAGTACACCTTCAAGCTCACAACGCGTCACAGCAGAATGCGTGGAGGTTGGGGGCCTACTATTTTCATCAAAAGGCCGTTTTAGAAATGTCAACCCCTGCCTCTCTAACATTCTATGCACTTCCTGCTTACCACACAAATATATATATATATATATATATATATATATATAGTAATTATGTAAAAACAGCATTCATGGTCTGGAGAGGGCACTTTTTACAGATGGATAAAAGGGCAGGGGCTCAAGCCCCCTTTGATGTCTATGTGAGCATGTGCATGGTGCTAAGTCTGATTTACAGAAAAAAGTTTGTTTTTTCTTTACCTATCCTTGTCCTTGGACGACCACGATGTGGAAATGAAGAAGTAGGCTCATCATCATCGTCGACTCATCATCTAAAATCATAGCCAGGAAAATATCAAATAGTTTATATCTAAACAAATCAATTTACAATTTTGACATTTAGCAAATGACTTACAATAAGTTCATATATAACATAAAATGCAGTTATAGTAAATAGTTACCATGCATTTACTGTCACAGTGAAATTCCCTTTATACCCTGTATACCTATATAAAATGTCACAATGCAACATAGCTCTGTTTACACAAAGCTGTACTCCCTCCAACTATGTTCCCCATTTTCAACAGTTTTTATTTGTAACACTTGCTTTGGCAATGTAAACGTATGTTTTCTCATGCCAATAAAGCTCCTTTGAATTGAACTGAAAAGCTACATCATCAGCTACTGATGATGATGATGATGATGACGATAAAAAGAAACCTCTCCCTCTCTCTCACACACACACGCATCGTACGCACGCACACACAAACTAAGCCAATAAATCCTAAATTCCCATCAAATAATCTTAGTAGGCTGTGCAGTGCACGTACACTACACGCGGTACGTGCACGCGCGTGATAGGAACTCCACGTGTGTCCTGAGTAGCGACAAAAACAAACAAAGCACGTGGATCCTAACTGCTTGGATCAAGTTACTGATCCGGTCCGGATACGGAAACATTTCTTGCATGTATGTGTACGTGTAAATAGCCGGATGCAGTAGGCGGGCTCTAGACCGGATCCCAATGTCGGAGTGGCAACACGTCGCAATGGAAAACCGTTACCCACTGACCATCCCCCCATCCCAGGCTTCCAGTTCCACACGGATGCTCTGTTATCACACAGTATACAACTATATACAGTATACAACTATACAATACAATACATACATGCACTGGATTGGAAGTCTTACTTTGGACAGTAGAATCGTGGCCTCTGTTCTCCGAGGGGTCTCTACGCGGAAGCCATTCTTCATTGGCCAAATCGCCCAGTTTGTCCGTCTTTTCGCGGCGGTACATGGGTCTCTGCTGCTGCGGCGATGTGAGCCCCCGGGCGGGGGGATCCATCCTACACGGGGGTCGAGCTCCGTCGGGATCGGTTTCCACAATATCACGAGGCTCTTGATCCATTTTTGGACCCCGGTTCTTCGCGACTGGCACCATCTTAGTCTGGGATCGCTTCCAATTTCGGGCTTTTGATCCGGTCGGGAGCGGATGACGTCCTACGTTCTTCAATCTTTTTATCTTCAATAACAATGGCTACAGTGATCTTTTTCTCTTCTTCATCATCATTATCATCATCATCATCGTCATCATCACGACCACCACCACCATGGGCGCTGGTCCTGGGTCACCAACACGGGTAGGTTGTGTAATCCTAATTCTAACAAAGTTTATTTCTATCGGTCAGGGGGGGTTGGGTCGCACTTCGGCGGAATGATACCAGCAAGTTGAGGCTGAGTTGGCCTAATACATCTCAATATTCTAGTACTGCTAAATACTACTACCTACTACAATTACTATACTACTAATACTATAAAACAACTGATTTCCGACAAAATGATCGCTTTTACCAACGTTTCTCTCTCTCTTTCTCTACTAACAGCCCGATGCATAAAACAATATAGTCCCTCAATGCTGCTAGCAGCTAGCAGTGGCGTCAGTTCAGAACAAGCTAAGGTATGGCAACATGACTGGTGTCTGGTGAAGACACCAGTCATGTTGCCATACCTTAGCAACAGGCACGATGAAAAGTACATTTTTATTATTTCCCCCTGTCAAGGTATGGCAGCTGCATACCCCTGCCATACCCAATTGACGCCCCTGGCAGCTAGTCGCTCTGGGCAGGCGGAGCCAGGACAGTCTGTTTACTTTTTTTTTTATGAAAGGTTTCCGGCTGTCCTCAAAATGACACAGACGACCAATTATGCATTCAAAAGTTGCGCAAGGACGACTTTTATCATAATCCATAAAAAACATCAAACGAACGAACGGGCGTATTGGCACAGACGTTCCTGGAGGATTGGGGCGAACAGGAACGTTCAAAGCAGTATAAGAGTTAAGAGCCAGAAACTCCAATTTCCCTGAATGGAGATTGTAGTTCTTCTCTGGTGCTGTCAAGGTTCGTGATCCATACGCAATGACACGGAGTTTCCCAGTCTGCCGCTGATATAACACAGCTCCTAAACCTTTGTTGGATGCGTCCGTGTGAAGGATGAAAGGCTGAGAAAAGTCTGGGAATCCAAGGACTGGAGGCTGAACTAAACAGTCAATCAGCTGTTCTAGGATTTGTTGGTGCGTTTCTGTCCACTTGACTGGTGTGTTTGATGGTATCCCTCTGAACTTTGCTTTTGTGTCCAGCTTTCTTCCCCTATCTTGTCTCTTGTTTCCTTCCTCTGGCCCTTTGAGTAGGTCATAGAGCGGGCTGGCGATGCGTGAGAAATCTTTTATATATTGCCTATAATAGCTTAAGAGGCCCATAATTCCTCTCAGCTCACCAACAGTCTTCGGCCTTGTGTCTTTCAGAGCCCTTACTGATGCAGTATCGGCAGGGTCCATTCTGCTACCTTCTGCAGACACAATTCTCCCAAGGTACCGGACCTGGGTCTTGAATAGGTCGCACTTGCTCGGCTTAAGTTTGATCCCATACTGTCGCAGGCGCTGTAACACTCTTCTGACATCGTTGACATGGGTTTCAAATGTTTTACTGAAGACGATGGTGTCATCCAGATATGGAACACATATCTCATCCCTTAAATCACCTAAACACTCCTCCATGCAGCGTTGGAATGCTGCAGGTGCATTCATGAGCCCGAATGGGATTCTAACCCACTCATACAAGCCCCAAGGGGTCACGAAAGCTGTCAAGTGCTTGCTTTCTTTGGCCATGAACCCCTGGTGGTAAGCTCTTCCTTGGTCCAATAATGAAAACAGGGTGTTGCCTCCCAAGTTATCCATGATATCCTGTACCCTGGGGATGGGTTGGCGGTCAGGGTGAGTCTTTTTGTTCAACTCCCTGTAGTCAATACATAAGCGCAAAGTGCCAT
Organism: Nannobrachium achirus; assembly: GCF_963921795.1. Lineage (NCBI taxonomy): Eukaryota > Metazoa > Chordata > Actinopteri > Myctophiformes > Myctophidae > Nannobrachium > Nannobrachium achirus. The sequence goes on along the minus strand of NC_137817.1, from coordinate 63,236,350 downwards.
CTTTTTTTCTTACGCACACCACAGGAGAAGAATAGGATGAGTTTGATTTCTCAACCCAGCCTTGTGCGATTAAATCAAGTATATATTCTTTCATTTCCTGGTACAAAGGCTTCGGGACAGACACATACGTTCGTGCCACTGGGTCACTGTCTTTCAACGAAATCTTCAACTGCAACTGTTCAATACAGCCTATGTCACTATCAGATTTGGAGAACGAGCTGGATTCTTCTCGTAGCATTTGACTTACTATTTCCCTCTGTTCTTCACCCATGTGACTCAGATCAACAGGAGGGTCCCACAGCTCCTCACTGCTATCATTCTTGTTGACCCCCTGATTCTGGATGTGATTTACAGTAACAGGTGGGCAAGCCTTTTCGAGTATACTGGCTGGATATATTGACTTGATGGGCTGTGCGGTGCCAATGAGGGTTTTCCCTGCTAAGATGATATCGTGGTTGGTGGGGTTCTGCACATCCACGATGACATATGGAAAAGCTCCTTTTCTGACTAATAAGAGGGTATCACAAAATTCAAGCCCTTCTGGCCATTGCTGCTTCTCATCTGGCTCAAATATGAGCGTTGTGTCCTCTTCAAAGGGCCTTGAATGCACCCGACATTCCACCTGAACAGCACTATGTTTTGGCACACTGATCCTCCCTATCGTTGTTTTTACTGGGTACTCACATGTTTGTTCTGTACTCACTGCGTTGATAAAAGCCCTTATTTGGTTCTTTTTCAACCCTGGAAAAGCCGTCTCCACTGTCTTCACCAAGTTCTCTGTGTGAGTGTATTCTGCCTGATCCTGTTGACTGTTTAGGACAATGCACTCAATAACATTAAACCCAAGTATGGGGCGAGGCTGCTGGTTACCTTTCAACACTAACACTGGGATGAGGAGCTCTTTAGCATCAGCTGCCAGACTGAAGGTCACTTCAATATAACCAACATAGGGCATTTCAGTTCCATTTGCTGCTTCAAGCTGTAAGGGGTCAAGTGGGTCAATAATCTCTGCAATATCTTTCAGCTTTACACCAGGTAAGTGTTCCGTTTTCCATTGTTCATCTATAACGCACACCTGTGAGCCTGTATCCCATAGCATCCGAGTTCTCTGTCCTTGTAAGTATGCTTCAATGAGACATTTCTTTCCCACCAAATCAATCACTGTGGAGTTATTTCTTCCTTGACTGTTCCTGCCTTCCTCATTAACCTTGTGACATGTGGAAGTTCTTTGTCTTTCTTCTCTTGAGCAGCTAGATGGTGTACAGCTGTTTTTATGTTCTGACCAGTGCATAACTTGACATTCTTTTGAACAGTAAAATGTTTTCTTACAGACAGAGCACTGTTTCAATGTTTGGTTTTCCTCTTTTCTTCCACAATTCAGACAGCATTGGGACCCATTTATTTGACTGGTCACTCCCGGTCCCGTGGAAGCGACCGATCTTCGTTTAAAGGACTCTCACGAGTTGCTCTTGGATCTCTGTACACTTTGCAGCCTGCCCGGTAGTGCTCACTGCTTCCACAGTTGGTGCAATGCTGGCAGTACTCCACCCCATTCTGTCTGCAGTTGAAACATACAGGCCGGGCACGTGGTGCTGGGTAGAACCGTTGGGGTGCAAATCGCTGTTGGAACTGTGCAGTTTCTCTCATCGGTGTCGATCCTTGAGCGGGCCAGTGCCCCTGTGCTGCCCCTGACGGGTGATTGTGGGCTGGCATATTTTCATGTTCTCTAGTCATGGGAGGATACTGTACATGCGTTGGGTGGTAGGCTGTCATGCTGTCCTGTTCTCTGCCAGCCGGCTGATATTGCTGTGGCCCCTGTGTTGTCTTCTGGATACTTTCTCTGATGTGGGCCACCTCAGCTTTCAGATCCTTTAACATCACCATATCTGATCGTAACTCTTTAAGCTCTGTTAACAAATCAGGTGAGGGCGTGGTTGCCTGCGGTTGAGGGTTCCATTTCTTTTCACCAGAAATATCATTGGACTGAACTACATGAACATTAGCAGGACGAGGAGGTAAGTTCAGTCTCTTCTTATCATGCCTCTCTTTTTCATTAGAGCATGCAACATTAAGTTTCTCCAGGAGCAACTCATCTGAGGTAGATGTCTGTAGGAGGTAAGGTTGTAGGTCACTCTTTACACTGTCGCTTTGTAGGCCAGTGAGTACTGTATGCATGAAAAGGCTCTGTACTAGTACAGGATCGTACTTAAGGCCAGACTCTGCCTCCTGAGAGGCAAACAGTATTTTCTGCCTCAAGTCCATTGCACGCAGGAGAAAGTTCTCCGGGGTCTCCTTTTGGCCCTGGACATCAGCGGTGAGTTGTTTATACAGCTCTGTTGCGCTCCTCTCCTGATAATGAGACCTGAGGATCCTTCGTAAGGTAGGTAAGGTCAGATCTTTTTTTCCCTCAAGGTAACTCCGCAGTTGCAGACCTGGTACGATAGCCCTGATCACAGCATCCACTATTTCCAGTTCTGGATAACCTTTACACAGCCCATTCTCGATTTGGCGCGCCAGACTAGAAAACGTGAGCCTGTCTTTCTGTCCGAGTTCTCCTATTTGACCTGATATTTTGTACTCTTTGCGCCAGGGATCTGGATGAGCCTGTGCCATGTTATTTTGAGTTAAGCTGTGGTCTAGAGTAGAGTCCACCTTTTTGGTCACCAAACCCTGTATTTCGCCTTCCTTCTGCTGCAGAGCCAGCTTCAGTGCCTCTAGCTCCCTTTGTAATCTTTCCTGCTCCACTTCTTTTTTGGCTGATGAACTAATTTCACTGATCACGTCAATACTGTTTATCATATCCCTTAACACTAGCAGCTCTGACATTCCCTCATCTTCGAGACTCTCCAAGTCACTGCTCTCAACATATCTTATGACATGTGAGATAAGAGCATTGCGTGTTTTGCCGGTCACATTCTCTTTTCCTGGCCCTGAGATCTTCAGAAAGTCAATGACTTTTATCAATTGGTCTGAGGTGAGTCTATACAATGCTCCTTTAATCTCTAGGTGGAGGGTCTCCAATGGTGACTCCATTTTCAAACAGGTAGGTGGACAACAGTGCTGGCGTAGAGAGTTTTCACAATGTCAATGTACGTTCACCTCAGAATGCACACGTACCATTCACTTTAGGCCCTCTGCTATAGCCACTTTGTCCTCTGCTGCCTGGGTTGTTTTGGGGAGATATTGATGGAAGGGGTCCTTGTAGATAGAAGGTGGTCCTCACATCATCATCCCAGCAGTGCCTCCATGATGTTGTACCCCTGAAACGGGGGAGAATATAATATGTGTGTGTGAAACAACACAGACACGTCTTTTCTCATTCAAGTGGTTGTATTGAATCCAAAACACAAATAAAGAGTTTCACAACCATGTACATATTAATCATCACTACAGTTGCAAAACCAGAACCAGGGAAGTGTGCAGGTATAGCTTAGTCAAGCATAATCATCCATTGCATTTATACATACACTTTTATCTTTTAGCATGAATTATCAAATGAATTATGACTGCTTTTAACTTCAATACCTTTTAGCAAAATGTATGATTTTACCACTTATCATGAATTATCACATGAATTATAACTGTTTTTAACTTCAATAACTCTTTGGACATTACTTGAATTATCACATTAATTATTCTTGCTTTTAACTACAATAAACTCCTTGTACATTAACACAGCGGCCGCACCGAGGCGCCACTCCACATAACGCAATTGTAAACCACATAGTTGTATCTAATTTTAGTGACGACATCATCAGATAGCAACGTGCAGCAGCCCACACCATACTAGCTTAGCCACACTAGCTTAGCATTACCTCATGTAAATACTCTGTGGCCACAGTGTGAAAACGCCACCAATGTCAACAATGCAATTTCCTCATCAAAACACAGAATGCAGTGCCAGCATATAGCAAATATCCATTAAATAACATCCATACCTGAAACGGGGGAGAATATAATATGTGTGTGTGAAACAACACAGACACGTCTTTTCTCATTCAAGTGGTTGTATTGAATGAAGAACGTTGGCTGTGGCTCCCCCTACAGACAGACTGAAGAACTGAAGGCATGAGCAATCGATTTCTGACACGTCAAGGCATTACTAGCCCATTCAGTTAAATATTCATTCTATTACACACAGTTAAATATTCATTCTATTACACACGATTACATCAAAATACTGCCCGAAACGCCTGGACTACTGGGTATCTATGGGCAGAAAGGGGGACAAAGAGATCTCCATACAGTAGGCCTATGCCATTAATTTATTAGTGAATAAATTTTCCCCATTAACTTGAATGGGTAAAATTCTAATGGTAAGACGGAATTAATTTGCAAGTGTGACTCATGTCACGGCAACCACACTTGCATCTTTCTAGTTACTTGCACCAGCAGAGTGCGCAAGTATGTATCGGTGCGTCCCATGTGTCTTAGTGTCTTGTGTGTCTGTGTTTACGTCACCCAATGGGAAAACCCTTGAAAAAACACAGGTTGACGACCCACATTATCATACATCCAGACAGCACCTAACAGCACCGATCTCGGTACTTGCAAGCTCTGCTGGCGCACATGTAGGACATAATATGGCCACGAGTGCACAAAGCGCAAGTTGGCACCTCAACTGAGTGAAGTCTAGTTACATGTGCCAGCAAAGCGCACAAGAAGGCTACTGCGTTCGGCTGTGTGTGTTTAAGTCTGTGGCCCTGCAAGGCAACCAGACTATTGTTCTTGTTTATTTTACTCATGATCTGATGTAACCCTTCACCCAAGCACGAACGATACTTCGATATCGGGATGTCATCCTTTTGCCCCTATCTGATTGGCTCCCCATTAGAGTCAGCAGCAACCACACTTGAATCGTTCTAGTTGTTGTTGTTGTTGTAGTAGTAGTTAAAGGGACATTTCACTTTCAAAATAACTTTTGGTCATTTTATTGTCTAATCAGGCGATTGGGAACATCCTGAGCGGTTTTTAATTTGCTTCATTCAGTATTTAGATATTTGATGTTAATGTTATCAGGCCCTCCTCCTCTAGGACCTTTCCCCATACACACCCATTGTAACTTCAAACTCCATTTTAACCATGATAGATTCATTAAAAACACCCATTATTTTTTCTGGTGACTCATACCATCCTAATATGTGAGCAGGCCGTGTTTTTTCAATAACTTTTTTCAATTATCTTTAATACTTTTTGGGGAAAATGGAAACAATGTAATACAATAAAAAATGTTAAAAGATAATTCAAAAAAGTTATTGAAAAAACACGGCCTGCTCACGTATTAGGATGGTATTATGAGTCACCAGAAAAAAAGAATGGTGTTTTTAATGAATCTATCATGGTTAAAATGGAGTTTGAAGTTACAATGGGTGTGTATGGGAAAAGGTCCTGGAGGAGGAGGGCCTGGTAAAATGTACATCAAATATCTAAATACTGAATGAAGCAAATTAAAAACTGCTCAGGGTGTTCATAAAAGCCTGATTAGATGATAAAATGACCAAAAGTTTTTTTGAAAGTGGAATATCCCTTTAAATAGCTCTATATTCCCTATTCTCTGTTATAAGTGTTTGTTCAGTAACAGCTGGGTCTCGCCGACTGTCTAGCTCTTTAGTGAACAGAACATATATTTTCAGGTCAGGATACCAATTTCAAAAGTCAAGGAATTAATTTGAGACAAAACATGAAAAGGTTTCTATACATGAAACATGTGGATTTAGAGGTAATTGCACAATAATCATCACCTTGTTGGAGTAGATGACAGCAATGATGCCCAGTGGGAAACAGCAGCAGAACGTGTTGAGGAATGACCAGGTTATGTGTGATTCAACATAGCAGGTGTGGACAATTGGGATCGTCTCGGTGGATTGCCCTCCTTCCATTGTGTCTGAGTTGCATATGGAGAAAAGGTCTTTAGTTTTAGGGGGCGTTCACACCAGGGTTATTTGGTCCGCTTAAAAGTAGGGATGGGTATCGTTAAGATTTTAACGATTCCGATTCCGATTCCGGTTCTGCTTATCGATTCGATTCCTTATCGATTCTCTTATCGATTCTCAGCTGGTCAGAAATAGTGGCCAATAGTCTTTTCTACCTCTTCCACTCCTTTTCTTCTTTTTCTAGAGAGGTTTTGGGTTATTTTTATTACTGTTTTGGGTGCTTATTTCCCACACAACGGTGTAACAAGTAACTGTTTATTAGTTATTTTAGCACACAGTGCAACACACAGCACGCATGCACACACACAGTCACTCACTCACGCACACTACAACATCGGGTATTATTTTTGTAATGGTTTTCTACAGTTTTTTATTCCCCATATACAATGGTGTTAGTTTGCAACAATGAGCCTACAGACAGATCTAGTTCTCAAATAAATAGACTTTGTTGTGCCATCAAAGTGGGATTTATTTGAAAACAAAATTTAAATTCAACTTCCCTTCCAACCGGAGGTGGCAAGGTGACCATGTGATAATCAAACACCTTGTTTCAACATAGTGTATTCCCCAAAGTCAAGTACATTATTGTTTTAATATAGCTCTGTGTGTATATAATTATATTTAAAAAAAAAAAAAAAAAAAAAAGCACCCCCCCCTTGCAGCGCCCCTGGAAACACCCTCAGCACCCCCCCTTCCAGGCTGTTCCAGCGCCCCTGTAGCCTACTCGATCTGTAGCCTACTCTCTCGCTGAAGCTCGCGGAGCTGCTGCTGTACACAGCTAAAGCACTGTCTTCAACAGTTTGGATCAAAGGATTTACATACTTTTCTTTCTTCATGTGATATAGGGGAGCATTTAGCAACACGGAGCACATTGGACATGTAGCGCGTTTTGTAGTTAGAACGTGGGAGGCGGCGGCAGGCGGGCTTGCAAAACAAACTTTTTTGGGCACTCTAGCTCGGCGGGAGACTTGTCCGTTAATAGAGTGAGCTTGAGTAACAACTTAACTAGGAAAGCTGACGCCTCATTATCAAAACATGAACATTCTCGTGAAATATACAGCCAGACTTTAGAACGCCTCTGTTTAGACAACATGTTGGCTGAGCCTGCGTCTAAACAAGGCAGCGCGGCGCGTGTGTGATGTCATCGCGCATATGCAGGAATCGATAGCAGAATCGTTAAGGACGTTGGCTAACGATTCCATGGAACCGAACCACGGGCAACCGGTTCTCAACGAGAACCGGTTCTCGATACCCATCCCTACTTAAAAGGGACCATGGTCCTCTTTCTCCTTTGGTCCGCTGGTGTGAACGTGCAAAGGGACCATGGTCCCTTTGTTTGGTCCGGACCACTGTCCTCTTGAAAAGGCAGGACTCGGTCCCCTTCCAAACGGACCATGGTCCGGTCCTCTGCTGGTGTGAACGGAGCCAGACTTTATAGAGGACCAAACTTATGTCTGATCAGCCTACTACATTCTGCATTGTGTGTTGTTCATTGAAAAACAATATGGAAAAAATAATAAACGACTACTCGTGAAGCAATTGTAACTTCGGCTACAAGAGACTACACTCATCAATCTTTGTTAATTGCAGTTGTGAAGCTGGATTAATAATTAGTTCTAAAAGCATGAATTTCTTACGGGAATCATTATTGATATGACCCGACCGCTGATATGTCTTCATGACCTGCAGTAGGCTACACGTTAATAATTGTATCATCTCCTCTCCCTGTGAGCAGGCGCTGCGGTGTCTTGTTAGCTACATGGAAACTGGTGACCCATCGTGTGCGGTGACTCCAGGGGTCGCTCTCCGAACACAGTCACAAATAAAAGTAAGGTCACCATCTTGTGTATAACACAGGAGGAGGAGGCGGCGCGGCGGGCGCGGTGCGCGCACAACCTCCATCCAAACGACCACAACACAGAATAAAGTCAAACTTGGCTTTTCTTTCGAGGCATTAGGATTTTCGCTCTCTTTTCGCTCTCTCGCTGTTCCCTGAGGACAGGCGTGCACGAGTCAAACTCTTCACGTTGTTGCTGGGACGGCAGTATGTCCATGTCATCGGGTGCGGTGCACAAAAATAACGGATTTAAAAGCTTACAACACTGTCCGAGTGTCCGATGCACGGCTGTTATGTTTCATAGCTAAATTAATCATGTGGTTAAAAAGAACAGATCTGCAAGCCAGCATCCCGTTACATTAATATGTTCTTTTTAAGCATGCGCCACCGCATATAAAGTTATGGCTCACACGCATATAGATTCAACATTTGGGATTATACATTATTTTATTGTTTTTATTTAGGTTATTTATTCATTTAGCTTCACATTTCCAACCTGATAAGGATAGGAAATATCATTATGGACCCGTTGCTTCACTTGCTTGTAAAGAAAGAAAGAGACAGACAGAGAGAGATTTGATGTGGAAACGGGGATGCTTATTATGTTCTCGCGTTCTTGCGCTATTTATTGTTAAATGAATCAAGGAGAAGGCTGCAGGCTATGTTTTGAGAGAGAGAGAGAGAGAGAGAGAGAGAGAGAGAGAGAGAGAGAGAGAAAGAGAGAGAGATTCCTCCACCCATCCATCGCTAATTACTGCCTGAAATGCGTGAGTTTCGCTTCTTTTAAAAAGAGAGATATAGGAAGCGGCTGTGATTAATAACACAAAATTAATTGGAATAGGCAGTGAAGTAATTTTCCATAGGAATAGCCTATTCTGTCAATAGATCAACAGCCGCCTGTATGACCACATGTCAGTTGTTTACATATTTGGTGAACGCTAACCGGACCAAATTCAAAATGCAACAATGTAAACATTTGGTCCCTGATCCGGACCTTCTAAGCGGACTTTGGGTGAGAACGCCCCCTTAGTCTTTGCCAAAAATCTTCAAGGATCAGCAAAATAGCTGATCAGCTTTTTGAACATCGTTTCAACTTGTTGAATTTCAAGGGGAAATCTCGATAGTAAGGGTTAGGTTTAGGGTTAGGTTTGGGGTTAGTATTCACCAGGTTAGCGTTCACCAGTGTCGGCAGGTTAGCGCTCACCAGCGTCGGCAGGTTAACCTCGGACTGCTGGTACCTCGAAACAACGAGACCTCAGAACAGCGCTACATGCCCAAATTTCAACTCGTTGAATATTGCCCCTGACTAAAAAAAATAATAATTGAAATAAAAGTCAAAGTAAAAGTCTTTCCTTGCCCTGATGATGACCAGTGTTGGTCAAAACATGTCTGCTTTTGACTTTTTAATCTACTAAAGGCTTGTTCCTCTTTTTGAGCGGTGGTCACAACGCTCCTATACGTGGCCGTGTGTGTGGGTCTGTCTGTCTGTCTGTCTGTCTGTCTGTCTGTCTGTCTGTCTCCGTGTCTGTCTGTCTGTCTGTAGCCTGCAGTAACCTTTTCTGACCACACATGTTAAGGGAGGGGCGCTGTTGCACACACACACACACACACACACACACACACACACACACACACACACACACACACACACACACACACACACACACACACACACACACACACACACACACACACAACCGCTCAGTTCACACAAGTGTGATTTTTTAACTTTGAGTGCCTGGATCGCCTCATTTTTTTTTTTTTTTCAAAAGTAAAAGCTAATGACAAATCCAAAAGGATAATAACTTTGTTGACTGACTCACATTTTGTAAAAATAAAAAAATAAAAATCAATACCTCAATGTAGAAATACTGGTGTGTCACTGTCACACCACACTTGCATTCTACCTACTGTATCATCATACAGTAGGTAGAATGCAAGTGTGGTGTGCGGATTCTGCAAATGCATTTCAGCGGGAATAGAGTTGAATGCATTCGCAGAATCTGCCCTCATACCGTAAAAGTCAGGAATTCAAAATGTTGTACTGTTGTAAAAGTATAAAAGTATTGCTATGAAAATGTATTAAAAAGCTCTAAAAGTAGAAAGTACTACAAATTAATACAATGAATAAAATCTTTTGAAAATAGCAGATCCACAAGCTCACGATTCGTTGTGATGGGCTGCGAGCTTGCAAGATTGTCTGTTTTCAATTGACATAGGGCTAAAGTGGTTAGATGTTCTGAAATAATAATCAAAATAGTAACTAAACTAACTAAACTAAACTAACTAACTAGTAACTAAAGTTTTCAAATAATTATGCTGGAGTAAAAAGTATTTGCCTCTGAGATGTAGTGGTGTGGAAGTAAAAAAGTACAGAAAATTGGAAATAATAAAGTAGAGTATAGAGAAAATTGTAGGCCTACTGTACTCGAGTAAATGCACATAGTTACATGTAATTGGCAAATCACAACGCATCATGATGTTATGTGGGGTATACTCACTGTACATGCTGTGTCCTCACAAATGATCACCTTTTATTATCTGGGGAAATAAGTATGAAAAGCCAATGATCAGATACTCTGCACTTCCCCCATGAAGCAGCCGTAGTAGCGGGGCAGATAAATGCATTTTTGCACTAAAATACTTCACAAGTGGAAAGAAACCTAAAACTTTTCACAGGTACTCCTTAGGGGTTGTTCCTATGATAAAACACGTTAGACACTGAAAAATCTAAATGGCTGCCACGTTTCCAAGATGGCTGCCTCTGAACAGTACGCCAGCCAGTTAATGTCCGATTTTCATAATATTAGAGTTGTTTTGTAGGTTTTAAAACATCATGAGTTCATTTATTACACTTTTAAAGCAGCCAGAATAACTTTTCTGACTTTTGGTTGGGGTCTTTCCTCACCTGAGACCCCCCAAACAGACCCCTGAGCTTATCTCAGTAATCGCTTTGCTCCTGCTCCAGAGCAATGTTAAATTAGATCATAACTGAAGCATTAAAGTTGTTGTAACTGTGCTCTGAAAGCAAAAATGAGTAGTAGCAAATACCCAGGGGTCTTCCACAGGGGGTCCGGGACCCCTAGGGGGTCCTCAGAGTTACTACAGGGGGCCTGCCGAATCTTGATGGGGAAGTTTTTTTTCTTTCTTTTTTGTTTTTATATATTTGAAACTGTTTTTATTAGTATTCTCAGTATTATTTATAACATTTGTGTGTTAGACAGACAGGTTCACAGGTGTTACTGCAGGGATTGCAAGAATTAAGGTATTGCAACTTCTCACTTTGGGCGCACAGTCTAACATGTCCATTTATTGCAATGCACTCACACTGACAACACAACACACACACACCTCTTTGTTATCGTCTACCCAAAACCCACACCCTATCCTCTTAAAGAGCTCACGGTCAATTGTACCCAAAGAAATTCACTACTATACATGTCCTCCCTAATAGTGTTGATAGTTTCCACTATAGCATTTGCAGGGAGGAGAGTGCAAGACAGGTTATTGTGAGCAGCTGCACCGTCCCTTGTATCTATCTATCTATCTAGGTCGTCCTCAGACGAGCCCTCCATCGTTGTTTCCAGTCATCTCGGTTCTCCATACATCTGGCCAGCTCATTGGTGTTCTGTGTCCCTACGTCTTCCTTGAGTACGTCCACGTATGTTTTTGTGGGACGTCCTCGCGGCCGGTGCCCGTGTGTTGGCTCCCACAGTACCAATTTGCTGGCTGGAAGCTCCTGGTGTCTTTGGCAGTGTCCTGCTAGTCTCATTCTTCTGGTGGCAATTTTCTCGCTTACCTTTGGTATTCCCTCATACAGGCTCTCGTTTGTAACATGTGCACTCCTGTTGATGTTGAGTACTGCACGCAACATTCTAGTGTAGCACCCGTCTAGAGACTTCTGCAGGGTTGGCTTCAGGGTCCAGCATTCACTGCCATAGAGGAGAACAGACTCCACCGTTGCAAAGAAGAAGCTAAGTTTGATTTGGCGGGGGAGGTTAGAGTTCCATACACTGTTCATGCCGTTCAGGGCCCTCCAAGCGAGTGCCTTCCTTACTTTAAGGTCTTTCTCAGTTGAGTCGACCCATGCGCCCAGGTACTTGAAGTCCTTGACTTCCTTCAACACAGCTCCTTCTGTTGTTGTCAGAGGTGAGTGATCAGGTAGGTTATAGGTGATAACCTCAGTTTTCTTAGCGTTTAGCCTGAGACCAACTTTGGCACACTCTATCTCCACCCTGTTCAGGAGTTCTTGTGCTTGTTCCATGCTGTCGGAGAGCAGGCTGATGTCGTCCGCATAGTCCAGGTCTGTCAGAACTACTGCGGGATGCCGTCTTGACCTCCTTGGTGTTAGCGTGAAGCCAAGCTCTTGTTCCCGTCCCCCTATGGCTTTCCTGAGCGCATAATCTAGAACTATGATGAAGAGGTAGGGGGCTAGGGTGTCTCCTTGCATTACCCCAGCTCGGATGTCAAACACCTCACTGCTGCCATCTGGGGTCACCACTTTGGCCCTTGTTTTTGCGTACATGGTCTCGATAGCCCGGAGAATGTTGGGAGGGACATTGTAGGCCTCAAGGATCTTCACCATCTTGCTTCTGTGGATAGAATCAAAAGCCTTTTTGAAGTCAATGAAGCACAGTACAGCTGCTAGGTTGTTCTTTTTCACCTCCTCTATTAATCTCCTTAATGCCAGGATCTGTGCTACGGTTGTTCTCTCCTCTCGAAAACCATTTTGGTTCTCTCTCAGGTGAGGGTCGATGGCATGCCGTATCCTGTTCAGTATCATTCGGTTGAAGACCTTAGCAGTGATACATGTCAGGCTGATGCCTCTGTAGTTGTCTGGCTTTGAGAGGTCTCCAGCTTTAGGCACCGGGATGATATTAGACAGAGACCATATTTCAGGTTGCTTGTTGTGCTGTAGAGCATTGTTGCAAAAGTCTAGGATGAGGTTGTCTAGGTCGCAGTTCTTCAAGACCTCTGGGGGTATGCCATCCGGCCCAGCACTCTTTCCCTCTCTTAGGGTGGATTTTGCCCTGGCGAGCTCGCTGATTGTGAAGGGTCCATCGTCGATGTTCAGGCCCTGGAGGACTGTCGGTATATTTTCCTCCTCTCCCTCTTCCACTGATGTTCCCAGGAGCCTCTGGAAGTGGTCGAACCATGTTGCCACCCTCTCCTCTGGGCTGTGTCCCTCCACCTGGCCCTCCTTGGCCCTCTTCCGCCCTGTCATCTCATTTATTACCTTCCAGGCCTCCCCGTATTGCCTTTCACCTTGCGCTGCCTGCACTCTTCGCACACTTTCCATCACTTCTTCCCCTTTGATGGTGTCGTAGGTGCTGAAGAGAGACTGTTTGGCTTCGTTCAGTGTCTCGCGACCCTCCTCTGTTGGCTCACGCTCAAAGTTGAGTCGTGCTTCCTCCATCCTGCCTCGTGCTGCTACAACCTTCGGGTGTCTGGACCGTGGTGGTGCTCTTACTCTGTTCAGCACTGGCACGCACAGTCTGGTCGCCTCCTCATTCGCTGTGATGAATCTCCCATATTCACGGCTGGGCTCCTCTCCCCTATCCAGCTGCCGAAAGCGCTTCCTGACTTCCTCCGTGTACCTGGTTTGGAGGCCCGGATTGGTCGTGAATGCCTTCCAGTCATGCCGAATCTTGGGGCTTGGCTTTGGGACCCTGAGGCTCAGTCGCACCCTCATGGAGACCACACGGTGATCAGAGCCTACAGAGCTGAACGTGCTGTATGGCTCAGCGTTCAGGATGGAATTCCTCCACTTTTGCCTCACTAGGATATAGTCCAACTGGCGTTGCATACCCGAGGCTCGGTCCTGGAAGGTCCACCTCTTCCCTGTTTTCTTCCGGAACATGGTGTTCGCTGCCAGGAGCTGGTGTTCCATGAGAAGGGCTGTGAGGTATGCGCCGTTGCGGTTGGTAGACTCATGGTATGGGAATGGTGCATCCTCCTGTCCAATCCTGGCGTTGAAGTCGCCAAGGATTGCCAGGAAGTTGTGCGCTGGGACACCTCGGACTGCTGTTGTGAGGTCCTCATAGAACTTCTCAACCTCCTCAGGTAATGCCGTGTTAGTGGGCGAGTACACCACTAAGACTGTTGTTACTGGGTTACCTGCGAATTCAGCCATGAGGATCCTTTCGGTGTGCTTGTGGACCCGTCGGAGGGCCCTGCGCGCCAGAGAACCTAGCAATAGCCCTACTCCCCCTGTTGCAGCCTGGGCCCCGTTTCGCCCCGCAGATGCAGTGATGAACGTGCGTTTCTCCACTGTGTGGTAAACTATCTGGTCGTCAGTGTGGACTCTTCTGTGTTCCTGGACTCCCAGGATCTCTACCCCCTGTTCTTCAGCACAATGTGCCAATTCCACCAGTCTAGCTTCTTCTCTCACTGTGCATGCGTTGAAGGTCCCCATTACAAATGGTCTCCGACAACGCATGAGTGCATTGGGTGGGATGCTGTGGTCAGACAGAACCCTCCCTCGTTCCCGTGGGTTTGAGGTCCTGTCGTCATGATGTCCTCCGGAAGGCGGACCAGCACCACCATCCGCCGCGATGCTCCTGCGGACTCCCGCCGCTGGAAGTATAGGATTTGGGATGACTTTGTTCTTCATGGTTGGCTTTTCAATGCTAGTTTAAGGACTGTGGGGTCGCAAATTCTCACAGTCCTGGTTTTTACCTCAGAGTGACCTTCTCCTAGGTGGGTTGCCTACCATGGCTAAGAGCCCCACCCGCCCGACTGATAGCTCAGATTTCCGGATCTGAATGGTTCGCATGCTGATGTTTTAACTCACTGAATGGTTCTAATTAAATACAAGTTCTAAAGTGTCGAAGTCTTACCCTAATATCCCTCTGGTGAGTGCCTTCAGCTGTGTTCTCCCTGTTCCTGTCTGAGCCATCAGTGATAGTGTGTCTCCACTGTCTCCCTTTATATGCCACTTGGTTAGCATATTTAGGGGAGTGTGCAGTGGTGAGCCAATCAGCTTAGGCAGAGGTGAGAACAGTGGAGTGGCTGCTAAAACCCCCATAGATACTAAGCTAACAAAGTGTTCTAATTAAATTCAACACAGAGACCAACCCTGTTATAATTAAATACAGGTTCTAAATGTCAAAGTCTTACCCTAATATCCCTCTGGTGAGTGCCTTCAGCTGTGTTCTCCCTGTTCCTGTCTGAGCCATCAGTGATAGTGTGTCTCCACTGTCTCCCTTTATATGCCACTTGGTTAGCATATTTAGGGGAGTGTGCAGTGGTGAGCCAATCAGCTTAGGCAGAGGTGAGAACAGTGGAGTGGCTGCTAAAACCCCCATAGATACTAAGCTAACAAAGTGTTCTAATTAAATTCAACACAGAGACCAACCCTGTTATAATTAAATACAGGTTCTAAATGTCAAAGTCTTACCCTAATATCCCTCTGGTGAGTGCCTTCAGCTGTGTTCTCCCTGTTCCTGTCTGAGCCATCAGTGATAGTGTGTCTCCACTGTCTCCCTTTATATGCCACTTGGTTAGCATATTTAGGGGAGTGTGCAGTGGTGAGCCAATCAGCTTAGGCAGAGGTGAGAACAGTGGAGTGGCTGCTAAAACCCCCATAGATACTAAGCTAACAAAGTGTTCTAATTAAATTCAACACAGAGACCAACCCTGTTATAATTAAATACAGGTTCTAAATGTCAAAGTCTTACCCTAATATCCCTCTGGTGAGTGCCTTCAGCTGTGTTCTCCCTGTTCCTGTCTGAGCCATCAGACAATGCTTTGCATTGCCTGGTTAATAAACCAGAACGAACACAACAACACCCCCTGGCGGTAGTGGTGTTGTAGTACGGTTTGGAACTGATCCATTGAGATTCTATTTCCTCAACCAGCTTCAAGGGTTGGCCAATCAGGGTTGTGTGCTTGGGGCACGTGGTTTGGGGCTCGCGTCACTAGGCTTTAGCCCGCCCCCCAGAAATGAAAGCTCTTCCTGAAATCCCAGACTCTCTTCCCAAAACGAAGTGTGATAGAGGCTGGCAACGCTAGGCAATGCTTTGCAAACACATTTGATGAGCTTTGCCTTTGCAGCAGGGAGGGCAAGAAACCTGACTGGAACATACCCTCCACTCTCTGAATTCCATCTATTTTTTCAATTGATGGAAGCTCAGGGCAATTTGTCAGGTATGACAAAGTAGGCATCATAATACGAGACCTTCATCAAGGGACATGATTTTGAGGAAGTGCAAACACATGAAGAGGCTGATACCCCGATTCCTTATCAAGTCCTTGCCTCCAGTACAAAAAAAAGAAATTGATATATTCGAGTGAGTTCAAGTTATTGGATGTTACAAATGTCAAGGGTTCCTTTGCGTACATAGTTTTTCAGGTGCTGACTGGGGAAGAACATTTGTTGGATTCACCAAAAAGACATGGGTCAATGCCTACTTGATGATGATGATGATGATGACCAAGCCATTAACCGCTTCAAGGACCTTGGCAAGAGCTTATAAATGGTGAGCTTCCATCAACATTGCAGTCGGAACATTTTGCATGCCATGCCATTACAGTTCAAAAGGTCCAACAACCCTGGGATTACTCAGATGGGAACTATTTCTGTCAAAGAACTTGGAGGGTGAGATGCTACCTCCAACTCGTGCTGCACTGCTACCACATTACCTCCGTGCCAACTCCGTCACAATGCAGGATAAATCATACCTGACAAATTGCCCTGTGCTTCCACCAATCGAAGAAAATAGATGGAATTCAGAGAGTGGAGGGTATATTCCAGGTTTCAGGTTTCTTGCTCTCCCTGCTCCAAAGGCAGTACTTGAGCTCATCAAATGTGTCTGCAAAGCAGGTTGTAAGGGACGGTGCATCTGCTCAAATAACCTGCCTTTCACTCTATGCTATGGTGGAGACTGTGTCAACAGTAATAGGTTGGACATTGAAGATGATGATGATGATGATGAATATATATCCTGCATGTCTGAAATTACTGTATTGTAGTGAATCTCTTTGGGCGTAATTGACCATGGGCTCTATAAGAGGATAAGGTGAGGGTTTTGGGGTGACAATAACAAAGAGGTGTGTGTGTGTGTGTGTGTGTGTGTGTGTGTGTGTGTGTGTGTGTGTGTGTGTGTGTGTGTGTGTGTGTGTGTGTGTGTGTGTTGTCAGTGTGAGTGCAGTGCAATAAAAGGACATGTTGTTCTGTGAAAAGTTGCAATACCTTCATTATTGCAATCCAGTAACAGCTGTCAACCATAACTGCTTAACACAAAAACATTATAAATAATACTGAGAATACTAATAAACCATCACAGTACAATACATAAAACCAGGATACATAAAAACACTTCGAAGTTTAAAATGTAAAAAAAAAAAAAAGAAAAAAAAAAAAAGATTTGGCAGGCCCTGTAGTAGCTCTGAGGACCCCCCCAGGGGTCCCGGACCCCCCGTGGAAGACCTCTGTTATTTGTTACTAGTAATTTTTTTATTTCAGGGCATATTTCAGATCTAATTTAACATTGTTAGGCTCAGGGGTCTGTCTGGGGGGTCCCAGGTGAGGAAAGACCCCAACCAAAAGTCAGAAAGGTTATTATGGCTGCTTTAAATGTGTAATAAATGAACTCAGGATGTTTTAAAACCTTCAAAACAACTCTAATATTATGAAAATTCGATATAAACTGTCTGGCTTACTGTAAAATATATCCGAAAAGGCGGCCATCTTTAAAACTGGCGGCCATTTTGAAAATTAAGTGTCTAATGTGATTTTTATAAAGAATGACCCAAGAGGTACACTCTGTCAAATTTTGGTGCTTCTTTCCAGAACTGAAGTATTGTTCTCCTTAACTGCGCCGCTATAGAGCAAGTTGCTTCTTCAAAACCACATGACGACACTGCCCCCCGCCTCCCCCCACGTAACATGCTCTTGATGTGTGTCAACTGAGGCTGAAGAAGCACCTGGAATTTGTCTTTAAAACATACACATACATGGAGCACAATGGTGGTTTTGTATTATCCTTTTAGCACCGTTGTATCGTACCACTGTATCATTTGCAAACTTAATAACCAGAGCGACTGGTCGGCCGATCTCAGGGCTCTGGTTGGAATGGGCTTGGTGAGATCAGATAAATAATTATGGAGGGGAAAATCTATTCTAAAACAGACGGGGAGCCAGTGGAGTTTATACATAATTTAAATTCAGTATTATGATTTACTAATTATTACACTGGTCAGATGACATATATAGATGAGTGTGAGTTGGGCTGCCCCACAGTTTATGAACTTCTCTGCGTGACTGTACTGAAACGGTTGAATGACCCGTGTCCATCATTTCCAAAACAGGAAGAATGAACAGTGTGACAGTGCAGTTACAGATTTGGGGTGGTATTTGTTCTGTGTGGACATGACAGTATAGGGGAAGGTCTAAGGCAGCTGGGCATGACTGGATGCATTGTATGCAGATAAAGTCAGACAGTTATAATGAATGGCATTCACCACTGAATAGACTTTGGGGGACCAAGTTTCCTCTTTCTGACCAAAACACACAGCTAGTTCCATGCATTCCTTCCTCTTTCAAATAACTGAATAACGCTGTAGAGCAGGGGTCTTCAACAGGGGGTACGGGACCCCTAGGGGGTCCTCAGAGTTACTACAAGGGGTCCTCCAAATATTTGTGTGATAGCAACCTTTTTTCAGTTTTTTTATATTAACCACTTGAACCCTATACCGTCCTATTGTTTTGTAGTTCACCTTATGGGCAGTCCCCGGAAGCAACGTGTTTGAGAAGTTTGAGAAATGCCTCAGAAGGCATTTTGTAGAATCAGCCTCAGGACTTGATGTGTCAAATAGCTCTATATTCTGATATAATCAATCATTGCATGCAGTGGCGTCAGTTCAGAAAAAGCTATGACTGGTGTCTTGCATGCGCGCCTTTGCGTGCGTGCAAGACACCAGTCATGTTGCCATACCTTAGCAACAGGCATGATACATTTATTTTAAGAAGTATATTTTTTCCCCGGTTTCTTGAGCTGGATATGGCAGCCTGGAGCTAAACTTGGCATGTTAGTAAACGTGCCACAATTAACAATAATGCATTGCACCTGTGTGCAACTGACCTGCGGAACCTGGGAATATACATTTTTTTAAAGATGGGGAGAATAAAAGTGTGGAGAATATAATTATAATACCTTGTAAAAGTCACCATTTTGTTAAATTTAGCATTTGTAGTTATTTGACTGTAATTTAACAACATAATAACCAGAACAGATAGACAAAGAGACATTCATGGATTTATATTTTACCCCCTGGACCCAGGGCATAGCAGCTGCACACCCCTGCCATACCCAATTGACGCCCCTGATTGTATGTGTACATAATAAAGACCATAAATAAAAGCATAGATAGATACCTGTTGTTTCAAAGTGTTGCAGAGACGTCAGTCAGAGAAGTGTCTTGTTCAATGTGTGGTCAGTGAACACTGAGGAGCTCCTCACATCCACACCTGTGTCCCATGAGCCCTTGCGTGAAAGTTGTTGCATCACTTCCTAGTCCTCTTAGCTGTCAGGCAAGTCCCGGAAAGAAGCGCTGTGATTGGCCAGAGGCACTTTGAGTGACAGTTCACCCCCTAATATTATTTACAATAGACCGTATTCACACAGTGGCCATCTTGCCATTAAGACAATGAATTGCCACCCCATTGACACCCTATGTTGGTACAGTTTTCAGGGGTCATCACCATGCCAGCTTGTGACAAATACATTATGGCTGAGATGTCAATTATTTTTCTCAGCTCTCTCTTTGCTGGAAAGGTCTATGTGTCTCAACAACACTGTCTCAATTTCTCAGCAACAATTGAGCGATGTTATATTTGTCTGTGACCAGACAGTGGTACTCGTGCTCATCAGGGAGAGTGAACGGACCAGCAAGGGACCCTGGTTACCGCCTTTCCCAAGACAAAAAAGGTAATTAGGGTCCAGAGAGGAGCTATGTGTTTCTGTGTTTAAAATGTAACCCATTAGGGTGATGACGGGAGATAATTGCATCCGAAGTTCGCAGTTTATGAGAAATGTCGCAGCTTGTCCGTGTCTGTGTAGACGTGTGTGTAGACGTGTGTGTACACATTTTTACAGTCTATGGGTTGGTTCCCTTGACACATCACTGTGACATCACAGGTGATATCACAGGTGACATCACCTATGTAAAAGTCCATATATGGGTATTCCCCAGAATCCCTTTTATGCCCATATATGAAGATCCCTGATTTCATTATATCACTGGCCAGATGCCAAGAGATGGCCAAGAATTGGCGCAACCTCGCCATTTAGGGCGAGGTCTCATGTCGCCCTGAGGCGTCTTACTAGTTAGACCAAAGGTAATTTTGCCCAAACGGTACGATGTGACAAAACAACTGGACAGTCAGAAAGACCACAATGTTGAAAGAAATGGTCTTCCTCAAAACTGCGGAGTATAGAGTTACAAAAGTATTGGTATCAAAATGTACTTAACATAGCAAAAGTAAAAGTACTCACTATGCAGAATGTCCTATTTCACAAGTTTCAAAATGTATAAAATGTGATCTACAAGCTGACCCCCAGGACCCCCAATTTGACATGCATTAGGCTACGGACCCCCACTTAATGGTATTTCTATCTCTGAGACCCCAGTTTATATTTTAAAATCAATAGCCCCATTTCCACTGTAGGGCCAACCCAGAACTAGAACCAGAACTTTCCAGAACCAAGAACTTTCAAGAACCTGTGAAGTTCCAGGACCAAGTTCTGCTTTTGTTTCCATATAACCAGAACTAACCAGGAAGGTCCCAAAAAAAGAGCAGCAGCGCTGCTGGCACCGCTCATAGGTTCCCAGAACTAAAGTTTAGTTCTACCTCAGGAGCAGGAGTGCAGGACCTAAAAAAGGTTCCAGGAACCTCGTCTGAAACCGGGCCATACGCAATGGAAACAAAACCAGAACCAAAAACATAGGTTCAGGTTCCTGAAAGTTCTGGTTCCACCTTGCAGTGGAAAAGGGGGCTTTAGTTAACTCTGATAGTGTACAAATGGAACCAAAGGGACCCTAAGGAAGGAAGGAAGAAAGAAAGAAAGAAAGAAAGAAAGAAAGAAAGAAAGAAAGAAAGAAGGAAGACATCTCTGAAGGAGAGAGGAGTCTGGAAGCGAACACAACAAGTTGTCAGTAGAAAGTGAACAACACCTCTGATAAGGTCCAGACATGGTTAGTCATTAACAGGAAAGTACCGATATTGAGATCAAATCAAACACTTGAAACACTTGCTCTGACTGTAACTGACACTATTTATTCAAAAGAATATGACATTAAAAATGCTGTCAAACAGGCACGTTGCACACAAAGACATCAAAGGGGGCTTGAGCCCCTGCCCTTTTATCCATTTGTAAAAAGTGCCCTCTCCAGACCATGAATGCAGTTTTTAGAAATGCAAATGCCCTCTTTCCATGCCATACCTGAAGGTACCATTCAAGA
The DNA here is from genome assembly GCF_963921795.1 of Nannobrachium achirus. Classification (NCBI taxonomy): domain Eukaryota; kingdom Metazoa; phylum Chordata; class Actinopteri; order Myctophiformes; family Myctophidae; genus Nannobrachium; species Nannobrachium achirus. The sequence goes on along the minus strand of NC_137817.1, from coordinate 63,215,116 downwards.
GAATTGCCTTGTCCAAACTCTCCTAAACTTGAATGCAGCGTCTTATTTTGAAACATTTGCCCTCTCTGTTGATTATGCTTATTGCTTATAGTTCGATGTGGTATCACGCACAGAAAATAGCCGACCTCCAAGCTTGCGTTGTGAGCGTTGCGTTGTGAGCTTGGAGGTCGGCTATTCTCAATATTTCCCCCTAAAGGCCTTTTTAGAAATTTCAGCCCCTGCCTCTCTAACATTCTCTCTGCAGATTCTCTGTCAAAATTAACGCTTTTTGCCACCCCCATGTTTTTGTGTGTGAAATGACACCTCTGTATGTGTGCCAGGCAGTGAGACCGGGAAGGGGATCAGATCCGGTCCAGTCACCAGAGTGCTGGAGAGGACGAGACCTCATTATCACACAGTGCTTTGTCCAACCTCGTTTCTGTGGTGCCAACACTGGCCTGATGTGAGGCTGCCAATGCAAAATGTAAGCTGGCAAGTCTCTCTGCCAATATGACTGGGCCTGCATGCTGTAGAAGGACATGGCAGAGAGAGAGAGAGAAAGAGAAGTGATTTGCCACAGTCACAGTTGCTTTCATAATCAGAAGAATCATAGATTTATTGTAAATCGGTGGTTGAAATGTGTTTTTGTGCTATAGCTCCGGGGGCAACGCATCCATATGTCAACATTGTGAATATAAATGACGGGGTAAAACATATAGTGTCGGCCATGCCTTGCGGTCTGGCGGAGACAATAAAAGACAAATGTAAGAAATTCCATAAATGATAAAACAAATGTTTAAGTAGTAGTGAAAATAGCCTATCTACAAGCTCGAGCTTGTAGATCTGCTGTTTTCACTGGTTTGGGTCCCGGGTCTAATTTGGGTCTCTTTTGGGTCTTGACCTGAGAAGTTTCAGAACCACTGCTCTACACTCCTCCCATATGGACAGACATGACAGTTGGACTGGATCAAGCCCCCACATACTGCAATTATACAATTTAAATTAAATGAGGGTAGCCTACTTTTATGCATTATCCACAAGATACAGTGGCACTGATGAATACCAGTAGAGTCGCCGAAATGAAGCTCGCCGAGAAACGGGGGGTGCGTTCGGAAATGCACACCGGGTGGGGCAACGGTGCGCTTTTTCAGTCTGAACTCTGAAGGTAAACTTTCTGAAAATCAGCAGTTGCTAACCTAACGTTGCTATTGATGTTTATAAACTAGGGTAAATTATAAAAGAATATTAGAATATTAATTCATGTTGATACTGAAGAAGGCATACTGTGATTGTGTGTCCTACTTTACATGTCTGTTGTTGCTAGCATTAACATTCATGATACTGTGAGATAGACTATAACGATAATTTACCCTAGTTTATAAACATCAATAGCAACATTAGGTTAGCAACTGCTGCTTTTCAGAAAGTTTACCTTCAGAGATCAGGCTGAAAAAGCGCACCGTTGCCACACCCGGTGTGCATTTCCGAACGCACCCCCCGTTTCTCGGCGAGCTTCATTTCGGCGACTCTACCAGTGTTACCGCACTGATGCACGCAGCACTAAAAGCCTTAATCAAGCAAGTCAGGTCCATTTTATTTAAAGCTCATTTAAAAACAACCAAAACGCGTGTACAGCATATAAAAACCATTACAAATGTTTTAACAGACAGTAAACAACATTAAAGCAATTAGACTAATTAACCCTGCAAGGCCCAGCTGGCAACATTTTTTAAATCATTTAAAAAAAAAAATTATAATTAGTTTTCCTGTTCTTTTTTCCACATTAACATCACCATTAAATCCTATTGTTTAGTATTACAATACCATTGGCCACGATATTTGCATATAAATAACCCCCACAGAGAATGACATTCACACCTCTCAGAGAAGTTGAAATTCCAGCGTCTGGACGAACAACATCTCACTTTTTAACTGAAGCTATTCCTCACTAAAACATAAGTAAAATGCCTGTAATATTGTTTTTCGTGATCATTAGAATGTCTAGAACATGTACATATGTTATTATTGTGAGAAATATCCCCAAAATGCAAATTAGAGCATGATTTATGATTTATGGCTATAAAACCTTACAAAAACATTATTAATTTTTTTAACATTACATTTTCCTGTGATTAGGACTCCTCTCCTACAACACCATCTGATTTAAAAAAAAAAAAATTTGGGCCAGTAGAAATTAATTTGGGTCTTGCAGGGTTAAATATATAAGGCCCAATAAATAGGAGTTAATGCCACAAAAGTTTGAATTGGCCCAGGCTGCGATTAATTCACATCATAATCTTCACTCCAAATTCCTGATGAAATGCAAACACTAACAAAACGTCCAAGTTAATTACGTTTAATACAACAACATGTCATTACAGATCTTCCCCTTATGGAGGCAGTGTTGCTCTATTATTGGAACTATGACGGTCAGACTCCATGGGGGAGAAAGACTCGAAGACGTTCTTTATTTTAGCTCAGAAGTTCAATCATAGCGAATGACAGTAGTCCATGTACAGCCTATAGGTTTGTTTAATGACTCAATCTATCTGTGAATAAATACCATTGCCAGGTAAAAAATAATAATAATAATAATAAATTAAATAAAAATAAAAAACACCACGAAACAGTTAGGACGAGACTTGTCTAATCAATTGGTAATTATTGGTAGGCTAATTATTCAAACAAATGCGGGATTAACCAAGTCCTTGCTGATATGCTACAATTTTGTGATCCAAAACGATGTGTCAGCTATAAACTGTGATTGCATTGTCATTGATCATTCTAATTCTGTAGGAAAGCTCACAATCTTTAGTGTCTCTCTCTCTCTCTCTCTCTCGTGTGTGTGTGTGTGTGTGTGTGTGTGTGTGTGTGTGTGTGTGTGTGTGTGTGTGTGTGTGTGTGTGTGTGTGTGTGTGTGTGTGTGTGTGTGTGTGTGTGTGTGTGTGTGTGTGTGTGTGTGTGTGTGCTTGTGTTGCTGGTTGCCATGACTACCGGGGACGCGGTGGATAATAACACGTTTATCAGGAGCAATAAAAAACGTAGCAAACAACGTCTAGCCTATAGGCCTGGTCGTTCATAAGAAGGAAAGTTCGATGGATCAGTCTGACGATTTCGAGAGTTTTTTGAAGAAGGTTGATGAAATAAGTGAGTAATAATAATAATAATAATGATGGCTATAGGGACAGTTTTAATAAGAGGTAGCTGTTTGCAGATCAAACATGAGCTTTCCTAACGTTAAATCACCTTAGCCTAAATCAACATTTTGAGTCTAGTCAGTATAGGCTCTTGTAGGCAGTAGATTACATTTCTTTCTTTCTTTCTTTCTTTCTACTAGATGTTTGCATATTTTCATATTGTGACATGCCAACAAGGCAACACAGCTCTTGAACTGAAAAGTCTCTGGCTTGGAGGTGATCCGAACCTCCCCACCCGGCTTCGAACCCGGGTCTCCCGTGTGAAAGTCCAATATCTTAACCATCACTCCAAAGGGATATTCCTATGAAACAAGAGCAGATACTAGACTTTTGAGGCTTCAGGCTGGGGCTGCGACTCTCTCTGCCACACACATAATACATCTATTATGGTGTTGGACAAAACAGCAGGACAGGACCAGAAGTAATTGAACTTGCTCTGAAAACTATGTTTGCTAAAAACCAAAGGACAAGACTGTTTAGTGACTAATAGACTAACTATAATACCAACAGTGAGGCAGTGGAGACCAATCTGTCTCTGTCTCTGTCTGTCTGTCTGTCTGTCTGTCTGTCTGTCTGTCTGTCTGTCTGTCTGTCTGTCTGTCTGTCTGTCTGTCTGTCTGTCTCCCTGCTTGCTCATCTCTCTGTCTATCTGCCATGGTCTCATCTGTCTGTCTGTCTCTCTCTGTCTGTCTTTCTCTCTGCGTGTCTGGAGAAAGTACTCACATGTATCAATACTGCAATATAGAAGTAGTCTGTTACAAGTAAAAGTCCGGAATTAAAAATGTACTTGAGTAAGAGTATGAAAGTGTTGGCATCAAAATGTACTTAAAGTACCAAAAGTAAAAGTACAAAATGTTTGAAAAGCAGATCTACAAGCTCACAACGCGTTGCGATGCAACGCGTTGTGAGCTTGTAGATCGGCTATCAAAAGTATGAAATAGGGCTAAAGTGTTTAATGTATGTTTTATATTATAATTTATATCTGCAAAGTAACTAGTAACTAACATTTTCAAAAAAAGGGTTCATATTTTAGATTGTAATTAGAGAAAAGAAAAAGTGAGTGTTAAAATGTTTTCATTTGCTTCGTTCTATTGTTTGATCGTGTTTACCGTGCTAAAATGTGGGGCATGCGTACGCATGGGGGCATGCGTACAAGTGGCTAAATATGTCTTTTTAGACACAATAAGCCAGCAGTTTCTTTGTTGCTATTTACAGTAACACTTCTAAGTCACATCCAACCACGAAAGGTTGCGTTGTATCTTGGGAATGGGCTTATTCTGTGTAAAATGACATATTTAGCCACTTGTACGCATGCCCCCAACCATGAAATAAGAATCTCTAAAACAATAGAAAGAAGTAAATGAAATAATTTTAACACTCATCTTTTATATTCTTTAATTACAATCTAAAATATGAACCCTGGTTGTAAAAAACTAAAGTTGTCCTTTAAAGGAGCTATAGTCAGCTTTTTGATTGTAGGGCCGACACTTTGTTTACATCCTAGTCTATTGACTAGGATGTAAACAAAGTGTCGGTCTGACAATGGCCAAAATGATTATTTTATCATTATTTTACGCTTTTTGTGGTCATTTTTGAATAGAAACACATATATGAAGCTTATTTTTTTATAAAATATTTTCGAAACATTATTTTTATTTTAGCATCCGTTTTTCAAGAAAAAGTTGACTATAGCTCCTTTAAGTAAATGTACTTAATGTAGTTATTTTACACCACAGTCTGTATGTCTCTCTCTCTGTGTGTGTGTGTGTCTCTCAGGTGAGCTGGTGAAAGGTGTGAGCTCGTCAGACCCAGATGCCCAGCAGAGAGCAGATCACTACATCTCTGTCCTGGAAGCAGATGAAGCATGCAGGACCAACATCAACAAGACATTCATCAACACCAACCCTGCTCCAGTGGTAACATACGCACGCACGCACGCACGCACGCACGCACGCACGCACGCAGGCAGGCAGGCAGGCACACACAAACACACACACACACACACACACACACACACACACACACACACACACACCGTTGTATGACCCTTGGCAGCCAATAGCATTCCTTATGATTCCTGGGGTACCATTCAAACAATGATGGCGACACCCATACAAGGGACAAAAAAGCGCCATTTTCGCCGCATAGAAACCAATGGCTTTGTGTCGTCCATATTTTTTTTTTACAGTCTATGGCTTAGACTGCGCGCGTGATTCTTTGGTGTGAATGAAGGTTAATGCACAGTGACTTGGGGTGGCAGTGGCTCAGGAAGTAGAGCACAGAGTTCCATCACTGGATCATCCTGGCTTTGTGTCCTTGAGCAAGACACTGAATCCCAAGTGTTCTTTGACTGACAGGCTGAGGTTGTTGCCTCGCACGGTCGGCTCCTAGTCTGCCGTCGGATGTGTGAATGTAAAATGCTTTGGATGAAGGCACTGTAGAAATGCAGATGCATTCCCGGAGGTGCACGCACGCACGCACGCATGCACATAGTACTCTTTTGTGATAAGGTTATTTTGGGAGTTTTTTTAAGACAGTGTGCGGATATCTTCCCTTTCATACCATAGAAATGCTTGTTGGATAGCAAACAGCATGTGTTTTGTGCGTGCATGCGTGCGTGCGTGCGTGCGTGCGTGCGTGCGTGCGTGCGTGCTCATGCAGGCGTGCACGTCACCTATACATCGGCTGTGCCTCAGTTAATCTTTTTCATCCCACTCTTTTCATCTATGTTTAGAATTCCCAGGAGACTCGGCGTGTGCAGTGTCCAGGTGAGTGAAGCTCCATCTGCATTGAACCGCATAGAAATCCCATTTAAACAGCCATTTAAATTCCTTTACAAGGCAGGAAAGCGTTTATTGTCATTGACAGTGCCAGCACCTGACCCGCCCTGAATATCAAAACTCACCAGCCACTCTATGTTACTGCCTGCGTGAACAGTGTTACTTCTCAATGACAAGCCAGAGACATAATATAATTACATAAAAGTGTCTAGGTTTTTGATTGATTGAATACCTCAGGGGTCTTCAACGTTTTCAGGCCATGCAAGGACCCCTTAGCTGAGAGACAGATGAATCAGGGACCCCCTCTACATGTATAAAACTCTGTTGCAGATTTTTATCGATTTCATTCGTAGATTCATGTTTGACAGCACTGTCATCAGTCGATGTTGGATTCGTTTTAGTGTTTTTTCAGACATTTAATCACTTAAATTGTCGATACTTTGTAAACTTGACCTTCTAACATCATATAATAAAGCGTTTTGTGGCGATTAACAAATGTAACTCGGTCATCCAAGGTCCTTTTCCATTGCAGGACGGGATATAAACCGTATTATATGTACAGGGTCAATTCTGAATGGTGTATAAAATGGGCCATTAAAGGCCATGGCTTTAGTGAGAAGAGCTTAATTTAACCTGACAACTCATAGGGGTGTGTGTGTGTGTGTGTGTGTGTGTGTGTGTGTGTGTGTGTGTGTGTGTGTGTGTGTGTGTGTGTGTGTGTGCGTGCGTGCGTGCGTGCGTGCGTGCGTGCGTGCGTGCGTGCGTGCGTGCGTGTGTGTGCGTGCGTGTACGCCGTGCATACATGTGTGCAGGCACTCCATAACAATAACAATAGCCTACTAATGTACAGTAGGTCTACTCATAATAATGGGAGTCTACTGTATGCGGTACATCATTTGTTTAAACAACATCGAGATAAATTACTGCAACATCTTTGTTTGCCGAGACCGTTCTCTGAGCTTGTTTAGATTAAAGCAATCCGGTGAAAAACAACTCTTTATGCAAACACAGCAAGCAAAGCAACACACAAACAGAGCATGATCCATTTGCATCTCATTTTCCGTATGCATGTCATAAAAAAAAAGAGAAAAAAAAGAGAAGAAGAATCATGACATCTGGATTCCAGCATGAGAAAACACCATAATGTATCATGACGTCTGCTCTGTGTGGGAGTGAGGAGCTCAGGGGTGTCACACCAAATGCTGGGCCCTGGGTACAAGGATTCACTGCGGGCCCCCCCATGAATGGTCTTCATAGAGGGAGGGGGTTTAACCCATTTAGACTGGGAACGAATTATTACGCATTATTTTGTGCTTTAACTATTGAAAAATAGCAGATGTAGATCTGCCATTTTTTAAGTCTTAATAATATTTCTATATCAGTGGTGCTCAAACCTTTTCATGTGAAGGACCCCCAAAATGACATGTATTTGGCCACGGACCCCCATCTCAAAATATTTACAGTAGTTCCCCCTGAGAAACAACTTGGACTACTCATGCATAGAAGGAAGCATGAGGTCAGTCCGTTGTCTCCCCAGGCGCGGCAGAGGGAGAGCAGAGCCCAGGATTACATAGGCAATTGGCACTGGGTGAAAATGGGTTGAAAAATCGTGGGATAAAAATTATAGAGATAAAAAAATAAAAACATACGTATATTCAAAGATTTTCACACATTTTCACGACTTTTCAAAAATAGCAGATCTACAAGCTTGCAGCGCTGTGAGCTTGTATATCTGCTATTTTTCAACAGCTAAAGTATGACATAATTAAGGCCTCACCACCTTGGGTCCTAGTAACTGAGTCCCATTTCCCCCCCCCCTTGTGACACCCCTGCTATTCTATTTCTTTCTCTGCGCTTTGAAAAGTGTCAGCTGTATGGTTCCTCTCCTCCACAGCACGCTGCAATCTATTTTTATTGCTATTGTATTTTGAGACTATTTACTAGCCTGACTGTGGTGGTTGGAGGTGGATTTCCCAGCTCTTGTACTGAGACATTTAGACTCTGCTGTGGTGGGGTATAGGAGGACACCGACTGGTTGACGAGAGGCATTGCGTGAAACTCAAATGGAAATAACCCGCCTCCTCAAAATGTGCTCTTCAAGAAAGAAGCCTTGCCGGGCCATGCCAAAGATTCAAGTTCAAGAGCCTATCTCCTGTTTCTGTAGCGTGAGGCTGGTGGTGTACAATTACACCCCCTTGACGTGAAGCTATACTGTGTAGTATGTTGCAGAGACTTAACCCCCAATCCAACCCTTGATGGTGATTGTCAGCTTTTATAGGCTTTGGAAGTGGTGGATAGTAACTAGGTACATTTACTGACATTACATTTTTTGGCGAGTTATTTCCAATTTTCAATAATTATACTCCACTACATCTCAGAGGCAAATATTGTAATTTTTTCTCCACTACAATTGTTTTGAAAACTTTAGTTACTAGTTACTTTTTAGATCAAGACTATTATTACAAAACATAGTACATTAACCACTTCAGCCCTATATACGCGTGGCATACTGTATCTTGGCTCGATCATTGCATATCCACGGCGGATGCGCATGATTCGCTAATAAACATGGACATCTGCTATGATCTAGCTACATCTGACCATATTCCGATTGTAATGAATATTAAAGTGGAGAACATACCCAGGTTAAGTGTTGTTAATAACAGAGTCAGTTCTGGTAAGCTTGACTGGTCGAGTCTAACGGATGAGATTATCAGCAGTTACACCATTAACACTGACATTCTGCTAGAAACTGTTGAACTACCAAAGGATGCATTACTATGTTGTGATGTAAATTGCAAAAATGAATTGCACTGCAAAGAATTGTGCTTCCTGTATGATCACATAATTAAATGTCTATATGATTCTAGTAAGACCTTATACAAAGACAATAATAGGCGTACCTATCATAGTAAGCCAGGGTGGAATTCACATGTGGCTGAACTTCACTCAGCAGCCAGGCAAGCATTTAAAGAATGGGCTGCGACAGGTAGTATAAGATATGGGCCTTTATTTGAAAATAAAAAGCGCACAAATGCGAGGTTCAAGCATGCTGTACGGTTTATTAGCAGGAATGAGGCCACTATGAGGGCCGACTCCCTAGCTGGTAAACTTAGTAATCGCAGCTACTGTGACTTTTGGAAGGAAGTGAAATTACTGAATAACTGTAAAGCTCCCTTGCCATCTAATATCGATGGCGTATGTGGGTCAGACAACATTGCTGAATTATGGAGACAGCATTACTATGAGCTGTTTAACTGTATTAACAACGACACATTTATACCAGATAATGTTGACCCCACTGAGAACTTAGTGATATCTCCAGTCGAAATTCAGCAAGCCATTGTAAATCTAGAGAACAATAAGGCCTGTGGTGTCGATTGTATTACGGCTGAGCATTTAAAACATGCCAGTCCCGGAAGGTAATCCCTCTTCTTGCCTTGTGTTTTTATGGTTTCTTTAAACATGGCATTCTACCAGATTCTATGATAGCTGTACAGCTGGTGCCTGTCATAAAAGACAAGACTGGAGAAATCAATAGTAAAAATAACTATAGACCGATTGCTCTGGCCAGTGTGCTATCTAAAGTCCTGGAGACAATCATACTGAGTAGAATAGCAATGTATATTTCCACTAATGACAATCAGTTTGGGTTCAAAAGAAAACATGGAACAGACATGTGCATATTTGCTTTGAAAGAACTACTATCCAAGTATCAAGGTCTAAACACAACTATGTTTTTATGCTTTATAGATTCTTCAAAAGCCTTTGATAGAATCAATCATAGCAAACTGTTTCTTAAGTTGTCTCAAAGGGGGGTACCCAAATACATTGTTCGCATCCTAGCTTTTTGGTATGCAAACCAGCTTATCCAAATTAAATGGGGTAGCTCTGTATCTGCTAGCTTTAAAGTAAGTAATGGGGTGAGACAGGGAGGAATTCTTTCCCCTTATTTGTACAATGTGTTCATGGACGACTTGTCCAGCCGTCTTAATAATTGTAAAACTGGCTGTGTAGTAGGAGATACTGTCATTAACCATCTTATGTATGCGGATGACATGGTGGCGCTTTCCCCATGCAGTGCTGGGTTACAAGAGATACTCTCAATATGCTCTCAGTATGGCGACCAATTTGATATCAATGCAGAGAAAAGTAACATCATGATTGTGCGCTCTAAAGATGATCGGAGGTCTGTTTTCCCTCGTTTCTTTCTGAGTAACAAAGCTCTGGATATATGTAATGAGATTAAATATCTCGGACACTACATATCAGATGATTTGTCAGATGACAGAGATATCCATCGCCAATGTAGTAAACTCTATGCACAAGCAAACATGCTTAAGAGAAGATTCCACATGTGCTCCTCTGATGTTAAAGCTTCACTGTTTAGAGCGTACTGCACACCCTTATACACTGCTCACCTGTGGGGCAGGTACAAGGCTAAATCCTTACAGCGACTGAATGTAGCCTACAATGATGCTCTGCGGCTGCTATTGCGTGTGCCTAGATGGCACAGCGCCAGCCAATTATTTGTTAGCCTGCGGTTACCTACTTTTAAAGCTCTTTTAAGAAACTTGATGTACAGATTCATGTGTCGGTTGAATGAATCTGAGAATGACATTCTAATGACACTAACGGACCCTACTAAAAGCTCTCTTAGGTATAGCTCAAGTCTGTGGCGCCATTGGCGCAGAAGCCTTTTTGTTGCGCACTGACAGCATGGTTGTTATGTGCCTTGTATGTATTTTATGTATTTTTGTATACTGTATTGTTGCTGTTGTTGTCATTGGTGTTTTTGATATGGACCCCCTGTGTGATTCCTGAATAAAGATTATATATATACAGTACTTTTGGCTATTTGAAAATATCCGATCTACAAGCTCACAACATGTCACCTTGTGACCAATGCTTTTGTACTCAAGTTAAATGTTAATTCCAAACGTGTTCTTGTAACAGAAGTACAACATGTGAGTACCATCTCTGGTCTTTGGTATGACACTGCCCGGGGATGGAACTCCAACCTCCAAATCTCATAGACTCTCTAACCACAAGAGCCACTGAGCTGCTCTCCACAGTGTGGCCTTTGTCCCTCTCAACTCCCCAAAATACTGAGCTTTTGTAGATTGGCAGGCATCTCAGGCTTTCTGTTTGTCCTGTAACAGCATGGGCTGTGAATGGACTACCTTTGAGGCTTCCCACAGACAGTCAGGCACTAAGTTGTAGTTTGTACTCCACAGCAGCAGAGTCTGTCTGCACATTGTACAGAGTCTGTCTACACACCAAGCCTTGTACGATGAGCGCTGTGTCAACAAAGCCTGTGGAATCATGAACGATTCTCACCATCCCAACCACAGTCTGTTCAAGATGCTGCCTCATGGAAAACGTCTACGCAGTCTCAAAGCTACCAGCAACAGACTGCAAAAGAGCTTCTTTCCACGGACAGTCAGGCACATGAACGAACTGTCAAAAACGAGAAAGATCCAGGGAAAAAGGAATCGCTAGCACCCCCCCCCCCCCCCCCCCCAGCCCCCAACCCCTTACGTTCCCTCCTTGTGAAGTTGAACTGCACCTACTGTACATACCCCTTATGTTCCCTCCTTGTGAAGTTGAATTGCACCTACTGTACATAAATGCATACTGTGAAGTTGAATATATTAATCTGTTGCACATAGAACACTCTGTGAAGATGTTTACAAAAGTTAAGTACAGTACAGTAGCAACTACTGGAAAAATATGCTGTTGGCGTATAGAATATGCCAAACTTTTTGCACAAGTACATCTGAGGATGCTCTTTTCTTTTCCTGTTGCTCTTTTTGCCTTTTGCACTCCTTTTTAGATTATTATTATTTTAGATGTGGTTTGATGTTATTATATTGTTTTTTTTTCTTTGATATATGACTGCATTGACTGAAGGATGCCAAACAAAAACAAATTTTACTCTTATGTACCTGTACAAAAGACGTAACAATAAAGTACAACCTTGAACCTTGAACCTTGCAGTGACATGAAACCTCCATTTCAGAACGAAAAATATTATAAACAAATTAAAGTTAAGTGTGTGTCACGGTAAGCATTTGACAATAACAACGAATATTACAAATATTTCTTTACATGTCATACATGGTGACAGTGATGCCTACACAGATGCAATTGATTGAATGTGCTATTCATAATAAAATGTAAGCTTTATACAGTGGTGGAAAAAATACTCAAATTCATTGCTTAAATAAAAGTATCAATACTGAAACATACAAATACTTTGTTAAAAGTAAAAGCCTAGAATTCAAAATGTATTGAGTAAAAGTATTAGTGTTGGCATTAGAATGTACTTCAAGTGCCTAAAGTAACTTTTTTAAATAGCAGATCTACAAGCTCTCAACGTGTCACATGGTGGCACGCTGTGAGCTTGTAAATCCATTTTACGTGTCACCAAAAAGCAGTAGGTACTCTGCCTTCACCCGATGACACCTCCAAAAGAACTACATGGCCAAATACCATATCTGCTTCCTCCTCAAGCAGAACCGCCCACTTCTGCAAAGCATTGTGGGAAATGTATTATTTTTTTGGAAGAGACTTTGACACACACAGAACTTGGAAACAACTTTGACTGAACGTTCCAGTGTGAATGCAGCCTAAGACCTTATACATACATACATAGTGCATACTGTCCACATAATAAAGACATGCTAATCCTATTCTAGTTAATGCTTCACAACACTTAAAGGACAACTGTGGTTCATATTTTGTTTGTAATTAGAGAAAAGAAAAGGTGAGTGTTAAAATGTTTTCATTTACTGCCTTCTAATTGTTTTAGCGATTTTAGTATTTTGATTTCAGTGGGTGGGGGCATGCGTACAAGTGGCTGAATATGTATTTTTAGACACAATAAGCCGGCAATTTTTTGTTACTATTTACACCAGCCCCCATAAGTCACATTTGCCCATGAAAGGTTGTGGTGCATCTTGGGAATGGACTTATTGTGTCTAAAAAGACATATTTAGCCAGGGACACAAAACTCTATGTGGTCCCTAGTGTAGGCCTATGTACTGTGTTTACCAGGGTTCCTCTGTATGTCCCCTTTCTTCCTCTACACCAAATTACTTCACCAAAAATAGCCGAACTACAAGCTCACAATGCATCACATTGTGAGCATGTAGATCTGTTATTTTCAGCAAAATGTTCGCCTGTCATGACATGCCCAGAATACGGATGCCATGGCTTTCGTGAGGTTAAGGAATTGTTTGAGATAAATGTGAGCTGAGTTGAGCTCTTTCCGTTTGCCAGTACAGGAGGTGCCATTCAGTGAGTGATGACCTGCCTTTTTAGAGTGCAAAACCCGCAAGCTGTCAGCTATGTGCCCACTAGTCACTCTCCTATTGATTAGATATACCTCTGGCTTGTTAGTCGGGTCAGGAGTAGGACCCGCAGGTGCAGAGCGAGCGGAGGTAGAACAACTTCAGATGCACTGAGCTTATTAACAAGGGACAGGGTTGGCAGGGAGGTCTGACCGGGAGGTTACTCTGAACCGTCTAACAAGTCCAAAAGGACCAAGAAAGGTCAACAAAACACGGGGTCAAGGGACCTGGAGGCAGAAACTTTAGATTGCAGAAGCGAACACTTGTAGAACAACTTCAAGTATAATACACTTTACAAACCAGCAGAGATGAAGTGGGAAAGAAGGTCAGCACCGTTAGATGACTGTACTTGATGCTTTGCTGTTCTCTCAAGTTCTGAAACTGTTTCGTTTTGTTTTGTAACTAAGTTACTCTTCAATAAGCCGCCTTCACCTTTTCGGTGCCACCTCTGTATTTTGTAAACCAGGAGTCTTCAACCGGGGGTCCGGGACCCCTAGGGGGTCCTTAGAGTTACTACAGGGGGGCCGCCAAATCCTTTTGTGATAGGATAATTCTTTTAAATTAACAACTTGAATCCTCGCATTAAAAAAGAGAGCCGATCTACAAGCTCTCAACGCCTCGCGCTGTGAGGCGTTGTGAGCTTGTAGATCGGCTCTTTTTGGCAAATAGGTTTGGTGTAGAGGTAAAAAAAGAGCAGACCAAGTACATAGTGTAAGGTCAAAATATCAACGATTTAAGAGGTTAAATGTCTGAAAATACACATTAACATGAATCCAAAATAGACTGATGACTATGAAATCGATGAAAATCTCCATCACACATTTATACAATATGTAGTGGGGGTCCCTGCTTCATCTCTCTCTCAAGCTAAGGGGTCCTTGGCCTGAAAACATTGAAGACCCCTGCTGTAAACTGTTGCAGTATCTTTTCATGTCATGGTAAAGCACCGGAATAAACGATTCATTCATAACTATTCGTTCACCTTCCATAGAACATTTCATGACGACAATGGAGAGGGATGCCGAAGATCGGAGGCAGAGGAGAAGAGCGCAAGAGGACAAAGCAAACGGTTTCTGTTCCCCCAAATATTACCTAATGAAATCAACAGGGTCAAAAGCATGTGTCCTGTCACATTGACATCGTGCTGTGTCTGCCCTATATCGCCCACAGTGCTAAAGGACAAGGGGAACGCAGCTTATGCGAGAGAAGACTACGAAACTGCTGTGAAGTATTACAGCGACGGACTGGCCGAGCTACGCGACATGCAGCCTCTGTACACCAACCGAGCACAGGTTGTTCTATACTGTACATTACCTTCATGTTTTAAATGTTGACTTTATTCACATTCTTGACAGGGTGTTATACAGTAGTACAGAGAGGGGAGAAAGGAGGAGGAAATTACTTGGAAAAGGGATCTTCAGGTTACAGTGATTCTCAAAGTGGGGTCCAGGGAACCCCTAGGCTACTACCGCCAGGCGGGTCTGGTTTATTAACCAGGCTACACCTAGGCACCCACGAGGGGGTTCACAGGGCGGTCCGCAGATAAATTGTTGCTAGTTGGGCTGGGCATCACAGTCATTTTAACCACATTCATAATGCTATTCCAAAATAGCTGATATAGCTTGTACATCTGCTATTTTTGAGCATATGAAAAATATCCCAAATGTTTTGATTTTTTTTTTTAAACATACAGCACATCTTCTCTTCTGTCGGTCAAAACATTTTCAGAAAATGCCTGAACGCGCTGCGAGGCGTTGTAATCTTGTAGATCGGCTATTTTTGGCAAAGAGGTTTGTAGAGGGAAAAGAAGAGTATGTGATGGTTCAAGTGCTTAAATGTCTGAAAATACACATAACTCCAACATGATGATATTGCTGTCAAACAAGTCTAAGCTGTCTAAGAAATCTATGAAAGGTTTTAATCTGCAACACAATTTTATACAATGTAGTACTGTGGGGGTCCCTGCTTCATCTCTCTCTCAGAGGTCCTTGGCCTGAAAATGTTGAAGACTCCTGTCCAGGGACGTGCTGGGCCCCTGATTCAGCCCGGGAAAAAGAGTTGGAGAGGCCCTCATTGCGCGCTATAGAGAGAGATCTCTCTCCATAGCGCTGCTGCTACTCAAAGATTTGCCATGTCAGATCATGACAAGTGACAAGCCAGTGGGCCAATTACATGAGTTATATTTTGTCGTTGTCGGGTGGAAACCTTGTATGTCCAAAACCGTTTGTTTTGTATTTATCATTTAAAAAATGATTTAAACTAGTGAAAACAGCCGATCTACAAGCACACAACGCCTCGCACCGCGAGGCATTGTGTGCTTGTAGATCTGCTGTTTTCACTACTTTTGTGCGACGGCCTTGTATGATGAAGCAGGGCTTTGCTTTGCGAAAAAAATTAGACATTTGAAACTTGGAGATACAAGGTTTTCTTCCCGACAGTGACGATTTACTTTGTTGGCCGCCCAGCCCCCAAAATGTAACGAAGGCCGACATTTTATTTTTATTTTTTTCCTAATGGCCTGCCTGGACCGGCCGGGAATGAACCGGCCATTCGGGAGTTGGCCCGCTTTTCCCAATGGCCAGCACGTCCCTGCTCCTGTCATAGATAATATAGAAACTCCACATGGAATGGATCACAGATTGTTTCTCCCCCGTCTGTGACACTCCTGCACTGGGACTATAAAGCCTGAGGCTCTGGTCCCATATTAGATCGGTCACAAGCAGGACACACTGCACACTGAGTGTTTCCCCACAGGCAACAATAAAGTTTAACTTTATAATGACAGTTAGAGGTTGGCCACCGATGTCTACCGTGTAGAAGGGCCACAGGCTATGGAAACCAATTTAAACCCCCACTACAGAGCACAGATAAAAAGGGGGACGTAGTGTTATTTGTACTTTTGACTTTATAGCCCGGTAATCCTTTTTATTCTCACAATCGCGATATTATATCTCAGTGGGTTTTGTGGCTCACAAATGGGAAATGGGCAGGTGAGAAGAAAAAAACCCATCATTCGGAGATGTAACATTGAGAATTGCAATAAAAATGCTCACAATTCAGGCATGTTTTTATTTACACGAGAGGCATCATTGAGGGCAACATAAATGAAGTTGCTTTTGAACCATTTTTTAGCCCCACGGTCACTGAACTAAATATTGTACCCGAACGTCACAAGCGACACACAATCTTCAAAAGAGTTTCATACTAAAATGTTTTTTTCCAGAGAGACAAATCGGGAGACAATCTACTTTATTATGGACCTTTCTCTGTCCCGGCAGCTCCATCTAGCACCAGTAAACATACTGTAGGGTGTTTGCCAGATTTGCAGCCAGGGGCGTCGCACCAAATTCTGGGCCCTGGGTACAAGGATTCACTGCGGGGCCCCCCATGAATGTTCTTCATAGGGGGAACTGGGACGCTGCAAGCTTGTAGATCTGCTATTTTTGAAATATTTGTGCAAGTCTTTGAATATTTCAAATCCTTCAAAATTCAAATGTTTCTATGTCAGTAGTGCTCAAATTGTTTCATGTGAAGGACCCCCAAAATTATTCGTATGTATTTGGCAACAGACCCCCCAAATTTTCACGACTTTTCAAAAATAGCAGATCTACAAGCTCGCAGCGCGGCACTCGGTGCTGCGCTGTGAGCTTGTATATCTGCTATTTTTCAATAGCTAAAGTATACAATTATTAAGGCCCCCTCCACCTTAGGCCCTAGTAACTTAATTATTCTGAATCCATTGCAAGTATTTGTTTTGCATGAAAAAAAACATTCCTTGGGCTAAAAACAGCCCCAAAAAATTATGGTTTAGTGATGAGTCATCACTTTTCATAGGTTTTTGTAGTCCGTTCATAGTTGACAAAACCACTGAGAAACGGACCTCTGCTCTTGCGGTCACGGAAGTATCGGATTCGATCCAACTACTGTACCTTCCTGCAGGCCTTCATCAAGCTGGGGAGATACGAGGAGGCCATCCAGGACTGTGAATGGTGCCCTGAAGGTAAGACCTGGCCCGGGATGTGGGGGTCAATACCTTAGCTATAGCTCATTCATCATGGTGTCATCCGATCCATGTAATCTCTCAGCATGCTGGCTATTTTATGCCCTGCTCAGCTCTGGGTCATATTAGAGACGCCATGGGTTTACATGTCCTCCTGTCCCGAGCACTGGATAGTAAATTGATACTGTAGCGTTTCATGTGTTTTTAGTGTCATCCTAATTTGGCTTGTGTTTAGTCCTTGACACTCAAGCCAAATAAAACTACTTTAGTTGAGAATGTTTCACCCTAGTTTTGAGTGATAAATATGTTCAGGGGTGGGAAACTTTAACGATAGAGAGGGCCACTATATTTCCACATTCCACATCCCTTGGCATATTGTTACTGTCGAGCAAAAACCTCTTATCACCATTAAGAGTAGCAAACATAGCTGATCTACAAGCTCAAAACACGTCGTAACATTTTGATTTAATCTCCAATGCATTTAGTTATACTTGTTAACTCCATGAACTTAAATACATAACATAAAAAAAGACTAACATTTTAGTGCTACCATACTAGTCATTGAACTTCTAATATAGAGTAATTAAAGCGGGTTTGCATGTTTGGAATTGTAACAGCTGAATATAATAATATATCAGTGTTCCGATATTAACCTGCGGGCCGCATTAAGTGAAGGTGGGGGCCGCATGTGGCCCCCCGGGCCGCCAGTTGCCCATGTATGCCCTAAACACACTGACATTTGTCTTCTTTGTGTGTTTTTCTAGCACCTTAACAGAATACATCTGTTGCAGGGGCGAAATTAGATCTTATTCTGCATGGGTTTTCAGATCAAAAGGGCCCTGTACTGCCGTGAGGGGGGCCCATAGCTTAGGAGATTAGAGACCCCTGATATATTGGAAATGACAAAATACATATCGTCGTTGTCGGGTGTACACCTCGTATCTCCAAGTTTCAAATTTGTATGTTCTTTCGCAAAGCAAAGCCCTGCTTCATCGCACAAGGCTGTCGCACAAAAATAGTGAAAACAGCAGATCTACAAGCACACAACGCCTCGCACCGCGAGGCGTTGTGTGCTTGTAGATCGGCTGTTTTCACTAGTTTAAATCATTTTTAAAATGAAAAATGCAAAACGAACGGTTTTGGAAATACAAGGTTTTCACCCGACAACGATGATATAATAGCCTATGAATTTATAATACTGTCCCCAGTAGGGGGGCCCTTGGGTTTATTAAACCCATCAACCCTATACAAATTACGCATGTGATCTGTTGCTATGCTCACGCACCTTATCTCAGGCACCGTGTGTAAACAGATCATTTGTTATTCGTTTTTCTTGCTTGATCTCCTTTACCCCCTCGCCCCACCCCCTTCTTTCTTCCCTTTCTTTCTTCTATGGAAATAACGATACGATGGGAACAATGCACTTCTGTCAACCTGTGATCTTCTGTAAACCTGTGATGTGACAACAATGAAGCTGATTGTGATTGTGTGATTGCGGCTCTTCGTTTAATTAAATTCTTTGTTATGACATTCCGAGAACACATTTTTCATAAACTCTCCTACTGAGCCAGTGCTTCGCTATGGATTAGGGGTGTAACGATACATTTGAACAGCGATACGATACGCATCACGATGCATGGTTAACGATACGATACATGAACGATATTAGTTAATTCATGGTGATACGATAGAATTTGATTCAATGATTTAAAATCGATATAGTAACTATTTAGCAAAGAAATTAAATCTGTGTAAAACGTGTAAAAAAAATCTATTATTATGGAAGTAAACGCCGTGATTATCTAGCAAATATATGGACATTATATTTCAACAGATATGGACAAACCCACCTTGACATGAACACAAGGTCAAGAGTCAAGGTGGGTGATACAAGAGTATATGGAATGGAAAAGTAATTAAACCCCTCTTTTTTTTCCTCTTAAAATTGCCAAATACAAGGCACAAATACCTACTTTCCATACAATCAATTATTTGCATTGCAAAATGATTCGATACCGATTACCGCATTTTAAAACGATACAATACGATACAAAGCCAAAACCGTACGATATTTTGCTTTTGCAAACGATATAGTAGATTGCAAATTAAAATATAGTAGATTGCAAGTTAAAATCGATTTTCCGATTCAGTTACTATATCGTTACACCCCTACAATCTATAAATCATCACCTATTCAAGTGATTTAACCCATTTGGCCTAGAATTATTGAATGCTTTAACTATTGAAAAATTTGAAAATGTGTGCAAATCTTTGAATGTGTATTTTTAAAGTGAAGGTTTGTAACTCAAATTTTGCTTCTGGGTGGTCCCTGGAACTAGATATTTTGAGATGGGGGTCCGTGGCCAAATAAATATCAGTTTGGGGGTCCTTCACATGAAAAGGTTTGAGAACCACTGACATAGTAGTCTCTCAAGAACAGACTAACTGAGCTCCAGTTAAGTGAAAAGGACCTTTTCTTTGACGATGGCTATAGCCAGATTGCTGACATAGAAACATAGGTTTTTCAAAAAAACCTTAGAAGGATTCAAAAGACACATCGGGTCAAAATTCTAATTTTCACAATTTTTCAAAAATAGCAGATCTACAAGCTCGCAGCACGGCACTCGGTGCCGCGCTGTGAGCTTGTATGTCTGCTATTTTTCAATAGTTAAAGCATAAAATAATGATACACAATGATGTGTACCCGTTAACACACACACACTCACTTGCCATCTCCTCTGTGTACCACTAGTGTAATGAAAGCTGCATTAAGGCTTACCTACACATGGGCAAAGCACATCTGGCTCTGAAAAACTATAACGAGGTAAGCATGATTACACCACCCCCGATACCTCGTTAAAGCTAATCATGTGTCATTGATTTTGACTTGAAGCTTATTAGTCCAGGCGTTTCGGGCAGGAATAGGGTGGAACCGTGCACTTATGATAGAAGCATGAAATTATGATAGAAGCATGAAATTTGGCACACAGTTAGAACATGCCATATGGAACATTTTTGGCTATAGGGCCATTGCAGATTTAGGCTTTATTGGCTTTTTATTGTTTTAATATGTAATAGCCCTAGTTGTCAAATAAAGGCTTTTTAATGCGTTCCTTGGCTCTGAGTGTGCGAGAAGAACTTCCCGATGGGACCCCATGCTCATTGCAGATTTGTCTTGGGAAACTTGTGGGAGCCAATTAAAGTTGGGCTCTCATAGACTTTACTATACAGTACAATAATACAAAAAATACATAATGCTTTAAGTAGCATGTAAGGGGTCAAACTAGGTGTTTTGGGGGATTCTGAATCCAATGCAAATTTGTTTTGCAGGAAAAACATTCCTTGGGCTAAAAACGGACCCCATAAAACTATGGTTTAGTGATGAGTCATCACTTTTCACAGTTTTGTGGCGTCCGTTTCTCGGAAAGGAATGTTTTTTCGTGCAAAACCAATGCTTGCATTGGATTCAGAATCCCGAAAAACACCTAGTTTGACCCCTCACATGCTACTTAAAGCATATTTCTTTTTTTTGTATTATTGTTCTGTATAGTAAAGTTTATGAGAGCCCAACTTTCAGGGAGGGATTAACCCCCGCGAGGGCCCCTGGCCTATCATTTCTTAGGGCCCCCCACCCCCCAGCACCATAACCCCCCCCCCCCCCCCCCCCCCTCCCGACGCGCACTACCCAGCTCGGATTTTAAGCCATGATGATCATCTGTGGGCCAAGAAAGCACCTGTAGACAACAGAGGAGGGGCCCACACATTTGATATTTGATTAACGTATACATTTAATTTGAGTAAATTGTCAAAGACCACGCGGCCCAGTTCTCCCAAGGGCCCCTGAGAGCCAAGGGCCCCTGGCAACGGCCCCACCGGCCCAATGGTTAATACAGCCCTGCCAACTTTGATTGGCTCCCACAAGTTTCCCAACACAAATCTGCGATGGCCCTATAGCCAAAAATGTTCCATATGGCATGTTCTAACTGTGTGCCAAATGTCATGCTTCTATCATAAAGTGCACGATTTTTGCCTGAAACACTCAGACTAATCTGCATTACTACTGTACAACTCTCCCCGTCTTGTCTGTTGCAGCACGCAAATACATTAACCCTGCAAGGCCCAGCGTAGCTTTTTGGAAACATATTTGACCAAAAAAAAAGAGTTAGAAATAATTAGTTTTCCTGTTCTTTTTTCACCTTAACGTAACCATTGGATCCTATTGTTAAGTATTACAATGCCATTGGCCAAGCTATTCCTCACAAAAACATAAGTAAAATGCCTGTAATGATTTTTTCTGGTGATCATTAGAATGTCTAGAACATGTACATATGTTATTATTGTGAAAAATACCCCCAAAATGCAAATTAGAGCATGATTTATGATTTATGAATTAAACCTTACAAAAACATATAAAAAAAACAAACATGACATTTTCCTCTGATTAGGACTCCTACAACACCATCTGATTTAAAAATAATAATAATAATAATTGGCCAGTAGAAATTAATTCGGACCTTGCAGGGTTAAGGCAATTTTCCCCTCTGACTTGCGATGAATTGAAAACCTAGCAGTCAGCGTGGCTGTATACTACTTCCTCAAGGGTTGTTATTGATCTTTTGAACCGCAGATCGTGAATCACGAGAGTATTAAAAAAGTTAAGTTATTCCTTCCAGCTCACTCAGTAGAAACGTGCTGCTTACTTATTGACATCTCCAAACGTTTCAGATGATGCACACGTAAAAAGTACATTTCCCGAGACAATTGCAAATTTGTAGCTACCATCCCCGGAAAATTGATTTCCTTTTACTTTTGATTACTTATGTAACATCAGTCTCCCAAACCCCTCCTTTATTTTTATTTTTTCAGTGCAGAACGTGCTATGAAAAGATACTGGATATTGAACCAGCGAGAGAGAAGATGATAAAAGGTAAAACGAACGACAAGGCATAAAATGATTTATGGTATGAAAGACTAGAATCCATCTTTATTACAGTGATTATACGCGCGCTGTCTGATTAACAGCGCTGCCTCAGTTCACAGTCACACCATTCATTCAAACATTGTTTATATTGTTTCAGGAAATAGGGTCTTCAACAGGGGGTCAGGGACCCCTAGGAGGTCCTCAGAGTTACTACAGGGGGTCGTACAAATCTCCCAATCCTTTTTATATTAACAACTTCAACCCTAGTGTCCATATTTTGAGAACTGTAGCCAAAAATGGCAGATCTACAAGCTCACAAGTAGATCGGCTATTTTCGGCAAAGAGGTTTGAGGGGGAAAAGAGCAGACTAAGTACAGAGTGAAAGGTCAAGTTTATAATGCCGGCTCAAGCGGTTAAATATCTGAAAACACAGATTGACATGAATCCAAAATACACTGATGATTGTGCTGTCAAACGATGAAACTAATATGGAATCTATGAAAAGGTTGTGGGGGTCCCTACTTCATCTCTCTCTCAACTAAGGGGTCCTTGGCCTGAAAAGGTTGAAGACCCCTGGGTTAGGGACTAACTGAGAGTAACTTTATCCACATTTATTCAGACATACCGTAGTTATTAAATGTTAACATTGAAGCTCTTCCAGCACAGAGGTAGCCTCGGAAACCCAAGTTTTTATTTTGGTGGTCGGAAAAGCACAGAGCAGAAAGGTTCACAAGATTAGAGCTCACAACATGTCAACGCGTTATGATCTTGTAGATCAGTTATTTATGGCAATTATGGCAACGGAATAGGCATGCTGGTGTTCTAACGACTTGTTATTTTTTGGAAGTCGACTCGACTCAGTAAAAAGTCGAGTTGAAGTCGACTTTATTGTTTGATGACGCCATCACGCTGTGCGTGAACGAGGGGACAACACCCGAAACCCTGTGCTCAATTCCATTGAAAAAACACAGTTGGAAAAGGAGAGAATCGTTCTTTCCTTGACAATAAGCAATCCTACTGTTTAAATGATGTACACACGACACATACACAAAAATAATGATGAAAAAATACGTTTTAGTTTGTTTTTAGTTTTTTCGATTTTCGACTTTCCCTGGTGGGAGTCGACTTGTGTAATGAAGTCGACTGAGTCGACTTGTCGACTTTGTGGTTGATGCCCACCTGCATAGAGGCCCTATCAAACGCCTTTGGAAGGATTTGGAATACGAACACCGAATGCCAGACAGGTCTATTCACAAAGTCACAGTGCGTTCCAAGGCAATGTATTATGAGCTTTGTAGCCATGATGACATGCCCACAATAGGACGGCTGAAAGTGGTTAATGGGGGTGTGTGTGACAGAGAGAGAGAGAGAGAGCTGCTATTTTGTAATTTTTTGTATTTTTAGTAGGGGTGTAACGATACATTTTAACAACGATACGATACGCAACACGATACATGGTTGAAAATACGATACAATATTGGTTCATTCATGGCGATGCGATAAGATTCGATTCAATGATTTAAAATCGATATAGTAACTATTTAGACAATAAATTAAATCTGTGTGAAATGTGTCAATAGTGCATGTTTTTAAGGGATAAAATGTATTATTATGGATATAAATAAGTAAACACTGTGATTCTCTAGCAAATACATGGACATTATATTTCCAACACATATGGACAAACCTGCACCTTGACATGAACACAGAGATTACACACATTTATCGATAGACCAAGAGAATGGAAAAGTAATTAAACCCCTCTTTTTAATTTTCCTTCTTAAAATTGCCAAATACAAGGCACAAATACTTAGTTTCCATACTATCAATTATTTGCACTGCAAAACAATTCGATACAGAGTAGGCCTATCTGCATTGTAAAACGATACCGATACAAAGCCAAAACGTTACGATATATGCTTTTGCATATCGATATAGTAGATCATTGCAAATTAAAATCGATTTTTCGATTCAGTTACTATATCGTTACACCCCTAATTTTTTAGAGAAGTTTGGAAAAGCATTCAGTGATAATGGACATCCCCAAACCAGTGTCAGCGAGGCTAGTTTGGTGTTGCTTTTGTGGCAGAAAGCAAATCACAGGCCCCCCAACATGCTCCTCTATAATGACATGGCTCTTCACCAGTTGGAACATGGCACATGGTGTAATTTTCCATCCAATTTGGCCAATTGCTTCCACAAATGACTCCTAGCTTTGAAGTACTTTATTCTTTTTTTGACCAGAGCATCCTTCTATCTATCATCTTCTGTCCTGCTCTTCTACAGTGGTGGAAAGCAACTGTGTGTTTTCTCAATTACTAAGTGCAATTTCTAGATACCTTTAAGCTAGCCTTACTGACTTTGTAAAGATTTTGGACAGATTTGGAAAGATTTCTTAAAGACGTATACCCTCTCACATTATAAGATTTGAAAAAGACTTTCCAAAAACATTATGATGATTTTTCAAAGATTTCAGTTGTTAGATGTGAGATGCCTCTAAAGATGTTGTAAAGACTGGTTCACGATTCCCTTTTATTTGCTGAAATAGGCCTATTATAGCCTTGTGTCCTATGATTCCTCTGACTAGCACAGAGTGGTGTAAAGTAATTTACTTAAGTACAATTGAGGTATTTGTACTTTACTATTTCCAGTTTTCAGTACTTTTACTTCTACTCCACTACTGAGTAAAATATTGTACTTTTACTCCACTACATTTATGTGAAAACTTTAGTTACTAGTTACTTTGCAGATATAAATTATATAATATTATAAAACATTAACTACTTTAGCCCTATTGGGCTAAATGAAAATAGCCGATCTACAAGCTCACAACGCGTTGCATCGCGTTGCATCGCAGTATACTTGAGTAAAACATGTGACACAGTGCACACACACCGAGCTCCGCCCTCCTCCCTCAGCCCTCTCTTATCTCGTTCTCTCCTCTTCATAGACTAGCCGGCGCAGATTGATCCTGTCAACTTATCATCAACTTTGAATGTTTGGAAATGGAATAATGCACTATTATGATACGCGATGAAATAACTAATAAAGGGGCTGTCGTAGCCGCACCAACAGCTACTAGTGGCGACCAGGCTGGCAGCTCAGCGTCTTGTTCAATGAATGGCTTTTGGCTCAATATAGCGTTCTGTTTTGGTGGTCATTGTAGTAAATTGTACTCATTCAGACCCAGCCCCGATTTGTGAAAATATCGAACCAGTTTGATATTCTCGTAAATTATTCGGGGTCTCATGTCGGGGTAAAAATCGAGTCGGACCACTACCTCACACTTAACGATTGAGTAACGAATGAATCACGGGAGCGCGCCACCACTCGTCTTGATTTTATTACGACTGATAAATCTTTTCAAAGTTGTTAGATGTAAGAGGGCCTTTACTGTACTCGAGGATTTTCACTTTCCTCTTCCCAACCCGGTTTCCTGTTCAAGAGCTGACCTTTGTTTTTGAGCTAATAGAGCCTGCCTGCTTGCTCAGGGGATAAATGTAATCTTGACCATCAGGTCAATATTTGAGTCAGATCCTGTGTCTATAGGTGAGTCTCAATAGAAGAGCAGGGAGACAAAATACAACCCACTCCAACTGTATAAGGACCTCTTAGTTGAGAGAGAGATGAAGCAGGGTCCCCATAGTCTTTTCATAGATTTATCTTTTGACAGCACAATCATCAGTGTATTTTGGATTCATGTCAATTTGTGTTTTCAGATATTTACCACTTGAGCCTTCATTACCTAATAAATGTGACCTTTTACTCTGTACTTAGACTGCTCTTTTACCTTTTCCCCTCTACACCAAACCTCTTTGCCGAAAATAGCCGATCTATAAGCTCACAACGCCTCACAGCGCGAGGCGTTGTGAGCTTGTAGATCTGCTATTTTTGGCTACAGTTTTCAGAATATGGACACTAGTGTTCAAGTGGTTAATATAAAAAAGGAGACAACAACTTTCTATCACTCAAAGATTTGGAGGACCCCCTGCAGTAACTCTGAGGACCCCCAAGGGGTCCCGGACCCCCTGTTGAAGACCCCTGGTAGAAGTCATATTGTATAAATACTCTACCAGATTGGACAAAATGTAGACGTAACATTTTAAGAAAACAATCTTAGTATGATCTTCCACCATGCACTGTTTCAATCCAATCAGCAATCAGTTTGCCTCCACCATTACGCCTTGCTTTGTGGTTCCGTTTTTACTTTCTTTTTGAGCGGGGGTGAGCCGCTCCTCTGATTGGGTATGTCAGTTTGTGGATGGTGGGTGGATGGTGTGGATGCGTATCAGGACAATACCTAAAATGACCACACACACTCACACACACGTTAAGGGAGGGGCGCTATTGAGCAGGCCAGGCACACTCAGACACACACACACACACACACACACACACACACACACACACACACACACACACACACACACACACACACACACACACACACACACCCCCTCTAATGCCTGGGTGACCTACAGTACCTTCAAGTGCCACTGTTGAGCAACCTTACAATGCATGTATTTTACCCATATACCTCAACCCCTGCGGGGCTGCTCCACTCACCCAGCGGAGCACAGCCTCCACCGCTCAGTTCACACGGGTGTGATTTTTTTAAACCAGAGCACCTGCTGCGCACTTCTATCTATAATCATCTGCAGTTCTGCTCTCCTCTCTCTCTCTGATGTGTGGAGGTTGGGTTCATCTAAGGTGTCTCTGTGGGGGGACACTATGTACCGCTGTTAAACACTCAGCTAATCCCAAAACCACTTTTCCTCCCAGCAGAGCTTCTCTTCTGTCTGACTCCTTAATTCCCTCTCTTTTACAGCACTATTTTCTTTTTTTTTAAGTTTTTGCCTTTATTGATAGGACAGTAGACTGACAGGAAATGGGGAGAGAGATGGGGAATGACATGCGGCAAAGGTCGTCCGGAATCCGGATCGGGAATCGAACCGGCAACGCCGCGGTAACCATGCCTATGTGGCGGTGCCCATGTGGTATGCGCCTTGACCAGTAGGCCACCGGACGCCCTTTTACAGCACTATTATCCCAGACAGTGGGTTGTGGCAGGACAATTTTTTATAGGCCACAAGTTAATATATCCCCTCTTTTTCAGTTTCCTACATAAAAAAAATACATATATATATAATAATGCAATTATTTTTTTTAAAGATTAAAAGAAAATCACAACTTTAGATCAATTAACTCTTTCCATGCCACAGAGGTAGATTGACGAGAATCATTGATTAGGCAATCAGGCCACAGACGTAGGTTGACGAGAAAAGTACTTAACAGAAAGTACCCCTAGCTGACACTCTTCCCCACCCTGTGACAAAGTTTGGGACTTCTAACTTATTTAGAAAAAAAAAGATTACATTTTCAATTCACACCAACCACACTTCTCAATTCTTACACATCCTCAAAACCAGCTCTGCTACTTCACAAGGAGCAAAACAGACAACAGAGCCATGCTGCAGTACCGCCGCTCTGTTCAGCCAGAGAAAAACAGACACACACACACACACACACACACACACACACACACACACACACACACCACACACACACACACACACACACACACACACACACACACACACACACACACACACACACACACACACACACACCCTCTAATGCCTGGGTGACCTACAGTACCTTCAAGTGCCACTGTTGAGCAACCTTACAATGCATGTATTTTACCCATATACCTCAACCCCTGCGGGGCTGCTCCACTCACCCAGCGGAGCACAGCCTCCACCGCTCAGTTCACACGGGTGTGATTTTTTAAAACCAGAGCACCTGCTGCGCACTTCTATCTATAATCATCTGCAGTTCTGCTCTCCTCTCTCTCTCTGATGTGTGGAGGTTGGGTTCATCTAAGGTGTCTCTGTGGGGGGACACTATGTACCGCTGTTAAACACTCAGCTAATCCCAAAACCACTTTTCCTCCCAGCAGAGCTTCTCTTCTGTCTGACTCCTTAATTCCCTCTCTTTTACAGCACTATTTTTTTTTTAAGTTTTTGCCTTTATTGATAGGACAGTAGACTGACAGGAAATGGGGAGAGAGATGGGGAATGACATGCGGCAAAGGTCGTCCGGAATCCGGATCGGGAATCGAACCGGCAACGCCGCGGCAACCATGCCTATGTGGCGGTGCCCATGTGGTATGCGCCTTGACCAGTAGGCCACCGGACGCCCTTTTACAGCACTATTATCCCAGACAGTGGGTTGTGGCAGGACAATTTTTTATAGGCCACAAGTTAATATATCCCCTCTTTTTCAGTTTCCTACATAAAAAAAAAAATATATATATATATAATAATGCAATTTTTTTTTTAGAGGTAGATTGACGAGAATCATTGATTAGGCAATCAGGCCACAGACGTAGGTTGACGAGAAAAGTACTTAACAGAAAGTACCCCTAGCTGACACTCTTCCCCACCCTGTGACAAAGTTTGGGACTTCTAACTTATTTAGAAAAAAAAAGATTACATTTTCAATTCACACCAACCACACTTCTCAATTCTCACACATCCTCAAAACCAGCTCTGCTACTTCACAAGGAGCAAAACAGACAACAGAGCCATGCTGCAGTACCGCCGCTCTGTTCAGCCAGAGAAAAACAGACACACCCCCCCCCCCCGCACACACACACACATGCACACACACACACACACACACACACACACACACACACACACACACACACACACACACACACACACACACACACACACACACACACACACACACACACACCTTTTAGAGGAGATGTGTTACAGATGAGGAAACAAAGAAAGAAAGTATTCCACAGGGCCATTTAGCATTTAGCCTGGGGAGTGTAATCCATTCCAAATGTGCACACGATCGAGTCTAGTTCCTCGCTAATGTCGAACACAATCGGCCCCTTGCGGGACACCTCCGCCGTCAGGAACACTTCTTACCTTTTGTGAACATCCTATCAAAAAAGTAAAAGTCCTATGCGG
Organism: Nannobrachium achirus; assembly: GCF_963921795.1. Lineage (NCBI taxonomy): Eukaryota > Metazoa > Chordata > Actinopteri > Myctophiformes > Myctophidae > Nannobrachium > Nannobrachium achirus. The sequence goes on along the minus strand of NC_137817.1, from coordinate 63,185,895 downwards.
GTCTCTCATCTGTTTACTTCTCAATTTATATTTTCAATTAAAAAAGAAACACTAAAGTTTAAGAAGTACTGAAAATAGCTCAGGACGTGTCACAACGTGGCACTTCGTGCCACGTTGTGAGCTTGCACGTAGATCTGCTATTTTCACTAATAACTTTGGTTCTTGACTTATAAGACGCTTGGTGAACCACTGCTTTGACAGAATACCTGAGCCAGGCCGCTAGGTGAGAGAGGGCCGTGTCGGTGGCCCTGCTGCTGGAGAAGATGTCCAGAGGGGGATGGCAGACGCCCACCTACTATTGTGGAGGAGTGGAACTTCTGTCACGGGCCATCGCTGACTGTGAGTGCCAGTGGTGTAAAGCCACCAGCTTCGACTGCTCTCTTCGCATTCAATCCGACTTTTTCACCATTTCTCAGACGTTTGAATGCAGAGAGTATCCACTGGGTATCCACGGAGGAGTATCCACGGTATCCTGTTCTCCGTGCACTTTGAAGTACGCATGCGCCGATATCTCTCGCCTTGAATATTATTCCCCTCAGGGGAATCGAACCCAAACCGTGGGTTTGTTGCATCCGTGCTCTACTGACTGAGCTAATGAACGGATGATGTGACTCCTTTTTTGTGCATTTATCTTTGACGTGGATAGTGGGGTAGATGTGGATAGTGAGGGACTGAATATTTACTATTCTGTCCATAACGGCACATAACTCGGTAACGCGGCTGAGTGGGATTGGGCGCCGTTCCCACCGCTCGTCGCGGCAACTCGGCTCGCTAGCGCTCGCCTCGGTGGCGACTCACGGGGGTCATCGGCGCCCAATACCGCGCCGCTCCGTCGGGGTCTGTGGCGTGGAGCGTTACAGCGGGGAACAGAGAATACTTGGCATCTGGTTCGAGGCTGGGATTCACCTCAGGTTTTATTTTTGCGCTCCTCTGAGGTTGACCACTAGATGTCGACATTTTACTACTAATATCTCTGCATTGGTGAGATATTGGATACTGGATATCCAAGTATCCTTGGATACCTCTGCATTGAAGAGTCTGAAAGCACGTGAATATTTCGCATTAAGTGCGTTGATATCATTCGAAACAGGTGGTAAAGCACTGTTTCCCAAACAGACCGATTTTTATGGGTCACAACTCAAGTGAAAATCCCATTTTCTTTTCCTACAAAAAATTCAATTATATATTTCAAAAGATGGAAAATCTTTTGAAATCTATCATTTTATAAATGATAAAATTATTGATACTTTTACTTAAGTAAAACATAAGAGTGCTTTTTACACCACAGGTGAGTGCTCTGTTTGTTGGGACACCTGTCTTTCCTAAAAAACAGTGGTTCTCAAACCTTTTCATGTCCAGGACACAAAAGGCATTTATTGTTCTTTTACTCCACTACGGTTATTTGAAAACTTTAGTTAGGCCTACTAGTTACTTTGTAGATTCTGATTATTTTTACAAAACCACTTCAGACCTACTATATGTACTGTATACGTTGGCAATTTGAAAATAGACGATCTACAATTGTAGATTGTCTATTTTCAAAAGATTTGATTCTATTCTGATAACTTGTGAAACCTGTAACCTCTATACCTTCTACTTTTGGTACTTTAAGTTTATTATGATGCAGATAATACTTTTGTACTTTTATTCAAGTGCATTTTGAAACAGGACTTTTACTTGTAACAGAGTATTTCTATATTGCAGCATTGATACTTTTACTTAATGTGAGGACTTCTTGCATCATTGATGGCACTCCTGCACTCAGGGGCGTCACAAGGGGTAGGAAAGTGGGACTGAGTTACTAGGGCCCAAGGTGGAGGGGCCCTAGTAACTTTAGCTATTGAAAAATAGCAGATATACAAGCTCACTGCGCGGCACCGAGTGCCGCGCTGCGAGCTTGTAGATCTGCTATTTTTGAAAAGTCGTGAAAATGTGCGCAAATCTTTGAATATATGTATTTTTTTTAAGTGAACATTTGTAACTCAAATTTTGCTTCTGGGGGGGGGGTCCCTGGAACTAAATATTTTGAGATGGGCGGGGGTCCTTTACATGAAAAAGTTTGAGCATCACTGACATGGAAACATAGGTTTCTTGGCACACATTTTCACGATTTTTCAAAAATAGCAGATCTACAAGCTCGCAGTGCGGCACTCGGTGCCGCGCTGTGAGCTTGTATATCTGCTATTTTTCAATAGTGAACATTCATGGGGGGCCCGCAGTGAATCCTTGTACCCAGGGCCCAGAATTTGGTGTGACACCCCTGCCTGCACTCACTCACCTCAGTGAGTCCTTGGTTACTTTGTGCCATTGAAAGGGCATCTGACACCTTGAAGGCCTTGCAGCCAGGTGCCGATCGATATTTCTTCAAGTGCAAACCCTGCTTTACGGCGTGAATGTCACAGAATGTCACAGCTCAGAGACGGAGACAGACTTGACCAGGGCTTCCTGCAACTATTGATCCTTTTCTTGGCGATTATTGTATCGATTACTTCTTGGATTAAATATAATACTTGATATTATATATACATACACTAATAATAATCAACACTGGGGAAAAACAAACTGTTTTTTTTTTTATAATCCACTTAAAGGACAACATGATATAATTGGTCCTCACTATTGCTGATGATAATTGCGACCGTCAGGTTGCAGTTATCAAAACCTCCACCGGCTGTCTGTCTGTTCCTCCGTCTGTCCGTCACGTCACGTCACACTTTTGGCCCTACTCTTATCTCCGGCACCGTTGCCCCTATCCATGCCAAACTTTTCACACACACTCCTTGGCTGGCAAACCACAACCCCTGATTTCTCACATGCACCTCTTCTAGCGCCACCATGAGGTTGCTTTTTGCAGACAACATACATGCGACCTGACGGTCGCTTATCTCCTGATTAGGTCTTACTGGTATGGTAAAAATAAAATAAAATAAATCTCAGTCTGTGTCTCAGAGGAGGGCCGTGGACATCAGTGTCATCGTACTCTAGGCAGTTTTTTTTTCACTCTTTTTTTCCAATGTTTTTGAGTGGTGCAAACCTTGTCATTTTGTGTGTATTAGCATGTTCACTTGAATGCTTCTGCACCCAGCAGGAGGGCAAATAGCGACATCTGCTGGGCCACTAATGGGAACTTTAGGCAATTTGGTTCTTCCATGAGAGCTTCTATTTCAACAGCTCTCCCTTATAGACTAGAGCACTGCAGATGTGCTAGGCATGTTGTATTAACATACTCTACCATATCATTAAAATAAGATTCCAGATTGCAGCTGTCATGCCCTAAAGCCCTGCTACTCTATGAATTATTAATAAACTGCATAGTTAATGCTGGTCTGCAGGGCATCAACCACCTTCTGTTCCATAGTAAGTTCAACCTGTCAGAACATTAGATAGCTAAATCTGTGTGAGTAAGCGCAGGCCTTTCTGCAAGGTTATATGACCATGCAGTTCCCTGAGACCACTTCACTCCACCAGCTGGCAGTGGTAGAAGAAACCACAATGTAGAGATAAATAGTCAGAAACAATCAAAGTTTGGTATTCAAAGCTCCCTTGAGTAACATGTATAAAAGTATTGGCGTCAAAGTATACTTAAAGTAGACTATCCAAAGTAAAAGTAAAGTACTCATTACATAAAAATCCATCGAAAATACCATATCTACAAGCTCACAACGTTTAAGTATAGGGCTGAAGTGGTTAACGTATGTTTTGTAATAATAGTCTTAAAGTAACTAAACTAAAAATGTCCAAATAATTATACTGGAGTAAAACTTACAAATTGCCTCTGAGATGGAGTGGAGTTGAAGTAAAAGTATAGAAAGCTCCGTCTCATTTCACTGGTTTTTAATGCACCACAGCTGTTTGCACTCAATATCCTTTTCCTGATGAGATAAAAGTCCTAGCTGTGTCCTACTCAAACAGCAATGTATTTGCAGGAGGTGCTCTACTGGAATGGCTCAAGTTAGAAATTCACATCTATCTCAGAAAACCTTTTCGAGTTTCTTTTTTTTCTTCTTCTTTTTTTCAAAATGTTCCAAAATAGTAGATATAGAGGATATGCGCGTGACATCATCATCACACCCGGGAGTTATGTGGAAACGCCTACTGAGTGGCAAAAACGGGGGGCTCTCTCCATTCCGACATGTCGCCACTCCGACAGTGACTTCTTATTGTCGGAGTGGCAACACTTCCATAGAGGTTAAGGTTAGGGTTAGGGTAAGAGATAGGGTTAGTGTCTGTCGGAAAGGAGACATGTCGGAATGGAGAGATGCACCCGGCAAAAACTACTTTCTGGCCTTCACAGCCCATACATCCATACAGAAAAGTCTTATCTGATTGCATTAAATTACGTTAAACAACGTTAAACTCACTTTGCCAGACGATTTGCCATTCACTTCATGCATGCGCATACCCTCTATACAAGCTTGTGAGCTTATTTTTTGAGAACCACTCACTTTAAACCACTATCTAAAGCCTAACAGTTTTCTGGAGAAGAAAAAATATATATATATGTTGCAACTGTATAGGATATAGTAGCTAAGTGGTTACACATCTTATTCTAAATGGAGGTGTCACCTAAACCTAACCTAAACCCTAACCTCAGTGGGGGTATTTCTGAATAGGGATGTTTCTAAGTAGGGGTGTTTCTGAATAGAGGTCTGCCCCCAAAATCTATAATGACACTGTTGCTTTCCTGGGTTTTAATAGGTTAACTTTTATCTCAATTGAGCACCTGGTCTCTCTCTCTCTCTCTCTCTCGCTCTCTCTCTCTCTCTCTCTCTCTCTCTCTCTCTCTCTCTCCTATTTTTACAAGGTCTCTCTCCACTGGACAGCAGCAAACTGTAACAACAGCCTGTGGGCACTCGGCCCACAGGTTTTGGAATCGCTGATTTATTCCATTCTCGCAGGCTGCCCTTGACATATGAGTCAGGCTGGATGTTACAGAACAGAACAGACGGCTGTGTTGTGTCTGGGCCAGCAGTGCCTGCTGGTGAACACTGTTGCCATGTGTGCTAATAATAAGCAACTTTGTTGCTCGTTTTCCCCCGTAAATTTGCTTGTAAACATTGGTAGTTTTGGGTTGCAGTTTCTTTTGGAGCTTGTTTCTAAAGTGCGGTTGCCATGGGCTTGTTTCGTAAATGTTATTTAAACCTAGTGGTTCTCAAATATTTTTATTTTAAGGGCCACCCAGTTTACAGTTTACAGTTTAGGCATTTAGCAGACGCTTTTAATCCAAAGCGACTTACAATAAGCAGATACAAAACATCACAAGATAATATGTCAGTACATCAACAGCAATATAACAAGTGCAAATGGATATCTATCTAGAAAAAAACACAATATAATCAAAGTTCTAAAAAACCTAAAAACAAATGCTAACTATCTTCATGTATGGCCATTGATTTTCTGTAGTGCTAAGGGTTTAGGTGGAGTCTGAAGAGGTGAGTCTTCAGTCCACGGCGAAAGCTAGCGAGTGAGTCCGTTGTTCTAAGTGCGACAGGGAGTTTATTCCACAACTTGGGGGCCAGGAGGGCAAACTGTCTCGGACGAGTGGATTTTTGCCCTGGAGTTTTTAGTGAGGGTTCTGTCAGCATCCCTGTGTTGGCTGATCTAAGTGAACGGGTGGGGGTGTAGGCGTTGATCAGGTCTTGGAGGTATGGAGGAGCCATACCTTTGGCTGCTTTGAAGGTCAGCATCAGTGTTTTGTATTCAGTGCGGGCCGCAACCGGGAGCCAGTGGAGGCTGCGGAGAAGGGGAGAGACATGTGAGAACTTAGGCTGGTTGAAGACCTGTCATGCCGCGGCGTTTTGGATCAGTTGGAGAGGTTTAAGTGCACATGCCGGGAGACCAGTGAGGAGAGAGTTACAATAGTCAAGTTTTGATATGACAGATGTCTGAATGAGGAGCTGGGCTGCCTCCTGGGTGAGGAAGGGTCTGATTTTACGGATGTTGTAGAGTGTGAACCTACAGGATCGGGTGACTGATGCAATGTGTGCCTTGAATGATAGCTGGCTGTCCAGGACCACACCAAGGTTTCTAGCAGTAGGAACTGAAGTCACCAATGCATTATCTATGGAAATAGTGAGATCTTGCATGGGGCAAGACTTGGCTGGGAAGAAGAGTAGCTCCGTCTTGTCCGGGTTCAGCTTGAGGTGGTGGGCTGACATCCACTGTGAGATGTCGGCCAAACATGCTGCAATGCGTTCTTCCACCTGGGTGGCAGAAGGGGGGAAGGACAAAAACAGTTGAGTGTCATCAGCATAGCAGTGATAGGATAGATTGTGAGCAGAGATTACAGTACCAAGGGATTTGGTGTACAGGGAGAAAAGCAGAGGGCCAAGTACGGATCCCTGGGGGACTCCCGTTTGGAGGATTCGGGAGGATGACAGCAAACCTTTCCACGAGACCTGGTAGGTCCGGTCCGACAGGTAGGAGGAGAACCACTTTAGTGCCGTCCCGGTGATGCCTAGGTCAACAAGGGTGTCCAGGAGGAGCTGGTGATTCACTGTGTCGAATGCCGCTGATAGATCCAGAAAATCAATATGTATTTGCCACTCGAAACTGGTAACAGTAAACTTAACTCTTTTACTGCTTCGAACGTTAGCGCTTGTCCCAATTCTGACGTTGGCGCAAAGCCAATACGAACGTTCGTTCTTTTACCTTGTTTGAGCACTGTAAAAAACATCTCCGTAATGCTGCTCTCAAATTTCCACCACACGTAAACATCAATGGAGTCCCAAATCACTTCCTGGCTGTAGTCTGTGGACCTGATCTAGAAAATGCATTTCTACGCTCTGAACGACGAAAGAGGGGAGGGCCATTTCACATTCATTCCTTGCATAAAGCTTCCCCCTGCTGTCAGTTTGGCTACAGTACAGATATACAGTATGTGTCCATTGAAAACAATTTGGTTTGGAAATAATCCATAGATAATTGTCTATAACACCGCAAAGGTAAGCTACTTTTTGATGGCACCAGCACAAATAAATAAATAATAAATATGGCAGTAGAACTGTTAACTTAACCTTATCCCCTCCTGACCCTTCTATTGTACCTTTTATTTTTGCATCATGTTTTTTTCACGGCTATCTTTTCTTTCTACATAGTACTGTGTTCTATCTGTTTGTCATTCAATGTTATAACAGTTTAAAAAAAGGATCTCAATGTAAATAAGCCTTGTGCTTTCCTGAGTGTATCCTTTTAGTTGACCGTGTACCAGAACTGTACTGTCATGAAACTGTACCTTTTCCTATGTACACTTGTAATAAATACTTCAGTCAATCTATCAATCAATGTCCGGCCAAAAGAGGCTCTCCTGCATTGGCCACAGAAGCGGGGCGTGGTTATAAGCACAAGTGGTTTTTGATTTCGTTTGTCGCGGTTAAATGATAAAGTGCTCACGATGTGGTCTAATATAGTGGCTTGTTTTCATAGACCCGGTTACTTATATTTCTCTCGCACGGAAAGATCTGGCAGCAGCGATGATGATGATGTACTGTACCACAGCAGCGTTGTGGAGGGATCAGTTCTCTGTGACACTATCTGCCCCTCTCTCCTCTGTACCACAGGTACCCGGGGCCAGGTGCTGTTCACTGCTCTCTGACACTATCTGCTCCTCTCTCCTCTGTACCACAGGTACCCGGGGCCAGGTGCTGTTCAGACTGCACAATGGCTTCAGTGTCATCGGTGACAATGACACAGTGACCAGGTAAAGGACACCTGGGAGGAGACAGCTGATTGATGAACCCACTCATTGATAGGCCAGCACAGAGAGAGAGAGAGAGAGAGAGAGAGAGAGAGAGAGAAAGAGAGAGAGAGAGAGAGTGAGAGTGTGTGTGCAGGGGTGTCGCACCAAATTCTGGGCCCTGGGTACTTTAACTATTGAAAAATAGCAGATCTACAAGCTCACAGCGCGAAACAAAGTGCCGCGCTGCAAGGATCTGCTATTTTTGAAAAATCATGAAAATGTGTGCAAATCTTCATTTCATACCCTTCTAAGGTTTTTTAAAACACCTCTGTTTCTATGTCAGTGGTGCTCAAACCTTTTCATGTGAAGGACTCCCAAAATGATATGTATTTGGCCACGGACCAACATCTCAAAATGTTTAGTTCCAGGGACCCCCCAGAAGCGAAATTTGAGTTACAAATGTTCGCTTAAAAAATACATTATATTCAATGATTTGCACAAATTTTCACGACTTTTCAAAAATAGCAAATCAACAAGCTTGCAGCGTGGCACTCGGTGCCACGCTGTGAGCTTGTATATCTGCTATTTTTCAATAGCTAAAGTATAATAATTAAGGCCCCTCCACCTTGGGCCCTAGTAACTCAGTCCCAATCCCCCTCCTCCCCCTTGTGAAGCCCCTGGGTGTGTATCTCTCTGTCTTTATCGCTGTCTCTCTCTCGCTTTCTCTCTCAGTCTGTCTGTCTTTCCCTCTCTGTCTATTTCCCCCCCTTCTCTCTGTCTCTCTCTTACTAAATGTTGCCTCAGAAAGGATTCACTGTAGCAGAGTGTCGGGTGAGCCTGCCTGCCTGCCGTGGGTCTTTAGTACTGGATAAAGGGCGGGAGTTTTGCACGACAACAACAAGCAAATAATGAGTCCCTGGTGTCAGATTAGTAAGGTTATTATTAACTCACCACCAGTCACCACACACATGCTACCATTCATCAGTGTTGTCACACAGCCACCGTATGCTGTGTGGGGCCACTGGCTAAGAACAGCTCAGTACTCAAACCTTTTCTATGTCAAGGACCCCCCCACATTGTCACATACAAGGTGTGGTGGATGAGACTGACGATGGTCCGGCCAGCAATGAGCACTGATTCCCCGACAGCCAACAGCCAACACAGGGATGCTGACAGAACCCTTGCTAAAAACCTCAGGACAAAAATCCACTCGTCCTAGACAATTTGCCCTCCTGGCCCCCAAACTGTGGAATAAACTCCCTGTCGCACTTAGAACTACAGACTCACTCCCTTGCTTCCACCGTGGACTGAAGACTCACCTCTTCAGACTCCACCTTAACCCATAGCACTCCCCTTCCCTCGATGACCATACATGAAGCTAGATAGCATTTTTAGGTTTTAGAAATGTTTTTTTACTGATTAGGTGTGTGGTCTACCTATGTTATTGTTTTTCTAGATTGATTTTCCTATGCATTGTTATATTGTTGTTGATGTACTGACATATTATCTTGCTTATTATATGTAAGTCGTACTGATAACTACCTCCTTCTCTGGCCTCCTGAAAGTTGAGTTTTCGGGGCAATTTTCAAAATAGCTTGTTTTGTTTTCTTGACAATTTCCACCTAATAATAAAGTAAGTAAGTGACATGCCCAAAATAACTGAAAGTGAAAGTGTCTGAGTAACCGTGTTGGTTTGTTTGTCCCCACAGCTGTTTGTTACAGAGATCAAAGGAGCCCGCTTCCCGTGAGCTGTGTGCCTCTGTTCTCAGATTGTGGAGGGTGATTTGCAATGGAAATGGTTCGTAGGCATTTGAGTCACATTATCCTTTCCTTTTCCCTTCAAAGAGTTGACAGCAATATTAAGAAAAATGTTAAATGTGTCAAACACGTTAAGTTATTCCATCATCTTGTTCACGGCCTGCCAGCCAAAGCATTCCATTATTAAATCATAAACCCGCTCTGTGGGCTTCACCACGGAAAATAAATGTCTGGAATATGGTTACAAATGTGCCCACTTATTGCCTACTGTAATATCTCGCCGACACGGCTGTCAAAAGTTTCATGTAATCACTGAAACCCTATGTGCTTGTAGATCAGCTATTTAACACCGAATGTTAACCTGTGGTTAAGCTTACACCAAATAAGACCCAAAGATTACTAAGTAATGTATCCTTCCCACAAGCGTAATTTGTATAGGGTTGATGGGTTTAATAAACCCAAGGGCCCCCCTACTGGTGGTGACAGTATTATAAATTCATAGGCTATTATATCGTCGTTGTCGGGTGAAAACCTTGTATGTTCAAAACTGTTCGTTTTGCATTTTTTATTTTAAAAATGATTTAAACTTGTGAAAACAGCCGATCTACAAGCACACAACGCCTCGCGGTGCGAGGCGTTGTGTGCTTGTAGATCTGCTGTTTTCACTACTTTTGTGCGACGGCCTTGTACGATGAAGCAGGGCTTTGTTTTGCGAAAGAACGTACACATTTGAAACTTGGAGATACGAGGTTTACACCCGACAACGACGATGTATTTTGTCATTTCCAATATATTAGGGGTCTCTAATCTCCTAATCTATGGGCCCCCCTCACAGCATGTACAGGGCGCTTTTGATCTGAAAACCCATGCAGAATAAGATCTAATTTCGCCCCTGATCCTTCCATGGAAATATCGCTGTTGTTGGGCAGAAACCTCTTATTTCCATATTTTAACTTACAATTAAAGTTGCATGCAGGGGTGTCGCACCAAATTCTGGGCCCTGGGTACAAGGATTCACTGCGGGCCCCCCATGAATAGGGGGAGGGGGTTTAACCCATTTAGACTGGGAACGACGTATTACGCTTTATTTTGTGCTTTAACTATTGAAAAATAGCAGATATAAAAACACACAGTGCGGCACCGAGTGGTGCGCTGCGAGCTTGTAGATCTGCTATTTTTGAAAAATCGTGAACATTTGTGCAAGTCTTTGAATATTTCAAATCCTACATCCATGCCTATGTGGCAGTGCCTAAGTGGTATGCGCCCAGACCAGTAGGCCAGCAGGTGCCCCAAAATCAAGGATTTTTGCCCGTATAATCAATGATTTTAGTCCGCAAAATCAAGGATTTTTGCCCGTATAATCAATGATTTTAGGCCGCATAATCAAGGATTTTTGCCCTCATTTTTCTGGAGGGTCTAAATAGAAGTTATACTATGGAGATAAGAGGTCACTGCCTGACAGACAGCAACGATAAACTTTTCTTACCCTACGATGTCTTGCCCTTTTCCGCCTATCAGATGAAAACCAGAAGATGCTGATGGCGTTCCCGGTCCACAACCAGTGTGTTGTTGACTTGTTAACATCAGAGGACGTCGCTGTGCAGAGCGAATGCCTGGCGCTGCTGTGTTTGTACTCCCAGACGCCCCACGGGAGGCGTCTGACCACCCACAACTTAAATCTGCACACGTAAGAGATGTCAGAATGTTGTTATCGCTTTGTACTTCAGCAGGGCAAAAGCAGAGTGTAGCAGAATGTTTCTGCCTGTTTATTTTATTTTTTACCCATGGAGACCTGAGGCCGATTAAAAGAAAATGTCTTCTAAATCCTAAAGGCCTGTCTATACTTCGACCGAAATGTTCGGTGAGTTGTGTTTTCCGACGTGCAAATTTCCGAACTCTCGTTCGATCTAATGCTTTTCAGAAGTCGCGAGGGACAATTATATGGTCGAAAAGAACCTTTTGACCGAAATCTTCGGTATGTATGGTAAGTATGGAAAGCCCACACAGTATTCGGAAATACTTGTGTTGCTATATAATATCAATGGTGCTCAAAACCTTTTCACGTCAGGGACCCCCGAAATTATACGTACAGTATTTGGCCGCCAACCCCCACCCATCTAAAATATTTAGGTTCAGGGACCCCCAGATAAGAAGCAAAGATTTGAGTTAAAAACTGTTCGCAAAATAGATTTTGCCAAAATTTCGGAATCTTTCAAAAATAGCAGATCTACAAACTCATAACGCAGCATGCGATGCTTTCCTGGATTGAATGGGTTAATATGTGTATAGGGTGGATTTTCTTGGGAGTGGGGTCATGCATGTGTTATGGTCAGTGCAGATATGTTTTATCCATGCTCCATGGTCATTAATTTGTTACGGTCACTGCAGATATGTTTGCTTCTGGTCCGACTGATTCAATATGCATTTCCTTTTGGGAGATGGAGACTCTCTGATGTGTTTGATATTCATGTTTGATGTAAAGTCACATCTGACTATACTGTGTACGTCTAAAGTTAAATAGCCTCCTGTGCTTACCATGCAGATACAGAATGCAACCACTCTAGAATTATGAATATTAGATTTCTTTTTTTTTAATATATCTAAGCATTGCCCCTCTCTCTGTTTAGACCAGGGGTCTTCAACAGGGGGTCCGGGACCCCTAGGGGGTCTCAACGCCTCGAGCTCTCAACGCCTCGAGAGCTTGCAGATCGGCTATTTTTGGCAAATACGTTTGGTGAAAGGTCAAGTTTACTAAGTATCGAGGATTTATGATTTTAAGTGGTTAAGTGTCAAACAAGTCTATGAATCTATCTATGAAATCGATGAGAATCTCCATCACACATTTATACAATACATGGGGGTCCCTGCTTCATCTCTCACTCTGCTCTCTCAGGCCCTTGGCCTGAAAACGTTGAAGACCCCTGGTTTAGACTAATGATAGGCGCTAGGTTTACCTATGACACTAAGATAACTATTTCTATGCATTTGATGTATTGCCTGGTGTTCCTTGCTTTCTAAGAGCGTCTGCTAAATGCTTAACCCATTTAGAACGGGTACACATTTTGTGTATCATTATTTTATGATTTAAACCCTCTAAGGCCCACGGTTGTAATATTACAACGTTTGTATTTTATCCAAAAAAAGGTTTAAATCATTTTATTTTAGCTCCCCCTACCACCTAAACATCACCATTGGATTCTATTGTTTAGTATTACAATGCCATTGGCCACAATATTTGCATATAAATACCCCCCACAGGGGCTGACATTCACACCCGCCACACCCGCTGACATTCCAGAGTTTTGACGAACAACATCTCACTTTTTCATGGAAGCTATTCCTCACAAAAACATAAGTAATATGCCTGTACTATTTTTTTTGGTGATCATTAGAATGTCTAGAACATGTACATAGGTTATTATTGTGAAAAATATCCCCCATATGTAAATTAGAGCATGATTTATGATTTTTGATTTATGGCTATAAAACCTTACAAAAACATTTTTTTGAAAAAAACATTACATTTTCCTCTTAATAGGACTCCTACAACACCATCTGATTTTTTTAAATTTTTTATTTCAAGTATTTCTATATTCGGGCCTTAGAGGGTTAACTATTGAAAAATAGCAGATATACAAGCTCACAGCGCGGCACCGAGTGCCACGCTGCGAGCTTGTAGATCTGCTATTTTTGAAAAATTGTGAAAATTAGAATTTTGACCCGATTCTATAAGTGTCTTTTGAATCCTTCTAAGGTTTTTTGAAAAACCCAATGTTTCTATGTCAGCAATCTGGCCAGCCATCGTCAAAGAAAAGGTCCTTTTCACTTGAATGGAGCTCAGTTGGTCTGTTCTTGAGAGACTACTATGTCAGTGGTTCTCATACTTTTTCATGTGAAGGACCCCCAAAATTATATTTATTTGGCCACGGCACGGACCCCCATCTCAAAATATTTAGTTCCAGGGACCACCCAGAAGCAAAATTTTAGTTACAAACATTCGCTTTGAAAATACATATAGTCAAAGATTTGCACACATTTTCACGACTTTTTCAAAAATAGCAGATCTACAAGCTCGCAGTGCGGCACTCGGTGCCGCGCTGTGAGCTTGTATATCTGCTATTTTTTAAAGCATTCAATAATCATAGGCCTAAATGCTTAAATTGTAAATTGGTCTCCTGCAGGTTGGTGGGAAACCTAATGGCCCGCATCTCAAAGCCAGACAAGCACAGGGAGACCACAGCAGCACTGACTGTTGTGCAGAACCTTGCCACAGACCAAAGGTATTTCACATACAATCAGTCAGGGGTGTCACAAGGGGGGTAAAAGTGGGACAGGGTTACTAGAGCCCAAGGTGGAGGGGCCTTAATTATTTTATCCACGAGTTTCCAACGCCCCATAGTGCATTGCGCAGACGCTGTACCGAGCTTCCGGCACCGCAGCCGAGTGTGATTTACAAGCTCACAACAGGCTGCATCTGCGACGCGACGTGAGCTTGTATGTCTGCTGTTAAACCGGAAGTGTGGTCCAAATAATCTCCAGTCGCCTCCAGCAAACTCCCGCGGAAAGAGGTGGATACTTTAGCTATTGAAAAATAGCAGATATACAAGCTCACTGTAGTAGATCTGCTATTTTTGAAAAGTCATGAAAATGTGCACAAATCTTTGAATATGTGTCTTTTTCAAGCGAACATTTGTAACTCAAATTTTGCTTCTGGGGGGTCCCTGGAACGAAATGTTTGGAGATGGGGGTCTGTGGCCAAATACATATAATTTTGGGGGTCCTTCACATGAATCAGTTTGAGCACCACTGAGATAGAAACTTAGGTTTTTCAAAAAACCTTAGAAGGATTTGAAAAATTCAAAGACTTGCACACATTTTCACTTTTTCTTCAAAAATAGCAGATCTACGAGCTGTGAGCTTGTTTATCTGCTATTTTTCAATAGTTAAATCACAAAATAATGCGTTCCCAGCCTAAATGGGTTAAACACCCTCCCCCTATGAAGTACATTCATGGGGGGCCCGCAGTGAAAACCCAGGGCCCAGAATCTGGTGCGACACCCCTGCATACAGTCCCAGGCAGAATCTTTTCTCCCCCTGGATAACAGTCAAGAAAATTGATGGACGTTATTGCTGTGTGAGAACATTCTTTTCAGATTCTCAGCAGTTTTCAGAGTGCTGTATGTATCCCACCAGACAGTCAATTAAACTGCCATACAGCCATGTATGAAATACGTATAGTTTAATGTTTCCACGCGGGCCGAGAGATAGTGCAGCATTCTCTATAAATCAACATGCTGGTATGCTCTCAGACATGAAGTCAATAAGCCGTCCCTCACAAATACATTTCATGCCATATTGGATTATAAACTGGTAAGTTAGTGGTAACACAAAAAAGTGAATGTATATACAGGTACGCAGGGACGTGCTGGCCATTGGGAAAAGCGGGACAACTCCCGAACGGCAGGTTAATTCCCGGCCTGGCCATTAGGAAAAAATATATAGATTTAAGCCGTAAATAGAACGTTCAAGCTAAGATTAGAACACAGTTCAGAGAAAATGCTCTCTTTTTTTTTTTTATATAATTTTTATCCCACAATTTTGTAACCCATTTTTTCACCCAGTGCTAATTGCCTATGTAATCCTGGGCTCTGCTCTCCCTCTGCCGCGCCTGGGGAGACAACGGACTGACCTCATGCTTCCTTCTATGCATG
The DNA here is from genome assembly GCF_963921795.1 of Nannobrachium achirus. Lineage (NCBI taxonomy): Eukaryota > Metazoa > Chordata > Actinopteri > Myctophiformes > Myctophidae > Nannobrachium > Nannobrachium achirus. The sequence goes on along the minus strand of NC_137817.1, from coordinate 63,170,748 downwards.
AGGAGTCCAAGTTGCTTCTTTTCACCTGACAGTGGAGATTTCCCTGGTTTGGACGTAGCGCGTGGAAGGAACACGTTATTCCAACCAGTTCCTTTCCCCTCCATCAGGCGCCCCGGCTGGCCAGGGGGAGGCATTATTGAGACCAGGATTACGTGCATGTTTTTGTGAGGGTATCAACCCTAGGAGACACGGGGAGAACATGCAAACTCCACACAGAAAGGCCCTATCGCCAACCCCACCTAGGGTGTGGGCGCTGATGACGCGGAGGAGGAACACGCCGCCAGCGCCCACAGCGTCCCCTGGCGGGAATCGAACCCAGGACCTTCTAGCTGTGAGGCGAAGCGCTAACCACTGCGCCACCGTGCCCCCTCGAGAAAATGCTCTCTAAAGATGTGACTTTGTAATGGATTCGGCGGCGCGATGCGGCGGCGTTGCCCGATTACGGGCCGGTGGAAAGGGCTTTCGGTCGGCGGCCTAGATTTTAAATTTAGAGCAAGGCTTGGTGCGGCCTCGGATTATTTTATTCATTTTATTAAAAAAGCCGGACTAGTTCGGGATAGGCACACTGGAATATGTCGCACCGCCGACAGTGAACATTCAGTGAACATGGGGGGGGGGGGGTATAAACTTTATTTTAAACCATTTTCAATGGAATAAATCGTCGGACCATCTAAAATGGCTCGTTGGAAAGCGCTGGACGATCCAGGACCACCCACGTTGGTCCAAGCAGCTCAGGGTGAGTAAAAAAAAAAAAAAAAAAAAAAGTTTTTTGCCGAAGAAAAGCCGAACTTGTTCGGGATAGGCACTGGATGAGTTAATATAGTGTATAGTTTAATATATGTGTGTGTGTGTGTTTGTGTGTATTTTTTAAATATAATGATTCAATTAATCAAAAAAGTAATCGATAGAATAATCACTCTTGAACTCTTGAATAACTTGACGTTTTGGTACATTAATCAAACTAATTCACATTAAAAAAACAGTAGACTTTCTAATTACCTACTGCTGTGGTGTCTTGATAGTCACCATTTTGGAGACTGCCTAAAAGTCCTCACTTAATCCTGCTGCTTATGTAAACAAAAGCCATATGAACGTGACAATTAATGTAAACGTTCTGCTCTAATTTATTCAAAGCAATGTTTAAACTTTGGCAGACCCTTGGGGTTGTGATCTACAATCTCACGACGAGTGCATTGTTGCGACCGTCAGGTCGCAGTTACTATCAAAACCTCCGCCGGCTGTCAGTCAGTCAGTCAGTCTGTCAGTCTGTCCGTCACGTGACACTTTTCCCCTACTCATATCTCCGCCACCGTTGCCCCGATCCATGCCAAACTTCGCACACACACTCCTTGGCTGCCAAACCACAACCTCATTTCTCACATGGCCCTCTTCTAGCGCCACCATGAGGCCGATTCTTGCAAAACAAATCTTTGGACACTGCCCCTACAGATGTTGCCCTAAAATCACACAAAGCGGTACAGAGCCTTCTAAAGTTTGTGTATGTGACCTGACGGTCGCTTATCTCCCGATTAAGGAGTCTTACTGGTGATATACAAGCTCACACACACTGAGAATGATCTATCTTGAGAACTATTTTCAGTGCTTGACACGATGCACAACCAAGTACAAGTCAGACATAAGGAGGAAAACGAGGCCAATGCAGAACTTTCCAGCGTCACTGACCACAGTGTGCATCCAAAAGTGTACAGTATGTGATGACAGAACTGTGTCATGAAATCAGGACTAGTCTTAAAGTATGTACTTTTCCTCACCAATCCTCTGAGGAAGCTACAGTACCAATGTGTCCCAATGCAGCACATGGACGAGGGGACACGTTTCTAACTTCAGAGCAGTGGTTCCCAAACAATGGGCTCTAGACCAGTGGTTATCAAAATTTTTCATGTCAAGGACCCCCAAATGGACACTTATTAGCCGGCAGACCCCCATTTGACAGTAAGTAAGTAGCCTTAACCAGCGATTCCCGAGCCATGTGGCCCATGTAGGTCATGTGAGCCTACATAGACATAGAAAGGTAGACGCCTCCTTCGGCTAGGGGGCGTATTCATTGAGCAACTAAGGGAATCTTCATCGCTTCCGTGTTCATTGCTTCCGCGTGCGTCACACATACGGAAGTCAGAAAGCCAATCAGAGGCAGGTGGGGGCTGGTCTTTACGTATGCAGCCTGTAAGAACAGCTGAGCCGCGCAACATCGGAACTGGCTCTGTTGAATTGAATTGTAGTCCTTGGATACGTCCCGGAAAAGACACGCTGTGATTGGCCAGTAATCACTTTGACTGACAGCGTTCCCTTAGTTTTTCCAGGAAGTCCGGACTAGAACTTTTGCACATCGCTCCAATTAACTGCAGAGGCGAACGAGGCATCTAGCTCTTTATATCTGTGGGAGCATATACATACAGTAGGGGAGAATGGGGTAAGATGAACCACTTTTCGCTTACCGGTAAGTTGCCCTGGAAGCAAGAAAAGGTGAGATGGCAGTACAATCAAAACATCTAGACATTTCAGGATGATAGAAGCTATCATTTGAAATTATGAGTAAGCATCTATAACAAAGGGCCATACAAATATTAGTTATTAAAAAGTGGTCATGTGGCTCGACTTGTTTAGGGGTAAGTTGATTCAAGTCAATGGGTAAGTTGACCCACATGATATTCTAAACTTTAACAGTTTAAATTTGAACAAATAATGTGTTTACATATCAGAAATAATTAAATGTAATAACACATTTCCCTTTTGCAAATAGTCTTATTTATTTTCTTACGGTTATTTAAACGATATAAAACCAATTAAATAAACTTTGTTATTCAGAACCTTTTAATATTTGCAATTATTAATCTTAAATGAGCGTATTCATCAAAATGAAAGATCATTCAGCATAATTTGAGTAGCAAAGCAAAAAGAAGTGATTCATATTAGGATAATTGGCTCAATTTACATCTTTACATGTATTTAAACCTGTTTTCATACGGTTTCATGACAGCAATGACAGTGTTTTAAGTGGTGTGGGGAGGGGGTGCATTAAGGTGGTGATGGGGGGGGGGGGGGGTCCTACTGGAAGCCTTATGTCTTCTTTCAATATCTTTTGGGGCGTTAGTTCGTCTTTCTCTGGTGTTGTTGGCGTAACTTCCATGATGTTTTCAAATGTTTTCTTAAATTATAGACGCAGAACAAGAATATGCCACTCGAATCAGCTGGGTTGGGCTGAAAATACTGAATTTCCCTCGCAGGAGTAAATAGGTATCTATTGAATGACTGTCTGTGCGAGTGTGTTTCTGTTATTGAATGACTCTGTGCGAGTGTGTTTCTGTTATTGAATGACTCTGTCTGTGCGAGTGTGTTTCTGTTATTGAATGACTCTGTCTGTACGAGTGTGTTTCTGTTATTGAATGACTGTCTGTGCGAGTGTGTTTCTGTTATTGAATGACTCTGTGCGAGTGTGTTTCTGTTATTGAATGACTGTCTGTGCGAGTGTGTTTCTGTTATTGAATGACTCTGTGCGAGTGTGTTTCTGTTATTGAATGACTCTGTGCGAGTGTGTTTCTGTTATTGAATGACTCTGTGCGAGTGTGTTTCTGTTATTGAATGACTGTCTGTGCGAGTGTGTTTCTGTTATTGAATGACTCTGTGCGAGTGTGTTTCTGTTATTGAATGACTCTGTCTGTGCAAGTGTGTTTCTGTTATTGAATGACTCTGTCTGTGCGAGTGTGTTTCTGTTATTGAATGACTCTGTGCGAGTGTGTTTCTGTTATTGAATGACTCTGTCTGTGCGAGTGTGTTTCTGTTATTGAATGACTCTGTGCGAGTGTGTTTCTGTTATTGAATGACTCTGTCTGTACGAGTGTGTTTCTGTTATTGAATGACTGTCTGTGCGAGTGTGTTTCTGTTATTGAATGACTCTGTCTGTGCAAGTGTGTTTCTGTTATTGAATGACTCTGTGCGAGTGTGTTTCTGTTATTGAATGACTGTCTGTGTGAGTGTGTTTCTGTTATTGAATGACTCTGTGCGAGTGTGTTTCTGTTATTGAATGACTGTCTGTGTGAGTGTGTTTCTGTTATTGAATGACTCTGTCTGTGTGAGTGTGTTTCTGTTATTGAATGACTCTGTGTGAGTGTGTTTCTGTTATTGAATGACTCTGTGTGAGTGTGTTTCTGTTATTGAATGACTGTCTGTGCGAGTGTGTTTCTGTTATTGAATGACTCGGGCTACACGAAATGTGGATAACACTATATATGGAGATAGTCCAGTCCATCATGTCATATGGGACTACCGTCATAGACAGTAGCCAAAAGAGAAGGATACACAAGACTAAGAAAGACAAAAAAAGGAGGAGGAGGATAAAGATACCAAAAGGAGAGAGAAGAAAGGGTGGATGAGGTACAATGTGTCTCAGAAAAGAAAAGGAGGTGGCAACGGGGGCGGCTAGATAAAGTTATTAGGCCTGGATCCGACTTTAAGTCGACGCACAGGATTCCAGAAGTGTAGCGCTTATTCGCTCTTGTATCAAACTGGTACTCGAAACGTTCTTAGAATTTAATATATATTTTCTAAAGTAAATATGGGGGCGGCTGTGAAAAAAGAGAAGAATAAAAAAGAAAAAAAGGAGGAGGAGGATAAAGAAACCAAAAGGAGAGAGAAGAAATGGTGGATGAGGTACAACGTGCGGTATCCTCCTTGTCAAGCTCGACGTTGGTCATTTGGACCTATACATGGAGAAATGGAGCGAACCTGTTTGGCCTAAACATGGAGATGTGGTACAGAATGACTCATATATGGGCAGAAAAAGTGCCCATATACCTCGACCTCGCCCTTTAGGGCGAGGTCGCATGTCACCCTGAGGTCGCATTCCACCCTCAGGTGTCTTACTAGTAATAATAATACTCTAAAAAAAGGTGTAAATAATAGTAAGAAAAAAAAGGAGTGCAAAAGGAAAAGAAAAGAGCATCCTCAGATGTACATGTGCAACAGGTTTGGCATATTCTATACGCCACAACATACATATTAACATAGTACTTTATCTAGGATAATATCAATTTCAAAGGCAGAAAAAGCATAACATCAAATACAAAGGCAGAAAAAAAAGGGTGGGGGGAGCATGGGGGCTGCGCTATAAAAGTTGCAAGACGCACTTGAACGCAGTCAACACACACGCTCCACGATTGAAATAGCCTCCTAAATAATATGTACGTCCATTCATTCATAACCCACACAACATACAGTGATGGACGCTGCGTTTTGTCGTCGCACCGAATTGCAACCGAAACTCTGTAACAGGACTGTAGGGACGAAAAAGAAAAGCCAAACGCAGTTCTACCAGCCAACAAAAGAATCCGGTTGATTATAGATAGATAGATAGATAGCCCATTTCATTACTACAGCGTTGAATAATCTCTCTCTCTCTGTAGAATTTGGATTTCATCAGAGATCAATCAGTGTGTGAAATGTCACATGTATTATACTGTATAGACTAATTGAATCCACAGACACAGCAAACAGGGCAGCGCTCTGTGGATAGTCTATATCCGTATACGGTAGTGATGCGCGGGTCAGGTTTTTTTCATAACCCGCACGGCCCACAGCCCGCATGGAACGTAACCCGCTCGCCCGCGCTGCAGAACAATATACAAATCAACAAATCTGCCCGCCCCGCAACCCGCATTTAAAAAAAAGATGGTATATCATCTCCACAATAGCTCATCTTTATATACGGCTCTTCTAAGTACCCAAAGTCGCTTTACAGAAAGGTTTACAGTACGCACAATATTGTCATAGGCTAAATAAACAAACGAGTTGTTCAAATTCTGGGTTTAGCCTATATTTGACAGCATAAAGACGTTCATTCTCTCTACATCGCGGGGGCATCGTCGGGGTAAGAACTTCAAACAGACAGCAAAAGACGGACAATATTAAATCCTGTTGGTTAATGATTAATCACCAGATTGGAGAGATGGGAGCGACTCGAGGTGAGCGTGGTTGGTTCATTCCGTATAAAAATCCGTCTCACTAGCGTTTCAAATCGTATCCGTTGACTGGCTGGTTATATAACTCAACCGACACAAAGTAGGCTTATTTATAAACGGACTTGTGTGGATTGATGTGACCAAAAAGTTGATTCATAAAAGTTAATGAATAATAAAATACCTCCACCGTGTCAGAGCAACACACTGTCCTTAGTGAATACAACAGGCTGCCTACAGTATGATATTATGTATGGGTTGTGTGTGTAATGATATTGTTCAGTAAACATGGTATTAAGGGCCTGTGTGTTTGTATGTCCCTTGATGGGATTGGGAGCGGGGCTGTAGAGTATCTGATAATCCAAAAAGGGGTTTTGTAGCAGTCCAGTCATGGCTGCTGCAATGTCTGGATGTCTTATCTACAGTAGACATGCAGTGAGTGTCAGCAGATTCCTGACAAGCCTTTTCTTATCAGCCCAATAAAAGGTACAAGGTTCAGAGTGACTTGTCTTTATGAACCAACCAGAAAGGAGCTCTCATCTCATGTGACCTCTGAGGACATAAAGCCAAACTACACTCAATCTGTTAGTCAGTTAGTCATACAGACTTACAGACAGACAGTCGTTCTAAAATGGCGCAGCAGGGAGTAGAAGTGGATCAGGATCAGTTATGTTGTTCTATCTGTCTGGATCTCCTGAAGGATCCAGTGACTGTTCCCTGTGGACACAGCTACTGCAGGAGGTGTATCGAGGGCTTCTGGGAGCAGGATGATCAGAGAGGGAGGTTCAGCTGTCCACAGTGCAGACAAACCTTCATCCCAAGACCTGTTCTGAAGAAGACCACCATGTTGGCTGGAGTGGTGGAGAGCCTGAAGAAGACAGGTGAGACCGTTAAGTTATCCTGTAAATACTGTCTGTTAGACAAATAGAGATGAAATGTCTTAGTAAAAAACATTAAAGGGTTTATTCAGAGAAAATATCTTACACGTGTCAGACATTATTAGTGATAGCTTACAGATTTCTTCAGAAGTTTAAACAGCGAGTACAGAAATGTAAACTGTGGTTCATCCTCCTCATGACTTCATTGCCATCACAGCTGTACGTCTGTCTATCTTGTGACCAGGGACGTGCTGGCCATTGGGAAAAGCGGGGCAACTCCCGAACGGCTGGTTCATTCCCGGCTGGTCCAGGCCAGCCATTAGGAAAAAAATAAAAATAAAATGTCGGCCTTCGTTCCATTTTGGGGGCTGGGCGGCCAACAAAGTAAATCGTCACTGTCGGGCAGAAACCTCGTATCTCCAAGTTTCAAATTTGTAAATTTTTTCGCAAAGCAAAGCCCTGCTTCATCATACAAGGCCGTCGCACAAAAGTAGTAAAAACAGCCGATCTACAAGCACACAAGGCCTCACGGTGCAAGGTGTTGTGTGCTTGTAGATCTGCTGTTTTCACTAATTTAGTACATTTTATAGATGATAAATACAAAACGAACGGGACATATGCTATAAATATATAGCCTAGTTCCAGACCCTGAATCGCTAGCCACACCCCTTTAATTTTTTTGTTTCGCCGATTCAGGTCTAGAATCGTTCTCAATGAGGAGGCCTGCCTCGGTTGAAAATCCAAACGGGCGAATCAGCGTCGTGAATCAGCGTCTTGTGATCAGCGTGGGTGGGGGTTTCCCAGAACTCATCTGTGTTTCCAAGTACACCAGCGCCGCCGCCGTACCGTACCGCACATCGTGTCGCGGTAAAATGCGGTAAATTGCGGTAAAATGCGATCGTATCGATCTTGCTATGAAACACCAGTAGCAGGCATGTTATGTTGTGTTTGATTACTAGTTCGTATAGTGCTCCTATTCTGACTGTTTCTTTGGTTGGCAAGTAGCACTAGCAAGCAACAGGTTAGCCACTCCCCCTACACACACATGCGCATGCAGCGCCTGTGTGTGTGTGTGTGTGTGTGTGTGTGTGTGTGCGTTCGTTCGTTCGTTCTTGTACATACGCATGCAGGACCTGTGTATGTGTGTGCGTGTGCCCCTTGTTGTCTTTCCCTTGTCTCTCCCTTGTTTCTCCCTCTCTCCTCTCTCTCTCTCATGGCTCTTTAGCCTTTGTAAAGTGTCTTGAGATAACTTGTTATGATTTGACACTTTAATAAAATTGAATTGAATTGAATTGAATTGAATAGCCACTAGCCAGCCAGGCACACATAACAACACTATGTCATGTGTTGGTCGGTGAACCAATCGCTGAACAGTGCCTCATTGGGGAACCCTCATGTTTTTCTAGATTGATATTCCTTCCTATGCATTGTTATATTGTTGTTGATGTAGGCCTGCTGCCATATTATCTTGCTTATTATATTGATGTATTACCTGCTCATTGTAAGTAGCTTTGGATTAAAAGCGTCTGTTAAATGCCTAAACTGTAAATTGTAAATTGTACGTCTCAATCTATCAACAGGACTCCAAGATGCTCCTCCTGATCACTGCTATGCTGGACCTGGAGATGTGGCCTGTGATGTCTGCACTGGGAGGAGACTGAAAGCTGTGAAGACTTGTCTTCAGTGTCTGGTGTCTTACTGTGACCCTCACCTCCAGCCTCACTATCAGTCTGCTGCCTTTAAGAAACACAAGCTGGTCAAAGCCTCCAGCCAGCTTCAGGAGAACATCTGCTCTCGTCACGACGAGGTGAAGAAGGTTTTCTGTCGCACCGATCGCCAGTTAATCTGCTCTCTGTGCTCCATGGACGAACACAAAGGTCACGACACCATCTCGGCTGTGGCAGAACGGACTGAGAGACAGAAAGAGCTCGGTCCGAGTCTGCAGAACATCCAGCAGAGAATCCAGGAGAGAGAGAAAGACGTGAAGGTGCTTCAGCAGGAGGTGGAGTCCATCAAGCACTGTGCTGACAGAGCAGTGGAGGACAGTGACACCATCTTCACTGAGCTCATCTCTTCCATGGAGAGAAGAGGATCTGAGGTGAGGCAGCAGATCAGAGAGCAGCAGGAACGTCAAGTGAGCGGCGCTGAAGAAGTGAGGAGGCGAGTGGAGCAGGAGCTCTCTGAACTGAGGAGGAGACATGCTGAGCTGCAGCAGCTGTCACTCACAGAGGATCACATCCACTTTCTACAGCGTTTCACCTCCTCTCTCTCAAGGACCAGTGAATCTACACACCCAGTCAGCAGCCACGTCCGTCCTCTTAGATACTTTGAAGATGTGACCGCGGCCGTGTCCAAGATGAGGGACAAGCTAGAGGACGTTCTCACAGAGGAAGGGACAAACGTCTCAGAGACAGTGAACAGAATGGATGTTTTACTGTCAACACCACCAGAGCCCAAGACCAGAGCTGAGTTCTTACAATATTCATGTCCAATCACACTGGATCCAAACACAGCTCATCAAGAACTGTCTCTGTCTAAAGGGAACAGGAAAGTAACACGGATGGACAAACCACAATCATATCCTGATCACCCAGAGAGATTCACTGCATATGTTCAGGTTCTGAGTAGAGAGGCTCTGACTGGACGCTGTTACTGGGAGGCAGAGTGGAGTGGACACTTGGTTTATATAGCAGTCTCATATAAAGATATCAGCAGAACAGGGTCTGGTTCTGAATGTGGATTTGGATTGAATGATAAATCATGGTCTTTACCGTGTACCAAACAAGGTCATCAGTTCATACACAGAGTCAGTGGACCTCCCCTCCCAGGCTGTGTCTCCTCCAGAGTAGGAGTGTACATGGACCACGGTGCAGGTACTCTGTCCTTCTACAGAGTGTCTGCAGACACCATGACTCTCTTTCACACAGAACACACCACCTTCACACACAACCTCCATGCTGGACTTGGGATGTATTCTTTGTCATCTGGAGACACTGTTGAGTTGTGTGACCTCAAGTAGATCACTCTGGTGTTTAGTCTCTCATGTCAGGAGTCAGGAATCGTTTCTTTATTATTTCATTGTTTTTCTCTCAGCCTGCTTTGTGAGCTTGTAGATCAGCTATTTTTGCTATGGGGTCGTATGATGGAATATAATAGGGTCTTAAAGTGGTTAATAATCTATTTTAATATGTTGTTTTCTTGTATTCATACACCTTCTTGATTTGTCTTGTTATGATGTATTCATTACTTTATGGATTTGATATTCCATGTGAAAATATAGATTTTATTTGTCCATATTTTCTTATTCTCAAAACAACGGTTGTTTGTTTGTTTTCCTGTTGTTTTGAGTTATTGTGGGTTTATTTTCTATACAGAGGTTAGATGTGTATTTACAGTTAAACACCAGGTTTATGTTCTGCTAAAATATCATCATCCTTTTTAAATGCACTCCAAAGACACTCCACGCATTGGAAAGGCTTCACTTCATACCACAGTCTTTGTTGTTCCACTGCCTTTACCAGTACATTAACCAGTTCAGGCCTAGGATTATTGACTGCTTTAACTATTGAAAAATAGCAGATATACAAGCTCACAGGCAGCGCGGCACCGAGTGCCGCGCTGCGAGCTTGTATTTCTGCTATTTTTTTACAAGTCTTTGAATATATCTACTTAAAAGCGAACATTTGTAAATCAAATATTTGCTTCTGGGTGGTCCCCGGAACAGCATATTTTGAGATGGGGGTCCGTGGCCAAATACCTGTAATTTTGGGGGTCCTTGACATGAAAATGTTTGAGAACAGCATGATTTAGAGGAAGGATTTAGAAGTCGGGTCAAAGATCGGGTCAAAGATATTCAAAGACTATTCAAAGGCGCTGCGAGCTTGTATATCTGCTATTTTTCTAAAGTTAAAGCATAAAGTAATGGTTAAAGTGGTTAAAATGTAACGCGACTCGGGCGCGTTCCGGGTATTTCAGAGTTAAACATCAGTGTGTGTAAATAGTGTGTATTAATGTTTTATGAGTGTACTTTATGTCTTTCTATCTGCACTGGACAGAGAGTCAGTGAATGACATGTGATTTATGCTCAGTGCTGTAAAGTAACTGAGTACATTTACTCAAGTACTGTGATTAATGGTGGAGGGTTGGTGATGATCTAAAACACTGATTCTCAGCCTGTTCAGGCCACGCCCCCCAAATTAATCATATTTGAACTGAGGACCCCCAAATTAATCATATTTGAACTGAGGACCCCCCAAATTAATCATATTTGAACTGAGGACCCCCCACACTGACAATCACAGTATTTGTTTTGTTTTAATTTGGTGGTATTAAAAAGGCATTTAAAGCTGAAAAAAAAAAACTATGTTGCACATTAAGCTAATCATTAGTGTTGCCCGATCCTGATCACGTGATCGGCCGCCGATATGGTCATTTTTATAAGATCGGAGATCGGGGAAAAAATATCGTGAAAAAAAATGTTTTTTTTTTTTTTTTTTTTTCAAACAAATATTTTCTGGGAGTAGTGAAAGTTACAGGTCAGGTGAATGCGAAACGTAAGTTTACCATAATTTTCAATCATATTCAAGGGCTTTTGTAGAAATGAGACAGACACAGAGTCCTGCAGAGGGGAGGTGATTGTGTCAGACTCTGTGTCCAGCTGGCAGCTGATGCCAATAAGTAGTAACCGCCCCTTGTTAATGGATCAAAGGAAGGCAATTATGTCTCTCTGCACTGTCAACTAGCTGCTACAGATGCATACTTTTCAAGCAGAATGGTTAATTGGTTCTAAACTTATTTTGTTTCAACTTTAAAAATGGCCAATGTTTTACCAGTTTTTATATAGTTTGTTGATTATTTTTGATGCTGTAATGGTCTATTTTATTTTATTTTTTTAGGTATTAAACAGGTTTTAAAAGTCCTTAAATCGTGACTTCACTGCCAAATTTCAAAGGCCACACCAAAGGTCCGCTGCACAATGCTTGAGAAACACTGCACTAGTAGGCCTATATCTGAATTGTCGCTGGAGTAGCAGGAACGCGGCCGTCGCCACCCGCAATGTTGTGGCCCTCGGCTTGGTACCCTAGACATAATTCGGCCCTTGGCGAAAACTAATTGGGGAACCCCGGCATACAACAACGTTTGTGACGTGTGGCTGGAGACAGTTATAGGCCTATATGTGAGTATGAAGAAGTTTACTGAGGTTTTAGACATATTTTAGTTTGTTCAACATAGGATATTTAAATGTAATATTTTGTTTTGTTTCGTTTTGTAAAAAAAAGTAATAGAATTATGTTCTTATTGCACTATTCTGCTCTTAATTTGATTTAGTTTGCATGGTTATTTTGTGGAACACTACTCATAAGCTTTGTTTTTAATTTGTTGATTCAGTGCTGCACTAAGTGATAGAATGAATAGAATTTTTTTTTCTTAATGCCTTGCCAAAAGATCGGATCGGGAAAGATCGGGATCGAATCGAAAACAATAATATTTGATCGGTATCGGATCGGGAGCAAAACAAACGTGATCGGGGCATCCCTACTAATCATCGACCCACAGTTTGTGAACCACTGCTCTAAGACAGTATAAATAAACTTGTGAATAAAGTGACATTAAAGATAAACAAAGCAAACATCTCTGATCACTGCTTTGTTCTTTATTCTAACAGTCTGTGTAGAAAGGTTGACTCAGCAACTTTTAACCTATAGTTAAATGTTCTTTATTCTAACAGTCTGTGTAGAAAGGTTGACTCAGCAACTTTTAGCCTATAGTTAAATGTTCTTTATTCTAACAGTCTGTGTAGAAAGGTTGACTCAGCAACTTTTAACCTATAGTTAAATGTTCTTTATTCTAACAGTCTGTGTAGAAAGGTTGACTCAGCAACTTTTAACCTATAGTTAAATGTTCTTTATTCTAACAGTCTGTGTAGAAAGGTTGACTCAGCAACTTTTAACCTATAGTTAAATGTTCTTTATTCTAACAGTCTGTGTAGAAAGGTTGACTCAGCAACTCTAGTTAAATGAACATACTGTACAACAAACTGTACATACTGTAGATACAGTGTTTTATTGATAATCTTCATGTCTGCTTTGTCCAGGGTGCAGAGACACAAGTCCAGGACTGCTGCAGAATACTGTGATCATATTTGTTATCAAAAATACTTCAGTTTAACCTCTTAGACTAGAGTCTCTAGACTTAGTAAAAGACCAGATTCTTTGTCAGTTTATACAACAAATCTCTCCATCAAAAATAGCAGATCTACAAGCTCACAACGCGTCACATCGTGACGCGTTGTGAGCTTGTAGATCTGCTATTTTTGGTGAATGTTCCCCTCAGAACAGGGATGCTGGGGTTCAGGTGGTTAAAATGTCTAGAATAAAAGTTATTTCCAATCTGTCCTATTTAATGGAAACTGATATTCTGTCCAGCTTTTCTTGTAACATCAAACATATAATTTACCGAATGTCTGAGTGAGTGAGTGAGTGAGTGAGTGAGTGAGTGAGTGAGTGAGTGAGTGTCTGTCTGTAACAGCGTTTCTCCTCGGTGGCTGGAGCAATTGATCTGAAATCGCATCACCATTAGCATATGAACACACCTAACATAACTGTGAAGCCCGTTTGTCACTTTCACAAATCGTATGCTGTATATTAGCATTTTTATGGTGCATCTACTATCTATTCTGCATCTAGCATGAGGCATATCTATTCTGCAGGCAACATGTTTAACCGTGTGTGTGTGTGTGTCATAGTCATAGAGTGTGTGTGTGTGTGTGTGTCATAGAGTTATAATAAGAAGGGTGTGTGTTTGCGTGCGTGTGCGCGCGTGCGCAGGCGGGGGGGTGGGGGAGGGGGTGTCTGCCTGTCTGGCCCCGTTACAGATGTTGTCCAAAAATCATGCAGATCGGTACACAGTATCTCTGTAGCCATTAACGTAACGGGTATTTCTTACATTGATGCTCCTACATATTATCATGCAAGCACCAGTTAAAGTTACTTTCCATCCCTCATCCCTCATCCCACATCCCATAACCCAGACACTGCACATCATTTCGGAGCTCATATCTTTGAACGGGTAAGGGCTAGTTTATTTTAACTTTAACCCTCTAAGGCCCAAATATAGAAATACTTGAAATAAAAAATTGAAAAAAATCTGATGGTGTTGTAGGAGTCCTAATAAGAGGAAAATGTAATGTTTTTTTTCAAAAAAATGTTTTTGTAAGGTTTTATAGCCATAAATCATAAATCATAAATCATGCTCTAATTTACATATGGGGGATATTTTTCACAATAATAACATATGTACATGTTCTAGACATTCTAATGATCACCAAAAAAATTAGGACAGGCATTTTACTTATGTTTTTGTGAGGAATAGCTTCCATGAAAAAGTGAGATGTTCGTCAAAACTCTGGAATGTCAGCGGGTGTGGCGGGTGTGAGTGTCAGCCCCTGTGGGGGGTATTTATATGAAAATATTGTGGCCAATGGCATTATAATACTAAACAATAGAATCCAATGGTGATGTTTAGGTGGTAGGGGGAGCTAAAATAAAATGATTTAAACCTTTTTTTGGGTAAAATACAAACGTTGTAATGTAATATTACAACAGTGGGCCTTAGAGGGTTAAGGGGGAAAGAGTTTTACATGTTTACATGATTTGTACATGACATCTGTACCACGTACAGTATGTGAATCACATACTGTACCACGTACAGTATGTGAATCACATACTGTACGTGGTACAGATGTGAATCACATACTGTACCACGTACAGATGTGAATCACATACTGTACGTGGTACAGTATGTGAATCACATACTGTACGTGGTACAGATGTGAATCACATACTGTACCACGTACAGATGTGAATCACATACTGTACCACGTACAGTATGTGAATCACATACTGTACCACGTACAGTATGTGAATCACAGTGTACCACCACGTACAGTATGTGAATCACATACTGTACCACGTACAGTATGTGAATCACAGTGTACCACCACGTACAGTATGTGAATCACAGTGTACCACCACGTACAGTATGTGAATCACATACTGTACCACGTACAGTATGTGAATCACAGTGGAAAAGAAACATGACATCTGTTGAGAACCAAGGAGGGCTGAACTCTACAATCACAATCCATGATCCATAATCCAAGTGTCCATAATATCCATTATAATATAGAGAATACTATAATATACCATCTGTCATAATATCCATTATAATATAGAGAATACTATAATATACCATATGTCATAATATCCATTATAATATAGAGAATACTATAATATACCATCTGTCATAATATACATTATAATATAGAGAATACTATAATATACCATCTGTCATAATATACATTATAATATAGGTATACTATAATATACCATCTTTCATAATATACATTATAATATAGAGAATACTATAATATACCATCTGTCATAATATACATTATAATATAGACAGAGAATACTATAATATACCATTTGTCATAATATACATTATAATATAGAGAATACTATAATATACCACCTGTCATAATATACATTATAATATAGAGAATACTATAATATACCATCTGTCATAATATCCATTATAATATAGAGAATACTATAATATACCATCTGTCATAATATCCATTATAATATAGAGAATACTATAATATACCATCTGTCATAATATCCATTATAATATAGAGAATACTATAATATACCATATGTCATAATATCCATTATAATAGGGAAGAGCGGGGTAAACTGAGACACTTTTTACATTTTCTCCCCTATAGGCGAACTAAAAGATATATCAGTAAAAATGTACACATTTACCAGTAATTTGGGATGTTTCCTAACAATGGAAGTTATCAGAACATATTCAAGACAAAAGGCAGAGAAAATATGATTGTTTTAAAAAAAGTGGTCTTGTGTCTCAGTTTACCCCAGGACCGGGGTAAACTGAGACAGACCAGTGAAATCAACGGGGTAAAGTGATCCACTCACTTTTTTCACTTTAAAACTACCATTAAAACACAAAAACCCAGTTAACCAGGTTAAATATGCACAACACAAAAATGTACATAGCAGAAAGTCTTTTAATAGGGTTTGTCCTGTCATTTCCACCCATGTGTCAAATAATGTGACACATGGGCAGAAAGAAAACTAAAAACCCTATAAAAGTTGATAGAAGTGTTTACCAAACTTTCCTCAGTTGATCCTAATGTAATTTCTCCTGTAGAATGCATTTCTGCAAAGTATATTGTTGTATTGTGCATAACTAATGGGATAATTAGCAAATTTAGTCCAATATGCTAATTATCTCATTAATTATGCACGACACATAAAAATATATATCAGAAATGGGTTCTACAGGGAAAATTACATAATAATCAACTGAGAAAGGTTTGGTACACCCTTTAATCAGGTTTTTACAGCTATCTCCATGTCTATCATGTTGGGATAATGTGAGATAGTGTCTCACTTTACCCCGAAGCAATTGTCTCACTTTACCCCACAGGCACATTTTGGGAAAAGTGATATATTTTATCAATTCAGGGTAATCTTCATCTAGCATCCATCACATGGATTTATAAGTTGGTATTTCATTAACATGTATGATATAAAATGTTGTCCCTGCATCAATTTGCTTTGACACAACAGTTGATTATGTGACAGCAAGAAAATGTACTTTTACATGCAAAAAACACATTTTTGTGAAAAAAGCATGTTTTCTACAGCACTATCAGGTTTCTCTCTTCATGGCAAGTGGGAAATTCAAAGGGCTTGAAAATATAATGGTCACATGACCACAAATGTGTTCCATTGCCAAGATAAATGGAGTGTCTCAGTTTACCCAGTGTCTCAGTTTACCCCGCTCTCCCCTATAGAGAATACTATAATATACCATCTGTCATAATATCCATTATAATATAGAGAATACTATAATATACCATCTGTCATAATATCCATTATAATATAGAGAATACTATAATATACCATCTGTCATAATATCCATTATAATATAGAGAATACTATAATATACCATCTGTCATAATATCCATTATAATATAGAGAATACTATAATATACCATCTGTCATAATATCCATTATAATATAGAGAATACTAAAATATACCATCTGTCATAATATCCATTATAATATAGAGAATACTATAATATACCATCTGTCATAATATCCATTATAATATAGAGAATACTATAATATACCATATGTCATAATATCCATTATAATATAGAGAATACTATAATATACCATCTGTCATAATATCCATTATAATATAGAGAATACTATAATATACCATCTGTCATAATATCCATTATAATATAGAGAATACTATAATATACCATCTGTCATAATATCCATTATAATATAGAGAATACTATAATATACCATCTGTCATAATATCCATTATAATATAGAGAATACTATAATATACCATCTGTCATAATATCCATTATAATATAGAGAATACTATAATATACCATCTGTCATAATATCCATTATAATATAGAGAATACTATAATATACCATCTGTCATAATATCCATTATAATATAGAGAATACTATAATATACCATCTGTCATAATATCCATTATAATATAGAGAATACTATAATATACCATCTGTCATAATATCCATTATAATATAGAGAATACTATAATATACCATCTGTCATAATATCCATTATAATATAGAGAATACTATAATATACCATCTGTCATAATATCCATTATAATATAGAGAATACTATAATATACCATATGTCATAATATCCATTATAATATAGAGAATACTATAATATACCATCTGTCATAATATCCATTATAATATAGAGAATACTATAATATACCATCTGTCATAATATCCATTATAATATAGAGAATACTATAATATACCATACTACATTTGCTTTGACATAAAATCATTATACCAGAAAAGTTAAAAAATAACTTTGACTGGCAAAAAAAAAAAAAAAAAAAAAAAAAGATTGTGTATAAATATGCTTCCCACTTTGCCCATGTGTCTGTCAACTCCACAGCCAGTTGGAAATGATGGTTGTGTTCTTATTATAATGGTCACATGACAACTCATGTGCATAGTTTAAGATACAGCAGGTGCTTCAACTTAGCCACAGGTTCATCTTACCCCGTTCTCCCTATATCTCCTGTTTCTGTAGCGTAAAAACAACCACTTTGAAAACCACTAACATATATCATCAATCAAATAAAAAGAAATAGCAAAACAAACAGCAATAAAAGTTTCCAACGAGAAAGAACAAGACGGAGCACAACACAAATGAAAGACAAAAGGCAAGGTTGCAACGCCAAGACACATTGTGAAGACTGATCGTAACCAATAACAAGAGGAAAACAGTTTGAGTTAACAAAGTGTCAGTTTTTTTATGGATTTGTTCCTACAGCGCGGAAAGGGAGGGAAAGCCAAATCATTCAACATCAACACAGGTTCGTATACCTGTCGGGGGTCCATTTAAAGCGAGTCTAAAACAAGAAAGTCCTCTAAAAGTCCTTATAAAACTAGAAACAAAGAGCCGGTCATAGTTCTGTATCAATTCACCTTTCAACAACTGATGGAAGTGGAGTGTTTTGCACTGTGTCTCAGCAGTAGACTGAGGGAGAGGTCAGTTGTATTCCTAGCTCAAGCCTGATCAGACACAACGCAGCTGTCAGCAGGGGCAAGGGGGAAAAATTGGACTGAGTTACTAGGGCCCAAGGTGGAGGGGCCTTAATTATTTTATACTTTAGCTATTGAAAAATGTGCTAAAGTTTAGTCGTGAAAATGTGTGCAAATCTTTGAATATAATGTATTTTTTAAGCAAACATTTGTAACTCAAATTTTGCTTCTGGGGGGTCCCTGGAACGAAATATTTTGAGATGGGGGTTGAGATACTTTTTTACTTTTACTCAAATACATTTTGAATACTGGACTTTTACTTGTAAGGGTGCCCTCACACCAAAGTACCTATGAGAGTGGAATCAGCGTTCCGCCAATGCATTTCAATGAGAGTGAAGCGGTGTCATGCCAGCAGAGGATTTCTGCAAAAAACGCTTCCTTCTCATTGAAATGCATTGGCGGAATGCGGATTCCACTCTCATAGGTATTTTGGTGTGAGGGCACCCTAACAGCGTATTTCCACATTGTGGTGTTTTAACACACAAATTGGCAAATGCGTCCCTTTAACAAGCTGGTCGTGGTGCTGAACCCTCTCATCAACACTGTGGCCTGGTCCCGGAGGTGCTCACTATCTGGGTTAGACCTTCATTGACACTCCACAACATCCAGAGGCCAGGGTCAAATAACAATAAAGGACAAGGAGACACATTCAGTATTTGGGTGAATATTTAAAAGCCTCTACCAGGGTTTCCCTAAATGGGTGCCGTGACACCCTCGGGTGCAGTGATGCCAGTCCAGGGTGCCGCAGAATAATCTGATAACATATGAAATTCATCAATATCACTTCACTATGTTTAGTAAAACAGGCCTGATTTGCACTGTACTTGATGAGTTCTTTTTCCATCTACGGCCAACTCTCCTCACCAAAAATAGCAGATCTAAAAGCTCACAACGCTTGTGAGCTTATAGATCGGTTATTTTTCTCCCCAGAATAGGGATGCTGGGGTTCAAGTGGTTACACGTCAAGTATAACGTTATTTTTAGTCTGTTATGATGGAAACGGATATTTCTCTGTGACATACAGTAGCATCTCATAGTATCGCAGGTGGAAAGATCTGCATATTTTTGTAGCGTGATATGATGTAAGATTATTAAAACTAACAGTGTGATTCAGGGGTGCCGTGGATGAAAACTAGGGATGCGCAGATCGGGATCGGGATCGGGGGAGATCGGGCCGATTTCAAAAGATCGGAATCGGGAGAAAAAGATCGGGAAACACCTTGTCTTATATATTTAAAAAATATATACCCGTAATTGCCGGACTATAAGCCGCGTCTTTTTTCCCATGTTTTGAACCCTGCGGCTTATACAACGGTGCGGCTTATATAGAGATTTTACAGCTAACGGCCAGTTAGTTAGTTTTACACTGGTCTTTAACAAGGATTTATATATAGATTTTTACAGCTAACGGCCACCTGGGGCGCTCTAGTGGGAAGCAGGAAGGACACCTGCGGCTTATAGTCAGGTGCGGCTTATATTATGTAAACATTTGTTTTTTGTTCTAAATTAAGCTGGTGCGGCTTATATTCAGGTGCGGCTTATAGTCCAGCAATTACGGTAAGCTGATGAGCTTTATTTTTAATTTGTTTTGATACAATGCTGCACTAAGTGAAAAAAGAAGCTTACATTTTAAAAAATACCTTAAAGGACAACATAAAAGCATTTTTCTTTTCTTTTTCCTTAATGCATTGCCGAAAGATCCGATCGGGAAGGATCGGGATCGAATCGGGAGCAAAATAACGTGATCGGGGCATCCCTAATGAAAACGTTATTTGCAGGGGTGACCTGAGTCAAAAAAAGTTTGAAAACCCCTGCTCTATGCAACGGGCCGATCTAAAATGGAGGGGTAGGCTCTTCCACAGCGAAGGCTCAATCACCGCTGCTTTTTTAGTTTAGTTTTGTTTTGTTTTGTTTTGTTTATATCTCGGGACATCCAGTAGCTGGAGTGTGACTCATGTGTTAGGAGATCAGCCAGACAGAGAGGAAGCCAGCTCATTATAGGGCTTTAACAAACAAATAATCTTCTTTCCCATCAGGGGTCGCCAAAGCGGATCATCTCTCACCATCTACCTCTGTTCTCTGCAGCATCCTCGGTCACTCCAGTCCCCAGCCACCTGCATATCTTCTCTCACAACATCCATAAACCTTCTTTTTGGCCATCTCTCCTCCGAATATACCCCTCATCCCACTTCTGTCCAAACTATCTCAACCTCTCTTGTTTACCCATTTAGGCCTAGAATTATTGAAGAAGTTGTGTGTGCAAATCTTCGAATATATGTATTTTTAAAGCGAACATTTGTAACTCAAATTTTGCTTCTGGGGGGGTCCCTGGAACTAAATATTTTGATACGAGGGTCTGTGGCCAAATACATATCATTTTGGGGGTCCTTCACATGAAAAGGTTTGAGAACCACTGACATAGTAGTCTCTCAAGAACAGACTAACTGAGCTCCAGTTAAGTGAAAAGGAACTTTTCTTTGACGATGGCTAGCCAGATTGCTGACATAGAAACATCGGTTTTTCAAAAAATCTTAGAATGATTCAAAAGACACTTATAGAATCGGGTGAAAATTCTTATTTTCACGATTTTTCAAAAATAGCAGATATACAAGCTTGCAGCGCGGCACTCGGTGCCGCGCTGTGAGCTTGTATATCTGCTATTTTTCAATAGTTAAAGCATAAAATGATACGCAATAATGTGTACCCGTTCTAAATGGGTTAATCCCCAAACCGTCTTACCCATGTTTGTTTTCATTATCAAAAACATTAACATAACATTAATTATAAGCTTCTTTTTATTTTTGGTGACGAGACTAGCAGCTGCATTATGAACAAGCTCTAGTATGGCTTTAGCGAGTGACTGCAGCTCAGAGCCTAGAAGATGAAACAAACACATTAATTACCATCTCAAGTTTGTGTCGGGGGAAATCAGCCTTAACCTTGGCTAAGAATCACGACTGAAGGAAACTGTTTTGAACTACTGAGCTGATCTGAAAATGTCCCAAGCTGAACAGGAAAAAACACATATCTGATCATTATACTGAACTATAATGCCAAAGCAGTGCTCAAGTTGTGATAACAGGATCCTGTGATCCACATTAGTCATGTTTCCATAAACTTATTTGAATATAGGAAGCAAATTATCATTCGAATTAGTGTAGCGCCCCCTACCTCCTTCCCCCACCGTTGTGCTTAGGGTCCTTGGGAAACGCCAGGTCGCAGAAGAGCGACACAAACAAACAACACATACACAGAGACTGAACGTGATACTGAGACAGTTTGTTATAAGTTTAGCTTGAACAAATCTTCATTTTAAGTTCTGTCGGAGGTCTTTGCACAACAGTCTGTAAAGAGCTACAGCTGAGCTGGCACATTGTGAAAACGGGAGGAATTTACACACAGAGTTCAGACGGTTTGTTTTGTGGGCTAATGCTAATACAATGGACCAGAACGTCATCATTTATTCGCATTTATTGGCTGACCCGTTTCCATTCACTATAATGCGCATTTAGTTTATTCGATAAAGACTCAAAATCGACCTCCTCCAAGCGGATAAAAGTTTTAGCGGATAATGAAAGTTTAATCTAATTTTGACATGAAAAGATTTATGCGCAAAACCCTTAATTCGCATCAACAGGCTTTATGGAAACGCAACTATTGTCACTCAAAAGCCTCTGTGAGATCACCAAAATGGCAAGACAACCAGGATAAGGTCACTAAAAAATAAAAACTTTCAAGACACCAGTCTCAGTTGCTGTGGCTTGGTTTAAAGCCAGACTGAAACTTTTCGTGAATGGCATTTTTGATTAGAAAATGACTGCAGCCAAGCATAAACAACTTCCTCCCGGTCAGACCTTTAGATAAGAGGTAACTGTAGCTGAGAGAAAGGTCTGAAATTAGATCGAACAGATGGGTCTAAGTTTCACTTGTTGATTCTGGTATTCTGGTCTCTATCCAACCCAAAGTTATACCAAAGTTCCTACCAAGATGTCTTACATTGTGGGTTTCTTCGTGTTTCTTCATATCTCCTCTACAGATTTCGCATGCGGATCAGAGATGTTTTTACAGAATGCATTGGGCTCCCTTTCGCCACCATACTGGTGAGATATAACGTTGCATCATGCACATCTTACTTTATATTACAGAACATTGCTCCTGTGTTGCCAGACACAAAATTGTTCGAATATGAATGTGTATTTATTTATGTATGAGTGTCTGCGTACATCTGTCCGTGCCTAGTATACTGTGTGTGTGTGTGTGTGTGTGTGTGTGTGTGTGTGTGTGTGTGTGTGTGTGCGTGCGTGCGTGCGTGCGTGCGTGCGTGCGTGCGTGTGTGCGTATTAGTATTCATTTTGCGGCGATGTCGCACACCGAAAGTATTGCCGATCTACAAGCTCACAACACGTCGCAGTGCAATGCTTTTTGAGCTTGTATAGGTCTGCTATTTTCCGTTTATTTTCAATGCCGTCCTAAGATATTGATGTCCTTACGAGTATAGTAATACAAACGTGTGTGTGTGTGTGTGTGTGTGTGTGTGTGTGTGTGTGTGTGTGTGTGTGTGTGTGTGTGTGCTCTCCATGTTTCAGAAAAATATAAGCACAGGCAATCAACATGTGGTTCCAGCCCTGATATCCACGGTAGGCTGTCTGGCTGAAGATGATGTAATTCGACACAACATGGCACAGTGCACCGGCGCTTGGGAAGCCTTCCTGGCTGCTATGGTAAGTGTGTGTGAAGGCCGTCTACATCATCACCAAGTTCATAACTTCAGTTCTCAAACAAAGTTCTCCCTCTCTTCAGTTGTGGAAGAAGTATGTGTCAGTTGATTCCAATTAATTTGATGGTGGAAATTCTGTTGTTGAATGGAATAACTTTAGTACTAGCAGTAGTTATATTTCTGTATAATGACATTGATTCCCTATACTGTACTGTATATGCAGTATACTGTACTTTTATATATATATATATATATATATATATATATATATATATTTTTTTTTACAGTATATAAAAAAATAAACTATGTTTTTTCAGGACAAGGACCACTTTTGCTGATAGACTAGACTAGAGAGATGAAGCAGGAACCCCCCACTACATATTGGATTAATGTTATCTTGTGTATTTTCATTTAACAACCCTCAATACTTTGTAAACTTGACCTTTGGGTTGGCACTTGGTCTCCCTCTTTTTTACCTGTACACCAAACCTCTGTCGGCGATCAACAGTACAAGCTCACAACGTGTCTCACAACGCACCACAGGCCCCAAAATAGGGATGCAAGCTGGGTCCCTGACTGAAAATAACTTTGAACTTCCAGTTTTAAATGATAGTAAATCTTTTTGTAAGTGTCCAAATAAAGCTGGTTGCACACTGCACTGCGTTGTGTTTTGGAAATCCGAACTCCTCGAAAGCATTTTTCATAAATACAAACAGGCAGCAGTGTCCAAACGTGATTGACATAACGTGAGGTTGATTTTTTTTATTTACGCGCTCCGAAATTCACTCCGATATTCGGCCCGGAAACGCAGCAGTGTGCAACAAACCTTAATTCCAAATATTATCAAGTGATCTCAAGGCACCCCTGGACACCTGTCATGGCACCCCAGGGTGCCCCGTCACCCACTTTGAAAACCCCTGAGCTAGGGGTCCCGGACCCCCTGTTGGGGCGGCATAGCTCAGGGGTAGAGAAACCATTATTAGAGCACGAAGGGTTCCCGAAGGGTTCCCAGTTCGAATCCGGGCTCCCCCTGAGTTAATGTCGAAGGGTCCTTGGGCAAGACTCCGAACCCCACATTGCTCCCGGTGAGCTGGTTGGTGCCTTGCATGGTTTCCTCCGCCACCGGTGTATGAATGTGTGCGTGAATGGGTGAATGTAATGCACAATCTATGTAAAGCGCTTTGGATAAAAGCGCTATATAAATGCACCATTTACCCTGTTGAAGACCCTTGCTGTGCTGTGTGTACTCATCATGTACTCTGTTGGTTGTCATTGCAGAGCGACTGCAGTGGCCAGGAATACAATGAGCTACTTTATCCGCTACTCGGGCTGATAATCAATGTGTCGACTGTCACCTCCCCGGCTGTTCAGGTAAACACGCATACTGATCGATGATGTTGTTACTTTGCCTGATGATGCAGGGTCACAGTTTTCTCCTGGGATCTATTCTGGGTATAACAACAACAAGTGTTTAACGTAGATGCCATATACCATCTCCTTGTTGACACAGACAACGTTAATTTTTTAAAATGCTACCTGTAAATGGACTGCATATAATATGTAATTAAGAGATTCAATGGTGGAAATTCTGTTGTTTCTGTTTTGTTTCTTACCAGCAGTTCTATTTCTGTATAAGGACATTGATTGCCTATACAGTATATATACTGTACTTAAACGTTTTTCAGGACAAGGACCCCTTAGCTGAATGGCCATTTTCGACTTGGGAAGCTATAGTATAGCTTCGATATACAGATTATTGATGTTGATGTTTTGATTGTTTCGTTTTATTGATTTTATTGAATAAGTTCTAGGTCTATATGTTTTTAGATGACCATTTCTATGCATTTGATGTATTACCTTGTGCTGTCCTTGGTTATTGTAAATCGCTCTGGATTAAGAGCATCTTCTAAATGCTTAGATTGTAAATTGTAATTGCATGAGCTTGTGGATCGTCTCTTTTCACTACTTTTGAAATTATGGATACCATCACATAATAGAAGGGAAGAATCTTACAAGGATCTAGGCAAAGGCAATAGAGATAGCTTTTCATTGAACAATTACAGTGTAATTTCCTATGTGGACATGATCGTGCGTGTGAAAATGTAATTATCTTTTTTTCTTTTCTTTTTTTGTTGTTGCTAGGAGCATGCTATCTCTCTCTGCCGTCTGTGTCTGGCCCTGCTGAATGGCAGCAACGGAGGAGTCGTCTCGGTAAAGTGTCAAACAGTCTCAAAACTCCCTGTGGATGAAACAATCGCATTACCTTTCACATGGCTTCTTCCACTGCGCTGTGGAGTAGCTGTGAACTCCAGAGGCATTATGCCAGGAGAGGCATTCCCACAGTGTCGTTCAGGGGCGTCACAAAGGGGGGGCAAGTGGGACTGAGTTACTAGGGCCCAAGGTGGAGGGGGCCTTAATTATATTATACTTTAGCTATTGAAAAATAGCAGATATACAAGCTCACAGCGCGGCACCGAGTGCCGCGCTGCAAGCTTGTAGATCTGCTATTTTTGAAAAGTCATGAAAATGTGTGCAAATCTTTTGAATGTGTTTTTTAAGCAAAATTTTTTACCTCAACATTTTATTCTGGGGGTCCCTGGAACTAAATATTTTGAGATGGGGGTCCATGGCCAAATACATATAATTTTGGGGGTCCTTCACATGAAAAAGTTTGAGCACCACTGACTTAGAAGCATAGTTAAAAAAAAAAAAAAAAACCCTTAGAAGGATTTTAAATATTGAAAGACTTGCACAAATTCTCACGATTTTTCAAAAAATAGCAGATCTACAAGCTCGCAGCACGGCACTCGAGCTGTGAGCTTGTATATCTGCTATTTTTCAATAGAAGCACAAACACGAACATTCATGGGGGGCCCGCAGTGAATCCTTATACCCAGGGCCCAGAATCTGGTGCGACGCCCCTGGCGCCGTTGCATGGGGATTATCAACAAACAGGTTTATAGACGTGCTGGTGGCTAAGTGTCTACCCAGGGGGCCGCAGGGCCCTCACAGTAAAACTCCCATACAATCAAAGTGCGGCATGATTAGCTTTGTCATTGCTCCCAGGGAAACAGCGTTTGAATCACCGTAGGCCATTAGACCAAGCAATCTGTTCCAAGTTATGGGTATGCTCATTACAAGCTTAGTTAACAACCTTAGCAGATAGATTTGCATAATATCTTTTTTCACCGTCGGTTTATTAAACTTGCTTATAGAGACTGATTCAAGTTCAAGTGTTCAAGTGCAGAACACAGCCTACGGTGCAAAATGGTAAAGGCGAGTTCAACTAACACAGGTTTTAGTTTTACTAATGCACTGCGGTGTGACGAAGGGTGAAAAGCCTGAAAGCTAACAGCAGCACTAGGGTGCAATAAAAAGTCTTTGCGACAAAAGTTTTTTCCCACAGTCCTTTTTGTTTTACATTTTAAAGATGAAGTGCCATGATTTTCCCCCCCCATGATTATCAGGTATTATGATTATACTAGAAGGAAGATTTTTTCCAATAAAGTGTACAGAATCCTGGTCTCAATAATGCCTCCCCCTGGCCAGCCAGGGTGCCTGATGGAGGGGAAAGGAACTGGTTGGAATAACGTGTTTCTTCCGTGCGCTATACGTCCATACCGGGGAAATCCCCCCTGTCAAGTGAAAAGAAACAACTTGGACTACTCATGCATTGAAGGAAGCATGAGGTCAGTCCGTTATCTCCCCAGGCGCGGCAGAAGGAGAGCAGAGCCCAGGATTACATAGCTTAGGCAATTGGCACGGGTGAAAAAAATGGGTTACAAAATCGTGGGATAAAAAAAAAAAAAAAAAAAAAGTGTACAGAATGAGTTAAAATTAGGTTTTAGGTGTCAGCCTCCAGGAAGAAACCCCAAATATACATAATTGCTCAAAACAACCACCACACCAGGGGGTCTAATGAAGTACTGTCAACCTCCTAGACACATGAAAACCAGAAAAAAGTACAAAACTATGGCACCAGCTCTTTAAGTTTTTCTTATCCACACCTTCCCAACTTGGAGTTAGGATGTGCATGTCCTTCTTTCTTTTCATGTTTAGCTTTATTAATGTGCCTTCCCTCAGGTTAATCATTAGCCCAGCGCCAGTGTATATTAAAGTTTGGAGGAGCCCGTCTGTGCGAATCATTATGGCTCATTAAAAGAACATCTCCAGGTGCTGTTAGACGTCCTAATGACTGATCTAGTGTTAGTGCGCTGCATACGTGATGTCCTCTGAAGTCCTCTGCTATCTTCCGCCCGTCTATCTACCTCGCTTCTGGCATGCTTCCTTCATTACTTCTTTTCTACCATCGCTGACATTCTCCAATATCGATATATTCTTTTACTAAAGTGTTTTTACGCAATAACTCAGCCACACACTGGCGATCAGGCCAATGACCCCTTAGTTGAGAGAGAGATGAAGCAGGGACCACCACAACCTTATCATAGATTCCATATAGTTTCATTGTTTGACTGTTGACAGCACGATCATCAGTATATTTTGGATTCATGTTAATGTGGGTTTTCAGATATTTAACCACTTGAACCGTCAATACTTCTTAGTCTGCTCTTTTCCCCCTCCAAAGCTCTTTGCCAAAAATAGCCGATCTACAAGCTCACAACAAGCTCACAACGCCTCGTGAGCTTGTAGATCGTCTATTTTTGCCTCAAGTTCTCAGAATATGGATGCTAGGGTTCAAGTGGTTAATATAAAAAAACAAGTTTCTATCGCTCAAAGATTTGGACGACCCCCTGTGGTAACTCTGAGGACCCCCTGTTGAAGACCCCTGTATTAATATATTATGGCCCTAATAAATAAGTTGTGGTCTAGCTCCAGGGAGGCTCAAGCCAGCAGCCATGCTCAGACAGCAGCAGGAGAGCTCACAGGCAAGCAGGATAAGCACACACACACACTCTCTGACAGCCTGTTTGTAAACAACATATTACACTTCAATTGAGAAATAGACCATGCAGTTGCTCGATCTTGATTGCGACCGTAGGTCGCATTTACTACCAAAACCTCCACCGGCTGTCTGTGCGTCAGTCAGTCAGTCCGTCAGTCCGTCAGTCACACTTTTGCCCTGCTCATATCTCCGCAACCGTTGACCCGATCCATGCCAGATTTTGCACACAGACTCCTTGACTGCCAAACTACAACCTCCAAGGACCCCCGGAGCCCCAGGGACCCCCGGGTCCCTGGGGGACCCCCAGATGTAAAAAATTACCAAATGTGGTCACACGTCAGACGTCACACTTTTTCCCTGCTCATATCTCCGCAACCGTTGACCCGATCCATGCCAGATTTTGCACACACACTCCTTGCCTGCCAAACTACAACCTCCAAGGACCCCCGGAGCCCCAGGGACCCCCAGGTCCCTGGGGGACCCCCAGATGTAAAAAATGACCAAATGTGCAAAAATGACCAAATGACCACCGCAACGGGGCTGCTCACGGTGAATTCCCGGGGACCACCGACTCCTGGTGCTCCAGAACGGATGCAAAAGTGCTGGCGCCCCCAGTGGAGGACCCCCTGCCACTGCAGCGCACATAAAATTCCGTAACTCGGGCTAGGAGCGTCCGGGAGAGCCGGGGCCGGTACCTATTCGTCCGCCAAGGCAACGCCACCCCTCATTTCTCACATGGCCCTATTCTAGCGCCACCTTCAGGACGATTTTTAAAACACATTTTTGGACACTGCTCCTACAGTTTTTGCCCTAAAATCACGAATATCACTACACAGCATGTCTACACTCATGTCATCAACATGGATCAGGAAGATTTTGGAAAAACAAATGTTTGCCCTATTTGTGGAGATCAGCCACCTACGGTCGCTTATCTCCCGATTAGGGAGTCTTACTGGTCGATTGTACATCTACAACTGCTAGTTTAAAACTTTGTGATGAATATCAATACTTTATATGAAAGAGAGAGGGAGAGGTAGAGGGAGAGAACCCCCACTGATCTCTTCTTTCCCAATTATGTCACTCTCTCTCTCTCTTCTCCTTGCTTTAATTCCTTCTTTCCACCTGTCTCTGCTTTGCTTCTGCAGCTGTGGTCTTCACTGTTTTTTCCCCCCTCTCCTACACTGTTCTTCGTCTCTCTCCTATGCTGTTCTCATCGTCTCTCCTATGCTATTTGCAGTCTCTCTCCTGCACCATTCTAGTGTCTCTCCTATCCATCTCTGTGTCTGTCCACTCATATGCGGCTAGACAGGGGGGCATTGGGGGGCAATGTACACCCAGATTAGACTTTGTGCCCCCCCAGTCCAGATTACTAGCCAGTAGTACCCTACCCCACCATTATTTTAAAGATGTTTTACAGGTGTTACTTATACTGTATTCATATGTTCTTTTTATGTTCTATGTGATTATTATAAATATACATATACAGTATACATACATCAAATGAATGCATAGTTCAATGAAAATGCAATTATAAAAGGTAGCCTACATTGGCGCTGCACCGAGTTGGTTTTGTTTGGATGTCTATTCATGTATTGGTGTGCATGCAACACAGGAAATGGTAATGGACATTACAGTACTAGTTTGGCCCAAAATGCCGCACAAATCAGCTTGCAATATACGTATAGGGGTGTGTTGAAAAATAAGGTGCCCCCTTTGGAAAATGGAAGCCCCCCTGCTGATTATTCCCTGGAGCCGCCACTGTACAGTCCACCAGTGGTGTCGCACCAAATTCTGGGCCCTGGGTACAAGGATTCACTGCGGGCCCCCCATGAATGTTCTTCATAGGGGGAGATGGGTTTAACCCATTTAGACTGGGAACGCATTATTATACGTTATTTTGTGCTTTAACTATTGAAAAATAGCAGATCTACAAGCTCACAGTGTGGCACTCGGTGCCGTGCTGTGAGCTTGTATATCTGCTATTTTTCACTAGCTATAGTATAAAATAATTAAGGCCCCAGTAACTCAGTCCCACTTTCCCCCCCTTGTGACGCCCCTGGAGTCCACTCCTCCTCTAACTGGGACATTCTCCTCCATCCTCCAGAGAGCTGCAGGTGTGCTGAGCTCCGTGCTGCCCCGGTCCCCTGCTGCCGTGCACCATGCTGTGGAGGGAGGGGTGGTGAGGACCATGATGAGGCTGCTAAAGGTGCCGTAGGACATGGGTTTCCCCAAAGTTGGGTGCAGTGTCACCCTAGGTCAGGGGTTTTCAAAGTGGGTGACGGGGCACCCTGGGGTGCCGTGCCGTGACGGCAGTCCAGGGGTGCCACGAGATAATTTGATAATATTTAGAATTTATTTGGACACTTGAAAAAATATTTAGTATAATTTTAAACTTGAAGTACAACGTTATTTTCAGTCAGTCAAAATGGCTATTATCTCAACATTTTCCTCGCAACATAATCACTAAAATATCATCACTGTCGGGCAGAAACCTTGTATCTCCAAGTTTCAAATGTGTACGTCTTTTGGTAAAGCAAAGCCCTGCTTCATCATACAAGACTGTTGCACAAAAAAATCATAAAAGACTGTTGCACACAACGCCTCGCGATGCAAGGCGTTGTGTGCTTGTAGATCAGCTGTTTTCACTAGTTTAGTACATTTTATAGATGATAAATACAAAACGAATGGTTTTGGACATACCGGTACAAGGTTTCCGACCAACAACGACGATATGCTATAAATATAAGGTGCTGGGAGTGAAAATTATCTCGGATTAAAAAAATATTCATGGGGTGCCCTAGGGTGCCATGATGATGCCAGTCCAGGGGTGCCTCAGAATAATTTGGAATGCATCACTTCAGTTTAACCACTTAGAACCTCTATGCTTAGTAAAACACACCTGATTTGCACTGTACCTGATGAGTTATTGTTCCATCTACCTCAACTCTCTTCACCAAAAACAGCCGATCGACAAACTCACAGCGCGTCATCTTGTGACGCCTTGTGAGCTTGTAGATTGTCTATTTGGGAGCGTGTCGATATTTCGACATAAGATTTGTTCTACGTACCAGTAGTTAGACGCGGGTGAATGTTAACCATAACCTGCCGACGCTGGTGAGTAGCTAACCTGCTGACGTTATGTTAACCTCTATGCCTAAACCTAACCTTAACCCAAACCCTAACCTCAGTAACCCTGACGCGGGTGAGTAGCTAACCTGCTGACGTTATGTTAACCTCTATGCCTAAACCTAACCTTAACCCAAACCCTAACCTCAGTAACCCTGACGCGGGTGAGTAGCTAACCTGCTGACGTTATGTTAACCTCTATGCCTAAACCTAACCTTAACCCAAACCCTAACCTCAGTAACCCTGACGCGGGTGAGTAGCTAACCTGCCGACTCCCTTACTCGAAATGATGACACCGTAGAAACAGCAAGATTTCCCCCGGCTATTTTTGGTGAACCTTCCCCCCCAGAATAGAGATGCTGGGGGGTTATAAAAGTATAAAAATAATTTTCAATCTGTTCTAATGGTAACGCAGCGTAAAATGATTAAGATTTTAAAAAATGTACCGTGGATTAAGGCTGGGCAATATTAGGAAAACCTTCGATATTTGATAACGTTGTTGAATACTTCGATATCGATATTACACACGAGATTAGTAAGAACGATTGCATTTGGAAGTAAAGATCAGAGACTCCCATACTCCGTCTGCTCGTCTCATTTCACTCAGTTCCACATTATATAGTTTTTAATGTTTTTCTGCTTTAGGTCCACTGCCTGCCTAACCCAGATAATGAATAGCATATCCATGCATGCACACTGCACAGTACACATAGAATAAAGAGATTAAATGCCTTATTTCAATTTTCCAACAATGGTTTTATTGAAATAACCACACCTGTTTACAGATGGACTGTTTTTTTGCATGTGCTACGTGCATGCATAGAGTGTCTGTTAATTAAATTGACACATAAACCAATACCTCATTTCAAGCCGTCTTGATATGTATACCTCGCATGTTGATAGCTCGATATACTGTAGGTACATTTTCGATATATTGCCCACCCGTGGATGAAAAGGTCATTTACAGGGCTTGGGTTACATTTCCTGAAAAGTGATGGTTTTGGAGTGAAGGTTCCCACCGTCAGCAACAGCTGAAAAAGTGATGCTTCATCGTGTTGAGCTGTCACTGTTGTGACAACTTTTCTTTTCTTGTATACTTCTTTTTTGCACACCGGGGGGCTCTAGACAGATGTCTGTCTGTCTGTCTGTCTGTCTGTCTGTCTGTCTGTCTGTCTGTCTCTCCATCAATAGCATATAAAGATTTTATATATATTTTCCTGTACATGAAATAGTTCACCTGTTCAGGGCCTGTTTGGAACAGTGAGCCTTCTGGAGCCACTGTAGTAAATAAGAAATGTTGTTTTTCTCTCTAACTTTCCTTTGTTAAATCAGGGTCTTTTCTACCTGTGAGGTACAGTATAGCAGCAGGGGTGTCGCACCAAATTCTGGGCCCTGGGTACAAGGATTCACTGCGTTATTTTGTGCTTTAACTATTGGAAAATAGCAGATATACAAGCTTGTATAACTGCTATTTTTGAAAAATAATTTAAAAAAAGTCTAAGTTTTTTTTTGAAAAATCTATGTTGCTGTGTCAATGGTGCTCCAAATTTTTCATGTGAAGGACCCCTGAAATGATATGTATTTGGCCACGGACCCCCATCTCAAAATATTTAGTACCAGGGTCCCCCCCATTTGCAAAATTTGAGTTACAAATGTTTGCTTAAAAAATACATATATTCGATAAGATTTGCAAACATTTTTCACGATTTTTCAAAAATAGTAGATCTACAAGCTCGCAGTGCGCTGTGAGCTTCTACAGTATATCTGCTATTTTTCAATAGCTAAAGTATAAAATAATTCCAGGCCCCTCCTCCACCCCACTTTCCCCCCCTTGTGACGCCCCTGTATAGCAGTACTGTGTGTTCCCTGTGGTATTGCAGGGAGCTGGGCCGACCACCACAAAGTATGCCATCAAGACCCTGGCAGCCTGCACCGCCATCAGTCACTGCGCCAGGGAAGAGCTGCTGAAGTCTGATAAAAGTGAGGAATGATTGTTGGTTTCTTTCTCGCTCGTGGTGATATGGAACTGAGCTGCCTGTGCGTGTGCGTTATTGCGCTTTGTGATTATGTGGGTGTAGAAAAGAATATAAGACCTTATATTACGATGTGGAATGACATCACAATTGACTATAAGAATAGATGATTTTTTTTTTTTTTTTTTTTTTTTTTTTATTACGCTTATACAGATACAGGCTTTATGAAAAAAACATTCAAAGAACCTATCATTGATCTGCAGCTACTCAGTCAGGGGTATATAAACTGATTGTTTGGTGATTAAATGTCCTTGAGCTTTATGGGATTACAGTAGAATTGGGCCTATACTTTCTCAGATTAGAGATTACAGAGTAGAGATCTGAGATCTGAGATTGTTCAAGGAATATAAAGGCCTGGGCCCCCAGCCTTATGTATGTGATTGTTGTTGTACGCGATTGACCCGCATGGCTCTTTAATAATAACTAGAAGCTGGGCCGCCCTTCGGGCGGCCCAGCGTCTAGTCGGCGACCTGGCCAACTCGGAACAATGTAAATAGGGAATGAATGCCCCGCCCTTTAATGCAAACCCCATTATACCTGTTGTCATAGGACCCATTTTGACCATCTGTTTGCCTGTGTCCATTTATGCCCATATATGGAGATATCTGTATCTGTCTGTCGGCGTCCATTTTATGTCCATATATGGAGATCACTGCAGATATAGTTCTGGGTCCATTTTATGCCCATATATGGAGATATCTGTCTATCTGCGTCCATTTTATGCCCATATATGGAAATCTCTGTATCTGTCTGTCTGTGTTCCTTTTATGCCCGTATATGGAGCTCTTTGTGATTCTGCGTCCATTGTATGCCCATATATGCCAGACACAGTGCCGGTTACAGAAAGCCCATATATGGAGATATCTGTCTGTTTACGTCCATGTTATGCCCATATATGGAGATCTCTGTCAGACCCGTTTTGACCATCTGTTTGCCTGTGTCCATTTATGCCCATATATGGAGTTATCTGTCTCTAAGCGTCCATTTTATGGAGATCTCTGTATCTGTCTGTCTGCATCCATTTTATGCCCATATATGGATATCTCTATATCTGTTTGTCTGTGTCCCTTTATTCCCCATTATGGAGATCTCTGTGCCTCCGACTGTGTTGCAGACACAGTGCCGGACCCGGTTCCCCCTTTAATGCAAACCCCATTATACCTGTTGTCATAAATGGACACAGGCCATATGTTTGCCTGTGTCCATTTAAGCCCATATATGAACATCAGAACACGTCTATATGCGTCCATTTTTTGTTGACTCATGTGGCGTACGTGATGTCAGAGCCTTTTATGAAGTGATGTCACAATGAGTCAGAGCTTTCGCCGATTTCCTCCGGAACAGCCTGATGTCAACAATCAACCCCGCATAAGGAGATTCCGAACGTTTCGCGCCGGTTCGGGAAAACCGCGCGTCGGGTCGGGTCGAGACCCGGCACTGCACTCCGTGCCGCGGCGGGGAACGCGCGTGCCGAATCTGAAGCCGGTGGGACGAACGGTTCTCGAGATACGCGGATTACAGACACACACACAGACAGACAGACAGACAGACAGACACGCAGAGACTTCTCGCATTTATAGATAGATGATCAATCTTGGCGGGGAGTAGCGCGCCCACATTCAATATGAACATATTGAATTCTACGCTACAAATTGGTGGCGAGTGGATACTGTAGGTGCTAATAACGCCAAGGTTGCGGGTTCGATCCCCGTACTGGCCACCAAATTGTAGCGTACCTTAGAAATCAATATATAGGTTTCATATTGAATATGGGCTCGCTACTCACCCACCAAGGTTGATTATTAATGATTAAATATGAGCCATACGTAGGGTGACCAGATCCCAAGTCACCAGATGTGGGACAGAGAGTATGTTTGTGGGGGACAATGTGGGACGCCCGCCAAAGGCGGGCGGCCGAAAAATTTTGGGCTTTTTGGGGGCCAAAACCCCTGAAATGCGTAGAAAAATACATAGAAAATGTATTTTGGCACAGCTTGCCATCTGGTTGAGTAGCACATAATATGACTATGATAACAACTACAATGGAACAACTATGCAAATAAAAACTTAACAACAGAAATACATTTGAAATTATCTGTATTTACTGAACAAACCTGAAGAGGACAAGAGGTAAATCTGGTAGACATGAATGAATTACATTCAGTAAGGAGCTCACAAAACACAGTTTCCACTTCTCACAGTAGTGTGGCCAATTCATGTATTGAGGCATATCTTAATAGTCAAAGTCACAAGGATACATGTAGAGTGCAGTACTTTTAACAAAGACTTTAACTTGACCAAAGCAGCATCCTCCTAACAAAGGCAACTACAGCAAATTATTTTCAATTAGACAGGCACAACATAAAACCATAGATAAAATAAATAAAACCAGAAATATAAATCAAAACTAGTCAGGACTGGAGGTAACAATAAATAAAAATAACCATAAATGAAATTGTAAACAAACCAACACTATGCACTTAGCACTTCCAGAACCAAGGAAAGCACCTGAAAAAAGCATTTTAGCTTTTGTCCATCACAACTCAAGTCTCCAGAACCAAGGAAACCACCAGCATGAAACATTTTAGGTTTGTCCATCATAGCTCAAGTCTCCAGAACCAGGGAAAGCACTGGCATGAAACATTTTAGGTTTGTCCATCACAACTTAGTCTTTCAGTATTGTCCATCACAGCAACAGCAGGCCTGGCCCACACAGGGAATGCACATTCAGCACCATAGAAAGCACCTGGCAGTGAGTGAAACACAAGAATAGCAGCACATCATTAAAATCTAGCACTACACTGACCCAGAGTCCACAATAAATTATTTATGTTTAAACAATCTATTCTATTTAAACATTTTTTATCTTACCTTAGATGTTCTTCTTGGGCTTATATTTCTTGCTTGATCGTGCTGCTTCCAACAAGGCCTTCTGCTTAAGAACATAGCTGTAGAACTCCTTACATGTGTATTCAAAGTTGGTCTTGATTTGTATTTCACTCTTGATAAGCTCCACAGAGCTTTGTTGTGCCATGATTAGAAGCATCTGAGGCCACTGAAAAGAATAGAGTGTGGATTTTTTTTATCACTTGGGAGTTGAACCACAGGTGTATTTAACTCTCTCAAACAAGTCTCCACACTGGCAGGTGCAAGCACATCTGTAACTATGGATGATGCTTTAGTACGACCACATGCCATTTTCTTTGCAATATCAGAGTCTGGAAACATAACTGGTGCGAGCTTATTACCACAGTCCTCTGACCTGTACTGGGAGTGTTGTACAGTGTGGTAAACGCTAGTCATTTCAGCTGCTGTTACCTTATCTGTGTTCGAATCCTGTTTTGGTTTTAGTAGGAAAGAGTCTATATACTGTGAAGCCTCCTTTTGTGCAACACGTTTTTTGTGGGTCTCACATAGTCTCTGTGTCGTTTAACGTCGTATTCACCTCCGCTTTTAACTGAAAAACGACTCTGGCAAACGTGACAGAAAACTTTATCAGTCTCGCCTTGCACTGGTTTCACCCACGGATAAATAGTTTCCCAGTCTTTGTTATAACTGCATTTACTTTTCTTTGGCAGTGGTGGTAGTTTCCTCATGTTCATCCTCCTCCATTTTCGTTCATTTGTCACAAAAACGTGTCGCTAAAAGGCTCGCTGGGTTCACTCTGTTTGTTGTGTTGCTTTTGGTGGGCGTTTCGTTCCGTATGCCGGGCTGTTTGATTGACAACAGCCGGGCTGCGCGCACGCACGCACACACACACAGCGTGTACACACACACACACACACACACACACACACACACACACACACACACACACACACACACCACGGCCCGCCCCTGATGACAGGCTCGACTCACTGCTCTCTCTTCACAGCCATTTGATAAAACCATTTTAGACGTAAAAAAAAAAGAAAAAAGAAAACTGGTGCTTGTCGGTCAGAATGCGGGACAGCGAGTCAATTTGCGGGACGCATGAAAAGTCACTGAAATGCGGGACTGTCCCGCGCAAAACGGGACGTATGGTCACCCTAGCCATACGGGATCGCCTTCAACAACAATCACACACATAAGGCTGGGGGCCCAGGCCTTTACATTCCTTGAACAATCTCAGATCTAATCTCTAGTCTCCGGTCTGTAGTCTAGTCTATAGACTAGTCCGATCTAGTCTGATCATCGGATACAGTCTAGTCTTCTGATCTGGTCTAAGAGAGTTGGACCAATTAATCTATTCTTAAAGTCAATTGTGATGTCATGTCATGTGTGTGTGTGTGTGTGTTTGTTTGAGCTAGAACCTGGATGTGTTAATTACCCTTGTAACTAACCCATTTTAAATTAAACGGTGCAAAATCTTGAAATCAATGTGACAAAACTTTGATTTGGTTTGAAGTTTCTATATTTGAGACCATCGACTTAACTTTTATGTATCAAATACATAAACGTAAACAAATCACTTTTGATAGAAAGAACATTATTTTAAATCAAAGCCACACTTAAAAAAATAGAAGATCTACAAGCTCAACACACTGATATCGTCCATTATGAGAAAAATAATCTCATAATGGATGATATACTGTAGATAGATATATCGGTTGGGAACATGGTTTTGCCCTTCATGTTTGCCTTCCATGTCTCTACAGGACTGTCCACTTAGCTTGTAGATCTGCTAATTTCACTAGTTTGGGTGTACATGAAACGTGTCATTTTTCTTTTGGGTCAATTGGGCTAAAACATTTGGGATCCACTTCGTTAGTGTGAACGTGGTTTTGCCCTTAATATGTGCCTCCCATGTGTCTACACACAGGCAGGGGTGTCGCACCAAATTCTGGACCCTGGGTACAAGGATTCACTCACATTTTGTGCTTTAAAATTATACCATGTAACTTTTTTTATAAAACAAATCTTAAAATGGTCCTAGCTGTTAAATCGCTAAAGTTTTAGAACCCCCACTCCGTTATTTTCAGCTTCTAAAGCCTTCTCTTTATATGTTTTCTATGATCCCTGCCCGGGACCGGTTTTCGCGGAAAAATTGCGTCATCACACTACCGGCCAATCACAGCGAGGGTTATACACTGCCGGCCTATCACAGCGCAGAACATACACTGCCGGGCTCTCTGGTGGGTTTAGGAAACACGCCTTCAGGAAGTACACTGCAGTGTTTACACTGGAGGAGTCTAGCATGTAACTTCCCAACCGCTGCTCGTAGAAGGACACGGGAGACCTCTCGGCGAGGCGAGGCGGACGCGGTGGTCTGACGGCCCGGTCCGCGAGCGAAAAACGGACGAAAAAAGCAAACGCGACCGCGGTTTGCTATACTGCTACAGACCACCAGTTGAGCAACTTACACAGTATAGCTTTAACTATTGAACCGAGTGCCACGCTGAGAGTTTGTATATCTGCTATTTATTTTAAATCGTGAACATTTTGTGCAAATCTTGAATATTTCAAATCCTTCTAAGGTTTGTTGAATAACCTATTTTTCTATGTCAGTCGTGCTCAAAATTTTCATGTCAAGGACCCCAAAATGATATGTATTTGGCCACGGACCCCCATCTCAAAATATTTAGTTCCAGGGACCCCCCCCCCCCCAGAAGCACTCGGTGCCGCGCTGTGAGCTTGTATATCTGCTATTTTTCAATAGCTAAAGTATAAAACAGTTAAAGGAGTAGTTCACCCCAAAATGACTTTTTTTCTATTATTACTCAGGCCATGGAGAGTAGAGTTCAATAATATTTTTGTCACATTCCTAAGACAAAAATGTGATAACAATAAATGTACCCCCATTCGTTCCGGATGGTGACCAGTTTTGAAACGGGTCACCATCCGGAATCAATGGGGGTAAATTTACTCGAATCAAAATTTTGTTTTACAAAAAGACAAAAAACAAAAAAAATATTATTGAACTCTACTCTCCATGGCCTGAGTAATCAATAGGAAAAAAGTCATTTTGGGGGTGAACTACTCCTTTAAGGTCCCTCTACCTTGGGCCCTTGTACTCAGACCCACTTTTCCCCCCCATTGTGACGCCCCTGCTACACAGGACTGTCCAGGCTGCGTGGTGTGCTGGCCTCCAGTGATGACCAGGTGGCGTGTGGAAACGCCGCTCTCTGCCTGAGCCACTGCCTGGAGCTGGAGGGCATCGCCACGCAACTCCTTGGCACCGACATTGTGTTGTCGTTGCTGCGCCATGCTGCGGGGGGCGCCAAAAGCACCGCTGCAGGCGTGCAACAGAACGCCGCCGTCGCTCTGGGGAAGCTGTGTCGCTCCGAACCCAGGTCAGTGGTGGGGAAAATAAAAGTACTCAACTCTGGTACTTAAATATTACTACTAACAGTATTAAATATTACTCAACTTAAATACTAGTACTAAGTGCCCATGATGTAGGTGGTCAATTCATAATGTACTAATGTAGTGGAGACAAAGGTACATTATTTGTCTTTGAAAAGTAGTGGCATTGTCACGTGCTGGTGAGGTGAGGACGAACACCAGGCTTTCTCGGGGGAAAGCCTGGTATTCGTTTACAACTGGCCGTTTGATCCGGTCTAGGCGGAAACCACAAGCAGAAGAAGCGGCGTTGCTTTGTTTTGTTTCCCCCCGTTTGTTTCCCCAATCCCTATTAAAATGCTCGAGTAGCCTAGTGTAGTCTTGCCAGTCGCTACGAGTTGGACTAAAAGATGCATAATATACTGTACCAAACGAATTTCCAAAAGCAAAACTATGCCGCATCAATTAGGGGTTTATTAGGTAGGCCCTAAACGTATGTCCTTGAGCGTAGGGGAATTATTTGGGGTTAAAACTGTTTCCGGTTTGATAGTTCCGGCCAAAGTGTGGAGCGGAAACCACTCGTCATGTTGTAGTCCTAGACTCTAGGACTACAACATGACGTACTGTAGAGTGGTTTTCGCTCCCGACGGGATCAAACCCCGAAAAGTGAAGGGACCCTAGGCTAGGCAGGAGTAGAGCAGGTCTAATGCACAAGTATTTATTATAATGAGAACACGGCAGTTGGTGAACAGAACTGGAACATAACAGAACACCATGACAACATTTACAGTATAAACTAGCAAGGAACTCAAGGAATTGTGGGTCTATTTATACACACAAGGGTAACTGGACTCCGGTGAACACAACACGACAATCAACACAGGATTGGCTGAAGACTAACAAGACACAGGTGGAGAACATAACTAATCACAGGGAGGTGAGACGAGACAGGAAACACTAGGGACAACACTACAAAATAAGGTTCAAGGAGACAAATCCTGACAGGCGTAGTTAGTTTTGGTTGAAAACAAATTAAAATTAGATGGAAATTGAAAACATGAACTAAAAAAATAAATACAAAATAAAATAAAAAATAACCAAAAGTTCAAAACTATAATAACGTTGGCATGTTGCCAGCAGGTACTGTAGGCTCTCTCTCTCTCTCTCCGTCATGGGTTAC
Source organism: Nannobrachium achirus (assembly GCF_963921795.1). Classification (NCBI taxonomy): domain Eukaryota; kingdom Metazoa; phylum Chordata; class Actinopteri; order Myctophiformes; family Myctophidae; genus Nannobrachium; species Nannobrachium achirus. The sequence goes on along the minus strand of NC_137817.1, from coordinate 63,129,970 downwards.
TCTATCCCCCTTGTTTTCCCTCTCTCCCACTCTTTCTCTGTCTGTCTGTGCCTATATCTCTCTCTCTCATGTCTCTGCCTCTCTCTCCTTCTGTCTCTGTCTCTGTATGTCATCACACACAACAGAAACTGTGCGTAACAGCGGCAATTTATTTCCATTGATGTCATGATCTCCATATTATTTGCATAATCGACACACACATGAACACACACACACATGAACACACACACACAAGCACACTAACAAAAACAGCAGGCATAAGGCTTTGTCAAAAGGTCTCATTGTTCCTTTAATTAAGGCCAAAATCCACAACACGGCTTTCGCATGGCTTGCATAAGAAACACAGCTTCAGGCGTGTCTAGAGAAGTGCTGATAACCTGGATGCATAGTAGAAGCTCCTTTGTGATTCAATAATCAGGGCTTATATCTTACACCAAATGCATAATTTCTTGTGTTCTGTTGCAGAGACTTGGAGCCTTGATGAGAATGTTTAATGAGAATATTGAAATTAGGGATGGGATGATATGAAAATTTCATATCACGATTATTGTGACAAAAGAATTCGCGATTTACAATATTATCGCGATAATCAAAATCCATTATCCTGGGGTGGAACAAAAATAGCTATTTTTTTGGCAAAGACATTTGATAGAGTGAAAAAAGACTGTATCAAGTACGTATATTATTATTATTATTAAATACCTTTTTAACAATTATAGAGAGTTTAAATGGTACCAGATATGCAGCTCAGCAAATAAAAGGTGAATTGATCCCAGTGCATGACGGAGGACGATATCCTGATAAATTAAAACTACACAATACGATTATTGTGAGTGTTTTTTTATCATGATAAATGATAATATCACTTATCGTCCCATCCCTAATTGAAATGAGCTGAATGGTTGCTGTCACTGCACTGTGTGTTATTATGAGATAAGCTTATCAGGTCTCTGCTGTATTATAGGTACTTGTCCTCAGGCTAGGTAGTCAATGAATGGACCACATTATTGGTAGCATTCCATGTACTATAACCTAGAACCAAATCACTGTTCAATGTGATGATTTGTGATTCTTAATTATCTTTCTTCTTTCATCAATTATGCATAGCATGTTTGTTCGGTTGAAATGTTCTCTTCCCTATAACGAGAAGGTTTGATAAAAGCATTTTCCACTGATGCATGTTTAATGAATAAAAGGTTATTTAAACCGATCTGTAAGGTACTTAACAGTAACAGCCTTGCGAGGCAACGGTTCCCGAGCCATGTGGCCTTGCGTGCCGGCTACACAGAGCGGGATATTTCTTTCTTTTTTTGTGCAGTTGGGGCTTGCAGCCACTGGATATTTCGGCCGCAAAACTGGACATTTTTGAAACCGGATAAATAAGTGAAGACATTGAAAAATATCCGATTCACTGGATCCGTGTAGGCATGGAACACGAATATCTCTGGAGACTTTACTGTGTGTGTGCTTGTCCCCTAGTGGAGGTCTAGGGACTCAGATTATTTTAGACCTAGATATCTTTGTCGTGTGGACCTAGATATTTTTTTTATGTGGATATCTGAAAAACTGGGATCTATGAAATATCCAGCTTCGTCTGGCCTAGGCCTTATTTTGGCAGGAGCCTCTCTCCTGTTTCTGTAGCATGAGGCAGCTTGATGTACTGTACCTCCCCCAGCCATGATGTACAGCAAAGGTCTTCAACAGGGGGTCCGGGAGCCCTAGGGGGTCCTCAGAGTTACAACAGGGGGAACTCCAAATCTTTGTGTGATTCTTTATATTAACCATTTGAACCCTAGTGTCCATATTTGGAGAACTTTAGCCAAAAATAGCAGATCTACAAGCTCACAACGCCTCGCACTTTGGACTCGCTTTCGACGTCATCCCTGAAACGTGCTGGGATGCTTTCAGTCGGCGTCTCTCTGTAGAAGCGCAAGGAGAGTGTTAGTGTGCATGCACGAACACATGTTGACTCGAATATGTATCTACCTTCAGTGGGAGGCAAACCCGGGCCTTGGTGATCGTAGCCATGCTGCTCTACTCACTGAGCTAGAGAGCGGCTGACCAAACACTAGGGATGGGTATCGTTCACCTTTTAATCGATACGATACCTTTTTCGATACCTGGGAATCGATACGATACCTTTTTCGATACCATTTTCGATACTTTTTATTTATTATTATTATTATAATTATTATTTGCCTTTTTCTATGGGCTATTTTATAGACGTTGGATCATTATCATACCAGCGTCTAGTCGGTGACCTGGCCAACTCGGAACAATGTAAATAGGGAATGAATGCCCCGCCCTTTAATGCAAACCCCATTATACCTGTTTTCATAGGACCCGTTTTGACCATTTGTCTGCCTGTGTCCATTTATGCCCATATATGGAGATATCTGTATCTGTCTGTCTGTCGGTGTCCATTTTATGTCCATATATGGAGATCACTGCAGTTATAGTTCTGGGTCCATTTTATGCCCATATATGCCCATATATGGAGATATCTGTCTATCTGCGTCCATTTTATGCCCATATATGGAGATCTCTGTATCTGTCTGTCTGTGTCCCTTTTATGCCCGTATATGGAGATCTTTGTGATTCTGCATCCATTGTATGCCCATATATGCCATATATGGAGATATCTGTTTATCTGCGTCCATTTTATGCCCATATATGAGATTTCTGTCGCTTTTTCAAACAGATGGTCAAAACGGGTCCTATGACAACAGGTATAATGGGGTTTGCATTAAAGGGGGAACCGGCACTGTGTCTGCAACACAGTCGGTGGCACAGACAGATACAGAGATCTCCATAATGGGAATAAAGGGACACAGACAAACAGATGGAGGAGGAGACAAACTTAATGCAAACCCCATTATACCTGTTGTCATAGGACCCGTTTTGACCATCTGTTTGCCTGTGTCCATTTATGCCCATATATGGAGATATCTGTATCTGTCTGTCTGCGTCCACTTTATGCCCATATATGGAGATCTTTGACCATCTGTTTGCCTGTGTCCATTTATGCCCATATATGGAGATATCTGTATTTGTCTGTCTGCATCCATTTTATGCCCATATATGGAGATCTATGCAGACACAGTGCCAGTTCCGGAAAATCCTGATGTCAGACATCAGAATCCGAACCTTTCGTGCTGGTTCCAGAAAATCGTGTATCGGGTCGGGTCGGGTCGAGGCCGAGCACTGCACTACCTGCTGCGGTGGGGAACGCACGTGCCGAATTTGAAATAGGGAATGAATGCCCCACCCTTTAATGCAAACCCCATGAATGCCCCACCCTTTAATGCAAACCCCAATATACCTGTCATAGGACCCGTTTTGACCATCTGTTTGTCTTTGTCCACTTATGCCCATATATGAAGATCTCTGCACACACAGTACCGGTTGCAGAAAACTCTGATGTCAGACTTTATGCCCATATCTGGAGAACGCGCGTGCCGGTGGGAAGAAGGGTTCTCGAGATACGCGGATTACATACATACATACACATTCACAGAGATTTTGTGTTGACTCATGTGGCGTACGTGATGTCAGAGCCTTTTATGAAGTGATGTCACAATGACTCAGCGCTTGCGCCGATTTCCTCCGGAACAGCCTGATGTCAACAATCAGCTCCGCATAAGGAGATTCCGAACGTTTCGCGCCGGTTTCGGAAAACCGCGAGTCGGGTCGGGTCGAGGCCCGGCACTGCACTCCGCGCGGCGGCGGGGAACGCGCGTGCCGAATCTGAAGCCGGTGGGACGAACGGTTCTCGAGATACGTGGATTACAAACAAACAGACAGACAGACAGACAGAGATTTGTCGCATTTATAGATAGATAATAAACATTATAGGCTATTCTCAGCTATTATCACAGTAACGAGTGTAGCCTACTAAAGCAGTCATTAAACTCTCAGTAGCCCAACTGTTATAGATGCGACCGGCAAGGGGTGCATTCAAAAGTATCGAAACAAGGTATCGTTAGTTTTTACGTGAACCGATACCGATAGTATCGAAGTCATTGAATCGATACCATTAAAAGTATCGCCGACGATACCCAACTCTACCAAACACCCTTTTTTTTAATCTTTGACAACGTGGATCTTATGCCTAAACCTAACCCTAAACCTAACCCTAACCTCAGTAAAACTATGAGCTCCGTCATGGATCCTGTAGCGTGAATAATTGTGTCAGGTGGCTGGGAAACGCTGTTGGAATCTCACTGGGGAAACTCTTTTTCTTTTTTAGACCACTAGAGGGTGCAATTGCATGCCTTATTGCAACCCGTTCTCACCCCCACTGCTTCTCACCCTTGACGCTCTTTGGGGACCCCCACACTTCTCCCCCCTGACGCGCTTTGGGGACTTGACAGGGAGTCAGGCATCTGACGCCTTTGGGTGAGAACGTGTTGTACAAGAACACCCCCTGGACATGATGCTGGTATGTCAGATGATTTCTCATGGGTGAGCCATCATGTGTGGGACAGGTTTACCCACGAGACCCACATACCTCAGCCAAGTCAAAAAAGCAAAGAAATGCTTTTCTAAGGGCCGATGTGTACTTCACTTTTAGAGATGAGTTTAAATCAGTTCCGCCATATCCAGACTACAATCAATCAGTCAATCAATCAATGAAACTTTATTGCGACTGTCAGGTCGCAGTTACTATCAAAACCTCCACCGGCTGTCAGTCCCTCTGTCAGTCATGTCACACATCACACTTTCCCCCTACTCATATCTCCGCCACCGTTGCCCCGATCCATGCCAAAATTTGTACACACACTCCTTGGCTGCCAAACCACAACCCCACCCCTAATTTCTCACATGGCCCTCTTCTAGCGCCACCATGAGGCCCATTCTTGCAAGACACATTTTTGGACACTGCTCCTACAGATTTTGCCCTAACATCACACAAACCACTACACAGTATCTCTACAGTCATGTCATCAAAATGCATCTGTCCCATCTAGCGCCACCATCTGGCCGATTCTTTGAAAAACACATTTTTTGGACACTGCTCCTACAGATGTTGCCCTAAAATCACAAAGCGTTACACAGTATCTCTCTACAGTCATGTCATCAACATGGATCTGTCCCATTTCCCATATTCCCTCCTGATTGCCATTGCCTTCCAAAGTTTGTGTATGCGACCTGACGGTCGCTTAGCTCCCGATTTATTTATAAAGCACATTTTACACAACCTTAGCTGACCAGTGCGGTACAGGTAAAAGCAATCAAAAACACATCAAGAAAAATAATGAAAATAGAAACAAACACAGACCTCAAAAACACCAAAAAAGATAAAACAGACATGGGCTATGGGTTCAGGAGATATTAAAAGCTAAAGAAAAGAGGTGTGTTTTACAATATGACGTCATTCAGAGGTTCGGTGCTGCCGAGATGTTGTTACACCCCGAACCAAACCGATTTATTTAAACTCGCCTCTAAAAGTGGAGTATGTGTCGGCCCTTAATTGGCTGCAGCGTGCACGATTGTGGCGCTATCGCGGTGACGTCCAATGTCCAAAGAACGTAAACAACACAAAATCACCATCAGTGTTTCTGGATTTTTCGAGAGAAACAAGCGACAAGATCTTTGAAAACAAAAAAAAAAACGAAAGGAAATCTAGCGGGGGAAAAAAAAGCCAAAGTGACATTTTGCTCTGCAGATGAAATAACCGCTTTTGTCGGTCATGACGGGATTGTCGATCTCCAGTGTCCCTACTGGAGTTCTTTGAACATTAATGGAGCAATGACATGGTTTATTAATGTGCAATGTGTTCTTTTGAGTTCTTCATCGCCATTAGATCCAATAAAAATGTCGGAGATGGTCAAAATAGAATTAATGGATTAGTGACTGCATGAAGGCTCCCCATTCTGTGCTGTCTCGTTATGGCTTTGAGACCGTCGATCCAACGTCTGTCAGCATTATTGACCAGAACGATGCGGCATTTCTTTTATGTTTATCTGTGACCCAGATAGTCACTGTAGGGCAGAAACCTCGTATCTCCAAGTTATAAATTAGTACGTTTTTTTTTTCGCAAAGTAAAGCCCTGCTTCATCAGACAAGGCTGTCGCACAAAAGTAGTGAAAACAGCAGATCTACAAGCACACAACGCCTCGCAGTGCGAGGCGTTGTGTGCTTGTAGATCGGCCGTTTTCACTGGTTTAAATCATTTCTAAAAAGATAAATGCAAAACGAACGGTTTGGACATACAAGGTTTTCACCCGACAACGACGATATGCATGATGATGTGCTCATATTTCACACTTAGCCGACAATATCTCTGCACACTGCCTTTGATTCATCCCCCACTTCGAGGTTTTAATCCATTCCTTTAATCCAGATCTCTTCTTCCCCCCACTCTGCACAGTGGGATACACTCTGTCCCACTTTCCCCCCTGCAATCCGCCCACTTATTTCCTGGTATTGTTACCGAAATAGGGTAGTTAAAAGGGTACGAAATAGGGTAAGTGAAGTTACTTTTGTTAAAAGGTTAAGGCCATGGCTACACGGAGCTGGATATTTCTGAAGCTAGACATTTTTTTGTGCTGTTGGGGCTTGCATCCACATGAAGCTGGATATTTAGGCCGCGAAGCTGGACATTTTTTAAACCGGATAAATAAGTGGAGAGATTGGGAACCCGGATATCTCTGAAGACTTTACTGTGTGTGCTTGTTAGACCTAGATATCTTTGTCGTGTGGACCTAGACATTTTTCTACGTGGATATCTGAAAAACCGAGATATATGAAATATCCAGCTCCGTGTGGACCTAGATATTTTTCTATATGGATATCTGAAAAACCGGGATATATGAAATATCCAGCTCTGTGTAGCCATGGCCTAAAGCTCTATTTCCCGACAGTAATCATTGCCATCGCAAAGTGTTAGTTCAGTAACAGGGAACTCCCAATATCTCCAGCTCTTGTAGTAAATATAGTAGTAAGACGCCTCAGGGCGACATGCGACCTCGCCCTAAGGGGCCAATTCTTGGCCATCTGGCCAGTGATGTATATTGGACCAGTTACCCATATATGGAGATCCATGTACTGTACTGTATATACTGTAGTACATCGCTTTTATTCCCATAAATGGAGATCCCTGTCCCTGAACCAGCCGCACAGATATGGGCTGTCTTCCTCCATATAAGGGCATTCCCATTATGACGTCCTGTTAGATATGGGCTTAATATTGATGACATCAGGGATCTCCATATGGGCATAAAATGGATTCTGTTAGAGTGGTTCCCGTGACATCACACCATACAACATATTTTATGCCCATACATGGAGATCCCTATCTGAACCAGCCACACAGATATGGGCCATGTCTTGGCCATCTGGCCAGTGATATATATATATATAATATATATATATATATATATATATATATCAATATATATATATATATATATATATATATATATATATCATGAAAATCCCTGATGTCATATATATCGATGACATCAGGGATCTTCATATGGGCATAAAAGGGACTTTTACATATGTGATGTCACCTGTGATAGCACCTGTGATGTCACAGTGATATAAGGGAACCAACCCATAGACTGTAAAAATGTGTACACACATGGAGACAAGCTGCGATATTTCTCATGGTAAACTGCGACCTTCGGTCACAATAAAATTAATTTTCCGGTCAGGATAGCAATTTTATCCAATCAGGAGAGAGAACCCCACAAAAGATCATTAACATCAAATCAGGAGACTAGAAAATTGAAGCTGGTAAATTTGATCAACATTCCAGTTCCTAATTTTGTCTGCTCATTTCTGGCTTTATCACTTTTGGCTTTATCAATTTCCCTTGTTTATCCTGTATGAGTTCAGTGAAGTATGTCAGGCCCTTCAGGCTCACATTATTATCACAACACTTCAGTACTGATGGGCGATTTCATTAGTGTATGTGTGCATAGAACCCACAGACAACAGTGTCATGGGGACTTATCAGCCTTGAGTTTGTTTACCCCCCTCCAACTATTGGCTTAATATCCGAAATAGAAGAAGGAATTTGTCAAGCGAGCCTTGAGAGAATTATCCAGTTTATGGCAGTGCTTTTCAAACTCTTTCATGTCAAGGACAATGAAATCTGAAGTCAGAAAATATCTTGTGCCAGAGAGACCCATAAAAGGCTTGTGTTGTTAAAATGTTTAAAAAAAGGGTTCCAAAATCTCCACATTTGTTTCTAATAGCTGATATACTATAGGGCTAAAGTGGTTAAACTTTAGCCCATGGTTAGATTATTTTGCAATATTAACACATTTTGGAACCATCTTTTGTTAAATATATTTCCATTATGACCACACATACTGTATATGCTTGAAAAGTGTGGGAAAACATGATGTTTCGATCACGATGATCATTTCATAACCAAAAATTCTCCAGACCAATGAACATTTGACAATAATACTTAATGACATGAATGGAACTGACCATAATTTAATAATTTCTACTTGTTGGATTGGCGTGTTGTAGCCCTTCCTATTGAGCTGACACGTTGGAAATACTGTATATAACACAGCTTCACAACCCCCCAAAAATAACCCCATGACAACATCCCCAACTGTAAGACTAAAGTATGCAGTAGCTCCTGCACAGTCAATGCTCTGAGAGTGTGCAAAAATGGACCTGGAAATGAAGATGGGTTTTACGGTGAATGAGCAGTGGTGAAAGAAGTACTCCAAATGTGAGTACTCTTTTAAAGGTATGCAGAATGTCCCATTTCACACGTTTTCAAATGGATAACATTTTGAAGAAGGCAGAAGTATAGGCTAAACCATTGGGCTGAATTGATTAACGTATGTTTTGTAATAATAATCCATTTAATGCTGTTTGACAGTGTAATTACCCTGGCCCTCACTGCATACCTTTGATATGCTGCATTATTAATTTTCTTGTCGTGTCATGTCGTGCTTCTTTTTTTCCCCACCCTCTGTTTTAATGTCTTTTCTCTTTTCTTTCCTGTCTGTATTTGCCAGACCCATGAAATGGGTAGGCCTACATAAGCAAATGTCGGTCCGGGTTTTCTATATAAAGGGTATATATGATGATGACATGATGATGACATGCCTACAAAAGGCATGATGTCATAAATGATGATGACAGACAGGGGGTTGGCAGAACCGGGGTCTGGCACAACCAGGTTGACCTGGTCTAGTTTAATATGCTCTGTGCAGCGCAGAAATGTGCTATACTAATAAAGTTTGATTTGATGACTGAGTTTGAGTGGTGACTCTTTCATAGTGGTGTAAAGTATGAACTTCTCAGAACCATGTGATGGGGCAAAGGCTTGGGAGATATTTTCACGTGAGAGGCAGTTTAGCGTGTGTCACAGAGGAGGGCATTGCCAAGTTAGTACGCAAGTTATGCAAGTGCATTACAAAAGATCTGGGAGGAAAATAACACGTATCTGCACTAGTGCACAGGAGACCCGGTTTCAAATCCAGGGTAGGACAGAAACATTACAGAGTGCAGCTTTAAAGCTATACTGTGTAAGTTGCTAAACTAGTGGTCAGTAGCGGTATTGCTTTTTTCGGAAGTTTTTCGCCCGGTGTCGCCGCGGACCACCGGAGCGGGGCCACAAATTACCGCGACCGATACTAATCCGTAGAGGGGTAGAACTGAATTTTCAGACCAGGATTTGGGGAGTAAGAGGCAAGAATCCTTCACCATCGTAAACACTGTTGCTGAGGGAGGCTACTTCCTGAAGAGACGGCAAGACACGCTGTGATTGGCCGGTAGTGTATCATGTGTGTATGATCCGCGATGTGATTGGCCAACGTATACACAACGTATACAGATGATGCAGATTACGTAATTTTGCCGCGAAATCCGGACCCCGGCCAGGATCATAGAAAACATATTTACAGAAGGCTTTAGGGGCTGAAATTAACGGAGTGGGTGTTCTAAAACTTTAGCGATTTAATAGTTAGGACAACTTTAAGATTTGTTTTATAAAAAAAGTTACATAGTATAGCTTTAAGCATAATAGTACAACATGGTTTTTTGTCTTTATCCAACACTGACATCTTCTTATTGTATCTGCATTTCCAGACACGTGAACAAACTTCGAGAGCTCCACGGCTTTTAAGCTCCTGCATGGAGCTTAATAACCACCTCACCAAGTGACGACGTTGCATGCTGAGTCATACTGTACTACTAATACTCTGTGCTCTTATCCTCTGTTCATTATGGCTTGATGAAAAATGTACATTTAAATGCCATATAGACAATCTTGCCTGCAAATTAAGGCAAAGGATTGTTTTTGAAGCGGTGAAAGCCGCTTCCAAGGAGTGGCTTTGTGTGTCCCCCGTCCATATATCGTCATTTCAGTCCAGAATGAACAGGTTTTATCTGTCCGTAAATGTGTGTCCCCCATGTCCATATATGGTCATTTCTGTCCAGAATGAACAGGATTTATCTGTCCGTAAATGTGTGTCCCATGTGTGTGTCCCATGTCCATATATGGTCATTTCAGTCCAGAATGAACAGTTTTTATCTGTCCCGTACGTCCAGAATATGTGTGCAGTGTCCGTCCCGGTCTGATGATTGGATGATTAAAAATGTCCCTAAAAATGAGGATTGGTCAAGCTTCACATGACAATCCGGCCCTCCAGATAGGGTTCTAGACAATTTTATACTCAGATTCACCGCTTCACTTCGAACCGAGGTTTGATTTTTTTCTATAGGAACAGTGCTATGTAGAAAAAGGGTTATTGAAGCAGTCTGTCTCTCTGTGTTGGACTATGGTGATGTTATATATAGAAATGCTGCTCCTTCTATCCTTAGGCCCTTGGATACAGTTTATCATTCTGCTCTGAGATTTATATCTGGAGATAATTATAGGACTCATCACTGTATCCTGTATAGAGTGGGTTGGCCTTCATTGACAGGCGAAACAAACATTGGTACCTGTTCATTTTTAAGGCAATTGATGGGACTTTACCAATGTATATTACATCTCTGGATTGGAAGCCTGTGACATATAGGACACGCTCCAGTGACTGGCTCACATTAAAGGTCCCCAATGCAAACTCCGAACTGGGGAAGACAGCCTTTTGCTTTAATGCCCCAACCACTTGGAATGAGCTACAGCTAAATGTCAAGATATGCTCTCCCATAACATACGGTCAATTTAAATCTTTAATTGACAACTTACCCACAAATGTCTGCAATTGTTTTAAAATTTGCTTTGTATTGTCTGTTTTTGTGAATATTGTTTTTTGTATTGTGATGTATCTCAATGACACTGCAAATGAGGGCAACCTCGATGTCTTTTCGAGAATAAATAAAGGTTGAATGAAAGAATTTTAAAGGTTATTGCATCGTGGCTACCATCTGTGCAACATCTGTCCATTTAAACGGTTATATGTCTCTGGTGTGTGCTCCTGTTCCATTGTTTGCCTTTTTTGCAGGGACATGCTGGGCCCCTGATTCAGCCCGGGAAAAAGAGTTGGAGAGGCCCTCATTGCGCGCTATAGCGCTGCTGCTACTCAAAGATTTGCCATTGCAGATCATGACAAGTGACAAGCCAGTGGGCCAATTACATGAGTTATATTTCGTCGTTGTCGGGTGGAAACCTTGTACGTCCAAAACCATTTGTTTTGTATTTATCATTTTAAAAAATGATTTAAACTAGTGAAAACAGCCGATCTACAAGCACACAACGCCTCGCACCGCGAGGCGTTGTGTGCTTGTAGATCTGCTGTTTTCACTACTTTTGTGTGACGGCCTTGCATGATGAAGCAGGGCTTTGCTTTGCGAAAAAGATTACAAATTTGAAACTTGAAGATACAAGGTTTCTGCCCGACAGTGACGATTTACTTTGTTGGCCGCCCAGCCCCCAAAATGGAACGAAGGCCGTCATTTTATTTTTATTTTTTTCCTAATGGGCGGCCTGGACCGGCCAGGAATGAACCGGCCGTTCGGGAGTTGTCCCGCTTTTCCCAATGGCCAGCACGTCCCTGCTTTTTTGTATGTGTTTTTAACAATAATAAAAAGGTCTCAAATGGTCAAAAGTTGGGCAGCTCTGTTCCTAACCTTTTGTCAATGAAGAAATGCAATAACGTCTAAATGTGATCTCGTGCTCAAAGTCAGCAATGAACTTTTATAAAGTTTTGTTTTTCTGTTATGAAACCATCATAACATACGGTACTTGAAGTCGAACTGTGCTCAACCGCAAATGTAATATCGACTCTTTTGTTCAAGAAGAAGGCTAATCCTGGATAAAGTCTAATAAAAGATGCGAATCACTTTAATAAGATCCAGACCCTAATAGTTTTTTTTTTTTTTTCTACACAGACAAATGACTTGGCTGCCCTTGTTTTTATGTGAGCATCTAAATTATTAATTATCTAGAAGAAATCAATAGTTTGACCTTGGGTAAAGTTTAAAGGCTTCACATGGACTCAATAGCTAGCATTTGCTAACATTTTGGTGATGTTAGTTCGATGAGGGAGGTGGATCAGAGTTGGCTAAATAAACCATGCAGTGCTTCTTAAAGATGCAGTGCCATGATTTATTTCCCCCCTAAAATATGATCATCAGGTATTATGTTTATACTAGGAGGAGGATTTTTTCCAAAAGAGTGTACATAAAGAGTAAAAAGTTGTTTTTTATGTGGCCACACCCAAATTATTGTCTCAGGAATGCGACAAAAAACAAAAGAAAATATTATTGAACTCAAGTCTCCATGGCGTGAGTAACCAGTAAGACACCCTAATCGGGAGATAAGCAAACGTCAGGTCGCATGTATACACCGCTTTGCGTGTTTTTTGGGCAAAATCTGTAGGAGCAGTGTCCAAAAATGTGTTTGAAAAAATCGGCCTGATGGTGGCGCTAATTGGGACAGATCCATGTTGATGCCAGGACTCTAGACATACTGTGTACCGCTTTGCTTGATTTTGGGGCAAAATCTGTAGGAGCTGTGTCCACAAATGTGTTTTGCAAGAATCGGCCTCATGGTGGCGCTAGAAGATGGCCATGTGATAAATGAGGGGTGGAGGTGTGCAAAGTTTGGCATGGATAGGGGCAACGGCGGCAGAGATATGAGTAGGGGGAAAGTGTGACGTGTGACGTGACTGACAGACAGACAGACTGACAGCCAGTGGAGGTTTTGATAGTAACTGCGACCTGACTGTCGCAATCAATAGAAAAAAAGTCCTTTCTCTCGGTCGTCCTCAGACGAGCTTCCATAGGAGTCTCCAATCTTTCCGGTTCTCCATACACCCGGCCAGCTCCAAAGAGCTTTCAGCTCCCGCATCCTTCTTCAGGACGTCCACATACGTTAACGCGGAACGTCCTCGCGATCGATGCCCGCGCGTTGGTTCCCACAGGACCAGCCTGCTGGCCGGGAGCTCCCGATGTCTGTGGCAGTGCATGGCCGGCCAGCTTCATCCTCCTAGCTGCTACCTTCTTGCTGAGCTTCGGCAGTTGCCTGTACAGGTCCTTTTGGTAATGTGGATGTTCTGGTCCACATTCAGAACAGATTGTAGCATTCTGTTGTAGCACCCATCCAGGGACTTCTGCAGGTTGGGTGTCAGGGTCCAGCTTTCGCAGCCATACAGGAGGACAGACTCCACAGTAGAGTGGAATAGGCTCAGCTTTAGGGGGGGGTGAACTACTCATTATCATTGGTACCGACACCTGTGTGCACCCTACCATTTCATGTCAAAATGGCTGCTGTGAAAAAGACGTGTGTGTTGGCGAGAGGGCAAGATGGTACAGAGCAGATGGAAGCATGCTGTTACGAGAGACTCTCACATGCGTGTGCATGCAGCGTGTCACGTGTGTGCGTTGATTTATCCTGTGCGATCCGTTCCCAACAGGCGTGTAATCACACCCGGCCCAGTGTCTAATTAGTTTGACTCAGGCCAGGTGTGACTGGAAAACCTGTCACCTCACAGGCCACATACAGTACGCTCAGGGGTGTCGTACCAAATTCTGGGCCCTGGGTACAAGGCTTCACTGCGGGCCCCCCATAATGTTCTTCATAGGGGCATCATTTTGTGCTTTAACTATTGAAAAATAGCAGATATACAAGCTCACAGCGCGGCACCGAGTGCCACGCTGCGAGCTTGTAGATCTGCTATTGAAAAATCTTGTGCAAGTCTTTAAATATTTCAAATCCTTCAAGGTTTTTTTTTGGAAAAACCTATGTTTCTATGTCAGTGGTGCTCAAACCTTTTCATGTCAAGGACCCCCAAAATGATATGTATTTGTCCACGGAGCCCCAACTCAAAATATTTAGTTCCAGGGACCCCCAGAAGCAACATTAGAGTTACAAATGTTAGCTTAAAAACACATATATTCAAAGATTTGCACACATTTTCACGACTTTTCAAAAATAGCAGATCTACAAGCATGCAGCGATGTGAGCTTGTATATGTGCTATTCTTCAATAGCTAAAGAATAAAATAATTAAGGCCCCTCCACCTTGGGCCCTAGTAACTCAGTCCCACTTTCCCCCCCATGTGACGCCCCTGCACATATGCTACTGTATCATGTTTTAGCACTGGTCATGGGATTATAGACCTACTGATTATAGACATAATGCCATCAATGTTATATTCCTTATGGGGAACCCTTATGTTCAAGGCACTGTTATGCTGCACACACTGCTCAGCAGCCATATACTGTATGCATAGCATACGCTAAAACGGTTCAAATCAGGGGTCTTCAACGTTTTACAGGCCAAGGACCCACTTGCTGAGAGAGAGAGATGGGCGCTCTAACCACAAGGCCACACTGAGCGGGAGAAATATTCACAGCAGTATGTGGTATAAAAGCAAATGTACGGTATAATTTTCAATCTGTAAACCCCTCCTGGCCCGGGCCGCCGGCGTGGTGGTCCGGGCACCCTGTGGGCCGATATGCCATCCCGTTCCTGACAACCTTTGCTGTGTGTCAAGGCTGGGCGATATTAGGAAAACCTTTTTTTGTTAATGTTTTTCTGCTTTAGGTCCACTGCCTGCCAAACCCAGATAATGAATAACATATCCATGCATGCACACTGCACAGTACACATAGAATAAAATGAAATGCCTTATTTCCATTTTCCAACAATGGTTTTGTTGAAATAACCACACCTGGTTACAGATGGACTGCTTTTCTGCATGTGCTACATGCATGCACAGTGTGTCTGTTAATTAATTTGACACATACACCAATACCTCATTTCAAGCCGTCTTCGTCGATATGTATACCTTGCATGTTGATACCTCAATATTGATATATTTTCCGATATATTCCCGAGCCTTAGTGTCAAATCTCTCTCCACATTTCCTGTCAGTCTACTGTCCCATCAATAAAGGCATAAATGCCCCCCCAAAACAATTTTACAACAACAATCTCGAAATGACTAAAGTCATATTTGAGGACGATTACAATATAGGCCAAAACCAAACAGATCTCGTTTGCCAAGGGAATGGGATATACCTCCACAGTGTTTGCAGGTACCCCCCCCCCCCCCCAACACACACACACACACACACACACACACACACACACACACACACACACACACACAAGCAAACAATCGTCTGATTGTTTACATGTCAGAGAAATCCAATCCATGTATAAATGAACTGCAGAAGACAGGAGCTCGCAGAGGGAGGCGACACCCGCTGTGCGTCTGCGAGCCAGCGATACCTCCAGCTCAGCTGGATTACACAGCAATAAGGCCACGTATTCATCGGGATTTGAGCGGCATTACCCCATTTAGGCCTAGAATTATTGAATGCTTTAACCAGTGAAAAATAGCAGATATACAAGCTCACAGCGCGGCACCGAGTGCCGCGCTGCGAGCTTGTAGATCTGCTATTTTTGAAAAAGTCGTGAAAATGTGTACAAATCTTTGACTATTATGTATTTTCAAAGCGAACGTTTGTAACTACAAATTTTGCTTCTGGGTGGTCCCTGGAACTAAATATTTTGAGATGCGGGTCCGTGGCCAAATGCATGTCATTTTGGGGGGTCCTTCACATGAAAAGGTTTGAGAACCACTGACATAGTAGTCTCTCAAGAACAGGCTAACTGAGCTCCATTTAAGTGAAAAGGACCCTTTCTTTGACGACGGCTAGCCAGATTGCTGACACAGAAACATAGGTTTTTTTAAAAAAATCTTAGAAGGATTCAAAAGACACTTATAGAATCGGGTCAAAATTCTAATTTTCACGAGTTTTAAAAAATAGCAGATCTACAAGCTCGCAGCGCGGCACTCGGTGCCGCGCTGTGAGCTTGTATATCTGCTATTTTTCAATAGTTAAAGCATAAAATAATGATACACAATAAGGTGTACCCGTTCTAAATGGGTTAAACCTGACAGAACAGACATGACTGGCTTCCTATGGTTCACGCTGCTCGTTTCCACGCTTACAGCAGGTACAGTATGCATACATTTATAATGCGAGCATGAAAACACGTTTTTTAGCTCTGCAGTATTAAAGTTAAGCTGTCGAAGGTTTGTGAAACATTCATTCCTTACCCACCCACGCACGTTGTGTGCCATGGATAGTAGTGATTAGTCTTTCATGGAAATTAACTGAAACCATATTAAATCCTCAGAGAGAATTATTGTTTAATTTAATTAACTAATCCTTAGCCATAGAAATGTGTATTTAATTTGAACACAATCCGATATTTCCGTTCTTTGATAATTCTAATTATAACTTTAATTCTATCAGCATTACCGAATATAGGCCTATATTCAGCACTAACCGGTAAATTAGTGAAATTCTTGTAATTACTTCCATACTAATGCAGTATATATATATATATATATAGGTATATAGATATATACCGTATATAGATATGGGGACTGCCCATAAGTCCGAAGGTTCATTAGTCCTACATCTCATTAGTCCGAATTTAGTTAGGGTTACTGAGGTTAGGGTTAGGCATAGAACTCTTAACAGTTTCGGACTAATGAGCTGTCGGAACAAAGAGGTATATATTCATAATAAATGAACGTTCACAACCCAGAGTCAGAGTCATCCTATTTTGAACAATATGGAAGTGAGAACATTTCATCTCACAAGAAGCTTGTGTCACGCTAAGCTTTTTGCAGAAGAGGCAGACACCTGCTGATCTGCCATCATCACTTACAATGCCTGTTGCTTTTCTGTGTGACTGACATCCTGCCTTCAACCTTATTGCTTTGCCAGTTGTAGTAGATTGTCTGCCTGCTACTTCACAACGCAAGCTTGTAGATTTGCTATTTTCAGCACTGGGCTGCCGCCTGCCGGCTACACGTGTATGGACCTTTTCCTAAACACAACTTTCTTGTGCGTTTGGGGCTTTCAGCCACACGCAAACGGTGATCTTTAAGAGACAGATAAATAAGTGAAGGTTTACCAAACTATCAGATTCAGTGAATCTGTGTGGGCATGAAAAACGGGACGGCTGTGAAAACAATGACACCACTCTGTCCCATGAAAGCTTACGCACAGAGCCTATTAACCCTTTTGGCATCGTAAAAAAGGACTTTGGTAGCTGTCAGCTACCATTTTTCATGTAAACCGACATACTGTATTTGAAGTATTACTGGAGGGATGTTACAAGACTAATCTCCCTTAGTTGGAATTATTATGGAATTGACTGTAATGGTTCATACGACAAGAGTAATCATGATTGACAGAGCTCTGCATTTGTGCTACCGCTTTGGCATTTAGACATAAATACAGCCCAGATTAGGCCTAATCTGTAGCAAGACCAGGTGTGTCGCACCAAATTCTGGGCCCTGGGTACAAGGATTCACTGTGTTATTTTGTGCTTCAACTATTGAAAAATAGCAGATATACAAGCTCACAGTGCGGCACCGAGTGCCACGCTGCGAGCTTGTAGATCTGCTATTTTTGAAACATCTTGAAAATCGTGAGAGTCTTTGAAGATGCAGACCCGTTTCTATGAGTGGTCAGTGGGTGCAGTGCTCAAACTTTTTTCATGTGAAGGACCCCAAAAACCATATGTATTTGGCCACGGACCGACATCTCAAAATATTTAGTTCCAGGGACCCCCAGTTCTCAAAAAAAATGCATATATTCACAGATTTGCACACATATTCACAACTATTCAAAAATAACAGATCTACAAGCTCAGCGCTGTGAGCTTAGATCTGCTATCCCCCCCCCCCCCCTTGTGACGCCCCTGAGCAAGACAACCACAAACAATCCCCTTTTTTTTGTAAATGCCATGTTCCTTTTACTGAAGGCAACTTGCAGAAAGAACGAAAAGAAAAGAGAGAAATTGTTGTTTTTTATCTCTCTCTGTAGTGTGGGCCGACGATGATGATGATGAAGATTTCCGGGGTCATCCTGCAGAGCAAACACAAGCTGCTACGTCCGCAACTGAGCAGCGGTTAAAAGAAAAGAATATCAGGGTTCACGGCTCAGCGGCGATACTCACCGAGAATACAAATCAACGCGCTGCAACGAGCCAGACGCCCGGAGACACAGCCCGGTTTCTCACCACCACACCACCACCGCCACCTCCTCCACGGTACGGGAGAGCACAACTCACAGAGGCATCTGCGCTAATCTCTTCCGCGAGCGGAGCCAGCCCCGCCTCCGAAGGCGTGCCAGATTCGCTCCCGCCGACAGCAGAGGATCTATCAGGCGGGAGGCGCCACGCTGAGCCAAATATCCCATTGATCTCTAATTATGAGAAGGTCGTTATCTCCCCCGGCCAGGCTGGATTAGAATCAATGACGAACGGCACTCCAGAGCCCGGGGTTCATTTGTCCACGGGGGTGGCCGCGGCCTCGGTCTGGCTTCACACGCCGCGCGGCAACGGGAATCAAAGGAACACGGACTCTATTACACCGGCGTCTGCCAACAACAGGCGGCCGGCAGTTGCGGCATTATCTCCCTCTCGTTCTCGTGTAATTGATGGCCAGTTCCATTTGCATAATGAGAGGGAGGACAAACAGCCAGACGGCAGGGACGAAAATATGATTTTAGAAGTGGGCAAACAACATTCCCATACAGCGACCGAATCCCCCTTTCAAAGTCGCGGAGCGAAGCGCCCTTCTCCGACGGAAATAAGCGGGACAAAATGGTGCTCAACCTGCCTAAACGATCAAAGGGCAGCGTCGTCACTTGCTGACACAGTTCCCGGCACAGGTCCTCTTGATGTGGAGATCAAGCTCACTGTAGGGTACAAACATATGGCCTCGTTACCCGCCGTGGTTCAGCCTGCTGTTAGAGAACAAGAGGGAATAATAAACACAGAGCCATCTTACGATGCTGAGCACTCCAAAGTATCTAATGTGTCTGCGGGGGATTTCAATAAACCAAAGCACAACCCGGCGCAGCTTTTGTCCTTAGAAGCGAAAGTAAGTCACAGTCGAGGGACTTTGAATGTGCCGCTAATTAACAGGTTTTTCTCAGATGCTGATGGAGCTCACACTTCCCCTGCGATGTCCACAACGTCACAGATCTCAAGACATCCCTACCCGGGTGAATTTTCTGCTACGGAGCTGCCTATGCCATCAAGCAGCATACTTTATCGTTCCCAAAAGACATTTCACACTAAAGTGAAACAGACAATGTTTGAAAAGTTGGTGAGGCCACGGACACATGACGCTAACAGTGAAGACGGTTCCTCAGAGAGCTCGCGATTACACACTTCAGACCTCAGGGGCAAGACAACAAGCAACAGCAGTCAAAATAAAACAACTACAAAAGGCACGGATGCCAAAGAGGAATCACACCCAACTCCCAGATTCACTGGAACCAACAGCACAACGGCGCCCTATCACATCAGGAAGCAGACGACTTATGCCGTCATAAGTCCTTCGACGGTGGGGGTGAAATTGTCGATGCCTGATGTATCAGAAAGTGAGGTCCAGTCTCCATCTAAACCAGACACTCAACTCACAGAGCCCTTGCTGACCTTACTTCCAGAGGGTTTTGTTGTGAGTCTTAGACCTTTAACCACTACAGGGCTCCCTTCGGCACGGCGACATTCTCTCGGCAGTGTAAATGTCATCGCTAAGCACTCAGCCTCTCCCGCTGTGTTATCTCAGCCGGTGAAGCCGTTTGTGACAGAGCCAAGTCAACCCTTCACAGCTGCCGTCACTCCCTCAAAGTCGTTCATTTTGGAATTAAGTGAGATTGATGCCGTCTTGACACCGATTAAACCCTCCAGACAGCCTTATGAAGATGTACCTAAAATTCAGCATTATGAAGATCAAAAAAGCAGTATATCAAAAACCACTCCGCTGAGTGCTTCTGAAAACATCGACAGCGCAGGATCAACACATCGTGATCACGTAGCTTCAAATGCATCCGCTACAATCAAACTCCACGAGGTGAAGTCGGGAGAAAACGGAGAGCGGGGGCCTGATTTCACCCAGCCTCGAGTTACAAGAAGAATGCTCACAGAAACGTCTGGCAGAGAGGCAGACGAGGGGGAGGAGGAGAGCCGAGGGAAACCGAAAGAGACGCAGAGGGAAGAGGAAGAAGAAGGGAAAGTTGAATTAAAGGCCGAAAACTCGGAGGGACCGAGCAGCGTGACGGCACAGACGTCCCGAGCGGAGGAAGAGAGGGGACAGCTGCAGAGAGCCATCACCGCCGCAGAGACGAGGGGAGCAGACATGAGCGTAAATGGGCGACAGGCAGTCGAGGTGGGGACGTCGGAAGAGGACGAGGAGGGACAGGCTACGGGGGATGATGTTAAGACTGCGAGGCAAGAGAGATATGACGAGGCGAGGGGACGAGAGGAGAGCTCCATCAAAGACAGAAACGACATGAAAGAGAGAGAGGAGGAGGAGGAGGAGGAGGAGGAATCTAGGACCGAAGGGCAGGAAGAGTTTTTGACAGAGGAAGTGCAGAACAGGAAGGGCCACAGCGTGAACATGACGGGCAAAACGGGGAGAGAGGATGTGACACTCGCTATTCATCTTAGTCTCAGCCCAAACTCTAAAGCCCCGAACAGAGAAACAGGATACACCACGCTTACAAATAAATCTCTCCCCCGCAATTTAATTAAACAGCTTGGAGCCTCTGTACACAAACGCATCCATCTACACGGAGGTGAAAACATCACTGGAATTACAGGAATAAGAAGCAGGCCAGTCTCCCGAGCGGTAATGGGAAATAACAGACCCCCGCCGCAAACACTCATAACTCAGAACACGTCGCACGCACTGACAAACGCTGTGTCTAAATCTGTAGTAATGAATAGCACTCGGCACAACGCGTCTCCAAGCCCCAACAGAGTGGATCCGCACACGTTTAAAGGGAGAATAAAAACAACGTTTCCAACAAACAGAATTGCAACTATTACATCAAGTCTTTCTGTATCTAACGGTGCTGATGAAAGGCACCCACTCACCACGCCGCGGCCGGCAATCATGGCCGAGCTGTCGAGTGACGGGCCCCACTTGACGGTAAACACATCTACCCTCGACGCGTCAATTATTTATGACATTTCAGATCGTGAGCGTCAATTTGACAATTCCCTAACCCCATCAAAACCACTAACGCAGAGCGCTGCCATAATAATGACGGCTAGAGTGCAAAGAGAGCACATCGGGCCAGTATCTAGTAGTAGATCAGATTTCCCTGCTGACAGCCTTACATCTGTCATGTTTGAAATAGTAAACACATCTACTCAAGCCTCGTCCGCCAGCCCACCCGCAGTGGAAAGCCCTCCCACGGTGGAGACCTCATTCACCGGCCCACTTGCGGTGGAGATCTTGGCCTCAGTGGACCGCATGTCCACGGACCCGTCGCTGCTCCCGCACCAAGACCAATTTGCTTCCCTGACACGGAGCTACGCATCCACCGTGACTCCAGGCCAGCCATGTTCATTTACACATGCAGAGGAGCCTAGCTCTTCAACTAATCCCGTGGGCGCTGCCGCGAGCCCTGAAGCGAGACCCGAGGAATTTAGCCTTGACGCTATGCCATCATTAACGTTGCCAGGGGGCCGGAGTTCCTCTGGCAAAGCTGGCCGGCGAGACGGAACGAGATCGACGTCTAATAAAGCTGTGCCGAGGCCAAAAGAAAATGTACATTTAAATTCTGAACACGTTGACAATGAAAGTGAGCATACTGCGCCCGTGGCAAGCCATACTGTACAGAATGACCATGTGCTTGCCATAGATAGTCGTGCAGGAAGAAATGCAGATGATATCAGCGTGCACCCAGCAGTCGCACGTGATGAAAGGAGATATTATAGATTTACAGAGCAAACAGTGAACGAGACCAAACCGCACGTTATTAACAGAGTCAGTTCTCTCTCTCTCTCTGGGAGCCTTACTGAAGAAGGAGCTAATAATGAAACAAACAATGGCTCTGCCCCTGTGGCAATTCCCAGCAGGCCTCCCGGTGAGTCTCTGCATGCATTAAGTGATTTATTTGCTCCTCATAACAATGACCTCATTATGTTTGACACAAGTGATGAAAATGATGACGCCGAGGCTGAAAGAACTGAAAAAAACGAGGCGTCGGGCAGTCTGTCTGGATTTCAAACCAACAGCGAGACAGACGGCGTTTCTAACGAGAAGGCTCCCTCGGCAGAGCTCACAGAGGAGAACCCGCACGGGCCTTCTGTCACACAAACCGCAGGTAACCACGGTAACCACGGCAACCACCGCGGCGCTCTGTCTACTACTACACAGGCTAAGGTTGGACATGCTCATGACATGCGTAATGTTTCGGCATCCGCAGCCCCTCGCCGTGCAGTGACATCATCGGCACATACCACCACAGAGCATTCCATTACGGACATGTCATCGCCTCGGACCACAAGTACCACTGAGCAATCTGTGGCGCCACGGGTCAGCGGGCAGCTTGTGAGTTCTCTTCCCAGGGAGCCCCACTCATCGCTGACATCAAGGAGGACGGATCGTCATCGCACCGCGGAAACACAGGCCACCCGGGAGCAACTGAACCGTGACACCTCCGTACAGGCTGTAGAGCAAACTCAGCATGCTCTGCCTGGAGTGATCTCCGCGGAACGCGGCATCAATGAGCCGAACCGGAGGCATGATGGATCCACGG
The DNA here is from genome assembly GCF_963921795.1 of Nannobrachium achirus. Lineage (NCBI taxonomy): Eukaryota > Metazoa > Chordata > Actinopteri > Myctophiformes > Myctophidae > Nannobrachium > Nannobrachium achirus. The sequence continues at coordinate 63,106,949 of NC_137817.1, read as the reverse complement.
CACGGGCCACCCGCAGAGGGGCAGGCACACGTTCCTCCTCTCTCATCGCTGGCAACGATACTGAACCGCTTTTATCTAAGCGGATACGATTGGTGGCACAGACAAGAGACGGTGCTTTCGGGCCTAGTCATGCGGTAAGTGGGGGCATCTCTGCCATACCCACTAAAAGTACAACCGGTACGAACAGAGAGGAGTCCCGTGGGAAACATCTTTTATCTGGAAAGGCCTCAACAAGGCGGATGAGCCGCAGATTTTCAAACGAATCTGTAGCTTCCGTTGGGATCTCAGTGACAGAAATGCCCAGTACATCTCACAGTCAGGGTCAGTCTAAAGGCACTTACGATATCGTGGCACCAACCGCTGGCAGGAAAATTAGGTTTCCGTCGGCTGCCAAGGCCGCTGCAGCCGCCCCATACGGAGCGGGTCAGGTTGATTCGGCCGCGCTGCGGGAAGTATATGAAGAGCGGTATAGCAACGACCTTGTTCCTTCTGAATCTGAGATGAGTCACGGTGCAGAACCATCCACTGGAAATTCCATGCATAAACAAACAACACCTCCGCTGACGGGAAATAACATCAACACTAAAATATCCGTGACGGTACAGACCACTGTATTTGACCATGAAGCGTACAGAACAAACACAACAGAGGTCGCCAGTAAAGCTGACCGTGGCAAAGCCCTTATGAATGAGAGTACAGACAGAAATACCCAAACTAATGCATCTCCGACAGCCAGACTCGCCGGAGCACTGGTAATGGACTTTTCTGTCCACGGTCAAGCTATAGAACAAACGGCACAAAGGGACCCATCTAGACGAGACACAGTTGGAGGACACAACGTTCTCACGACAGAGCCTACTTTATCTGAAAAGATGTTCATTACAATCACAGTTCGATCCAAAAAGAAGAACAACACTACCAACCACTCTGCCCTAGAGGTGACAGATGCAATCACAGCAGGGTCCAACAGCGGAGCAACAGAGACGCCAGAAGCACTAAATGCCACGGGGTCAGAGCTGGCTCTGTCCGCAGGCCCCACACTCGCTCAGGAGGCCGGGAGGAGGCTGCTGGTGTTACAGCCTGCCAGATTCAACCACAGGAGAAGGGCTACGTCTGGCCTTCATCTTGCTGGGTAAATACCTCTCAGTGGAAGCATTTCAATATGTACCGTAGCTGTTTAAACACTTTTCCCACCGTATTGTGTGTTAATCATTGCTATAGTGTTTGTCTAGTGGTTCTCAACCTTTTCAGGCCGCGACCCCCAGCATAATCATATTTGAACTGGGGAAATGGGAATAAGCACATGGAGCACATGGAGAAAATTACATTTTGTTTAACACGGTTCTATTGTGCAAATAGCAGATCTACATGCCCACAATGCCTCGCGTTGCGAGGTGTTGTGAGCATGTAGATCTGCTATTTTTTATAATTTCTGCATCTAATATTTGACAATATTTTTTATTTTATTTTAGAGGTATTAAAAGGGTCTTAAAAGTCCTTAAATTGTCACGTTATACGTGTATAGAGGGTATCTGCACATTTCTACTGTGTGTTGGAGAGAAAACAATGTTTCACATTAAGTTAATCATCTGGGAATAATCTGGGGACCCCCCTGGGGATCCCGACCCACAGGTTGAGAACCACTGCTATAACAATCTCCAGGTCTAAACAGGTGTTTAGTAAACAGAAAATAAATGTTAACCGATTAGGAGAGAGAACTCATATGCAGGATAAACAAGTGAAATTGGAAGTGATGAATCAAACAACAACAAAAGGAGCAGACAATAATTTGTAACCGGAACACTCTGCTGATAACTGATCTTTGTGGGGTTCACTCTCCAAATTGGAAACACTGGGCGTCAGTATCTGAAAATGTATTTTCTGTTTACTAAAGAACAGGATAGATGAGGAGACACCATAACTGAACTCTATAGAAATGATTACTTTCGGAATGCAGAGCTATGATATCGTTTTAATCAAAACCAATACATTTTTAATATAGAAATATGTATGTCATGCACTGCCTTTACATTTTGGAAAACAGAAACAGCCACATATTGCACACACTAGGTGTGAAAGGATTAATCGATCAAGGCAAATGTATCTTTTAAAAGTTTGGCTATTGAATAATCTGTTTTGGGATGTATGTATCATGTAAAACAAAAGATACGTACAGTATGTGCTATTACAAATTTAAAATAACTGCTGTCCTATAAACGGTAAACATATTAAGTGATTTCAAGATGTCCATTTGGGTTCAGGTGACTTGTGAATGTGATAAGCATTAAAAAATAATGTATTTACTTCATTGCCTTTTTGGACTATATATTACGGTCTAAATTAATTGAACGAAGGACGGGTGTTTTCGATTCATCTATCATCATGGTTAAAATGGAGTTTGAAGTTACAAAATACAAAATACTGAATCAAGCAACTTAAAACAAAAGCCTGAGTAGACGATAAAATGACCCATATTTATCTATATCCTTATCTATATCCATTTATACACTGAGAGTGTATAAATGGAACCAAACGCACCCTTACAGGCCCAATTGGTTCCATTGGTACACTTTCAGAGTTACATGGTCTTCCTTGAAATTAAAATGTCGAATAGTGTGAAGATTTAATTTTCATTTTTTACAGATTGTAAATAATAGTTGCAGCTCCGCGACTCTAACCTAACCCGTTGCCATGGTGATGGTTGTATACTGTATCCCCAATGCAGCGTGGCGGAGGTCTCAGACGAGCTGTGCGGCAGCGGGAACTACACGGCGGAGATGAGTCTGAACCTGGAGAGGGGCGTGGAGCCTGGGGACCTGGTGCCCGCCCTGGGCAACCTCAGGGTGGTCATCAACCTGAGGACCAACAACAGCCTGGTGCACCTGGAGGTCACCTCCTGCTGCCTGTCCCCCTCCACACAGCCTGAGCTGGCCAACTCCACCTGCTGCGTCTTCTCCCGGTACATACACTCACACTCAAGCCCCTTTGCACACAGGACAAGTTGGGTTTTTTTTTTCGTTTGCTGCATGAATAAAACGCATTGGATTTGGTGTGCAATACTGTGCGGAATCGGCGCAGCGGATCCCAAAAGGAGTCATAAAAGGAGTGATGAGTTTTTTTACCGCATGCGACAACACGCACGAATCGAACTGGGTTCGATCGAGAAAAAAACGCACGGCCGCAGCCACTCGTCGCACGGCTAATTCGGAGCCAGTGTGCATGAGGTCGTAGAGAATCATTGTTTTCTTTTAAAACAATGAAATTGTCCGTTTTATTCGTGCGGATAAACGCGCCTGTGTGCAAAGGGCTTCACTGTCCCCCTCCACACAGCCTGACCTGGCCAACTCCACCTGCTGTGTCTTCTCCCGGTACTACACAAGAACAATCTTTAGATTACTGTTTCCCCAAACAGTGTGTCGGGACCCGTTTGTGGGTCACGGAACAATTTTGTTATGGGTCATGGCTCGAGTAAAATCCCATTTTCTTTTCCTACACAAAATATTTGTAGTGTAACGACCCTGCAAGAGATCCGGCCGTAGTTCGCTCAACCTAGAGAGCTAGCGTTGCGGGCTTGCCTTGTCTGCTGAGTTGGGGGCCGGGTTTCGTCTCCCATTTGGAGGCGAACTTCCCCACTCAGTCTGCTAAACGTTACAATATATAAGAAATTCCATAAATACAGTCATAACCAGTAAGACTCCCTAATCGGGAGATAAGCGACCGTTATCTCCACAAATAGGCCAAAAGTTTGTTTTACCAATTATCAAGACATACGGGCAGTTGACAGTTTGCCATGGTTACTCATTGAAGTTGAATCTCCATATATGGAGATAACCTACGCATCACACTAAGTCTGACCTCACCAGCCCATATTTGGGCATGAGCAACTTATGTCTCCATATATGGAGATATGATGACATCACACAGTCCTCAGCCGATGATGTGGCGTGATGTCATACAATACACAAACGAGCCCTACAGTATAAAGGGGCAATTCTTGCCAGGAAAGAAGCATTTCTTCGACTCAGACCTTATCGCCAGGGTTGGCTTATAGCAGCTGTCGGTAGGACCATATATGGATTCTGTTAGTGTGGATCTCCTAACAGGGCATCATCTGGGATACAATCCCTTTTATGCCCATATATGGAGATCCCTAACATAATCCCTTTCATGCCCATATATGGAGATCCCTAACAGAATCCCTTTTATGCCCATATATGGAGATCCCTAACAGCATCCCTTTTATGCCCATATATGGAGATCACTAACAGCTAACAGAATCCCTTTTATGCCCATATATGGAGATCCCTAACAGAATCCCTTTTATGCCCATATATGGAGATCCCTAACAGAATCCCTTTTATGCCCATATATGGAGATCCCTAACAGAATCCCTTTTATGCCCATATATGGAGATCCCTAACAGAATCCCTTTTATGCCCATATATGGAGATCCCTAACAGAATCCCTTGTATGCCCATTTATGGAGATCCCCAACAGAATCCCTTTTATGCCCATATATTATGGAGAAATCCCTGCTCTGAGTATCTGACATCAGTGTGATGTCACCTGTTTATGCCCATATATGGAGATCCCTGCTCTGCGTATCTGGTTGCTATGGTAAACAGTTGGTTGCTAGGGTAAAAAAACATGGTTGCTATGGTAAACAGTTGGTTGCTAGGGTAAACAGTTGGTTGCTAGGGTAAAACCATGGTTGCTAAGGTGGTTGCTAACGTACACTAACAAACCAGCAACAACAGACTGTTGCCACAGCAACGTACACAAAGGTTTGTGTACACATGTGGTGTGATGTCATACTGATGCGGAGATATGAGCAGGGCAAAGGTGTGACGTGTGACGTGTGAGCGACGGACGGACGGACGGACGGACGGACGGCCGGTGGAGGTTTTCATAGTAAACTGCTCCCTGACGGTCGCAATAATTAGGAAGCGGTGAAAACAGCCAAACTACAAGCTCGCAAAGCGACACGCTGTGCCCTTGTAGATCTGCTATTTTCACTAGTTCGGGTCCCTGGCAGACACTCTAATCTCTCTTTTGGCTCTCGACCTGAAAAGTTTGGGAACCACTGCTTTATATTGTGCTAAACGATGATTGCATGGGGATTGGGGCCCGTGCTTTAAATTCCAGTATGCTTAGAAGAAAAAGGTCCTTTTGCACACCTACAGGGACAGGTGCGTCGGAACAGTGAACCCAACAAGTAGAGGAACAAATGGAGTCCCGCACACTGTCTTTGATGACCGGGTGGCTGGCCAGTACCGGCTGGTCATTAAATCATTGACTTACGAATGCGACAAAAACTAAAAGATCTCCATGAGTTCAAGGCTTCATGGGGTGTGCAATTATTGACAGAAAATAAGTCATTTCTTTATGAACTTATCTTTAATTAGTTTTGAAGCAGCAGTAAGACGAAACATACAATATAGACATTCGTAGATTGCACTCTATCTCTTCAAGAGAAAATAAATAAATAATCTATGAATGTATTAATTATTTTGAACAAAGAAAATGGGCATTTTTTCCTCCTAGGACTGTGACTTTGTTTGCCTGTTATGCTGAATACTAGGGAGAGGAATGTCCCTTTACAGTATCTGTCTTTGTAAACGGATTTGAATAGAATGTTTTGTGAAACACAGTACAAATACAGATAGCGGACCGGCAACATCACACAGTTTACAAATTATTTGCACAATCTAACTCCCATAGCTGTGTGAACACGGCTTTGCTAGAGTTTTCCCCACTGTTTGTCAAAGTACTTATCGGGGAAACAATGTGGATGTTCTGGAGGGTAAAACATTTTGCCCACGTCGAATAGAAAAGCCAAGGTGGAAGGAACTTCTTATCTTCAAGAGACAGAAGCCATCCCGTATGATGGATGGGGAATTAAAATGCACCACAAAACAAATTTGGAAAAGAGCAGGGGAAAGGAAAGGGGTGGGGGAGGATCAGAAGAATCTGTCAAATATGAATAAGCCAGTTAGCTGTGGACTTTAACTTGCCGCGTCTGAATCAGAAGATTGATTATTTATGAGTTGAAGCGTTGACACTGAGGAGTGGATCCAAGGTGAAATGATACAATGCTAGAGGAAGATTTGAATGTATTATTATATTGCACACAGTGGTTCTCAAACTTTTTGGGGCTTCAGTAACTCTTTTCCTGAACATTGCCCACACAACTAGGAACCAATGGCAGTTACAGCCCTCTTTGTGTGTACATCTGACCTACGGTCGCTTATCTCCCGATTAGGGAGTCTTACTGGTATATTATGTTTAAAAAAGTTGACACAATAAATGACGGTCCACAAAAATCTCTATAAATTAGCACAAGCTTGACAACTTCACCAAGGATCAAAACGAAATAGAAGCTCCACCGGCTGTCCCTCTGTCCGTCACATCATGTTACGTCACATCACTTCATGTCACGTCACGTCACGTCACGTCACGTCACGTCACGTCACGTCAAACTTTTGCCCGTACTCTTATCTCCGCCACCGTTGCCCCTATCCATGCCAAACTTTGCACACAAACTCCTTGGCTGGCAAATCACAACCTCTGCCCCTGATTTCTCATATGGAGCTCTTCTAGCGCCACCATCAGGCCGATTTTTTGGACACTGCTCCTACAGATTTTGCCCTAAAATCACGCAAAGCGGTACACAGTATCTCTAAAGTCATATCATCAACATGGATCTGTCCCATATTTCCCATATTCCCTCCTGATTGGCTACCATTGCCTTCTAAAGTTTGTGTATGCGACGTGACGGTCGCTTATCTCCTGATTAGGGAGTCTTACTGCTTACAAATAAACAAAAATAAGGAGCACTACAATAAACAACCATGGAGGAAATAAAGGAGGGAGGAAAAATACTAAATAAACCTTTTCCTGATTTATGAATCCAATTAATCAAACCCGCTTTCTAATTAATCAGACCCCTGCTTTCTATTCAGCAGCTGTGCTCACCAAGTTTAATTTTAATTTGGTCTAACACCTTTCCAGATAGATGAGCAGGTTGACAACTTCTGTCAGTGTTTTATAATGACTATTTTCCACTTTTTCGCACGCGCCACATGTAGTACCTCCACATAACCCCCATTTGAGAGACTAATATTACCGTATGCATAATTAACGTTTTCCTTAACGACGTGTTTGGGCTCATAATTATGGTCGGGTTAGAGAAACAACTCTGTTGAAACAAACTTTGTTTTTGCTGTGGGCTTGTTCAGTGGCTATTTTAGGCTTTAGTCAAAATTTGCATAGCATGTACACATACATTGCCAGGTAGTCATTAATTAATTCATCCGTCTCTGCCAGGCTTTTTTCACTGTTTTTTTTTCTTTTTTTGCCAACCCACGTGTGTGTGTGTGTGTGTGCGTGCGTGCGTGCGTGCGTGCGTGCGTGCGTGCGTGCGTGCGTGCGTGCATGCGTGCGTGCGTGTCATGGGACAGCAGCTTAGCAGGCGAGCCAGCGGGCATCAGGCTGCTCCCCAGTGCCTTGTCTTCCAGCACCAGCTTCAACATCAGCCTCTTCCAGATGATTAACTACTCTGTGGTGTACCTGCACTGTGACCTCAGTGTCTGCCTGCCAAACCGCACCCACTGTGACAGGGTGAGTAGCAATGATGTCTGGAGAATACCCACTGTGACAGGGTGAGTAGCAGGGACGTGCTGGCCATTGGGAAAAGCGGGACAACTCCCGAACGGCCGGTTCATTCTCGGCCGGTCCAGGCCGGGCCATTAGGAAAAAATTAAACTGTTTGCACAAAAGTAAAAATTAAACTGTTTGCACAAAAGTAGTGAGGTGCGAGGCGTTGTGTGCTTGTAGATCGGCTGTTTTCACTATTTAAATCATTTTTTAAATGATAAATACAAAACAAACAGCTTTGGACATACAAGGTTTCCACCCGACAACAACGAAATATAGGCCTAATTCATGTAATTGGCCCACTGGCTTGTCACTTGTCATGATCTGAAATGGCTAATCTTTGAATAGCAGCAGCGCTATAGAGATAGCGCGCAATGAGGGCCTCTCCAACTCTTTTTCACGGGCTGAATCAGGGGCCCAGCACGTCCCTGGTGAGTAGAAATGATGTCTGGAGAATACCCACGGTGACAGGGTGAGTATCAATGCTGTCTGCAGAAAGTACCTCAAAAAATAATAAATCACGGATCATAATGGATGCGATGCGTTGTGAGCTTGTATGTAGCTCGGCTATTTTCAAACAGCCTAAGTATGAAACAGGGCTTAAGAGGTGGTTAATGTATGTTTTATAATATTATTTATAATTCATATCTGCAAAGTAACTATAGTAACTCAAGTTTTCAAATAAATGGGCATTTATTTGGGAACTATCGCATGGAGGAGACTATCAAAGTACAATATGGGATCTGAAATGTAGTGGAGTAGAAGTAAAAGTAGACTGGAAATTGGACATACTAAGTAAAGTAAAGTGCAAATACCTAAACATTATACTTAGGTAAAGTAAATGTACTTAGTTACTTAGAGAACACAGACTTCTCTCATTGTAGCAAGGAGGAGGAGGAGCACAAGGTGACGTAACCAGGCAAAGAACTCCGCTGTTTATGGTGTCCACACAACAAAAGAACATTTTCTGTGTATGAAAAATACACTGTTGACGGAGTTCTTGAACAAAATGTGTTTACATCCCCCGTTTCACTCGTTTGCGTGTGGACACCCATAGGCAACATCCCCGGGCATGGATTTATCCGGGCAAAACAAGTTTAGTCTACCTCTCTCCCTACTAGGCCTCAGAATCAGAAGATTGATATTTAATAAGAGTTGAAGCATTGACAGTGAGGACTGAGGAGACAGAGGGATTGCAGTGGATGTCTGTCCAAGGTTAAATAAATGATACAATGCCGGAGGAAGATTTCACTGTAGAATGATCTTGCACGCAGTGTTTTTTTCCCATCCCTCTTACTCCCAGAGAGAACCTCAACATTTTAGTCAATGCTACTTCCAACTCTGCTTCCTGCCTCAAGATAACAATATCTAACTAACATCATGTCATTGTGTTCATACATCTTAAATAGTTTAACAAGCGTCTATCAAAAAATAAATAAATACGAATCCCGTTAACTCTGACAGTATGTGTATCATAGTCTGTCCAACTACTACTGCATGTCTTATTCATTGTCCACCAGACCACGTTTAGTGTACCAAATAAAACACAAAACAATACAATTTACTGTGCCAGACTCTGCCTTTATGCCATATATACAATAATACAGCCTCCCAAAACAGTTACAGACCACTATCTGGCTGGCACATATAGCCTACACAATAGTATACAGTATTATACACGTGAGTAGCCTACACAACTGAAGCACAGCCCATCAGTACTGAATGATCCAACCAAATTATGCACAGCGCAGCGCAGCGCACACACATGAATGTGTGCGAGTGTGCAGCCATCTCACTACACGACAACAACATACTATGAACATAGCAGCAGCCATAAGACCTGTCTTCTCTTCCTGTTGTCCTTCACAATAAAGTGTCCCCCTTTACCTCCCAATGCGCAAAATGTTACCCAGGTTAATATTAACAGGAAATCGGTTCTAATAAACAGAGGCAGCGTGGCAGCACGATAGAGAAAGGGGGCCCCGAGGGGGCTGCCGACGGACGGTCGCTGAAATTTTGTCCAATTTGTTCCATGTATACTGTTAGAGTATGGGTCAATTTAGACCCCTCTAAAGGAACCCCTAGAGTCCCTAGATTCCACTTTGAGAACCATTGCTATAGGGGGTGAGGTAGACTTTTTTGAGGTACTTTAGGTGACTTTTCAGACTGTGGTGGTAAATGGGTGGGAGTGAGTCTGCAGTTTCTGACTGAGGTGGGAGGTCATTCTACTGCTCTGGAGACAGGAGAAGAGGGTTGGTGATGCTGCTTTCTGTGAAAGGGGGGACTCGTACATGGAGTGAGCTGAGCTGGCTGACGCAAATGGCAGCGATGAGGGGGAGGTGGGGTAAGGTGCCAAGTCAAGGGGAGAGTGGGAGTTATTGGATGTGAAAGCGGAGGTTTTGGGTGAGGCGGCAGGCAGACGGCTCTAGTCAGCACAGACTGCTAGAGGGTGAAGAGGCGAGCGGCATATGAGACGAAGTGGGGTTTTTTCATTTGTGTGTATGGGGAGAATAATTAATGAATGAGATGCCAACCCTGGAACTGAATGTTGCATATAGCGTGGGGTTACTGTGACTGTGGTGTAGGCTATGGATATAAAATGTGTTGTTGTTAATGGTTGATGGAGGTGGCAACTCGTTGTTAGTGTGACAGAAATAGTTCAGCAAGAGGTGAGAGACTATAGCTCTACTGAAAATGGAATGCTGACTACTAGGGATGGGACGATATGTGATATTATCGTTTATCGCGATAAAAAACACTCACGATAATCGTATCGTGGAGATTTAATTTATCGTGATCCCGTCATGCACTGGGATCAATTCACCTTTTATTTGCCGAGCTGCATATATCCGGTACCATTTAAACCCTCTATACTTGGTAAAAGGTACTTATAATATACGTACTTGATGGGAGCGTTTTCGACAACCAAACTTAACCCTAACACCAACCCGTGAGTAGCGATACCTGCCGACGCTCCGTTGTCGAAATGATGTCAGTTCGAAAAAGTGAGATTTCCCGGTACTTAATACAGTATTTTTTTCACTCTGTATCAAATGTCTTTGCCAAAAAATAGCCGATCTACAAGCTCACAACGCGTCGCATCGCGATGCGTTGTGAGCTTGTAGATCTGCAATTTTTTGGCAAATGTTTAGCCCCAAGATAATGGATTTTGATTATCGCGATAACATCGTAAATTGCAATTTCTTTTGTCACAATAATTGGGATATTACATTTTCATATCGTCCCATCCCTAATGTTGACACCAAAGGATTAGAGACATTAGCCGGGACTAAACTCTTACAATACATCAGACTGCACCGCTACTTCGTGTGCACTGCTACTTCACCCACACTTCGCAGGCCACGATAACATTTTCTTAACCACTTGACCCATTTAAGACCTGAGGCCGATTCTACAAATGCCTTCTAAATCAGTAGTTCTCACACTTTTTTTTTCTAAAAGAGCAGATGTACAAACTCGAGTTTATATTGCTATCTTGGGTATTTTGCTATTTTTGAATAGCCTAGCAACAATCTAAAATGACACAGATAGATGCTCTCCCAGGTTTTCATGGATTAAGTCCTACAGTATATACCTCAAAAAGGTACAAATGTGTCCCTCATTGTGATAATACTAGAAGCTCGGCCGCCCGACCTGGCCAACTCGGGAACAATGTAAATAGGGAATGAATGCCCCGCCCTTGAATGCAAACCCCATTATACCTGTTGTCATAGGATCCGTTTTGACCATCTGTTTGCGTGTGTCCATTTATGCCCATATATGGAGAGATATGTCTGTCTACGTCCATTTTCTGCCCATATATGGAGATCTCTGTAGGACCTGGTTTGACCATCTGTTTGCCTGTGCCCATTTATGCCCATATATGGAGTTTGCGACCTGGCCAACTCGGGAACGATGTAAATAGGGAATGAATGCCCCACCCTTTAATGCAAACCCCATTATATGGAGATCTCTGTATCTGTCTGTGTCCCTTTTATGCCCATATACTCTATCTGTGTCCATCTTTTATGCCCATATGCCCATATATGGAGATCTCTGTATCTGCCCATATGCCCATATATGGAGATCTCAGTCTGTGTCCCTTTTATGCCCATATATCTGCGTCCATTTTATGCCCATATGCCCATATATGGAGATCTCTGTATCTGCCCATATGCCCATTCTCTGTATCAGTCTGTGTCCCTTTTATGCCCATATACGGAGATATCTGTCATGGAGATCTCAGTCTGTGTCCCTTTTATGCCCATATATCTGTCTGTGTCCCTTTTATGCCCATATACGGATGCAAACCCCATTATATGGAGATCTCTGTATCTGTCTGTGTCCCTTTTATGCCCATATACTCTATCTGTGTCCATCTTTTATGCCCATATGCCCATATATGGAGATCTCTGTATCTGCCCATATGCCCATATATGGAGATCTCAGTCTGTGTCCCTTTTATGCCCATATATCTGCGTCCATGCCCATATGCCCATATATGGAGATCTCTTTATCTGCCCATATGCCCATTCTCTGTATCAGTCTGTGTCCCTTTTATGCCCATATACGGAGATATATGTCATGGAGATCTCAGTCTGTGTCCCTTTTATGCCCATATACGGAGATATATCTGTCTGTGTCCCTTTTATGCCCATATACGGAGATATCTGTCGGGTCGAGGCAAGGCCCCTGTATTGCCCATATATGGAGATCTCTGTATCTGCCCATATGCCCATATATGGAGATCTCAGTCTGTCGGGTCGAGGCTAGGCCCCTGTATCTGCCTGCAGTGATGTCACAATGACTCAGCGCTTGCGCCCGGCACTGCAGTGATGTCACAATGAGTCAGCGCTTGCGCCGATTTTGCGCCGATTTCCGCATAGGAGATTCCGAACGTTTCGCGCCGGTTAGGGAAAACCGCGCGTCGGGTCGCCCATATGCCCATATATGGAGATCTCAGTCTGTCGGGTCGAGGCTAGGCCCCTGTATCTGCCTGCAGTGATGTCACAATGACTCAGCGCTTGCGCCCGGCACTGCAGTGATGTCACAATGAGTCAGCGCTTGCGCCGATTTTGCGCCGATTTCCGCATAAGGAGATTCCGAACGTTTCGCGCCGGTTAGGGAAAACCGCGCGTCGGGTCGGGTAAAGGCCCGGCACTGCACTCCGTGCCGCGGCGGGGAACGCGCGTGCCGAATCTGAAGCCGGTGGGACGAACAGTTCTCGAGATACGCGGATTACAAACACACACGCAGAGACTTCTTGCATTTATAGATAGATTAACTCATCCACTGCCATATGACAAGTTTGACGATTTCACTGTGTAAAAAGCACTTCCGGTCTGGGACCGGAAATGGATCCATTTCCGGATCCGGGTAGGCGGGACATAGCAGTTCTCAACGACCGCATCCGGTTTGAAATTTTAATTGTTTATTTTGTAACGGCGAATGCCGTGCACACGGGTGATACACGATCCGTGGACCAGCGTGCACGATCTACATGCGCGCACTGCGTAAAAGGTAACAAAACCTCGGCAGTGAAGCGAAAAAGATGATTTTTAAATACCGCAGTCAGTCAGTGAGTTAACAAACATGAATATCAATCATTTAAAACAAACGGGTGCGATTCCTCTGGATGCCTTTTTGTTTAGGCAGTGGACGCTCAGCTATTATAGATACAACTAAGTATTCAAACAAAAAAACCTGCAGATGCAAGACACAAGACTGAAGCCTCTATTATAGTCCAAGGTCAAGAGCTATCTCCTCACCGCGGTGTAGGTTTCTAGCTATCACCTAAAAATGTATAACAAAGCCTAGGTGATGCACATTCTTCTATTTATTGAGAACGCTATCGCCACATCGGAGCACATTAAAAAAAGTAATTTAATGTAGGGGGAGCACTTTTTAATCTGCTCTGAGGAAGGCCCGAGGCCCAAAACGTGTTAGCGTTCTCAATAAAAAAGAAGAAAGTGCAGCATCTGAGCCCGTCTCGCATCTGTTATTTTGGAGTGCTGCTTTTTTCCGCTTGGGTGAGTGTTTTATGAATTTATGAATATAAAACATAACAGACAGTCTGTTCACTGGCTCCCAAACGTTTTAATTCGAGATCCAAAAGAGAAATATGATGTTGTCTCACCATGAACCAAACTATACCAATATTAAGCAACTTTGGAGAGAAACAAGCTCAACATTGCTTATAATAAGCAGACCACAGCAGCACTGTCCCTAATTGCTCCTGAAGAGAAGGTCGGTTTTTGGTGCCTTTCATGATCGCCCCCACAAACGCGGTGTGTGAAAGGTTGGGATGCGAGCAGGGGCGTCACAAGGGGTAGGAAAGTGGGACTGAGTTACCAGGGCCCAAGGTGGAGGGGCTCTAGTAACTTTAGCTATTGAAAAATAGGGCTGCGCTGCAAGCTTGTAGATCTGCTATTTTTGAAAAGGTGTGAAAATGTGCGCAAATCTTTGACTATATGTATTTTTTAAGTGAACATTTGTAACTCAAATTTTGCTTCTGGGGGGTCCCTGGAACTAAATATTTTTAGATGGGGGGTCCTTCACATGAAAAAGTTTGAGCATCACTGACATAGGTTTCTTGGCACACATTTTCACGATTTTTCAAAAATAGCAGATCTACAAGCTCGCAGCGCGGCACTCGGTGCCGCGCTATGAGCTTGTATATCTGCTATTTTTCAATAGTTAACATTCATGGGGGGCCCGCAGTGAATCCTTGTACCCAGGGCCCAGAATTTGGTGTGACGCCCCTGATGGGAGTGAATGGGTGACTGCCAAAAACCCACAGTGAAGCACCTTTTGAAAGGATATAAAAGCTCTATAGAAATGCAGACCATGCTATTGACCACACTGTGGGCTGTGAGAGGACTGAGGACCTTGAGTAAATGGGGAAAATAAGGTCTCCCTCGGTGGAGCGTGGGTATAGGGCTGCAACTATACATTAGTATTCATCAATGTGTTTTTCACAGGAATCAGACTTAAAGGAGTAGTTCGCCCCCCAAAAAACGACGTATTTTCTATCAATTAAACACCCCATAAAGCCTTGATTTCATGGAGATTCATTCATATTCACATTCCTTAGCCAATAATTTGATGACCGGCAGATTCTCCTATTTAATATTAGATTTTTATCCCACGGTTTTGCAACCCATTTTCTCACCCAGTGCCAACTACCTAACCTGTAGTCCTGGTTTCCGCTCTCCCCCTGCCGCGCCAGGGGAACTGGGGAGCACCTGGCTGGCTAGGGGAGGTAGTATAGAAACCAGGACTACTGCATGTTTTTGTGAGGGTATCTACCCTAGGAGACACATGGAGAACATGCAAACTCCACACAGAAAGGCCCTATCGCCAACCCCACCTAGGGTGTGGGCGCTGATGATGCGGAAGGAGGAACACACCCCCAGCGCCCATAGTGTCCCCCGGCGGGAATTGAACCCAGGACCTTCTAGCTGTGAGGCAAAGCGCTAACCACTGCGCCACCGTGCCCCTACAGATTCTCCTATTGACTGATGATCCGGTTTTCAAATTATTGAACTAAGAAAATGTCTATGAATTCAAGGTTTCACAGGGTGTGGAAGTAACTGATAGAAAGTTTTAAGATGATCTACTGGCTATTATCACAAGAGAGCATTGGAAGCATACAAAGTGGTTAAAATATATTCTCTGGTTAAAATACAAAATGTCTAAATATAGCAGACGTCTTATCTGATGCCAACCCCTTGGCATCAGCGTTCAGCCTAAACAACCTCTATATTCGTCACGATGATTCATGTTTCCCTCCCCCAGGACTGTTTTGTTATCCTAAGAGAACATTTCCACAGATGGAAAAAGAGCATTGAGAGGTTAAAGAGCACTTATTGCACTTATAACTGCAATCTGTAAGACTGATGTCCTGAGATGGACTCCAGATACTGCCTAGTGAGCTTCAATATCGGTTAGACCATGCAGGGGTGCAATGGAGGAGCAGCACCTGCACATGTTACTAGTGTACATGTACTAGTTTTATTTATGTAATCAGGGTCATGCAGGGCCTCTGATTCAGCCCGGGAAAAAGAGTTGGAGAGGCCCTCATTGTGCGTTATAGAGAGAGATCTCTCTCCATAGCGCTGCTGCTGCTCAAAGATTTGCCACTTCAGATCATGACAAGTGACAAGCCAGTGGGCCAATTACATGAGTTATATTTCGTCGTTGTCGGGTGGAAACCTTGTATGTCCAAAACCTTTTGTTTTGTATTCATCCCACAACCTTAATTAGAATCGCCCCAAAAAATAGTGTGTATGTTTGTCCGTTTGTCCGTCTGTAACTCCACGTTCAGCAGTTGTTCAATTGTCTAAAAAACATAATACAAAAATCAATAACGCATGTACCTTGCCCAACATCAACTTTATCACCTTCAAATGTGTCTCTACTTCTCATAATCCCCAAATGTTTAAAATATTTTCCCAAATTTTGGCCTGTAGGCGGCTTTGTCCTGTGATGCGATTTACATCACAAATGGGCGTCACCAAGCAGCGCACTCCCAGTCCGGGGGCAATTCCAGAGAGAGCAACATCACAGTCTGTCTGCTTCACACCAAGGGGGACTAACAGGCACACACACAAAGGGGCCAGGCCCCCGCAGGGGGCTGTAGGCTAGTCATTTTAAAAATGATTTAAACTAGTGAAAACAGACGATCTGCAAGCACACAACGCCTCGCACCGCGAGGCGTTGTGTGCTTGTAGATCTGCTGTTTTCACTACTTTTGTGCGACTGCCTTGTATGATGAAGCAGGGCTTTGCTTTGCGCAAAAAATCTACAAATTTGAAACTTGGAGATACAAGGTTTCTGCCCGACAGTGACGATTTACTTGGTTGGCCGCCCAGCCCCCAAAATGGAATGAAGGCCAACATTTCATTTTTTCCTAATGGCCGGCCTGGACCGGCAGGGAATGAACCGGCCGTTCGGGAGTTGTCCCGCTCTTCCCAATGGCCAGCACGTCCCTGCATGTAATATTATTGTAATCCAATTGTATCAGTCCATACCCGGGGATGTGTGCACAGTACAGTACGTGCAGACATGGGGCTGAAGCTGTGAGCCTGTAAACATTTGGGAAAAGTGGAAAATCAGCTTTGTCACTTTGTCAGTCACTTCATGTCAATGGTCAATCCTGCATGTGCAAGGTCATTATGATAAGTCACGTCTACCAGTGGTTCTCAACCAGTGGCCCGGGGACCACCGGTGGTCCTTTAGGCCGGGGATTCCAGGTGATCCCCATCTAAATGATGGGAGAGATGGTAACCAAATGGACCCTTATAGATTTGAAACCAACCACCCTTATGGGTCCATTGGTTTACTTTTACGTTCTTAATTGAGTTAAATTAAGGGTTAAAATTACTTGATTTACAAAATGTGAGAATGTAGAGGAAGTGTTATTTTGGTCAACGCTTGCCTGTTATCTCTCCTATGGCACAAACATCAATACAGCATGGAACATGGGAAAATCCTATACAGTGACGACAAAATATTCATACTCAAATGCTGAATAAATAACGGACGTTGAAATGAAAATGTTGAAAACCAGCTATATACCAACCCACTGTCACTGAAGAGATACATCGGTCCCCAATCTGCTGATTGGTCATCATGTCCCTGTAGCAGGTTCAGTGCTCCTGTGGGGTTTCTTCAGGGACGTGCTGGGCCCCTGATTCAGCCCGGGAAAAAGAGTTGGAGAGGCCCTCATTGCGTGCTATAGAGAGAGATCTCTCTTATAGCGTTGCAGCTACTCAAAGATTTGCCATTTCAGATCATGACAAGTGACAAGCCAGTGGGCCAACATGAGTTATATTTCGTTGTTGTCGGGTGGAAACCTTGTACGTCCAAAACCATTTTAAAAATGATGTGAACTAGTGAAAACAGCCGATCTACTCGTGGTGCGAAGCGTTGTGTGCTTGTAGATCTGCTGTTTTCACTACTTTTGTGCAAATTGTGCGACAGCCTTGTATGATGAAGCAGGGCTTTGCTTTGCGAAAAAATTTACAAATTTGAAACTTGGACATACAAGGTTTTCTGCCCGACAGTGACGATTTACTTTGTTGGCCGCCCAGCCCCCAAAATGGAACGAAGGCCGACATTTTATTTTAATTTTTTTCCTAATGGCCTGCCGGGAATGAACCGGCCGTTCGGGACTTGGCCTGCTTTTCCCAATGGCCAGCACGTCCCTGGGTTTCTTGACGATTTGACAAGACCATTTTGTAATTAAAACGTCTTGACCACACACATGTACAATAGGCTACATGAACAACAACACAGCATTGGTGTTGGTGAGCCAAGTCTATAGCCCAGAATTGCTTGGTCTCAGTGTTTCCTGGCATGCAAGATCTTTTATCACTTTGCTCCACTGAGGTACTATAGCTCTCACTCTCTCTCTCTCTCGTTGGCGTGCTCGCATGAGTGTGTTTGTAGCCCTGAGGTCAGCTCCAGCACTTCACTATAGAGGAGAACACAATTATAGATAATTGGAAACACACTAATCTATTAAGCCTGGGACAGCGGTGCCCGAATCACTCACCGCTTTTACAATCACCCTGACAATAACCAGCAACCAATAACATCACGGCTGTCCGTCCAGGCTATCGGACCCTGACTGGTGATTAACATGCCATACAGATTGGTTAAAATGATGTATTATTCATTATACATCATTTGCAGCTTTACACTGCAACCGTGTGCATTTCATGATACCCAGGAGAATCAGCCTTCTTTTTAAAAAACAGATTAGGCCTACTAGTTAATTATCTACGACAATGGTCTTCAACAGGGGGTCCTCAGAGTTACTACAGGTGGTCCTCCAAATCTTTGTGTGATAGAAACCTGTTTTTCTCCCTTTTTGAGCGGTGGTCACACCGTCTCCTATACGTGGCCGTGTGTGTGGGTATGTATGTATGCGTCCGTGTCTGTCTGTCTGTATGTAGCCTGCAGTACCTTTTCTGACCACACATGTTAAGGGAGGGGCGCTGGTGTTCTGACTCACATTCACACACACACACACATACACGCACGCACGCACGCACGCACGCACGCACGCACGCACGCAGCCTCCACCGCTCAGTTCACACAAGTGTGATTTTTTTATATTAACTCTAGTGTCCATATTCGGAGAACTTTAGCCAAAAATAGGCTATCTACAAGCTCACAACGCCTCGCATTTCAGCAAAGAACTTTGGTGTAGAGGGGTGGTGTAGAGGGGAAAAAGAGCAGACTAAGTATCGACGGTTCAAGTGGTTAAATATCGGAAAATACAAATTGACATGAATCCAAAATACACTGATGACTGTGCTGTCAAACAATGACATGGAATCTACGAAAATGTTGTGGGGGTCCCTGCTTCATATCTCTCTCAACTAAGGGGCACTTGGCCTGAAAACGTTGAAGACCCCTGCTTTACAGATTGGTTAAAATGATGTATTATTCATTATACATCATTTGCAGCTTGCAACCCAACTGTGTGCATTTCATGTTACCCAGGAGAATCAGCCTTCTTTTTAAAAAACAGATTAGGCCTACTAGTTAATTATCTACGACAATGGTCTTCAGCAGGGGGTCCTCAGAGTTACTACAGGGGGTCCTCCAAATCTTTGTGTGATAGAAACTTGTTTTTCTCCCTTTTTTATATTAACCACTTGAACTCTAGTGTCCATATTCAGAGAACATTAGCCAAAAATAGCCTATCTACAAGCTCACAACGCCTCGCATTTCAGCAAAGAGCTTTGGTGTAGAGGGGAAAAAGAGCAGACTAAGTACATAGTGAAAGTTCAAGTTTATTAAGTATTGACGGTTCAAGTGCTTAAATATCTGAAAACACAAATTGACATGAATCCAAAATACAATTATGATTGTGCTGTCAAACAATGACACTATATGGAATCTACGAAAATGTTGTGGGGGTCCCTGCTTCATATCTCTCTCAACTAAGGCCTGAAAACGTTGAAGACCCCTGACATACAGATTGGTTAAAATGATGTATTATTCATTATACATCATTTGCAGCTTGCAACCCAACTGTGTGCATTGCATGATACCCACGAGAATCAGCATTCTTTAAAAAACAAGGATTAGGCCTACTAGTTAATTATCTACGCTACAGTACCTGTAATCTCTGGCACTGACAAGTCAAGTTTTTTCTCTCTTTTTTTTTCTTTCAGCAGTGTCTACAGCAGAGACGTGCCGTTTCCGCAGACGGTCCTGACGCCGTCGTCACTAATCTCAGGAACCGCATCTCATTTGGTCCCATGTTGAAGGAAGCTGGCAACGCCACCGTTCTGGAGAAGATAGGTAATTAATGGCACCTTAAAACTAATTAGATCAATCTGTGCTAATGGGACCAGAGCAGATGATATCAGAGAGGAAATGAGAGATGACGAGCATGTCATCAGCCTGTACAATAATACTGTGTGGATAAGTGGCAGGGTGGTTGCACGTGTAAGTGTGCATGCATATGTGCGTTAGGGCATTAACGACTTGGGATTTTTGCAAGTCGACTCGACTCATTAAAAAGTTTAGTGTAAGTCGACTTTATCGTTTGATGACGTCATCACATCACACGACCCCCCAATTATTGTGGGGGGTCCCCAGATTATTAACTTAACTCATTTAGTGCCCATGAAATTAACGGATTATAAAGTCCACGATGCCAGTCTCAGGCTGGCATCACCCCCGTTATCTTATTTTGAAGGCCAGAAGTCCACAGCGCAAACACTTCCGGTCTGACGTCATCGGGTCCTGCGCCGGAACCGATCGTTGTCCACGTGGAGTTGTGTAATGGCGGACCGGGAGCTTTTATACATGTGTAACATAAGCGAGCATCTGCCTCCATCCTAGCTTCTAAAGTGTAGTTTTGAGATAATGGACATTAAAGATGAGATCCCCCGTCCACCTCAATGTTATGGATGGGACTATTTTGTGCTCGTGGAGCCGTGATGATGCGAAATCAGCGACGGATTTCGTCTCCGGACCTCCGGCCATTGTTCTCGGTAATGTATCCGCCGTTACAGTAATATATTACTTTTCACGAGAATACTCGGGATTGGCACCATGTGATACTCGAGTATTTTTCACGAGTCTTCTCGGGATTGGCACTATAGAGCATCGCAGTGCGGTGTCGGAAGTAAACAACCCATTCATTTTCACCATAGCGTTTTTCATTATCAGCCACAAAGTCGTAGCAATTCAATGTACACTTACCACTAGGCTGGTGGTTGTAAAATGGTTCTATATGCTCCTGTAGAACCCCCGAGTATGTATGCAATCACTCTAGTTTTAGTAAAAACACGTTTTAATCAAGATCGCACGGAGAATAACTGCATTTCCCATACTGCTAAACATGTACATCCGGTGAAATCGACGTCTGTGATTGGTCTAGCTTCTTCTTCTTTTATGTATCTTGCGGTTACCGCGGAAGTAGCTACTGCCCCCTGTCTTCCCGGCGGATTATTGCACGTCAGCAGAACTCCCGTGAGCGATCGTCTTTCTTTTACAAATATGAATTATATGATGCACTATGTTAAGGATGACGATAAGAGCGTCCACAGAGATGACAATCACTACATTTCAGGCCATATGCTGGCCTGGATAACTAAACTGAGCGTGATTTAAGGGCTTTATTTCAGGAAACGACAACAACATTCGCAATGCATTCTGGGAGTGTAGTTTCCGCAATTTTAAAAATAATGATGTACACAGTCTTGTACCCTGCCCTTTTTTTCAGCTTTCTAATTAATCTTTGCATTCAAAAAAATGTGAATATTGACATGATCCCTCTCCAGCCGAGGTGGCTTTGTCCAAGGCTTAAAAACATTTAAATAAATACTTTATGAAATGTCTATGGAAGAAATGAATGCGGAAAACGCTTCCGACACCAGAGTGAGGACGGGGTGGGGCTTCAACTGCGATGCTCTATATGAGTTAATGTGAAACATTGTTTTCTCACTCAACTGTAAACAAACCAACATAAAGTTTAAGTCTATAGACGGTATCTTCACATTTCTAAAGTGCCAATTTAAGGACTTTTTAATACCTCTAAAATGACAAATTAAACATTTGTGAAAATAGACGATCTACATGCTCACAAAGCCTCGCATCGTGTAGATCTGCTGTTTTCACAATAGTATATATATATGTTACAGTATGTTCAAGAAACCAGTAAAAGTTGTCAAGGAGCACTCGTTTTGACGTTCACCACACACTAATCACCACCAGATGGCGACGTCAGCCACTGCTCTGCCATTCACCAGAGTGTATATAAGAGAGTTACGTCACGCTTTGAACTCGCCGCAGACCGGAAGTGTTTACTCTTTATTTACTAGCCTAGCCTAGCCTAGCCTAGCCTAGCCTAGCCATTAGCTCCATTGTAGTCACTTGGACAGGGCGTTTAACGTGCGCTTGCCCAGGCCTTACGGCCTGGGCATAAATATAACGATTGCATTCACCACGGCTTCGTAACTCGCGCGGCGCTCCGCCGGCCGCGCGGCCCTGGCCCGCTCTTCGCGGCCACTCGCGCCTGCGGCGCTCGGGGGCGAAGAGCAGGACCAAGGTCCGCTGGCCTTCGCGCCGCTTGGGGCTTCGTGGACCCAGGGGGGCCTCGTAACTCGTTTGGGCTTCGTGGATACAGGGGGGCTTCGGTAGCCGCTCGCAGTGTCGTGGACAATAGAGCGGCGCACCGCCTGGAGTACGTTGTTTTGGCGACCGCTTGCTCCGCCCCGTGCCGCACCACGAGTGCTCCGCGTCTCGAATGTGCTGTTTCTCTAATATACTATGACATATATATATATATATATTTTTTTTTTTTTTCAACTTCGCCTTTCGACTTTCTCTGGTGGGAGTTGACTTGTGTAATGAAGTCGACTGAGTCGACTTGTCGTCTTTTTCGTTAATGCCCTAGCGTGCGTAAGTGTGTGCGTGAAAAAGAAAGAAAGGTAATAAACTTTATTTCTTTTCTTTTTTTGCTATTTTATTTATTTAATATGCCATATCACGATATTGCCAAATCCAACTTTTTCCCAAAAGTGCCTTGGTCTAACTTTTTTTGCATCAATTTTGTCAGCCTGGCTATACCAAAGAGCACCGTGCGTGGGAGATTTTTACTCTACAGCCAAACAGATGCACTCCTTACTCTCTGTTTTCTACAAATCTAAATTCCAAAATATAAAACATAAAAATAAAATATTCATATAATGTTGTAGCCACCCCAGAAAAGACCCGTCCATAACTCGCATGGAGGTCATGGGTTAGATCCCAGCTCAGGGCAGTGTACAAATGTGTACCAAATGGACCCTTACGGTTATTTGTACACTTTCAAAGTTATGGTGATCCTTATATTAAAAGTTCATACCGACTCCGACAGTGTGAAAAGAACAAAAAACAAAACGTTTCTGGAAAAAAGTGATGGAACCAATTGCGGATTCTTAATGTTGGATCTGGTTCCTTCAGTTCCTGCCAGAACTTAGTCTCGCGCGGCCAGACGGTTGCCTCACACAATTTTCAAATGCATTCGTCATATAAGCTCTGATCATATTAAGCAAGCATTAAAGCAGATGTGAAACCACTTCCCCAATTCCGTTCCGTCTTCACAGCTACGCAAATTTATCCTAACATAAATCAAAATCATCTTTTTTGATTGAGTATTTTATTAGACAAAAAATGGAGAACAGTAAATGTATAGTCAATACAATAAAAAATGTAGTACAGTACAGTTAAACATACTGCCTAAAAGGAGCATCCCAAATAAGACTTTTTTTATGGTGGAAGTCCTTCAAAAAAAAAACATTCAAAAATCATCACATAAAAAAACACTATATGTACAAAGTAGGGGAAACAAGGGGTGGCGCTAAGGAAAAGGGGGGGGGGGGTGCTCACTTCTCGCCTGTCTATGGGAGAAGTGATAACTACCTCCTGAAAGGTGAGTTTTCAGGGCAGTTTTGAAGGATGCCAGCGAGCTACATGTTTTAAGGGAGGTAGTCAAGGAATTCCACACCTGGGTGGCAGTGTTGTAGAAGAAGAATTTACCTAAGCATAATTTAATCTATGCACATGTATAGCTTGCTGCTTAGCAGTATGGAAATAAATAAATTCAATGTACGGAAACTCCAGCATCCATTCTTGGATTTCGGGAGGTGTAGTTCCAGACTTTATAGCATTTTGATAGCAGATTGTGTCTGGCTACGCCAGACTATAGCCGCCTGGAACCCAATCCTAACTGTGACTTCATGTGCTTCTTCTGTGTGAGTTGTAGACCCGTCAGAACTGGACCTGGTTCTGATCGTCCTCAGCCTGGTGGCCGGCTGCTCTGTGGTCACCGTCACACTGCTGCTGGTGTGGCTGGCCTACCGCCACCACCACCGGGCCGGCTGGCTGGGACCGTCCGGAGGAGCACCGCCACTAAACTGCTGCATTCCTCCCTACACCGGCTGCATGCACAGAGGAGGAGGAGACCTGATCCTCCCCTGAGTGGAACCACCAGAGCAGGGGTTTTCAAAGTTTTCAGGCCAAGGACCCCTTAGTTGAGAGAGGGATGAAGCAGGGACCCCCACAACTTTTTCATATAGATTCCATATATTTTCATCGACTGACAACACAATCATCAGTGTATTTTGGATTCATGTCAATTTGTGTTTTCAAATATTTAACCCCTTGAACCGTCAATACAATACTTAATAAACTTGACCTTTCACTCTGTACTTAGTCTGCTCTTTTTACCCTCTAAACCAAACCTCTTTGCCGAAAATAGCCAATCTACACAATTGTACACAATTATTTGAGTTAATTACTAATTACTTTGTAGATTTATATTATTATTACAAGACATACACTAACCACTTCAGCCCTGAATACTTTTGCAATTTGAAAATAGCCGATCTACAAAATCCCAACGTGTTGTGTGAGCTTGTAGATTTTGATACCAATACTTTTGGAATACTGGACTTTTACTTTTAGAGTATTTCTATTGATACTTTTACTCAAGTAAAAAGAAATGTACATCTTCCACCACTAGCACCATTATTCTAATTTGTGGCATTGCAAGTGGGCCCCCAAATAATTGATATTGAATTGATTATTAATACTCATTAAAATAAATATGTAAAATAAATGACATGGCATTTTCATTCTTTAAAACATCATTGTGATACCGATAATCCCATCGCTGAATGTTTATTTGTTTCGCCTCAACTCCTCAAATGTAGCCCAATTAACCTGTACAGTGCAATAAAATGTGTGAATCAATTTGGGCCAGCAGTTAGGTATTGCACTGTGATCGTGATTTAATTCTGGCAAGGCTTTTACAAAGTTACGAGCCGTAAAAACTGACAAAAAATGCAGGTCTACAAGCTCTCAACCCGTCACATCCTGCCAATTTGCGAGCTTGTAGATCATCTATTTTTCCTACTGTACCTTGTACCTTTGTGTGACAATGTGTAGTCTGACAAAGTAGGGCGTTAATGTACGAAAAATAAAACGTAAAAGGTTGAAATATGGAGATACAAGGTTTGCTGTCCGACAGCAACGATTTCTAACAACCTGCAACAATATGTTGCAGATTACATGCAAGAGCCCCTCCCCCCTGCAAGCCCCCCAGGTATAGCCTATCAGCAATGAGATGGTGAGTACTGTACCACCATGATGTGTACTAAATGATAGTTAATGAAGCATGAAACCATGGCTGTCAATGAGCAATGCGGGCTGTCAGTTAGTGTGTGTGCGTACGTGTGTGTACTGTATTTGGTCTTAATATGCTTATGAGCACAAATGTATAGCAAAAATTGAGAAACATGCAGAGACAATTTTCCTGCTCAAGCTCCATCGTTAGGATTAGGCATAACGGTCACACTACGAAAAAAGAAGTCTGTAAAGGCCTTTAATGTGCTGCAGCAGCAGTCAAGGAGCAACGGACCGGGTTATTAATACAGAAAATAAAAACTATATATACTGTATCAAAAATAGTTAACTGCTAATGCGGTTTCTGCTGGCCTTGTAAAAACCCTAAAAACTCAAACTTAAACTACAAAACAACTGTGTTGCTGATGGCCTCGGGTCAGTGTTCAAAGACAAGTTATTTTCATTTTTAGTGCTCAGAGCCTTTGAAGTAAGTAGCCTGAATTTAAATTGAAACATCACTGTTTTAATGAACGTCCTTTACCCATGTCTTGCTACGCTTGTGTCTTGTGTCTCGGTACGGTGGGTATAGGCTTTTTCTTTTTTCTTTTTTTCTTTTTTTTATAGAAAAAAACAAAATGTGATTCGCAAGGACATTAATGCATTTTGTGGGAGAAACACCCAGAAGACAGGAATTCTTTCCCCCCACACCATTTCCTCACATCAGAACAATGGGAGTTCCATACGAAATGGGTTCCCATCCATTATGTGAAGCCTCACAGACAGTCTGGGGGTGACAGCGGAAGCTCCTTGGGGTGAGTCCAAATCAAATCACCACCAGCAGAGGTGTCATTTCAGAAAGAAATCACACCTACTGTGAAGTGAGCGGTGCTATCTATGAGTTAATTTCATTAAGCGTCACGTGAAACTTGGCCAATGTGACCCTGGGCAAACGTTGAGCGCTTTGTGCCAATATCTAGGCCAGATGTAGGCCACGCTTGCAGAGCCTGGAACATTTAGTGGGCGTACAACAAACTTTGAGCGCTTTGTGCCAAGATGAAGCTCAGATGTAGGCCAGATGTAGGCCAGATGTAGGCCAGATGCACATCCCGGACAAAGCCAGAATTTGGAGCTTAGCTCCAAAAACAAAGAAAAAAAAGAGGGTGACAAAAAAAGTGACCTCTTAATTCAAAAATAGCCAAAGTAGCAGATCTACAAGCTAGCAAAGCGTCTTGTGGCAACACTTTGTAAGCTTGTAGATCTGCTATTTTCAAAGATGTTGGCACATGTTCACAAATAGAGGCTTCAGGTTGACAGTGGTTGATGAATGTATGTCCGGCTGCAGAACAGGAAACACATTAACGACTGTGTCACATGTCACATATAGATGGATGGCGCTGGACTGAGCCTCAATCTAAAGTCAGATAACTCTGCTAAAAGCATTTAGAGGTGAAGACAATGTCTAGCACAAGGGTTCCCAAGCGGTTCAGACAGCGACCCCCCAAAATAATCATATTTGAACTGGGCTGGGGACCCCCCCTTCCTGACAAGCACTTACTGTAGGCATTATGTTAGTTTGACTGGGTTCCACAAAGAAATACATTTTGACAATGCCTCTTTCTTACGTACTATTTGACAATTTGGTATCAAAAATGTCTTGAAAGCCATTCAATTGTAACTTTAGAAATTATGCAGATACCCTGTATACACACTGTATGTTGGTTTGTTTAATGTTGAGTGAGAAAACCAGTAAGACTCCCTAATCCGGGGATGAGCGACCATCAGGTCGCATGTATACACGCAGTCTCATGGTGGCGCTAAAACAGGAGCATGTCAGAAGACAGACAGACAGCCGGTGGAGCGGGCAACGGTGGCCGAGATAAGAGTAGGGCCAAAAGTGTTATGTGACGTGACGGCCAGACAGACAGTCGGTGGGGCTTTTCATAGTACAATGTTGTACATTAAGCTAATCATCTGGGGACCCCCCACAAATAATGTGGGGACCCCCAAGAAGACCTGAATTTGAGGTTAAATTGGAATGCTATAGTAGGCCTATAGGGGCTGGTGACTGCCATCGTCTGGGACCACATGTGACCAGCTCTCTTCCATACTGTAGCACTGCAGGCAAGCAGGCGTACAATCTTGCATTCCAGAGGAATCCATTTCATCATAATCATTTGTTAATAATGTGTCATACAGTAAATTGAGTCTGACCTGTGATGATTATATGGACCAAAATACTAATTGAAATAAATGAAGTCCCCCTCCAGACACATTTTAAAGTATGTAAAAAATACTCTGCTATGATTAATATGCAGTTTAAAATGGATTTGCCACATAAAAAAGAAAAACTGTTTGGATTAGCCAAACTGAAAACGGAATGGAAGCACATCTGCTCTCTGAAATTCTGGACATATGAATACTAAAATATGTAAATATAACGGGCATCACACACCGCCCACCACCTCTGCCCAAAGCAAACGTTTCAGCAAGTGGCTAATTGGCATATTGGACAATGATAGTTGGGTGTATTCATTAGGACGTACAGATGAGCTCCCCACCTCCAGTGAACGTGAAAGCAGTGCTCTGGTGTCAAATTCTGAACATAATTATTTATATAAATCGGTATAGTCAGTGCTGGAGATTAATTATAACATTACTTAAGTACTGCTGTACAAGGTTCAACTTTACTTGAGTATTCCATTTGTATTAATACTTTTATACCAGGGGTCTTCAACAGGGGGTCGAGGACCCCTAGGGAGTCCTCAGAGTTACTACAGGGGGTCCTCCAAATGTCGGTGTGATAGAAACGTTTTTTTCTCCTTTTTTATATGAACCACTTGAACCCCAGTTTCCATATTCAAAGAACTTTAGACACAAATAGGCGATCTACAAACTCACAAGGCCTCGCGCTGCGAGGCGTTGTGAGCTTGTAGATCAGCTATTTTCGGCAAAGGGGTTTGGTGTAGAGGGGAAAAAGAGCAGACTAAGTCAGATTAAGTATTGACGGTTCAAGTGGTTAAATATCTGAAAACACAAATTGACAAGAATCCAAAACACACTGATGATCGTGCTGTCAAACAATTAAACTATATGGAGACTATGAAAAAGGTTGTGGGGCGGGTCCCTGCTTTATCTCTCTCTCTCTCTCTCTCTCTCTCTCTCTCTCTCTCTCTCTCAAATAAGGGGTGCTTGGCCTGAAAATGTTGAAGACCCCTGCTCTATGCTACTCCATTACTGTACAGTACATCTCTAAGGGAAATATTGTACTTTTTGATCCACTAGAGTTATTTGACAGCTTTAGTTACTAGTTACTTACTGCATACAGCACATTAACCAGTTAAGCCTCATTTTATACTTCGGCTCTTTGGAATAGCAAAGTTTTATGTACACCTGATCAGCGAAGGGACGGATGCATAGCTACATTATTAAAGCCTTAATAAATAGCTGTCCTTATTGTGCAAGGGAAGACAGTATGAAGACAGTGATGCTATTTTATTCTATACTTATTCTATCTACGAGCTCACAATGTCTCATCAATATTTGAAAAAGGTTGAATAATTTTACTTATACTTAAAGGGGAAGACCACCCATTTTCAATATTGAAATATGTCATTAATATACCTTAGAGGAGTTGTGTGTAAATAGAAAAAAGTTCCCCCCCTTCTGTGTTGCCTAGAACTGGAGGATTGATTTTGGGGTTTGTATTGTAAAGTATAATGTGTGATGTCATCAAGTTGTGATTTGCAATACAAACCCCAAAATCAATCCTCCAGTTCTAGGCAACATAGAAGAGGGGGAACTTTTATTTTATTTCCACACCCCTCTAAGGCCCGCATTAAGAAATACTTGAAATAAAAAATTGAAAAAAATCAGATGGTGTTGTAGGAGTCCTATTAAGAGGAAAATGTAATGTTTTTTTCAAAAAAATGTTTTTGTAAGATTTTATAGCCATAAATCAAAAATCATAAATCATGCTCTAATTTACATATGGGGGATATTTTTCACAATAATAACATATGTACATGTTCTAGACATTCTAATGATCACCAAAAAAAATAGTACAGGCATTTTACTTATGTTTTTGTGAGGTATAGCTTCCATGAAAAAGTGAGATGTTGTTCGTCAAAACTCTGGAATTTCAGCGGGTGTGGCGGGTGTGAATGTCAGCCCCTGTGGGGGGTATTTATATGCAAATATTGTGGCCAATGGCATTGTAATACTAAACAATAGAATCCAATGGTGGTGTTTAGGTGGTAGGGGGAGCTAAAATAAAATGATTTAAACCTTTTTTTGGATAAAATACAAACGTTGTAATATTACAACCGTGGGCCTTAGAGGGTTAATGACATAGTTCAATATTGAAAATGGGTGGTCTTCCCCTTTAAGTATAGTTTGATGCCAATACTGTTGTACTGTTACTCAAGTCAAATTCAAAATATTTCAACTTGTGGTATTGCTACTTTTGCTTAAGTAAAACATTTTATTTTTGAGCTCTTCTTCCACCACTGTGTGTAGTCAAAGTCATGCCTCAAAGAGGAGCCAAAAAATAAAATATAGTGAGGACTTTAAGAGAGACGAGAGACAGAGGCGAACAGTGTGAACTCTCAGTAGGAGACGTGCTAAATCTCTACAGTACGTGCTATCTGCTGGGAATGAAAGCCTCTGACGGAGATGTTCCAAATATTTATAGAACTGCCAAACCTAATAGTGGCCCTAGCCACGGATTTATACAAGTGTGTGTTTGCGTGCGTGCATGTGTGTGTGTCTGTGTGTGTGTGTGTGTGTGTGTGTGTGTGTGTGTGTGTGTGTGTGTGTGTGTGTGTGTGCGTGCGTGCGTGCGTGCGTGCGTGCGTGCGTGCGTGCGTGCGTGCGTGCGTGCGTGCGTGCATGCGTGTGTGTGCGTGTGTGTGTGTACAGTAGGTACGCACAGGCGTGTGTGCATGTCTAGGTTGCAACGATTCGGTATTTTACTGAGCACAGATTTATTTACTCCAACAGAAAACACGCTTTTCGGCTTCCCAAGACGAACGCTCATGCGGCTTTTAACGGCCCGAGTGGAAGTGTGACACGGCTGACAAATGAACAGAGACGAGACGAGAGAAGCATGAGGACTAATGGAGGGGAGGGGAGCACTTTAACTTTCTTTATGAAGAATTGGCGTCACCCCTCTGGGACGCTTTCAGATTGCTTCTCACATTTTTCCCTCATAAAGTATAGATCTCTGCTTTAATGACGCAGAGATATAGTATATGAAGATCGTGACCAGGGGCGTCACGAGGGGAGGAAAAGTGGGACTGAGTTACAAGGGCCCAAGGTGGAGGGGCCTTGTTGATCTGCTATTTTTGAAAAAGTTGTGAAAATGTGTGCAATTTGATTGATTGAAGACTTTATTAGAAGTTTGCATAGAAAAAGGTCTACTAAAAAGAGATCCTAGAAAAGACTAAGCTTATTTCCACAGGAAACCATTAAAGTATCTCATATAACATTGAATGACAGACGGATAGAACACAGTACTATGCAGTAGATATAGTCAGGGGAAAAAAAGGAAATAATAAACAAAAAAACAGTATATACAAAGAGTGGTCAGGGAAGGGTAGGGCTGGGCTAGGTATGTTTTTTTTTTTTTTTTTTTTTTTTTTTTTGATTTGTTTTTGGGCGTTTTATTCCTTTATTTGATAGGATAGTAGACTGACAGGAAATGGGGAGAGAGATGGGGAATGACATGTGGCAAAGGTCGTTTGGATCGGGAATCGAACCGGCGACGCCAGCAGGCATCATAGCCCAGTATATGGTATGCGCCCTGACCACTAGGCCAGCGGGCGCCCCAGGCTAGGTATGTTTTTACCAGTTGCTAACGGCTGCCGCCTGTAAGTGGTTTTTCAGGGCGATTTTAAAGGATGCTAGGGAACTCTCCTTTATGGCCTCCTTTATACACTCCTTTATAGCAGAAGAACGAGTTTGACCCTTTGTTTGATTTGACTCTGGGTTGAACGTGATCTGTGGCGCTGCCTCTGGTGTTGTAATTGTGAATTGTGAAATTGTGAATATATGTATAACATTTGTAACTAAAAATGTTGCTTCTGAGGGGTCACTGGAACTAAATATTTTGTGATGGGGGTCTGTGGCCAAATACATATCATTTTGGGGGTCGCAGTGAGTTTTTTTTTATTGTGAGCTTGTATATCTGCTATTTTTCAATAGTTAAATCGCTAAATAACACGTAATAATGCGTTCCCAGTCTAAATGGGTTAGACCCCCTCCCCTATGAAGAACATTCATGAGGGGCCCACAGTCTATCCTTGTACCCAGGGCCAAACATTTGGTACGACACCCCTGCTCTGAGTCAGGAAACTAAAGACAGCGAGAGTATGGCAAAGCTTACTGCTATAAGTCCCTGGACAGATATTATATATCCCTCTCTACAGATATACTGAGGTTTAAGAGCTTTTGCAGTCAATAACCCAGAACTCCCTGCCTACACCAGCAGCCTGCCAATGATGACAATCAGTTTGTTTGACGGCAAATGCGTCATTCAAACATTTCCAAAACGCAGGCACGCACGCACGCAGGCACACACACACACACACGCACGCGAGCGAGCGAGCGCGCGCGCACGCACGCACGCACGCACGCACGCACGCACACACACACACACAGCAGACTGCAGCGTTAGCAGTAGCTTATCGTTGCTGTCTGGCAGAAGCCTCATCACATCTCGAGGGAGTGGGTTGTTGGCTGATTTACCACTGTTTCAGGGTTCGGCTCGTGGCCAACAAGTAGACAATACTATATACAAATGACCCCACCAATGCCCAATCACAATACAATAGAAAACTACAAAATAGGAAAAAAAAAACATAGACCAATAGAATACAAAATACCAAACAATACAACAATTGAATACTTGGAACCACAGTAAGTGATATTCAGAATCTATAAAAGATCACAATAACATCTATAAAAATGCATTATGAGGGCTGAGTAGCCAGCTGATCAAAGGAATGGAGAGAATCTCATCGTTGAGACCAGGGTAGGTTGTAGCTTTTAGTGTAATTATCCAAAATGTTTCTCTTTGGAGAAGGTGTTTTAATCTGTCATCCCCTCTGACAGACTTGGGAATTACTTCAATAACCATCATTTTCAGATTATTGGGATTTGTGTGTCCAGCTGTTTTGTAGTGTTCTGCCATAGGGTAATAGCATAGAGTTATAAGAAGAATAGAGAGGACACCAGATATTCCCGCCCGTCCACTTGCATTGAGTTGCTCACCCAGCACATGAGGCGTTTTCACCCCTCCTTCCGCGTAGTAAAACGGTGAAGTAGTGGGGCCTTTGTGACGCATTTTGCGTCATAGTTTGTGTTCATGGACGCGCATTCATGAACGAGCACTTCTGGTATGAACGCGCGTTAATACAAAGAAGCCTAGATGCGCGTTCATGTTTCTGGCCCTAACTGCAGTACCTCGAAACGGCCACCATGTCCATTTGGTTTCAGGGGCCCCCAGGGTTCTGGGGGCTTGGGTAATAGGCTCTATGCATATACGCCATTTTGTTCTACTTCCGGGTGTCTTTCGACTTCCTTCACAGGTGTTACCGATGATACTAATGAAGGGTCTGTTCCATTCTGGTCAAACAGAGTCAGGGTGCTGATAGTGTGCATGTTGTGGGTCTCAAAGTGTCCTTGAGTGGGTTCCAAATGTCCCCATACAGGTGTGTAACTCTGACAGTGTACAAATGGAAGCAAATGGACCCGCAAGGGTCCATTTGATTCCATTTGTTGATTCCATTTGTACAGAGTTATGGGGGTCCTTGAAATTAAAGAACCACTGTACAATAAATCAAACAGAGCCTTCATTAGTATCATCAGTAACACCTGTGAAGGAAGTCGAAAGACACCCGGAAGTAGAACAAAATGGCGTATATGCATAGAGCCTATTAGGATTACCAATCCGTACAGCGGTGGATGCACATTCTCTCTCTCTCATACACCCACAACTCCAGTCACAGCCAATCAAGCCAGCCAGCCAGTCAGCATCCCAAGCACACATCCAGCGAAGGTAAAGGAAATATTAGGGCTTGTCACAATTATATTCTAATAAACGCAAGGGGGGGGGACGCCGGGTCCCCTCGTTGTCCACTCGGGAGAGACGGGTTGAGAACCTTGCGAGAATCGTCAATTCAGACGTCATAATTGTGACAGCCCTAAATGGGGGGTCCTACCAAGAGCTGTGTTCAGAGGAAACCCCCGGCGGGCACCACGGTCAACGGGCAAGAGACCACCGAAGACCAGACCGGCGGCACGGAGGAATCCTCCCCTCCTCCCACGCAGAGCAATCCACGGTTGGAGAGAGATCTCCAGATCTCCATCGCTAAGGGCATCCTCGGGTGTAGTCTTGACTTAACCCTCTTTACCCCGTTGAGGGGCATTGGGCGTCCACCAGAGCTCTCCATCTCACTCTCTTCTGGGCCAGGGCTTTTGCTTCCTGCCAGCTCACTCCAATGTTCTTTAGGGTGTAGTGGATACATCTTATTCGCTCTGTAGTGGCACATCCTCCTTGCTCTTGCTGCAAAAGTGCTCCCCTAGTGGAGGAACCCCGCCACTGCAGCGCACATAAAATGCCGTAACTCGGGCTAGGAACGACCGGGAGAGCCGAGGCCATACCCACGCGTCCGCCTCGGCGGCACGGAGACAGCCGTGCATAGAGCCGTGCATAGACCCCCGCCACTGCAGCCCTCTAAGAAGGCCGTAACTCGGCCCCCCAGCGACCGGGGTGACCTGACGGTCGCTTATCGCTTATCCGATTAGGGAGTCTAACTGGTTTTTAATTAAAGTCAATGGAGAAAATGTATTCACTAATAAATGTATATAAATTAAACGACGATATAACGTGTTTCTTGGCAAAAAAGCATGTGCCGGTGGATTTGACAAATGGCCCAAGTGCATGCCATTAAAACTCTGGGAGGAAAAAGTTTACTTGGAAGATTGAATAAAGTCGGACAAGTAGGCCTACTAGGCCTACTTGTCCGAGGGCAACCAGACTAGCTACTGTAGGGGGCAACCAGACTGCGGGGGCAACCAGACTAGCTACTGTAGGCTACCAGGTAAATATCAGACCTAGCATCTGTCTAAATCAGTGTTTCTCAAATGGGGGTACGTGTACCCCTAGGGATACGTGGTCGTGGAGGTACTGCAGGGGGGACTCAGAAATTGCCCCCCCAAAAAGAAAAATATAAGTTTTAATCATGCTAATATTGTTCATACTTAAAGGAGTAGTTCACCACTTTTCAACCTGTCTTCATATAATCACTCACTAATGTTCATGATAAAATATCAAAAAAAAATTCTACTCAGTACAAGTCTCCTAGGAGTGCTGTGGGAAGTTCAGAATCCATCGTCTTGTGACATCATCATTTTCCAAAAAAAATATTTAATCAATATTTTTGAAAAAAATATTTAGATTTTTATTATCGCGAGAACAATGGCTTCCACTTTAAAATTGCAACTTTTCAGGAATAGAAAGCCTGCAGTTTCTATAACCTGGATTGGCAATCGATGATGTCACAAGACAATGGGTTTCTGACCTGCCCACAGCCCTCCTAGCTGAGAAGAAAAAAGAAAAAAGAAGAAGCTATTTTTGAGTGAGGACCAATTATATGAACATAGGTTGAAAAGTGGTGGAGTGCCCCTTTAAACAATTGACTACAATTGAATTAGGAGGGGAAAAACATGTACTATTATCAGGGGTTGACACTAAGGTCTCAGAGGCACTTGCCTGTCGGGCAAGTACAGGTCATGTTCTACTTGCCCTCGGGTCATGGCCACTTGCACACTTCACCTGCCCGACCACTTTATTTACCTGCCCCAGGCAGTCGGGCAAACGTTAGCGTCAATCCCTGCCTGTTATGTTTAATGATGACAAATGGAGAAACTTGATATGAGCCTGAGTTGCTAACCCAAATGACATGGTACCAGGCAACCATGGGATGTGTTTCAAAGTTGTTTGAATGTATTGAAGTTCTTGACATGAAAACAGTTTGAAACTCTTTCACTCCATTCCTTATTTGTGATTTTATAGTCTTGAAATAGCATCATATACCACTATTTATTTATATTTGAATTACAGTTTTATAAGCAAAATGTTGTTGCAGGGTAAAGGGGGTACTTGCATTCAGAAATCAGGGAAAGGGGGTACTCAAGCCAAAAAAGATTGAGAAACACTGGTCTAAACAACACCCTAACTAAATAGCTTTCCTAGCATTTGTGGTCAATCCAACAGCAGATCCTGAACATAATTTACCCATTAGCATTGTAAAAGTCTCAAAGTCCTGCTGTTCCGAATTACTTTTATTATTAAAAGTAATAACTTTTATTATTATTATTAATTTCCGAAGCACTCCGGTTAGGGTAAGGGTTAGGTTTTAGAGTTAGCATTCACCAGGTTAGAATTCACCTGTGTCGGCAGGTTAGCGTTCACCGGCGTCAGCAGGTTAGCATCGGACTAGAGGCCGCTCAAAACGATGGCACATCGAAACTCTTACCATCCCACAACCTTAATTAGAATCGCCCCAAAAAATTGTGTGTTTGTTTGTGTGTGTGTGTTTCCATCTGTAACTCCACGTTCAGCAGTTGTTCAATTGTCTAAAAAACATAATACAAAAATCAATAACGCATGTACCTTGCCCAACATCAACTTTATCACCTTCAGATGTGTCTCTACTTCTCATAATCCCCAAATGTTTAAAATATTTTCCCAAATTTTGGCCTGTAGGCGGCTGTCCTGTGATGCGATTTACATCACAAATGGGCGTCAACAAGCAGCGCACTCCCAGTCCCAACTGCCTGCAAGCAGAGATGGAGTGAGGGGGAGGGGGGCAGTTCCAGAGAGAGCAACATCACAGTCTGTCTGCTTCACACCAAGGGGCTGTAGGCTAGTTATTATTAACTACTCACTAGACATTTAAAGCCCATAGTCCATGTTAAAGTATATGAAACAATCAATTATGTAAAGTTTTGAATTGTGGAAGTCTCAAAGTCAATTTTAAGATTAATTGTCAAATGTTAAATAGTAAATTAAAGACATCAGTAAATTGTCACAGATGGTAGGTAGAGTGCAAACAACAACGATGTGTTTGTGCAGGTATCTAGGAATCCAGAGGAACCGCAAAATTACCATCTCTCACTCAAAGCACAATATGCAAATACGATGAATTAGGCTTTTATAATGTTTTGGCTGAACCTATCACAGCAGGGCATTAATCCCACACAGGCAACTGCAAAACAAAAAAAAAACTAAAAACGAATCTTTCTCCCACAAACCACTTAATAGTTTGTATTTATTGAGCGACTTTGAAAAGATTACACACAAGTTCACCGCTAATAGGATCAGAGCGACTGCTTGTTTGTTCTGTTCCGTTAAGTTACACCAACAGCTTATGATAATTTATAGTATAAAGTCTGAATATAGTTTATACTGACAGAAACACACACAGAGAGAGAGAGAGAGAGAGAGAGAGAGAGAGAGAGAGAGAGAGAGAGAGAGAGAGAGAGAGAATTATCATATCGTCACTGCATGCGTCTGGCGGAAACCTTGTATCTCCAACTTTCAAATTCGTATGTTTTTTTTTTTTCGTAAAGTAGAGCCCTGCTTCATCTTACAAGACTGTTGCACAAAACTAGTGAAAATAGCAGATCTGCAATATACGCTTATGGATCCCTTATGGATCAGCTATTTTCACTTGTTTAAATATCTTTTTAAATGATAAATACAAAAAGAAGGGTTTTGGACATACAGGGGTTTCCACCTGACAACAGTGATGGTGTCCTGTCATTAGCCACTGAGCAGCTTGGGGTAAAGTGCTTTGCTCAGGCGAGGGTCATCTCAGCAGTAGCTAATGGACCATTAACCCTTTGAGACCTGAGGCCCATTCCAAAATTGTCCCCTAGGCGCTGTTCAGACGACGCCGTTTTCTATAGAAAACAGCTAAATAAAATGTCAGATATGCCATTCATGGATGGCATTTTTCGTCTAAATGGCCATTTAGACAACAACGCTCCCTCACTGGCTCCCGGTTGCGGCCCACACTGAATACAAAACACTGATGCTGACCTTCAAAGCAGCCAAAGGTATGGCTCCTCCATACCTCCAAAACCTGATCAACCCCTACACCTCCACCTGTTCACTTAGATCAGCCAACACAGGGATGCAGACAGAACCATCGCTAAAAGCCCCAGGACAAAAATCCACTCGTCCGAGACAGTTTGCCCGCCTGGCCCCCAAGCTGTGTAATAAACTCCCTGTCGCACTTAGAACTACGGACTCACTCGCCAGCTTTCGCCGTGGACTGAAGACTCACCTTTTCAGTCTCCACCTAAACCCATAGCACTATTGAAACACTCAATGACCATACATGTAGCTAGTTAGCATTTGTTTTTAGGTTTTTTTTCTTTACTGATTATATTGTTTTTTTTTAGATTGATATTCATATGCATTTGTTATATTGTTGTTGATGTTCTGACATGTTATCTTGTTTATTATAGTGATGTATTATCTGCTTATTGTAAGTCGCTTTGGATTAAAAGCGTCTGCTAAATGCTTAAACTGTAAACGTGAAAAAAAGTGAAAACTCGTTGAAGAGTGGAAATCTTTGAACACGCTCTGCCTCACGTCTCCATCTGAACAGGTGAAACGGAGGAAACGACAAAACATGTGTCATAGCTCACGTACAGACTACGTGCAGCCACGTTACCATGGTGAATGTAAACAAGGAAGTGGAACGGTGTCAATCGTCTATCAGTGCGTCACTGCCACCTAGATACATGGCATGCACGTTAAATCGTTTTCAATGCAGATGCATTTCCATGTATAGACACAGAACAAGTGAGAACGCAACAACATTTTTGCTGTTTTCTCTAGAGATCGTTGTCGTCTGCACAGGGCCTAATCTAAGTCGGTTTTCTGGAATCAGTGGTTCTCAAACAGTTTCATGTCAAGGACCCCCAAAATGATATGTAGGCAAATTGGCGCCAACCTCTGAGGAGGAAATTATATAGCTAGTAGCTCCATATGTATAACCTTTATATGTTACCTTCACTAATTATAATACATTATGTTTGGTGGCTTGTAAGAGTGTAAATGTCTCCACTGGGCCTGATAGTTTTGGTACAGCCTATCTTGTTATGAAAGCTCTTCCCAGCTCTATAAGAACCACCAGCAACAAATGAGCTTTTATTCTTTTTCTCACAATTGTTTCTTTTTGTATCTCGCACCTGGCTACCCAATATTACAATTAGAAAACACCAAGTCAAAACATTTTTTTTTCCTGTTGCTAAGAACAATAACCCTCCTGACACTATTACAGGTCAGTTGCGCTGACCTTTACTGGCCTTTGAGAAGCAGTTTGAGAAGCTGATAAAAACTAAATCTGGACAAAACCCAGCAGTTCATTTTGCAGTTACAGAAGGACCCTGCTTTGACCTTTTGTTCAAACACAGTGTTTCTCAACCACTGTGCCTGGGAACATTTGCTGTGCCCATGAGAAGGGTCAAGTTGTGCCCCTTGAAACTGCTTGAAAGCCAGTATTGTATTTATCATTTCAAAAATGATTTAAAACAGCCGATCTACAAGCACACAACGCCTCGCACCTAGATCTGCTGTTTTCACTACTGTTGTGCGACAGCCTTGTATGATGAAGCAGGGCTTTACTTTGCGAAGAAACATACAAATTTGAAACTTTGAGATACAAGGTTTCTTCCCGACAGTGACGATATTTACACGCCTGTATTATTTTGGTGTGCCCATGGATTCTTGGGACATGAAAAGTGTGCCCATGCAGAAAAAAGGTTGAGAAACACTGACCTAGAGGACAGTTTAAAACCAATGCCCAGCTGGTGTTTGTTGATTTCTCACCAGTTTCCCAACTCCATTTCAAGGCTACCTCTTAGTGGATAAACTGACCCCATCCATGTGTCCTCTTCCTCAACACTCATTTATATTCTCTGCACAGAGGGCTGTCAGACCCAGTTTGATAACTGATGAGAGCAAAAAGTTTGGTGGTGACTCAGTTTCACAGTCAGTCTTGGGTTTCAACTCCTGGTCAGCACTAGGGATGGGACGATATGAAAATGTCATATCATGATTATTGTGACAAAAAAAATCGCGATTTACGATGTTATCACGATAATCAAAATCCATTATTCCGGGGGGAACGTTTGCCAAAAAATAGCAGATCTTTTACCTATTATAGAGGGTTTAAGTGATACCGGATATGCAGCCCGGCAAATAAAAGGTGAATTGATCCCAGTGCATGACGGAGGAGGATATCACGATAAATTAAATCTCCACAATACGATTATCGTGAGTGTTTTTTATCACGATAAACGATAATATCGCGTATCGTCCCATCCCTAGTCAGCACAGCAGGATTAATAGCAAAAATAAAAAGTGTAGTAGCACACGCACACATGAAGGATGTGTAAGCATCCTTGGCCACGCACGCACGCACGCACGCACGCACGCACGCACGCACGCACGCGCGCGCGCGCGCGGCACACACACACACACACACACACACACACACACACACACACACACACACACACACACACACACACACACACACACACACACACACACACACACACACACACACACACACACACACACACACACACACACACACACACACACACACACACACACACACACACACACACACACACACACACACCCCATCGATTCATCATTGGAATTTATATAGACATTTTGGTATCTTGTAGAAGTTAACACTTCAAAAGGCATCCTTTGTGCTTGTTGAGACTTGCATTATTCATTTATTCTATCTTTTTATTTTATTCCATCCGTTCCGTGTGGACAGGATGTACTATGTTGTCTAAACAGCCGGAATTGTTATCCAACAGTCTGTTTGTTTCTCCTTTGCTGATATACTTTTTAGATACTCGTTATGTTTAGCCAAACCTTATCGTTCAGCTACGGTAATTGATGTGCTTAAAATATTGTTTCAT
This sequence comes from Nannobrachium achirus, assembly GCF_963921795.1. Lineage (NCBI taxonomy): Eukaryota > Metazoa > Chordata > Actinopteri > Myctophiformes > Myctophidae > Nannobrachium > Nannobrachium achirus. The sequence continues at coordinate 63,066,635 of NC_137817.1, read as the reverse complement.
ATCACGCTTGTTTATACTGGAGGGAGTCTGTCATGCACTGTGGAGTTTGTGAGCTGGTGCCTACACGGGTGGTTGTCCAATTAACCAAACAAAACCAAAGAATCCCCATCCTCCAGAAAACGGCATCCTAAAATCTCGGCGGCGCCCTGTTTTCAATTTATTTTCTCATTAGTCTGTTGTTTCTTCTGCACTTGGCAGTTGATCAATAGTAGACACGCTGTTTGACAGTACAATACAACTACTGTAGTATATTTTTGCCTCAAAGCAAAAGAAAAAGAAAGAAAGAGTCTTCAAGAGATATAATAATTGGAGCTGTGCTCGTACACATCAACGTTTAGGGCTCTCTCTCTTACAATACTCAAATTTTGAAAAGTTAAGGTTTCTTCACTCGGGGAGTGATTGACAGTTTTGACACAGCTAGTACTTTTATTTTTTTAACGTTTTAATTGATGCTGATAAACATCAGTCATTTTCTTTAAAATCATGGTATTGCGACCATCAGGTCGCAGTTACTATCAAAACCTCCACCGGCTGTCAGTCTGTCTGTCAGTCAGTCACATGTCACACTTTTGCCCTTCTCATATCTCTGCCACCATTGCCCCCATCCATGCCAACATTTGCACACACACTCCTTGGCTGCCAAACCACTACCTCCACCATCCATTTCTCACATGGCCCTCTTCTAGCGCCACCATGAGGCCGATTCTTGCAAAACACATTTTTGGACACTGCTCCTACAAATCTGGCCCTAAAATCCACGCAAATCGGTACACAGTATTTCTACACTCATGTCATCAACATGGATCTGTCCCATTTAGCGCCACCATCAGGCCGACTTTTTCAAACACATTTTTGGACACTGCTCCTACAGATTTTGCCCTGAAATCACACAAAGCGGTACACAGTATGTCTAGAGTCATGTCATCAACATGGATCTGTCCCATTTAGCGCCACCATCAGGACGATTTTTACATGCGACCTGACGGTCACTTATCTCCCGATTAGGGAGTCTTACTGGTATTTTAAATGTATTTTTGTGTCTTTTGTGCTTTTCTCAGACTTGTAACCTCAGCACCACTGGAAAAGTGGGTCTCAGCCCTCGGTGTGTTTTCTGAGAATCAAATAAAAGGTTGAATGAATGAATCAATACCCGCCAGTCCGCCACCAGGAGTTTACATTTGTTGAGCTTCATCTATGAATGCCCCTATTGACTATTATTCACACGAGCACAGCACGACCCGAACAGATCCAAGTAAGTACACAGACGTATTGGTTGTCGCTCGCCCGTCTGAAAAGACTTTTTAGAGACGAATGTTTATCGTGTTTGTTGTACTGTTGCACCTTATATGCTGCAAAACCAATTGCCCTTCGGGGCACAAATAAACGTTGAACTTGAATATCAGGTTTCTCGTTTCAGGACGCGCACACACAGCTAGGCCATGTTGTCAGCAGTCTGTGGCTGCCAGACAGGAACCGGCCCTGTGACATTGTTATGCAAACAAGTCACAGCTCCTGCCATAAATTAACTCCTCCTGCCTTCCACCCAGGGGCGTCACAAGGGGGGGAAAAGTGGGACTGAGTTACTATAGGGCCCAAGGTGGAGGGGCCCTAGTATGTTATACTTTAGCTATTGAAAAATAGCAGATACTGTATACAAGCTCACAGCTTGTAGATCTGCTATTTTTTAAAAGTTGTGTGCAAATCTTTTGAGATGGGGGGTCCGTGGCCAAATACATAATTTTGAGGGTCCTTCACGTGAAAAGGTTTGATCACTACTGACATAAAAACATAGGTTTTTCAAAGTACCTTAGAAGGATTTGAAATAATGACTTCAAAATCTTCAAGATTTTTCAAAAATAGCAGATATACAAGCTCACAGCGCGGCACCGAGTGCCGCACTGCAAGCTTTTAGATCTGCAATTTTTCAATAGTTAAAGCACAAAATGTGAGTGAATCCTTCCTTGTACCCAGGGCCCAGAATTTGGTGCGACACCCCTGCTTCCACCCAGTTAAATTAGTTGTCACTCCTACAGTATTGCTGCGTTGCAGACCTGCAGTTCACCTTTTCCCCGTGCGACACACCTGAGAATGGCGAGTTCCTGTGGAACTGTGTGTTTCGTGGACGGTGCTGCGCAGGCAGGCTAATCCCTGTCTGTGTGTGGGATTACCAGACAGTATAGCTTTTGTCTCAGAGAAGAAGAGTTCATTCTGTCAGCCATGGATTGTATCGACGGAGCGTCCGGGAAGTTCAAGAGCTTTAGGAAGGACGACTTTGAGACGGACTGGATCAAGGTGTCGGAGGGCAGGTGGGGACAGGTGCACCGGGTGAAACTCAAGCTCTGGCGGGAGCAGTGCGCCTTGAAACTGATTGACCCCGCTCTGTCTCCTCACAGCTTGCACAGGTACAGTTTACAGTTTAGGCATTTTAGCGGACGCTTTTGATCCAAAGCGATTTACAATAAGCAGGTAATACACGTCACTATAATAAGCAAGATAATATGTCAGTACATTAACAACAATATAACAAATGCATAGGAATATCAATTTAGAAAAAAAATATAACATAGGTAGACCACACACCTAATCAGTAAAAAACGTCTAAAACCTAATAATGCTATCTAGCTTCATGTATGGTCATTGAGGGAAGGGGGAGTGTTACATTAGTGCTATGGGTACAGGTACAGTGATTGTGTTGCTGTAAGAGTGAATATTGGGTGTAATAACATCAAAGACTGTTAACTAGGCCTATATTATATTCTTTATTTTGTTATTCTTCTTACCCTGAATACCGCATTTTACCCACAATTTTGACTTATGCATTATTATTTTTGACTTATGCATGTTATTAACTCCGTCAGGCCCGAATGCAGGTCTGGCGATATGTTTCTCTCTCTGTGTGTGTGTGTGTGTGTGTGTGTGTGTGTGTGTGTGTGTGTGTGTGTGTGTGTGTGTGTGTGTGTGTGTGTGTGTGTGTGTGTGTGTGTGTGTGTGTGTGTGTGTGTGTGTGTGTGTGTGTGTGTGTGTGTGTGTGTGTGTGTGTGTGTGTGCGCGCGCGCGCGTGCATGTCTCTGTCTATCTTTCTGTCCAAGCTACTCTAAAACTATATACGATCACGTCATATTTCATGCTATGTCAGGCTGTTCCACCGTATACAATAAATAATACAGGCCCTATGCAGTCATGTCATAAAATGATTATCATATAGATTTCCGAACCCTGAAGGCTCGCCATACACTGGCCCCGAAACCAAAATCTAACTATACTTAACAGGAAAAACTCAGGAAAAGTGAAGAGAAGTGTGAAGTCGTGTCTGTATACAAGCAACGGCGAGAGGTTTTCCAATTTGACTTGTTTTCGTTTTGTTTTCCCCCACAGCAGAAAGCTAGAGGAGGCGTCCCAGATGGCGGGGCTGAGGTTCAAGTACCTGGTGACCATCTACGGGCTGTGCAGCGAGCCGGCCGGCGTGGTGATGGAGTACATGGTCAACGGCTCCCTGGGCGGCCTGCTGGACACGCACACGCTGATGTGGCCCAAGAAGTTCCAGATGATCCACGAGGTGACCCTGGCCATGAACTACCTGCACAGCCTGACGCCCGCACTGCTGCACCTCAACCTCAAGACCTCCAACGTGCTGGTCGACGACCATCTCCACGTCAAAGTAGGGCTGGGCGATTTGTAGTCGGGGGCGTTAAGGAGATGACATGGTAATTTCGTGCTAATTAGTCTAAAAGCGCACAATTTTGCACAGATGTAGCTCAGGGCATGCTCTAATGATTTAGCTAGGGCGCCCGAGTCGGCGACCTTCGGGGTCGCCACAGCAGCCAAATCAAGTTGGGCTCCCAGCGACTTTCAATACAGGAGGAAAATAAATATAAATAAATAAATCATTAGAGCATGCCCTGAGCTACATCTGTGTAAAATTTGGCACTTTTAGACTGATTAGCGTGAAATATCCCTAACACCCCCGACTAATGGTGATAAATATCATTGAGACCAGGCCTGGAATTTCGTCATTTTAGGGGCAAGGCCATACTTGGCCTTTGGTGTTGTCCATTTTTTGAGGGCACAAAGGCCAAATGCCAGGGCAGGTAGCCATCAAATAAAACATGATTTTATTCCATTGAAAGAATTTGTTGGATTTAATGGTTAGATATGATAACCTAATCTGCAGTGAAATAGATCAATGATGGTATTTACAATCTGATCCATGCTCAGCCCTGCACCAATCAAAGTCACTGGATTGGTTTTAAAGATGCATGGGACTTGGGGAGATTTCAGAATCTCAACAAAAAAACCCTGGTGTCTAATTACAAGAAAGAGACACCAGTGTCTACTGTCTATATTGACAAGAAAGAGACAAAGGAAGTGGTACAGTCAGCTGGGGCATTAAGGCCACTGTGGCCTCAGGTCATGCCATTGGGTTGAGGGGCAAACAGCCAAACTGAGGGGAAACGGCGGCCATGGCCTTCATGGCCTCCATGAAATTCCTGCCCTGGTTGAGACAATGTCTCCACGATATGTCTTTTCAGAGATATCGTATATATCGTGATACAGGAAGAGCCTTATAAAAAAGAATTCATCATAATAATTCATTTAAACCTTCATTTTGGTCTAAATCAGTAGTTCTCAAACTTTACAATGTCAAGGTGTCCCCTTAACAATGACAGTTTACAAATGAAACCAAATGGACCCTTATGGGTCCATTTGAAACCAATGAAATGAAACCAAATCCAAATGAAATAAAATGGTTTCATTTGTAAACTGTCAGAGTTACTTGTAAGTGTCAATTTAGACCTCTCAAAAGGAACCCAGAGAGCTCCTGGACCCCACTTTGGGGCTGTTTTAAAATGGTTGAAATATACATAGGGCTGAAGTGGGTAATAAAAAGTAAAATGTGTTATGTAATAATAATCAAAATCTACAAAGTAAATATGTTCAAATAATTATAGTGGAGTAAAAGTATTATATTTGCCTCTGAGATGTAGTGGAGTAGAAGTAAAAGTATTGAAAAATGAAAATACTTAAAGGAGTAGTTCACCACTTTTCAACCTGTCTTCATATAATAAGTCCTCACTAATGTTCATAATAAAATAGCACAATTTTTTTCTATTCAGTCTGGGTCTCATAGGAGAGCTGTCAAATCCTTCTACCGGTGACATCATCGTTTGACAAAAATGTAAAAGATTTTTATTATCACGAGAACAATGGCTTCCACTTTAACATTGCAACTTTTTCAGGAATAGAAAGCCTGCAGTTTCTATTAGCTTGCATTTCCCATTGATGATGTCACCGGTAGAAGGATTTGACCCACCCATAGCTCTCCTATGAGACCCAAACTGAGTAGAAAAAAATTGTGATATTTTATCATGAACATTAGTGAGGACCTATTATATGAAGATAGGTTGAAAAGTGGTGGAGTGCCCCTTTAAGTAAATGTACTTGTTAAGTTACTTTACACCACTGAAAGTGAGTCAAACAGAAACTATCTTAAATGCCACTGGCATGAATGCAATCATTCAGGAACTCTCCATTTTATTTTATAGTATTTTTTAGATCGTTTTGTCCCTAATTAGTCCCTAATTTGGGCATCATTTTTGGAAAATATTCTTACATTCTTGGCAGAGTTCACAATGACATAATTCTATCAGACCACATTCTGGTGCATTCGGTCAGATCTGTATAAAATAGCAGTAAAAACGACAATTCTCTTCACACTTTAATTTTGACATTTGAAAAGGCCATATTTCTATCTTCATCTCCACATCAAATGAGTGAAACAGAAGTTATCTTTTATAGCACAGGCGTGAACACAATCATTCAGGATCTCTCAATTTGATAAGAAAAGCTATTGCAAAGAAGAAGAAAAAAGTGAATAAAATACAATATGCAAGAATAACTAGACCAGGTCAACCTGGTTGTGCCAGACCCCCTGTCTGTCATCATCATTTATGACATCATGCCTTTTGTAGGCATGTCATCATCATGTCATCATCATATATACCCTTTATATAGAAAACCCGGACAGACCGACATTTGCTTATGTAGGTCTACCCATTTCATGGGTCTGGCAATCAATGTAGCCTGTGATTCATATTATCAAAGAAGCACATAGCTACTTTATTATTATTATTATTCAAGTGTTTATTTTCAATTTTTCAAAATGAGGGAAGATAAAAGCAAAGCAATTACAACAGCAAAGTAAACAAATCAAATAATGTTCAAACGTGTAGCATGAGATGATGGGGATTGCATTTGAAAATGTAATTGAATCATAGTTCTTGTTCAGGCTCTTCGGGGACTAGTCTGGCTACTAAGGGTGTAACGATACATTTTAATAGCGATTCGATACATATCACGATACATGGTTGACAATACGATACATGGACAATATTGGTTCATTCATGGCGATACGATACGATTTGATTCAATGATTTAAAAGCGATATTGTAACTATTTAGCAAAGAAATTAAATCTGTGTGAAAAGTGTGGATAGTGCAGGTTTTTAAGGGAAACATGTATTATTATTATTATGGATATAAATAAGTAAACACTGTGATTATCTGGCAAATACATGGACATTATATTTCAACACATACGGACAAACCCGCACCTTGACATGAACCCAGAGATTATACACATTGTATCGATAGACCAAGAGTAGCTATAGAAATGAAAAGTAATTAAACCCCCCCTTTTAATTTTTCTTCTTAAAAATGCTAAATACAATGCACAAGTAGGTAGTATCGATACAATCGATTACTTGCACTGACGATTCGATTCGATACAAAGTTAAACGATACGATTCGATTTTAGCCGTTTTCATTTTTATATATAGGTTAAGGGTTGTAATGATATAGTAACTGCATCGAAATATAGTTTTTAATTACACTACACTTCTGGGGCTATTTAGGAAATTGTCAAGACACTCTTTTTCCCCCATTTTGTCAAAAAAGATTTCAGATTACGGTTTAATTGACTGGGAACAATGCCTGGATCGTAAGAAGTTGACGGAACACCTGATGGCCAGAGGGAACACCAGCTACATTCCTCCAGAGACGTTCACCCAGTGCCCCGAGCCTCCGGGAACCATGTTCGATGTTTACAGGCCAGTTGCCAAAAGCTACAGCAACACTCACACACACACTATCATCACAGTGGCATGCTCTACTACTGGCTCTGCTCCACTGTCATTGTTTATTTTGTTTTAGCATGTCTTCATGAGCACGCACACACTAGGGATGGGACGATACGCGATATTATCGTTTATCGTGATAAAAAACACTCACGATAATCGTATCGTGGAGATTTTATTTATTGTGATATCGTCCTCCGTCATGCACTGGGATCAATTCACCCTTTATTTGCCAAGCTGCATATCCGGTACCACTTAAACCCTCTATAATTGGTAAAAATACATACTTGATACAGTCTTTTTTTCCCACTCTCTTTCAAAAGTCTTTGCCAAAAAATAGCCGATCTACAAGCTCACAACGCGTCGCGTTGCGACGCGTTGTGAGCTTGTAGATCTGCTATTTTTTGGGAAATGTTCGGCCCCAGGAAAATGGATTTTGATTATCGCGATAATATCGTAAATCGTTTTTTTTTTGTCACAATAATCGTGATATGACATTTTCATATCGTCCCATCCCTAGCACGCACGCACGCACGCACGTGCACACGTACTCGCACACACTTCAGTACTTACTTGGTAAATCCCTTGCTATCTGTCTTTAAAGTATGCGGGCATGCCAAACTGTCTTTTAGGTATGCGCCAAAAAACTCTGTCTTTTAGGTATGTAGCCATACTACATTTTTGAATGCAGTATGGTGACATTACTCCATTCCACTGCAAACCTCCCGTCCCTATATCCTGAGGTGAACATTAACATTTAACATTCAAATCCCGGCTCCTCCTGTCAACATGTCGAAGTGTTCTTGGGCAAGACACTGAACCCCTAGTTGCTCCCGGTGAGCTGGTTGGTGCCTTGCTTGGTTTCCTCCACCATCAGTGCAGTGATGTTGCTAGGTTTTCAATGTAATGGGTCCCAGAATTATTTTATGGGTCCCACGACGACACACGCATTATTTATCAAAAGTGAAAACATCACAAAGGATTTTGATTTAAACAAATGGTGGCAAATAACTACGTGTATGCAGTTAGTGAAAGACAGAAGCAGGGATTTACAAGATGTTCTCAATCTTCTCATCAATAATGCCAGAACGCACAGCTGTGAAGACTCCACCACATGCAGCTCAGCTGGTGCAGTGAAATGACTGATAGCAGAAAGGATAGAGTTGTATGCATCCCCGGGATGCAGTGATGCTTAGTTTAATGCGTCCTTCAAAAAACAATATGCGTCAGGGACGCAGGATACAGGGCTAGTAGCATCAATGTCGGCCCTCGGCTTGGTACCCTAGACATAGTTCGGCCCTTGGGGAAAACTAATTGGGGAACCCTGGTGTAGCCTATGCATGTGTGTGAGAATGGGTGAATGTATTGCGCAATGTAAAGCGCCTTGGATAAAGGTGCTATATAAATGCACCATTTACCATTTACAGTAGATCAATATAGGGTGAAAAAATGTACTCTGTAGTCTGTACTCAGCGAAAGTTTCCATTCTTCCTTCATTCCTTTCCTAAAGTCCTGCTGCTATATATAATAATATAATACCGTTCTGTTATTTAGGTTTGTGGGATGTTGGAAATACAGATTTTTGGGCTGTCAAACCAAGGGCATGGCACCTAGTACACAGCTAAAACCAGTGAGAGGGTGTGAGTATTTTTGGCTGTAGCCAGACTTCACAGAAGAGGTTTCCAGCCAATCAGTGTTGAGTAGGAGAAGGGCCATGGGGTGGAAGTACAAGTCACCAATGCAATTTCATAACATGCACAACAAACTAATCATCCACTTGTTTTTGTTGGTGTAGAGTAGACCATTATGGTATTTTTGGATACTGACAATGTTTTATTTTGACTGGTGTCTCTGATTGAGTTCAATCCTGATTTGTTCTGGTTGCGACCTATTGGTGAATTGTTTTTTTTTTTACGGTGTGGCTCTGCAGATGGTTAACAGTTCATGTGTGTGTGCGTGCGTGTTACATGCTGCTTGCTGCGTACTGTGTAATAATTTGATTCAGGCTATTGCTTTGCTGTAGTGTGACCCAAAAAGTGCAATGAAGTTCATTGACTGCGTGTGTGCGTGCGACGTGCGTGCGTGCGTGCGTAGCTAATCTCACAAACCACTGGACCGATGGTCCCAAACTTCATTATGCACAAGTACCTCCACATGTATTTAACAATGATGACTGACGTCACAGATTGGACACATTAAAGGAGAATTTCGGGGGGAAACGACATTCCTATACCTTTTAAAAGTATATTTTTAGAAGCTTCCAGGATGTTCCAGCAGTTGTCTGTTCCAAAGAAGCAATACGCTGTAGTCCATTTTTGTTCGAGCCGTCCTACCCAAACAGGGCTTAAAACGGGAACTACTGGATCAATCGTTAATCCGTCTTGTTTTTTTTTTTCTCGCTGCACATCAGTCGCCGACACTGTTAGCAACACATACAAGCTATTACTTCACCAGGGGCGCGCCATTATTGTTATTACCATGCAGAGGTAGTAGGTAGTACGTACTTCTACGTTCCACAGAGGGAGGGATTTCAACTGAGTTCAGAGTTCAGCGTTTTAACAACAACAATAGCGCGCCCCTGGAGAAGTACCGTAATAGCTTGTATTTGTTGCCAACAGTGTCGGCGACTGATGCGTAGCAAGAAAATTGACTTTAAAGCGAGAAACAAAAACGGATTAACAATTGATCCACTAGTTCCCGTTTTAAGCCATGTTTGGGTAGAACGGCTCTGAAAAAATTGACTATATTTTCTTCCCCCGAAATTCTCCTTTAAGTCCAAGATCCACATTGGAACATTCCGAAAAAAACTGCACATCTACAAGCTCACAACACGTCACAAAAATATGCGTTATGAGCTTGTAGATCAGCTAATCATGGCAAAGAGATGTGGTGCATAGGGGAGGGAAAAGGGTGAGGCCAAGTGTTGACCCTTGGGGGACTCAGCTCAACAAAGTTTATGGCCTATTTAACCCATTAACTCACTGAACGCCATAAACGTCTTATACGTCTTTGGACCTCGGTGCCATAAACGTCTTTTACGTCTTTTTAATTAATCAAAAGTTTTATCATTTTTTCATAATTGTAATTTCAAAAAAATCGCTCTAGAAGTTGGCCATATGCCTCCGTGACCTGAGCGATACGGCCGATTTGACTGTAGCACCAGTGTAACACAGTCCGGCGGAAAATCGGTATAGCCGAAGATTGGTTCCGGCCGTTTAAATGTTATCTAAAACGTTCGTTTATACACTTTCCCGTGCATCCCTGACGAACTATAAGTACTCAAAAAACGCAGAAAATTCTCAGGATTCCAGCGGTGCCATCCATTCTTCTCTACCTATCCTAGATCGCGATCGCCAGGGTTCCGAAGTGTGATAGCATGCTAGCTAAAAGGCCTGGCCAAAATGTAAACAACAGGCCCAAACCAAAAAAAAGATGGACGTCTTCTTCCTTCTTCTGTTAGTTGATCAGATAGTAGGAGACCACCCTCTGGTGGTTTTCAAATGGTATTGCACTCCAGATTGCACACAGGGCCCATCACAGCACACACATATGATGATGATCAAGACATCTTACACATGTTCTATTGAAGCCCAAATCTAATGATAGGATATATATATATAAATATACATGTTTTCCTTTGTAAGAGGGGTAGTGTGGCTTTCGATAGAAGCATAGATTTATATATGTAATTTAAGTACAAAATATGATTTTGGCCCCCATAAAAAGGCAAAATTAAGCAAAATGGCTGGCACCAGTTTTGTAGATTTTGAATAAAGGGTGGCATTCACTGAGTTAAGACCTGAGGCAAATTGTATAAATGCCTTAAATGAGAAGTTCTCACACTTTGAGGATTTTTCGAAAATGTAAAGCTCTAAAGCTCACAGTGTGGCATGCAGTGACACGCTGTGAGCTAGCTTATCTGCTATTTGTTTAATATTAAATAATAATAAGGGTAATAATAATAATAATGTCCTCGTCTTCTCTTCTCTGATCTGTAGCTTTGCCATTGTGATGTGGGAGATTCTGACACAGCAGAAACCATACCCAGGTAATAGGAACTATACTTTCACATTTCAACCTCTAAAAAGTCTTTCTGAAATGCCTTTTCTCAAAGCCTGTTTTCCCCAAAGATCGTGCTGTACGTGAATATTGCCATTATTCAGCCTGGTGGAGCCTCAGGGCCACAAAGCATGGAATTAGAAACAACCAAAGTATATAAATAATTTAAAATAACCTCTGTGTATTTGATGCAATTCTCCAGTGGTGGAAGAAGTACTCAGACTGTGTGTTAAAGGTGATACACCATGAAATTTCACTTTTCCTATTTAAAAAACTTTTTTTGGGGTCCCACTAGCACCTTCTATCCTCACAAAGTCCCATTTCTGACCGATGTGTCTTTCTCTGGTTTTGAGAAGGCGAAGGTTAAAAGTATCCCACAGGTTCTCAAAACAGGCTATCCAGATTTGCTGCCGATTGTGACGTCGTCTGCCGATTGTGACGTCATCATAAAAAAAAATAAACAAAAAAAAATGTTTTTCAAAAAAAAATCTTAAAAAAAAAAAAAAAAAAAAAAATCAAAAAGATTTTGGGGGGGGGGTGGCGCAGTTCAGGCCAAAGGTGGTACTGCAGCTGAAATGCTCTGAGAGCCATTCAAAAAATTCAGGAGTGGTAATTTAGCCTCAACCCTTTTGAAAAACGTTTTTGGGACATAAACAATACCAGTAAGACTCCCTAATCGGGAGATAAGCGACCGTTGGTCGCTTATCTCCACAAATAGGCCAAAAGTTTGTTTTACCAATTATTACACTCTATGTGAACTAAATGTTCACAAGTACAGGGCATCATCTGGGATACAATCCCTTTTATGCCCATATATGGAGATCCCTAACATAATCCCTTTCATGCCCATATATGGAGATCCCTAACAGAATCCCTTTTATGCCCATATATGGAGATCCCTAACAGCATCCCTTTTATGCCAATATATGGAGATCACTAACAGCTAACAGAATCCCTTTTATGCCCATATATGGAGATCCCTAACAGAATCCCTTTTATGCCCATATATGGAGATCCCTAACAGAATCCCTTTTATGCCCATATATGGAGATCCCTAACAGAATCCCTTTTATGCCCATATATGGAGATCCCTAACAGAATCCCTTTTATGCCCATATATGGAGATCCCTAACAGCATCCCTTTTATGCCCATATATGGAGATCACTAACAGCTAACAGAATCCCTTTTATGCCCATATATGGAGATCCCTAACAGAATCCCTTTTATGCCCATATATGGAGATCCCTAACAGAATCCCTTTTATGCCCATATATGGAGATCCCTAACAGAATCCCTTTTATGCCCAGTTGGTTGCTAGGGTAAAAAAATATGGTTGCTATGGTAAACAGTTGGTTGCTAGGGTAAACAGTTGGTTGCTAGGGTAAAACCATGGTTGCTAAGGTGGTTGCTAACGTACACTAACAGACCAGCAACAACAGACTGTTGCCACAGCAACGTACACAAAGGTTTGTGTACACATGTGGTGTGATGTCATACTGAAGATATATGACATCACACCGTACACAAACAAAGGTGTGACGTGTGACGGACGGACGGACGGCCGGTGGAGGTTTTCATAGTAAACTGCTCCCTGACGGTCGCAATGACATAAATACTTTTTAAATGCATGGTGTATCACCTTTTATAAAAATCAAAAAACTTTGAGACAAGTATAAGGAATTGTACTTGAGTAAAAGTACAAAATATTGTCATCCATTTGCAGTACTTATGGTTCCAAAGCAAATCATAGTGTAATGCAAAATAGCAGATCTACATCGATGCAACGTGTTGTAAATTTGTAGATTGTCTATTTCCGAATAGCAAACAGCAGTTTTATTATACTAATCTACTAATCTAAACTCAAGTTTTAATTGTAGTCAAGTGGGGTAAAATATCAGCACAATATTTCGTCGTTGTCGGGTGGAAACCTCCTATCTCCAAGTTTCAAATGTGTACGTTCTTTCGCAAAGTAAAGCCCTGCTTCATCGTACAAGGCCGTCGCACAAAAGTAGTGAAAACAGCCGAGGCGTTGTGTGCTGTTTGCACTAGTTTAAATCATTTTTAAAATGATAAATTCAAAACTAACGGTTTTGGACATACAAGGTTTTCACCCGACAACAGCGATTCGGTTTTGAGATGTAGTGGAGTAGAAGCATAATGTAGCAACAAATGGAAATACTCAACAAAGTAAAAGTACCTCCTAATTGGACTACTATCGCCAAAATAAAAGCCTGGGTTTCCGAGGCTAAATTGGACTAGTCTGAGTGAGCTATACCCTCTTTCTTGTTCTACCCCTTTGAACCCTGGGCTCCTGTGCAGGTGTTGTGTTGAAGTTCTTTATTGGGAATAAAGCCTTGACATGAACCATCTCGTTTTCAAGGGCATCCGCAAGATACAGAAAAATACATATCTGTAGAGAACAGAGCAAACAATCAAAACAAAATGGTACAGCACAAAACAAAACAATGAATGAACAAGACAAATCAAACAACATCAACCAGGGGGAACACAAAACAAGCATACAACAAAACACAGAGTACATATATGAATCATTGCGTCAAAAGATCTGGAAAAAAAAAAAAAAAAAAAGATCTGTTATACTGTTAATTAGCGAAAGCATGAACAGGTAATCTCAAAGTAAGAGGACAGCACCGTTTTAAATAGTTGAAAGAAGGTTATTGACCGAATATGAATAGGAAGATTGTTCCAATCAGAAGGAGCTTTAAATCGAAAAGGATTTTTTTGCTACTGGCTTAAAGTAATCAGGCTTACTGGCGAGGCTAATCTGCCAAGATAATTCAGCTTTCATGAAAACGACTGAGCCCTGATCCACGGCTAACTTTAATCAGGCTAGCTGGTTAATCCTTCCTTCGTGGAACAGGAGGACCCTATTACAACCACCCCAATTGTATCATTTATATTGTATTACCATACTCCACCATACAGTCATTGGACAACATCACATTGTAATCAGACACAAAAAAATGAAGAAAAGGTTACATAGTGGAGCCATACCCTGTCCCTGACTCTATGTCCCTGACTCTATGTTTGTGTGTGTGTGTGTGTGTGTGTGTGTGTGTGTGTGTGTGTGTGTGTGTGTGTGTGTGTGTGTGTGTGTGTGTGTGTGTGTGTGTGTGTGTGTGTGTGTGTGTGTGTGTGTGTGTGTGTGTGTGTGTGTGTGTGTGCGCGCGCGTGCATGTGCGTCGTGTTGTGTTGTGTCGTGCTGTGTGTGTGTGTGTGTGTGTGCCAGGGAGCAGTGTAACCACAGTGCTGGTGCAGGTGTCGCTTGGAAAGAGGCCCAGCATGGACATGGTGCCAGAAGAGAGACCACAGGAGTGTGCCCAAATGGTGGGCATCATGCAGCAATGCTGGGCCCAGGACCACCGGAGGAGACCGCCCTTCTCTGGTAATAATGACGCAGGCCACGACCTCCTGCCATGCAGGGGCTGTTCACTATAGCAACGGGCATAGATAACTAGAGATGGGACAATAAGCGATATTATCGTTTATCGTGATAAGAGATTTAATATATTGTGATATATCGTGCACTGGGTCAATTCACCTTTTATTTGCCGAGCTGCATATCCGGTACTACTTAAACCCTCTATAATTGGTAAAAGGTACTTATAATATACAAACTTAATACAGTATTTTTTCCACTCTCTATCAAATGTTTTTTGCCAAAAAATAGCCGATCTACAAGCTCACAACGCGTCGCGATGCGGCGCGTTGTGAGCTTGTAGATCGGTATTTTTTTGGCAAATGTTCCGCCCCAGGATAATAGTTTTGATTATCGCGATAATATTGTAAATCACAATTTCTTGTCACAATAATCGTGATATGACATTTTCATATCGTCCCATCCCTATAGATCAGGGGTTCCCAAACTTTTTAGTCTCAGGGCACCCCATGAATAATGTTTTAATCCGAGGCACCCCTACATTATAATTTTCACTCCCAGCACCTTATATTTATAGCATATCGTCGTTGTCGGGTGGAAACCTTGTATGTCCAAAACCGTTCGTTTTGTATTTTTCATCTAAAAAATGTACTAAACTAGTGAAAACAGCAGATCTACAAACACAGTGCTTGTAGATTGTCTGTTTTCACTAGTTTTGTATGATGAAGCAGGGCTTTGCTTTACCAAAAGACGTACACATTTAAAACTTGGAAATACGAGATTTCTGCCCGACAGTGACGATATTTTAGTGATTATGTTGCGAGGAAAATGTTGAGATAATAGCCATTTTGGTTAAAACTGACTGAAAATAACTTTGTACTTCAAGTTTAAAATGATACTAAATATTTTGTTAAGTGTCCAGATAGATTCCAAATATTATCAAATTATCTCGCGGCAACCCTGGACTGCCGTCACGGCACCCCAGGGTGCCCCGTCACCCACTTTGAAAACCCCTGCTATAGATAACAGCTCAGTGGGTGATCATCACGGACACAGACAACAATCGTGGTGAATGAGGCCATTATTTAGCACAGCTGATCTCAACCTGCGGGTCGGGTCCACACATGATTTATAATGCCTCGACTCCTACTACTGCCAAGTGCTCAAAATCTCCACCGGCTGTCAGTCAGTCAGTCAGTCAGTCTGTCAGTCACACATCACACTTTTGCCCTTCTCATATCTCCACCACTGTTGCCCCGATCCATGCCAAACTTTGCACACACACTCCTTGGCTGCCAAACCATACCTCCACCCCTCATCTCTCACATGGCCCTCTTCTAGCGCCACCATGAGGCCCGTTCTTGCAAAACACATTTGTGGACTCTGCTCCTACAGATTTTGCCCTAAAATCACCCAAAGCGGTACACAGAATGTCTAGAGTCACGTCATCAACATGGATCTGTCACATTTAGCGCCACCATCAGGCCGATTTTTACATGCGACCTGACGGTCACTTATCTTCCGATTTAGGGAGTCTTACCGGTTTTAAGTTTAGAGCATTTGTAGTGGTCAACTAGCAATATGTTCAGAAGCAACTTCCATAAAATCTTAATAGTCTCTTATCAGCCCCAGAGTGTGCGTGTGCGTGTGAGCGTGTGTAGAGACTCAAGGCACACTCTGCTCTGTTCCGTTCTGCATAACGGTGACTCAGTCTCCAGTGTGGAAATCCTGTTTTAATGTCATTTGTATTTCAGTCCGGTGAACCTTTAATTAGACGACAAATTGGAAGTCATGTTAATGAATACAAATCAGTGCGCAGACTACACACACATGCACATTATTAAGCTCATTGCTTCGTGTTAGACCACTCACGCGGAGAGCTTTTCACCGACCCAGCAGTGTCACGGCTATTCACACAAACTACTGGACCCATTGTGCAGGGGTGTCACATCAAATCCTGGGCCCTGGGTACAAGGATTGACGGCGGGCCCCCCATGAATGTTCTTTCTTAACTGTTGAAAAATAGCAGATATACAAGCTCACAGCGCTGCGAGCTTGTAGATCTGCTATTTTTGAAAAATTGTGAACATTTTGTGCAAGTCTTTGAAAATTTCAAATCCTTCTAAGGTATTTTGAAAAACCTATGTTTCTATATATGTCAGTGGTGCTCAAACATTTTCATGTGCACGGACCCCCATCTCCAAAATAAAATAAATAAAATAAAATTTGAGTTACAAATGATTGCTTAAAAAAATACATATATTCAAAGATTTGCACACATTTTTATGACTTTTCAAAAATAGCAGATCTACAAGCTTGCAGCGCGGCACTCAGTGCCACGCTGTGAGCTTGTATATCTGCTATTTTTCAGTATAGAATAATTAAGGCCCCTCCACCTTGGGTCCTAGTAACTCAGTCCCACTTTTCCCCCCCTTGTGACGCCCCTGCCATTGTGACTCGGTCGGTCAGGAGGTCATCGTGAAACAATTTTACTGATAGCCGTTATAAGTGAGATAACTGAGAGAATTTCTGAGTAACTTATGCATGGAAGGTCATCAATTTTAGATAGGGACGTGTCCAACATAATTACATTTCCATCTTCTGCGGGGTTCAAATTAAAATTTGTATTCCATAGAGGTTAATGTTATGCATGTTCCTTTATAGAGCTTCACATAAACCCTCTAAAATTAGTAAAGTGGACCTGAGTTGGATGTGTACTTTTGTTTCATTTTTTTCTTTTTTTGCGAAGAGCTGCAATGTGCTTTTAGAGTCTACAACAGGGACGTGCAGAGAATATTAGAGAGGTAGAGGCTGAAATTTGTAAAGGGGCCTTTTGGTGAAAATATTGAAAACAGCAGACTGCAGACAAGGTCGGCTATTTTCGATGCTTGGTTTCTACACAGACAGGGCAATTCTTTCAACATCAGATGCTGCATTCAAGTTCAAGAGAGTTTGGACAAGGCAATTCTCTTGAATGCTGCCTTCAGGTATGGCATGGAAAGAGGGCACTTTTTACAGATGGATAAAAGGGCAGGGGCTCAAGCCCTCTTTGATGTCTATCTTCCAATCCTTTTTATATTAACAACTTGAACCCTAGTGTCCACATGCTGAGAACTGTAGCCAATAATAGCAGATCTACAAGCCGATCTACAAGCTTGTAGATCGGCTGTTATTCTTTTGCTGATTTAGGTTTGGTGTAGAGGGGAAAAAGAGCAGACCAAGTACAGAGTGAAAGGTCAAGTTTATTCGTCTCAATAGGTAAATATCTGAAAACACAAATTGACATGAATCCAAAATACACTGATGATTGTGCTGTCAAACAATGAAACTATATGGAATCTATGATGAGGTTGTGGGGGTCCCTGCTTCATCTCTCTCTCAACTAAGGGGTCCTTGTGTTACGACTGGTGTGAGTTGACCCAAACGCACAGCAAAGGAGGAGGCAGAAGGAGGTTGAAGCCCACCCGGGCGTGTTTATTAACAATGGAACTCAGAGTTAATTCACAAGGGGGGCAAAAAGGGGAATTGGGCTCTGCGGCTGCTCCAACTCAGCACGGAACCCGGGAAACTGAGGAGGAGAGAAAAAGGCAGAGTCAATAATAATCCACAAGGAATAGCAGTGCACAGCAGCTACAAGGAGCAAAAACTGGCTATCTCTACTAAACTGGGAAAGCTAATAATGGCTGTCTACTTTACCAACCATGGACTGGTGAGGAACTGGCGCCGAGCTGCAAACAGGCCAGGCTCTTGTAGGCTCTGGAGGAGATGATTGCAGATGGCGACCAGGTGAGAAGATTGGCAACGGGAGACAGGTGTGCAGATGTCTGGGACTCAGAGGTCTGCTGTGACGTACTGTGCCACGAGAGGGTGCCACAGTGCCAAGTGAGGACCAGGACGTAACAGGACCCCCCCTCCAGGGATCGCCACCTGGCGATTGGCGAGGAACGTCGGGGTGTGCCCGGCGTTGGCGACGGCCCTTAGGACGGGAGGGAACCCGGGCAGGAGGATGCTCAGCCTGGGCGGAGATCGAGGCGGGCTGGAGGCAACAGACCTGGCAGGCGGCGCTCCAGCTGAGAATACGCCTAGAACTCCAGCAGACGTGGGGGGTGTGACGCTCCAACCAGGGTCTGCCCAGGATGAACGGAGTGCCCGGGGAGTGAGTGACGTAGGGGCGTATGGCCTCCACATGGTCTCCCGAGACAGTGAGGGTGAGGGGCTTGGTCCGGTGAGTGACAGGACCCATGGAGTGACCATTCAGCGCGAAGGCAGGGACAGGCCTCTGGAGCGCAGAGACAGGGATTCCCAACCTCAGAGCAAACTGGCGGTCAATAAAGCTCTCATCGGCCCCTGAGTCGATGAAAGCTGGAATAGTGAGCGACTGTCCCTCCCAGGTGAGTGTGGCAGGGAAACTGGCACGACTGGCAGTGAGGGGCTGGAGAGAAGTTAGGCGACTCACCCGAAAACCCCGACTGGGAGAAATTACGCCTCCTGGCGTCCAGGAAGGGGACACCTTGGAACGTAGAATTGGACAGGAGTGAACGGTGTGAGCTGAGTCAGCACAATACAAACAGAGCCTGTGTAGCCTGCGGTGCCTGCGCTCAGCCGGTGATAAGCGGCCCTTGGAAGTCACACGGATTCGGCCCAGCTGCATGCAGTCTTCTGTGGGACTGGAGACGGCAGATGGTTCTTGCTTGGGCCGAGTGAGACTGGTGGGGACTGAGGATATAGGCTTGGAAGCAACGTAATGCTGGGATGCCCTCTCACGCTTACGTTCACGGTGTCGCTCGTCAATGGAAATGGCGAGAGAGATGAGTTTGGACAGAGTGGGGGGTCTCTCTCTCTCGGCTAGGGCATCTTTCGTAGGCTCGCTCAAACCCCGGAGGAACGTGCTGAGAAGTGCAGGCTCGTTCCAATCACAACGGGCGGCGAGGATGCGGAACTCAGTGGCATAATCTGCTACAGAGCTGGAGCCCTGCTGAAGAGAAGAGAGAGCTGTGTCTGCGTCGTGCCCCTGGACGTCGTGGTCAAACACAGCCTTAAACTCCAAAACAAAGTCTTTGTAGTTCTGCATGTAGGCTGCAGACCCCTCTTGACTTGAAAAAACCCAGCGGCGCGCCCTACCGGTGGTCAGGTTTGTAATGTATGCTATGCGGGCGGGGGAGGTGGAATACATGCTAGGCTGGAGATCAAACACGTACTCACACTGCATGATGAACTCCCGGCAGAGAGAGAAAGTTCCGTCATAGGGAGCCGGGGCAGTAAGGTGGGGTTCCCGGCTGGGAGACGTAATCTGCACGGGAGCGGGACTCGGAGGAGGAGTGAGTTGAGCGTTGAGTGCGGCGACTCGTTTAGAGAGCTCCTCGACCAAGGAAGTGAGATGGTTAACCTGGGTGTGTTGTTGAGTGGCCTGGGACTGCTGGAATGTAGAAACCTCCCGGAGCTCCTGCTGTAGGCTCAAAACAGCAGCGGATGCCTCCGACAGCAGGCGGGAGTGTTGGTCCAAAACTTGTCCTTGGGCCTGAAGTGGAGTGAGAGATGGGCGCTTTTCCTCCATGCTGGCTGGGTCCAGGTGGCCAGTTCCTACTGTTACGACTGGTGTGAGTTGACCCAAACGCACAGCAAAGGAGGAGGCAGAAGGAGGTTGAAGCCCACCCGGGCGTGTTTATTAACAATGGAACTCAGAGTTAATTCACAAGGGGGGCAAAAAGGGGAATTGGGCTCTGCGGCTGCTCCAACTCAGCACGGAACCCGGGAAACTGAGGAGGAGAGAAAAAGGCAGAGTCAATAATAATCCACAAGGAATAGCAGTGCACAGCAGCTACAAGGAGCAAAAACTGGCTATCTCTACTAAACTGGGAAAGCTAATAATGGCTGTCTACTTTACCAACCATGGACTGGTGAGGAACTGGCGCCGAGCTGCAAACAGGCCAGGCTCTTGTAGGCTCTGGAGGAGATGATTGCAGATGGCGACCAGGTGAGAAGATTGGCAACGGGAGACAGGTGTGCAGATGTCTGGGACTCAGAGGTCTGCTGTGACGTACTGTGCCACGAGAGGGTGCCACAGTGCCAAGTGAGGACCAGGACGTAACACCTTGGCCTGAAAACGTTGAAGACCCCTGGTCTATACGAACACAATTGGCCCGCGTTCGTGGGAGAGAAGCCGGGTGGGGAGGGTGTCTGCATGTACTGTATTCCTACGGGGCTGCAGGCGACACCTGTCAGCTGGGAGTGTTGGGTGAGAACGAAGGCTCTTCTACACCCTCCTGTATGTTAGGGAGGGACTTGGGTAGAAGAGATAGAACTAAAGGTCTTTGCACACAGACGCGTTTTTCAACCATTGCGTTTTTTCCACTGCATTGCTGCATAATTTCCGCTGTTTGCTGCATAATTAAAACGCATTGGAGTTGGTGTGCAAGGCTGTGCGGAATCGGCACTGCGGATCCCAAAAGGAGTGATGAGTTTTTTTTTACCGCTACTATTCCAAAGCCCCCCCAGGTAATTTTTTGGGGTAGATCATGTTGAGCTGGTCATTTTAAAAGAGCTTTCCAGTCAAAAAAGTGTGGGCACCCCTGCCGTAAAGAGTCAAGAAACTGTCCATTGGACTTTATGTACCAGTCATAAAAACTGTTTCAGCAATGTTTTGGGATATTGAATGTATGTCAAATAAACTGTGCTGTGGTCATGTACGACATCCACTCTGCTGGACGAACACAGTGCGTTCTTGTTCTTGAACATAGAACCTTGGGTTATTGATGTGGCCTGGTGTTTTTGTCTGTGTGTTCCTTCCACACAGACACTGTGAGGAAGACGGAAGTTCTGAGTGAAGTGCTGAAGATACCAGGAGCCGCGCCATCATCTCGCTCATCTCATGAACAACCACAGAAACCCCAGTACCCCTGGATGAATTCAGTAAGTTGTGTGTGACTATGTCTCTGTGTCTGTGTCTGTGTGTCAGGGACGTGCTGGGCCCCTGATTTAGCCTGGGAAAAAGAGTTGCAGAGGCCCTCATTGCGCGCTATAGAGAGAGATCTCTCTCCATAGCGTTGCTGCTACTCAAAGATTTGCCATTTCAGATCATGACAAGTGACAAGCCAGTGGGCCAATTACATGAGTTATATTTCGTCGTTGTCGGGTGGAAACCTTGTAGGTCCAAAACCTTTAGTATTTATCATTTTAAAAATGATTTAAACTAGTGAAAACAGCCGATCTACAAGCACACAACGCCTCGCACCGCGAGAAGTTGTGTGCTTGTAGATCTGCTGTTTTCACTACTTTTGTAACTCGTTCGGGAGTTGTCCCGCTTTTCCCAATGGCCAGCACGTCCCTGCTGTGTGTGTGTGTGTGTGTGTGTGTGTGTGTGTGTGTGTGTGTGTGTGTGTGTGTGTGTGTGTGTGTGTGTGTGTGTGTGTGTGTGTGTGTGTGTGTGTGTGTGTGTGCGCGCGCGCGCGTGTGTCTGAGTCCCTCTGTGTCTTGCAGAGTAAAGTATTGCAAAAAAAAACATACATACATATTACACCTAAAGGATTAATAATGAATTCAGCGCTGCCTTCACTGTATCCATCCATCATGTTAATTCAACAGATTGCTTCGATAACAAAATATATGAGCATATTTTGCATTTTGAAAAGGTTGTACCTACATACACTATGTATGCATATCCAGTCATTGCACACATAAATACTGGTATAGGTTATAGCTAATGGCCTCTTGTAATGTATGTGTTTATCCCATTAAAACTGGGAAAAGCATCTGCGTAGATGCTTTAGATTGTTTTATTTTTTATTTGTATTTGTTCGTGTTGGCTATTCAAAGAAATGGCAGCTATAAGCTGGTACATCTTAAAAACAATCTTAAAAAAGTGTGAGAACCATTGATTTAGAAGGCCTTTGTATAGAATCAGGCAGGCCCCAGGCCAGTGGGTTAATATAACCAAATTTATGTTGACTGACGTGAGAGCTATTGACTTCAGTAACATTTTCCTCCTTTCCCCTCCGTGTAGATGGCTGAGCTGGATGTCATCCCCTCGGGTAAGCCTTGTTGCGTAGGCTAATGTGTTCTGTTACACCAGTTCCACTGCAGCAGCCCTGACATTTTAACCCAGCGAAACCGGGAAAGCATGTGTCATTTTAGATTTTATATAATATATACAGTATATATACAGTATATAACTCATTGGTTCTTAAAGTGAAGTCCGGGGACCCTCAGCGTTCCTTGAGGGGTAGGGGGGTCCAGGGGGGTCCCCAGCAAATGTACATAATATAGTGTCCCAATCATTTTAACCACTTTTATTTCATACTTTGTCTATTTACAAAATGCAGATTTATGAGCTCATGAGCTTCTATTTTTGAAAAATCACGAACATTTGTGCAAATATTTGATTATATATTTTTGAAATACATATATAATTACATGTAATTTTGATGGTCCTTGACATGAAAACCATAAGGCGTTGTGTGTTTGTAGATCGGCTATTTTAACCAGTTTTGTGCGATAGTCTTGTGTGATGAACCAGGGCTCTACTTTACGGAAAAACGTACACATTTGAAACTTGGAGATACGAGGTTTCTGCCCGACAGTGACGATATGTTTTTGTATACATTCTTGTGAATCGGCCTTCAGATCTCAACGGGTTAACTCTCAAATACCTGGAACGCGCCCGAGTCGCGTTAGATTTTAACCACTTTAACCACTATTGTATGCTTTAAAAAAAAAATTGCAAATACACAAGCTCACAGCGCGGCACCGCGAGCTTGTAGATTTTTGAAAAATCATGAAAATGTGTGCAAGTCTATGAATATCTTTGACCCGATCTTTGACCCGACTTCTAAATCCTTCCTCTGAATCAGTGGTTCTCAAACTTTTTCATGTCAAGGACCCCCAAAATTACAGGTATTTGGCCACGGACCCCCATTTCAAAATATGTTGTTCCAGGGACCCCCCAGAAGCAAATATTTGATTTACAAATGTTCGCTTTTAAATAGATATATTCAAAGACTTGCAAAGAAAAATCATGATTTTTCAAAAATAGCAGATCTAGCTGTGAGCTTGTATATCTGCTATTTTTCAATGCTTAAAGTAGTCAATCATCCTAGGCCTAAATGGGTTAAGCAGTGACTCTGTGTTCACTGAGTTTTAATGGGGTCTTTACAGATGGAAGAGTTAACCAATCATGGAGGAGCAATAAATACGGCATTAATTCAGCGTCTCAGATGCATTTAGTCTGAAATGTTGAAACCCTGAAGAGATTTATAAGGCCTTTATGGATCCGTCTATAGCGCTGGCCAGAATGCATTAGATAGAACACCAGGGGCGTCACACCAAATTCTGGGCCCTGGGTACAAGGATTCACTGTGGGCCCCCCATGAATGTTAACTATTGAAAAATAGCAGATATACAAGCTACGAGCTTGTATATCTGCTATTTTTGAAAAATCGTGAAAATGCGTGCAAGAAACCTATGTTTCCATGTCAGTGGTTCTCAAACTTTTTCATGTGAAGGACCCCCAAGATATGTGTTTGGCCACGGACCCCCATCTCAAAATATTTAGTTCCAACTTCCAGGGACCCCCAGAAGCATAATTTGAGACAAATGTTCGCTTAAAAAAATACATATATTCAAAGATCTGCACACATTTTCACGACTTTTCAAAAATAGCAGATCTACAAGCTTGCAGCGTGTGAGCTTGTATATCTGCTATATTTCAAGTATAAAATAATTAAAGCCCCTCGGCCTTGGGCCCCAGTAACTCAGTCCCCCCCCCCCTTCCTTGTGACGCCCCTGTAGAGCACGTATATTTCCCCCCGAACTCATTCTGTCTGATGAAGAATTCATAACTTATGTGCCTGATGCATTTAGGGATCGGAGACCATTTCTGATTGCCACTGAATAAAAGAAAAGGCCTGAATTGCATTTATTTCGCTCAACCGCGACCAGATATCTCACTGTATACTTTTCTCACTCACAATGTGAGGTACAGGCAAAAGAAACAACAACTGTTGACATACCCAGTCAGTGGGGTAAAAAAGTAAAGTAAAAGTATCAATACTGCAATGTAGAGATACTCTGTCCAGCATTTAAAATGCACTTGAGTAAAAGTACAAATATATTGGCATCAAAATATACTTAAAGGACCGAAAGTAACTCAATATGCAGAATGACCCCATTTCACAAGTTTTCAAATGTAAAATCTTTTGAAAATAGCAGATCTTCAAGCTCACAATGCGTCACACCGCGACACGTTCATGAATGTGTTGAAATTATAATCAAAATCAACAAAGTAACCAACTCAAGTTTTCAAACAAAAATGTGCCTCTGTGATGTAGTGCAGTAGAAGTACAAGTGTTGGATATTGGAAATACTACAGTAAAGTAAAAGTACCTAAAAATTGTACTTAAAGGGGCACTTTTCAACCTATCTTCATATAATAGGTCCTCACTAATGTTCATGATAAAATATCACAATTTTTTTCTACTCAGTTTGGTCTCATAGGAGAGCTGTGGGTGGGTCAAATCCTTCTACCGGTGACATCATCAATGGGAAATGCAAGCTAATAGAAACTGCAGGCTTTCTATTCCTGAAAAAGTTGCAATGTTAAAGTGGAAGCCATTGTTCTCGTGATAATAAAAATCAAAAATATTTTTTTTTGTCAAACGATGATGTCACCGGTAGAAGGATTTGACAGCTCTCCTATGAGACCCAGACTGAATAGAAAAACATTTTGCTATTTTATTATGAACATTAGTGAGGACCTATTATATGAAGACAGGTTGAAAAGTGGTGAACTACTCAGTACAGTACTTGAGTAAATGTTCTTAGTTACACCACTGGACCCATTTTCTTCTCACAATTGTGAGTTATGTCTCAGAACATTATGTCTCAGAATTCTGTTCTATTCCGTCACCTTTGTGAGAAAAGTTTTTCTTTTTTTTCTTTTTAATTCAGTGGCGGAGAGGGGCTTCTATTGTTAAGTCAACAAATGAGCAACACGCTTATTATCCCGATAATTATCCCGTCATTGTAGATGCAAATTGTCAGTAATTGTCAAAGATCAACATCACTAACGTGCCGTGCTGTGAGCTCACAATGACCAAGTATAGGCTACACATCAAGTATGAGGCTTCTTTCAAAACAAATCTATGGCCGTTCTGAAACGTAGCGTTGCTGTCGGGCAGAAACCTTGTATCTCCATATTTCAACTTGTGTTTTTTTTTGTAAATTAATGCCTCATAAATTACAGTTTCACACAAAAGTATGGCCAAAATAGCCAATCTACAAGCTCATAACATGATGCAATGTGACATGTTGTGATCGAGTAGAGCTATTATTGATTTTGAAGCATGTTTTCTAACCGCCAGGTCGCAGTTGTTACTATGAAAACCTCCACCGTCTGTCCGTCACGTCACGTCACACTGTTGCCCCTATCCATGCCAAACTTTGCACACACACACTCCTTGGCTGCCAAACCACAACCTCTGGGCCTCATTTCTCACATGCCCCTGTTCTAGCGCCACCATGAGGCTGCTTTTTGCTGACAACAGGACATTGCTCCTACAGATCTTGCCTAAAAATCACGCAAAGTGGTGCACACTATCTCGCAACTCATGTCAACAACATGCATCTGTACCATTTCCCATATTCCCTCCTGATTGGCTACGATTGCCTTCTAAAGTTTGCTGGATTGCTCCCTCTTCAAAAGAAACACCACATGCCTTTTCTTTGCCATGCACATTCCCTCAACACATAGGCATATATGCCACTTCAAATCTTCACATCTACCTGCACATGGGCCTCTTTTTGCAAAACACATGTTTTGCCACTGCCCCTACTGACTTTGCACACAAATCACACAAATACATATGCAACCTAACGGTCGCTTATCTCCCGATTAGGGAGTCTTACTGGTATACAGTATATTCAGACAATGAACAGCATTACCAAGAGCGAGTGACTTGAACCATTAAGGGTAATAATAATAATAATAATAATAATAATAATAATAATAATAATAATAATAATAAAGCTTTATTTGTATTTGTATAGCACCTTTCATGACATGAAATGCAGCTCAAAGTGCTTTACAGAGCAGAAAATGAAGCACAGTTACTTAACAGAAAAAATAAAATACACATGAATACAATAAAGCAGAACAATAAAAACATAAAACATTGAAGAACAATTTCAGAACAGTGTGGACGTCAATAGCATCAAAGAGATAAAAAAATAATTCAGCTAAAAGCAAGAGTAAAGAAATAGGTCTTGAGCTGTGCTTTAAAGCTATCCACAGAGGCTGCCTGTCTTAGGTGTAGTGGGAGTTTATTCCAAACTGTCGGTCCGTAGAAGCAGAAAGCTGCTTCACCATATTTTTTATATTTCATTTTAGGCACATCGAGTAGGTCAGCACTAGAAGACCTGAGTGGGCGGTTTGGAACGTATCTATGCAGGCAGTCATAGAGGTAACACTTAAGTTGCAATGAATTATTCTCTTTGAAGGTCCAAGATGCCATGGTCTCCATAGACTTCCATGTAATTCATAGTGCACGGATCGTGCACGCCCATGCCTAGATCATGCACCACGTGTGTGCACGCTGTTCACAGCTTTCAAACAAAAAAATCCGCTTGGAAATCCGTTCAGGCATTCATGATTTAGCAGCCATTATGTTTTCTTCAGATGTAAACAAACATGGCTGCCATGTTTGAAAGAATGGGTTGGTATGGGGGTTAAACATGCAATTTCGCGATCGCGATATCATGCCTATTACATTTCTGGAGGTCCAAAAAACTTTTTTGATTTATTTTATTTTTTTAAACAAAAAAACAAATCGGGGTTGGCACAGGGGTGGTACCTATACAAACTCGGGAAACTCGGGGTTGGCACCAGAAGAATTTTTTTTTTTCATGGATTTCCATGGGGGAAAAAAACTGTTTCATGGTTTCCATCCCCCGACAGCAACGACAAAAAATAGCACAAAACGATGAGTCACCCGTCTGCTCGTCTTCACACACACAATCCCCTCCTTTCAGGGGTGTCGCACCAAATGCTGGGCCCTGGGTACAAGGATTCACTGCGGGGCCCCTCATGAATGCTTTAACTATTGAAAAATATATATAAAAGATATACAAGCTCACAGCGTGGCACCGAGTGCAGCGGTGCGAGCTTGTAGATCTGCTGACGTTTTTGAAGTCTTTGAATATTTCAAATCCTTCTAAGGTTTTTTTGAAAAACCTATGTTTCTATGTCAGTGGTGCTCAAACCTTTTCATGTCAAGGACCCCCAAAATTTTATGTATTTGGCCACGGACCCCCATCTAAAAAATATTTAGTTCCAGGGACCCCCCAGAAGCAAAATTTGAGTTACAAATGTGCGCTTAAAAAAATACACATATTCAAAATAGCAGATCTACATCTGCCGCGCTGTGAGCTTGTATATCTGCTATTTTTCAATAGCAGATACCAGTAAGACTCCCTAATCGGTAGATAAGCGACCGTCAGGTCAGCAGTGTCCAAAAATGTAAAAAAAAAGAAAAAAAAAAAAAACGGCCTGATGGTGCTAAATGGGACAGATCCATGTTGATGACCTGAGTCTAGAGTAGACATACTGTGTACCGATTTGCGTGATTTTAGGGCAAAATCTGTAGGAGCAGTGTCCCAAAATGTGTTTTAAAAAATTCCTGATGGTGGCGCTAAATGGGACAGATCGATGTTGCCGACAGGACTCTAGACATAATAAGGTTCCTCCACCTTGGGCCCTAGTAACTCAGTCCCACCTTTTCCCCACCCTTGTGACGCCCCTGTTCACACACAATCCCCTTCCTTTTGTTGTGGCAGGTCAGCGGAGCAGCGACCAGGAGCAGGGCGGCCTCCTCTCTCTGCTGTCACAGAGAGACTTTGAGCGCTTCCGACGGTCCGTGAGACGGGAGCACGCCTCCGCGCTGCTCCCCGACAGCAACACTCTGCTCCACCACGCCGTGGCCAGCGGCGACGCAGAGAGCGTGCGCCGCGTCCTGAGCCTGGGCGCCGAGGTGAACCGCCCCAGCTCCAAAGGTTACACCCCTCTCATCATTGCTGTACTGCACAGGTCTAGTTGGAAATCCATTTCAAGTTCATATTTGATATAATACGCGCACGGATGTAAGGAGTAGTTGATTTCTTTTGACTGCATAGTGTCTCAAATGTGCCTTTAAGGAAAATGATAAATGGTGCATTTATATAGAACCTTTATCCAAGGCGCTTTACATTGTGCAGTTGATTTCTTTTGACTGCAGTGTCTCAAATGTGCCTTTTAGGAAAATGGTAAACGGTGCATTTATATAGCGCCTTTATCCAAGATGCTTCACATTGTGCATTACATTCACCCATTCACACATCGATGGTGGAGGAAACCATGCAAGGAGCAACTAGGGGTTCGATGTCTTGCCCAAGGGCACTTATAGTTTGTCATGTTGACAGGAGGAGCCGGATCATTGGCCAACCTGCTCTACCTCCTGAGCTACAGCCGCTCAGGAAAATAAATTCCACCGATGCATAAGGAATAGAAGCTTACAATAGCCTTTAATCGTTTTTTTTGTTATTAAAGGTTCAAGTTTTTCTTCATAATATTATATGGAAATGACAACATTTGAAGTTCTGAAAAGGTCTGTAAATATAGAAGAATTGTCTCTATACTTCCTCCCCCTGGCCAGCCGGGGCGTCTGATGGAGGGGAAAGGAACCGTTTGGAATAACGTGTTCCTTCCACATGCTACGTCCAACCGGGGAAACTCCCCCCTGTCAGGTGAAAAGAAGCGACATGGACTCCTCATGCATAGAAGGAAGCATGAGGTCAGTCCGTTGCCTCCCCAGGTTGGCAGAGGGAGTGTAGCGCACTGGATTACATTAGATAATTGACACCGGGTGAAAAATGGGTTACAAAATTGTGGAAAAAAAACAAAATTGCTTCACGAATTGCACAGTGAAGGAAGTTGGCAGGTGTACATAGTTTAGTTTATTAACTGTACCTACCTATACCTGCAAAGCTCTGGAAAACATACTTAAATATACATACATATTGATAATATAAGTAGTATCCTTGAAATTGCTTATAGCCTTGGATTAGCTGTGGCATCGCAGCCTTGAGTATGGGAAATGTGAGTGGGTGGATATATTTGCGACCGTAGGTCGCAGTTTACTATCAGAACCGTCACAGCTTGTCCGTATCTGTCCGTACGTAATGCCTGACACTGTGGTTCCCCTGACACATCACTGTGACATCACAGGTGACATCACAGTGATGTCAGATACTCAGCGCAGGGATCTCCATATATGTGCATAAACAGGTGACATCACAGTGATGTCAGATACTCAGAGCAGGGTTCTCCATATATGGGCATAAAAGGGATTGTGTTAGGGATCTCCATATATGGGCATAAAAGGGATTGTATCCCAGATGATGCCCTGTTAGGAGAACCACACTTACATAATCCGGATATGGTCAAGACAGATGGCAAGACCTCGCCTTTAGGCGTCGTACTGGTAGTTCTATTGGCCCAGCACCCACCGTTGATGTGTGTGTAAATATAAGTATTCTTTGAAGTTTTAAAATAAGCCCACGTCTTTCTCCAATCAGCCTCCACGACATCGTCCCCTTGCTGCTGCAGCACGGCGCGAGCGTCGCGCAAGCGGACGAGGACGGGTGGACGGCGCTCCACTTCGCCGCGCAGAGCGGAGACGACAGGTCCGCCCGCCTGCTGCTGGACGGCGGAGCGGCGGCCGACGCCAGGGAGGGAGCCGGCTGGACGCCCCTCCACCTGGCCTGCCAGAACGGCCACGAGACGGCCGCGCGACTCCTGCTCTCTCGGCTGCCCGCGGAGGAGGTAGGGGTGGGCGCCGATATGGAAAAATACAATATCACAATATTTTTCCAAGCTGTATCACGATACACAATATTATCAAAATGTTTGGTTTTTATGGTTATTTTGCAAGTTACTTAACAGTACAAGCACCTACAAGGTAACAAAAACTAAAAGAAAAAGGAGTAACAGACCATAAGTGGGGTCCATGCAGGGACTCTCTGGGTTCCTTTTGGGAGGTCTAACAAGTATGTAACTCTGACCAAATGGACCCTTACGGGTCCATTTGGTTTCATTTGTACACTGTCAAGTTAAGGGGAGAGTTAAGGGGAGACCTTGACATTTTCAAGTTTGAGAACTACTGATTTAGACCAAAATGCAGGTTTAAATTATTGAATTAACAATTTTTACGATTTTTATTTTTACAAGGCTCCCTCATTGTATCAAATATATATATACGATATTTCTGAAAAGGCCTATCGTGGAGACACTGTATCGTCTCAACGATATTTATCAAAATATCTCCTACTCCTAGGAGGAGGCGCGAGAGGAGGCGCAGGGGAGGACCCCGCTCCACGTGGCCTGCGCCTACGGGCATGACAGCATCGCCAAGATCCTGCTGGCGCGGGGCGCCGACCGAGACGCGGCCGACCGCGCCACGGGCGCCACCCCTCTGCACCTGGCGGCCGAGGCGGGCCGCAACACGGTGGTCCGGCGGCTGGTGACGAGCGGGGCGCAGGTGGGCACCGTGGATGCCCGGGGACGCACGCCGCTGCACCTGGCAGCCCTGAACGGCCACACGGGCATCTGCAGGCAGCTGCTGTCCAAGGGGGCCCGCCCCGACCCCAGGTATATACACAGGGCTGTGTCACTGTCATGAACTGTCTGGGGTGTACCTTTATTGTGCAGTGATGTCCGCATGATAGTGAAAAAGCAACTGCTTTCTACCTAGTCCCGGAAAAGACGCGCCGTGATTGGCTGGTGTCGCTTCGAATGACAACCACACAACACACCTCCCCTACGCAAGGCTTTTCCTCCCCTACTAATACAGACCGAATGCACCTGTCCAGTACTGGCCTCAGTGGCTTAGTGGACTAGTCACTGCACTCCCAATCCATGCACCCTGGGTTCACATCCCACTTGTTACAATCCCACTTCTTTCCGCTACCACGGACAACTTTTTTTTTGTGGCAACAAAGTACAATTATTATCCATGACGGAGGCTTGCCGTCTCAGGCGAGCTTGAGCCCTGTGAGGCCGGGCCGAGCGGTGCGAAGGTCGCATGAGCCGACTCAGCGCCGTTGGAGTTACATAAACTGGGGACAGAATAGTAAATAGTGACCAAGGGACTGCTTCTGCGTCGGAATGCGGCTCAAAGGGACTTCAGCCAATCAGACGCTGGCAGGGTGGGGTTTGATTACTTCTATTGATTACTCATGCCATGGAGACTTGAGTTAAATAATAATAATAATTTTTAGTTTTTTTGTCATACAATTAATAACAATTAACGATGGGGGCACGGTGGTGTAGTGGTTAGCGCTTCGCCTCACAGCTAGAAGGTCCTGGGTTCGATTCCCGCCGGGGGACGCTGTGGGCGCTGGGGGCGTGTTTCTCCCTCCGCGTCATCAGCGCCCACACCCTAGGTGAGGTTGGCAAAAGGGCCTTTCTGTGTGGAGTTTGCATGTTCTCCCCGTGTCTCCTAGGGTTGATACCCTCACAAAAACATGCAGTAATCCTGGTCTCTATACTGCCTCCCCCTGGCCAGTCGGGGCGCCTGATGGAGGGGAAAGGAACTGGTTGGAATAACGTGTTCCTTCCACGCGCTACGTCCATCCCAGGGAAATCCCCCCTGTCAGGTGAAAAGAAACAACTTGGACTACTCATGCATTGAAGGAAGCATGAGGTCAGTCCGTTGTCTCCCCAGGCGCGGCAGAGGGAGAGCAGAGCCCAGGATTACATAGATAATTGGCACTGGGTGAAAAAATTGTGGGATAAAAATCATAGCAAAAAATAAATAAAAATAACAATTAACGATTTCATTGTATTTTTGGCGTTGAACATTATGAACAACAAATGTAATCTCTGTTTGCCTTTTTTTGGCCCCTTTTTTAGGACCACCGAGGGCTGGACGCCCGTCCACCTGGCGGCGCTGCGGGGCCACGGCGACACGCTGCTGCAGCTGGACAGCCAGGGGGGCTGCGTGGACGCGCGGGGGCCGGGGGGCTGGACGCCACTGCACCTGGCCTGCCAGCGCGGCCAGGAGGGGGCCGTGGCCAAGCTCATGGCCGCCAACGCCGACCCCAACGTGGCGGAGGACACGGCGGGCTGGACGCCGCTGCACCTGGCGTGCAGCGGCGCCTGCTTCCCCAGCGTGCTGGCGCTGCTGTCGCGCGGGGCGGACGTCAACACCGCCAACTGGCAGGGGGCCACGCCGCTGCACCTGGCGGCGCTGCGCGGGTGCGCGCCCGTCGCCAGGGCCCTGCTGCTGAACGGGGCCGACGGAGCGCTCAGGGACTCGACGGGGGCCACGGCGCTGGAAGTGGCTCGCACGCACGACAGGACCGAAGTGGCCGAGCTCCTGCTGAAGGGGTGTTCCACGTGACTGCAGCTATGTTGGACAACAACCTGGGGGTCTTCAAATTATTTTGGGGGGTCCCCAGAATCAATCATCAAGGACGATGATACACGAAAGAAAAGAAAGAAAGAAGATGTTAACCTAATGTGCAACATTGTTTTCTCACTCAACAGTAAACAAACCAACATAAAGTGTAAGAGTATGGGCTATCTGCACATTTCTCAAGTGACAATTTAAGGACTTTTTAATACCTCTAAAATTAAATTAAATATTGGTCAAATTTTCGAATATAGAGGCAGAAATTGTGAAAATAGCAAATCTACATGCTCACAACGCCTCGCTCGTCTCCAGTTAAAATGTGATTATTTTGGGGGTCGCGGCCTGAAAAGGTTGAGAACCACTGCAATATTGGACAGTGGTGGGAAAAAAAGGACTCAAGTATCAATACTGCAATGTAGAAATGCTCTGACTGTTACAAGTAAAACGTCTGTGAGTGAAAGAACAAAAGAACTGGCATCAAAATGTAGGCTACTTAAACTACCAAAAGTAAAAGTACTATTATGCAGAATGTTCCATTTCAAGTTTTCAAATGTATAAAAATCTTTTGAAAACAAGCTCACAATGATTTTGAGCTTGTGGATCGGCTATTTTCAAAATGTATTGTTGGGCTGAAGTGGTTAATGTATGTTTTGTAATAATAATCAATCTACTGTAGTAACTAAAGTTTTCAAATAATGCATTGGAATAAAAGTACAATATTTGGATTTGAGATGTAGTGGATTAACAATATAAGTATTGGAAACTGGAAATACTTAAAGGAGGACTTCACCACTTTTCAATCTGTCTTATCTGCCTTGCAGTTGTATGGATTTGACTCGCCCACAGCTCTCCTATGAGACCCAGACTGAGTGGAAAGAAATTGCAGTAGGAGCGAGATCATTTAGCGACCTACAACCGGGTCGCGACGTGGTCGGTAGTTTTCAGCGACCGGGTCGCTAAATCGAGCGACCGGGTCGCTAAATCACCGACCGCGCCGCTAAATCGACCGACCCGGTCGCTAAATCTACCGACCTGCCTGCAGTTTTAGGTCGGTAGATTTAGCGACCCGGTTGGTACATCTAGTGACCCGGTCGGAAGATTTTGCGCCCCAGTCGGTCGATTTAGCGACCCGGTCGCAGCCATGAAATAATTTTTAAACTTTATTAATTGTTTTGTGCATATTTTTTATTGTTGTATTTTGTTCTGCCGTTTTTCAGTGGGGCCCTGGCTCCACTGCAAGCATGAATTAAATAAAATCAAAAAATCCAAAATAATCACTAGGGTCAGGATCCTTTTGGATTTTAACCATTCCGGTTCCTATTCGGTTCTATTGATTACTCACGCCATGGAGATGTGAGTTCCTAAGACAAAGAAAGAGAGATAGTAAATGTACCCCCATTGATTCTGGATGGGGACCCAAATGCATTTGGGTCCCCATCCAGAATCAATGGGGGTAAATTCATTGCAATACATTTTTTTGTCTTAGGAATGCGACAAAAAACTAAAAATATTATTGAACTCGGAAGTCTCCATGGGGTGAGTAATCAATAGAAAAAATGACATTTTGGGGGTGAACTACTCCTTAAACGATCTGTTTCCTTAAAGGTTCCCTTTAATGATTACTTTGTTTAGGGGGTTCCAAATGAACCATTCGTTTGGTTACATTTGTGTAAGATATTGACGAGGCTTGACAACAAGTTTACGTGACTTTACTTCTCATAGCAGAGTAGCATACAGCATAGCTTTCTTTAGCAGCAAGTATAATTCGATTATCTTATGAGGGATTATTCTATAGAATACCGGTACTTTTTTGATGGATGAACTAATCTGGCACTGAACTGTTTTATATGTATTCAAATGTAATGTGGTTTATAATCTATCAAAGCGACTAGTTTGATTAACTGTCGCCATGCACAGTGAGTAAGCTTGACGCGAGTGAAAATGTGAGTGACTCAACTGCTTGACTGTCAAAACAGTGTGACAGGAGTTTAGCGGAATAGTACGGCACACATTATGTGTGGCATTCATCCGCGTCGGGCTCGCCAGCAGCTTCCTGTTATCTGAGAGGGAGAAGCGGTTGGACAGCATTTACTCTCTCCTTCCTTCCCCCCATCAGCACATTTCCTCCTCACAGATCAGATGATCTCCAGCCGTGATCAGGGGCGTTGCAAGGGGGGGGGGGGGGGGGGGACTGAGTTACTAGTTACTAGGGCCCAAGGTGGAGGAAGGGCCTTAATTATTTGATATACTTTAGCTATTGAAAAATAGCAGATATACAAGCTCACAGCGCGGCACCGAGTGCCGCGCTGCGAGCTTGTAGATCTGCTATTTTTGAAAAAGTCGTGAAAATGTGTGCAAAATCTTTGAATATGTGTATTTTTTAAGCGAACATTTGTAACTCAAATGTTGCTTCTGGAGGGTCCCTGGAACTAAATATTTTAAGATGGAGGTCCGTGGCCAAATACATGTAATTTTGGGGGTCTTTCACACGAAAGAGTTTGATCGCCACTGACATATAGAAACATAGTTTTTTTTTCGAAAAACCTTAGAAGGATTTGAAATATTCAAAGACTTGCACAAATTGTCACGATTTTTCAAAAATAGCAGATCTACAAGCACGCAGCGCAGCACTCTGTGCCACGCTGTGAGCTTGTATATCTGCTATTTTTCAATAGTTAACGCACAAAATAATGTGTTTCCCCGTTCCCAGTCTAAATGGGTTTATTCATTTGCATATACTTTGAAGAACATTCAATGGGGGGCCCGCAGTGAATGCTTGTACCCAGGGCCCAGGATTTGGTGCGACACACCTGCCCATGCCAGCACGTTTTCCTCCTCGCAGATCAGATGATCTCCAGCCGTGATTAACAGGCAATGTCTTGAGCGTTGGTTCACAGACAGGGGAGAGGCTGCGTCTCAGCCACATCTATAACCTGAAAGAATGAAAGCCATCTCAGCAGCATCTAATCAGCCCTGAATCAATTATACTGGCTCGATCTTTTCACACACGTACGCACACGTACACCAGTGTTGCCAGATATTGCGAGAGAAACAAGCAAACCAGGTCTAAGAAAACAAGCCCAAAAGAAGTGACTAATAGGCCACATGAGCCCACTTATACAGTATATACACCGGCTCTCTGAAAATAGATTATGGGCAGATCTACAAAGCCCACAACGTGCCGCAGACAAATAAATTCATTTGGGGGCCCTTGACATGAAAAATGTTTGAGAACCACCAACAAAAGCCCCATTTCCACTGTAGGGCCGACCCAGAACTAGAACCAGAACTTTTCCAGAACCAAGAACTTTCAAGAACCTGTGAAGTTCTGGGACCAAGTTCTGCTTTTGTTTCCATATAATCAGAACTAATCGGGGTCCGAGCATGGGTCCGAGCAGCAGCGCTGCTGGCCCTGCCCATAGGTTCCCAGAACTCAAGTTTAGTTCTACTTTATCAGGAGCAGGAGCTAAAAAAGGTTCCAGAAACCTTGTCTGGAACCGGGCCGTGCGCAATGGAAACAAAACCAGAACCAAAAAAATAGGTTCAGGTTCTGGGAAGTTCTGGTTCCACCTTGCAGTGGAAAGGGGGCTTTAGGAGCAAGCCTAAAATTACACTTTAGAAACTAGACCCCCCAAATAACGCAATTAACCCAAAACTACCAATATTTACAAAGAACTTTACAGAAAAACAAGCCCAACTTCACTTATAATAAGTGGACATGGCAACGCTGACACAGACACGCACACAAACACACGTACAGAAAGCACACACACACCGGCAATGGCACATTGGACACCTTCTATCAGCCAATAATTAGGTTTGCAAAACGCTTAACCTGATTTCACGTCAGGAAAGGGAACCATGCAGGAAGAGGCTAATGTGTTGTGAGCTCTTGGTGCAAACAAAAAGAGACAAGTACGGTAAGCAGTTAATATATTAGTCTTGTGTTGTGAAATAACATGCCACGTATTCAACAACAAGTCAAGTACATTCAATATGGTTTGTAATTATAAGGAAAAAAAGATAAAGATATATCGTCGTTGTCGGGTGAAAACCTTGTATGTCCAAAACCGTTTGTTTTGTATTTATCATTTTAAAAAATGATTTAAACTAGTGAAAACAGCCGATCTACAAGCACACAACGCCGAGGCGTTGTGTGCTTGTAGATCGTCTGTTTTCACTACTTTTGTGCGACGGCCTTGTACGATGAAGCAGGGCTTCACCTTGCGAAAGAACATACACATTTGAAACTTGGAGATACGAGGTTTCCACCCGATAACGACGATATGTTCTTCAGAGCAGTGGTTCCCAAACCTTTAGGCTCAAGACCCCAAATCATTTTTTTTACGTTTCCCCCAGGATCCCAAACTAGCGAAAATAGCAGATCTACAAG
This sequence comes from Nannobrachium achirus, assembly GCF_963921795.1. Lineage (NCBI taxonomy): Eukaryota > Metazoa > Chordata > Actinopteri > Myctophiformes > Myctophidae > Nannobrachium > Nannobrachium achirus. Next base: position 63,029,213 of record NC_137817.1, on the reverse strand, counting down.
CTCACAATGTGTCGGTTCGCACGGCGCTATGAGCATGTAGATATGCTAAAATCATTACTTATTAAACATTATTTTAATGGAAATAATTATATTTTCTTTAAAACATCTGTTTATTGTAGATTTTCCTTACAGTAGAGACATATCAAAAGTTAGAGATTATCACAAAATGTACAGATGTAACAACAAGACAATTAGACAGTAAAATGACAAACATAACAAAAAATACAAAACAAAATAAACAGAACAAAAACAAAACAGAGCAAAAAGACACGACAGATGGTGAAGCGCAGCAGCAGGGCCACACGAATAATTCGATTTTTGTTATTTCATTTAAAAATGAATAAAAAAAAAATTTAAAGTTTCGCGTCTGAGAGGCTAAATGTCATCACGCAGTAGTCCGTGGCTCAAATGCTGAATAAATAATGGACCTCGAAATGAAATCGGTTGAAAACCACTGATGTCAATATATGGAGATCAAGGACGTGCAGAGAATGTGATCGTAGAGGGTCTGACATTTCTAAAAGGGCCTTTTGGTGAAAATATTGAAAATAGCAGACCTCCAAGCTCACAACGCGTCGCAGCGCGACACGTTGTGAGCTTGGAGGTCGGCTATTTTCGGTACTTGATACCACACTGAACTACCGTAAGCATAAAAAAGGCAACACTGGAGATGTGGTATAACGGTGTGGATTTCTACACAGTGAGGGCAATTCTTTCAACATAAGACGCTGCATTCAAGTTCAGGAGAGTTTGGACGAGGCAATTAATTCTCTTGAATGCTGCCTTCAGGTATGGCATGGACATAGGGGCATTTGCATTTCTTTCACCATAGTAAAAATCACACCCAATGTGAAGTGAGCGGTGGTCGTGCTTGCATAACATCTTCAGACTACGATTTAAGTCTAGGATGTACAGGCTATGCTACACACACACGTTTTGCTATAGGCAAAACGCTGAGGAAAAAGGCTACAGACATACGACATATGACATCACTAGACAAACATGATGCTACGCACACATATTTTACTATGGCAAAACGCTGAGGAAAAAGGCTACAGACACACGCACAGCCACTTATAGGAGCGGTTTGCACCGCTCAAAAACTGCATTCAATGTCTGGAGAGGGCACTTTTTTACAGACGGATAAAAGGGCAGGGGCTCAAGCCCCTTTTGATGTCTATGTGTGCACGTGCCTGATGGAGATACAAGGTTTCTGCCTGCCTGGCAGCAATGATAGACTGCATTCATCTTCTCAGAGGAGAGCAGATCCATGTCTCTCTCCAGAGAGCCTCTCCTAAGTGGCATGGAGGTGAACCCTCCACTGAGCCCTGCGCCTGCCGTGCCAAGCAGCCCAGCAATCATGACTAACCCATTTAGGGCCTAGAATTATTCAATGCTTTAACCAGTGAAAAATAGCAGATATACAAGCTCACAGCACGGCACCGAGTGCCGCGCTGCGAGCTTGTAGATCTGTTATTTTTGAAAAAGTCGTGAAAATTGTGTGCAAATCTTTGAATATATGTATTTTTTAAGTGAAGATTTGTAACTCAAATTTTGCTTCTGGGGGGTCCCTGGAACTAGATATTTTGAGATGGGGGGGTCGTTCACATGAAAAAGTTTGAGCATCACTGACACTGACAAACATGGGTTTCTTGGCACACATTTTCACGATTTTTCAAAAATAGCAGATCTACAAGCTCGCAGCTGTGAGCTTGTATACCTGCTATTTTTCAATAGTTAACATTCATGGGGGGCCCGCAGTGAATCCTTGTACCCAGGGCCCAGAATTTGGTGTGACGCCCCTGCCTGCGCCTGCCGTGCCAAGCAGCCCAGCAATCATGACTATAATGTGTCTTCTGACCCAGGTGTGCCCTCAGCGCCGCGCCGGGCCCCGGGGGAGGCGGGGACAAGCTGGCATCTATAGGCGGGCACCTCTGCCACTTGCCAGGGTAATTGATTGTGAGTGATTTAGCAAAAAAAACACATTTTCTTCTTCCCAGAGAGATGATGTATAGTAGAAAACATGCCTCACGCCCTCACAACATCTCTTCTCACCTCGTCTCACTTTGCAGTTTGAACGGTGGAAATTGTTGCTGTCGGGTGGAAACCTTGTATGTCCTGTTCATTTTTGTGAAAGAAAGAAAATAACCTGAAACCAATGTAGATATTGTCTAACCATTCATTTCGCTTTCAAACTGTTAGGTAGGAAAAGAGGATAATAGCTGCTGACACCCGTAGCCCCTTTTTCCTCTAGAGTTGAACTGGTTCCGTTAATTTTTCCCCCGCCTAATTTTGAACCAGTGAGTGTTTCCACTGAAAATGTATTGATTCAGAACCCTAAACGTTGGTGTGGAATTTGAACCAAAAGATACTTTCTTGCCCTGAACTGGGGGGAGCGTGTCGCTGTTACTACATGTCATCTTTTCGACACCCGACTCTAACCCTCACCTCCGCGGAGTGAGTCGCTAACCCTCCGGTCGAAATGATGGTCGTTCAAAAGAGCACGATTTCCCCGAACTGGGAACCAAAGCGTGTGACTATTCTACAGGTTGGAAGATGCAAAAAAAAATCACCATTTAAAAAAGAATCGGCTATTTTTGGCCAAATAGGTTGGGTGTAGAGGTAAAAAAAAGAGCAGACCAAGTACATAGTAAAAGGTCAAGTTTACAAAATATCGACGATTTAAGTGGTTTAATGTCTGAAAATACACGTTAACATGAATCCAACATAGACAGATAACAGCGTGTCAAACAAGTCTATGAATCTATCTATGAAATCGATGAAAATCATTTCTCTCTCTCTGCTAAGGGGTCCTTGAATTGGCCTGAAAACGTTGAAGACCCCTGCTCTAAACAGTCCGTTTTCCTGCAAAGATTAGACTGAGAGACAATTGTGACAATTAGCCTCAATTTCTCTAAGAAAACATTGAATCAAAGACGCTCTCAGCCTTTGCTTTGCTGTGGCACATGCTGCTGGTAATTTGCTGCACACCGGGCCAATCCCTATCATGGACGCAATCTCGTAAGCTAGCGCCCGCGGAGCTGTCACACACTGAAGATGGCTATGGCTAGCAATCAGGCCGGGCTTTATCTACAGCAGGGGTCTTCAACAGGGGGTCCGGGATCCCTAGGTTTTTTTTTTATTGTGTATGGTGTTTATTTGTGTAATAGAAACTTGTTTTTCTACTTTTTTATATTAATCACTTGAACCCTATAACGTCCATATTCTGAGAGGTTTAGCCAAAAATAGCAGATCTAAAAGCTCACAACGCCTCGGCTATTGTCGGCAAAAAGCTTTGGTGTAGAGGGGGAAAAGAGCAGACTAAGTACAGAGTGAAAGGTCAAGTTTATTAAGTATTGACGGTTCAAGTGGTTAAATATCTGAAAACACAAATTGACATGAATCCAAAATACACTGAATCCAAAATACACTGATGATTGTGCTGTCAAACAATGGAATCTATGAAAAGGTTGTGGAGGTCCCTGCTTCATCTCTCTCTCAACTAAGGGGTCCTTGGCCTGAAAACATTGAAGCCTCCCCGAATTACAGTTCTGCTTAAAACTGGTGGGAACACAAGTCGGTTCAGTGAAAGCACCAAGGTCCCAAGAATTTAGAACGGAACCAGTTCTAGAACATACAGTATACTGTCAGGTGTATAAGTCTACATGTACTGTAGACCAGCCTCTGCTGCTTGCTATTAGTTTGTATGTGTGTGTGTGTGTGTGTGTGTGTGTGTGTGTGTGTGTGTGTGTGTGTGTGTGTGTGTGTGTGTGTGTGTGTGTGTGTGTGGGTGGGTGTATGGTACGCCGCAGGCTCGGTTAGTCTCGGCGAGCCCAGACTTAAGCTGCACGCACACGCCCCACGCGCACGCGTGTGCACGCACGTCGTCAAGATGTGTGGCGGCGCTGTCAACACTTCAATCCCCTACCCATGGCTGCTTTGCATAACAATACTCGGGTAGGCAGGCAGGCCTCACCTACTGTACGTCCTCATTTAGATACGGCAAGCTGGACATTCGCATAGCATTCTTTGCAGACTTTACCACCTGCCTGTCGTGTCGAATACAGTATTTCAACTAGCACAGAGCGGCAGGCCACGTGCACACATGTGTGTGCACGTTACGTGCACGCGACGTCATGAATTTAGAGGGCCACCACTTCAAAAATCCATATCACACCACTTGTGTGCGTGCGTGGGTGCGTGCGTGCACATCTGTGGGGCCCTGAACCGGGGTAAAGCTACTATAAAGAGCACAATAAAAAAAAACACCCCCTGTGCTCATCATTTAATCCTGGCACTGCCTCTGTGAGTCACTCCCTAGCTGTCCCCATTCCATTTCCCCAAACCAGAGCATTCTGTATTGATGGAGAGTTCTTCACACAGACGTGCTATAAACAGCTTAAATTTGGGAAAGGTGCCGAATTGGCTTATACTCACTGAGTCTCTGCATAATGCTGCTGCAGAGAGGAAGAGAGTTATGCCAAATGGTCCATGCCCATGCAATTTAAGATCTGTTGGCCAGCCCTCCAGGGTTGAAGAAATAGATGAGGGCATTTCCACCCCAGCAGAGTATTAATTGAGTGAGAGTTCACAAAAATGCTAATTTTGAGCTCATAGATCAGCTATACTTTCGAAGACACGACGCGCCACCATAAATCAGGCATAATATCCCCCACGGCATACCATCATTTTCGCACGCGTGCGCGCACACACACACACACACAAGCGCGCGCACACACACACACACACACACACACACACACACACACACACACACACACACACACACACACACACACACACACACACACACACACACACACACACACACACACACACACACACACACACACACACACACACACACACACACACACACACACACACACACACACACAGGGGTGTCACACCAAATTCTGGGCCCTGGGTACAAGGGTCCACTCATATTTTGTGCTTTAACTATTGTAAAATAGCAGATATACAAGCTCGAAGCACGGCACTCGGTGCCACGCTGCGAGTTTGTAGATCTGCTATTTTTGAAAAATCGTGAAAATTTGCTTTGAATATTTCAAATCCTTCTAAGGTTTTTTGAAAAACGTATGCTTCTATGTCAGTGGTGCTCAAACTTTTTCACATGAAGGAATTAAAAGTATTTAGCCACGGACCCCCATCTCAGAATATTTAGTTCCAGGGACCCCCCAGAAGCAACAAATGTTTGCTTAAAAAATACATATATTCAAAGATTTGCACACATAATTTCACGACCTTTCAAAAATAGCAGATCTACAAGCTCACAGTGCGGCACTCGGTGCCGCGCTGTGAGCTTGTATATCTGCTATTTTTCAATAGCTAAAGTATAAAATAATTCCAGGCCCCTCCACCTTGGGCCCTAGTAACTCCCCCCCCCCCCCCCTTGTGACGCCCCTGCGCACGCACGCACGCACGCACACACACACACACACACACACACACACACACACACACACACACACACACACACACACACACACACACACACACACACACACACACACACACACACACACACACACACACACACACACACACACACACACACACACACACACACACACACACACTCAATAGCATGATATTGCCTTCCCCGGTATAGATGTCTACCCTGCCCCCCATTCCTCACCAGTGCTGCCATCAAACTGTAAAATGATTAATGTTGGATCTGGCTGCGATCACACACGTTCACAGCAGAGCTCGCACACGCAGCCCTTTAAGAACGTTGCAAGCCAAGCCCCCCACATCTGCTGAGACGAGAAGCAATCAAATGTATCTCCCAATTATTATTACAGTAAGCTCTCTACAAGTTCTCATCTCTTTTCCTCGAGGGCTCACAATTATATCCTGTGGTGGGAAGCAACTACAATGTACATGTTCTACTTTGCAGATTTAGATTTAGTATGTTACAAAACATACATTAAACACTACCAGTAAGACTCCCTAATTGGGAGATAAGCGACCATCAGGTCACATGTAGACATACTGTGTACCGCTTTGCGTGATTTTAGGGCACAATCTGTATCCTAAAAAATGGCCTGAAGATGGTGCTGAATGGGACAGATCTATAGTGGCGTTTCCATAAAGCCTCTTAATGCGCATTTACGGCTTATTCGCAAAATCTTTTTATGGAAACACTTCAAAATGCGAATAAACTTTCATTATCTGCAAAAAAATGTATCCGCTTGGAGGAGGTGGATTTTGAGGCTTTATCGAATAAACTAAATGCGCATTTGTGAATGGAAACGGATCAGACAATAAATGCGAATACATTATGACGTTCTGGGTCCATATCGTCCGCCAACTTAACACTTTCCCCTGCCGCTTAACGTCCATTGTATAGCGTTTATAGCCCACAAAACAAACCAGTTGTTGTTACACAAGGACTGTGTGTAAAATCCTACCGTTTTCACCTCCCGGAGTCAAGCCATCCGTGGCTAACCCTTCCTCATCCCACGGTGTTGCGTGCCAAAAGTGGCTGATCAACAAACGCACAGCAGCTCGCATCCGCGTCGCCGCGCTGTGAGCTTGCAGATCGGCCACCATCCAGAGGACGCTGAAACTTGCAGGATGAGCACTGTCAACCATGCGACCACCGCTAATTCGAATGACACCCGCAAATGGAAACGGGCTAAATTTGCTTTGTCTTAATACGCATTTCTCATAATTCGCTTCCCTAATTCGAATACGTTTATGGAAACATGGCTTATGTTGATGACATGACTCTAGACATACTGTGTACCGCTTTGGGTGATTTTAGGGCAAAATCTGTAGGAGCAGTGTCCAAAAATGTGTTTTGCAAGAATCGGCCTCATGGTGATGCTAGAAGAGGGCCATGTGAGAAAGGCTGGAGGTTGTGGTTTGGCAGGCAAGGAGTGTGTGTGCTAAGTTTGGCATGGATAGGGGCAACGGTGCCGGAGATATGAGTAGGGGAAAAGTGTGACATGACGTGACTGACTGACTGACTGACAGCCGGTGGAGGTTTTGATAGTAACTGCGACCTGACGGTTGCAATAATGTTCTACTTTGCAGATTTAGATTTAGTATGTTACAAAACATACATTAAACACTATAATAGACCCATACTTTGTCAATTCAATTGTGACAATTTTTTAAACATTTTAGTTCTATTTCTTTGTAAATTTAATTAAGACTATTTTGATGCCAACACTTTTGCACTTTTACTGAAGTAAAATACAGGCCTTTTACTTTAGGCCTGTATTACGTCACAGAGAATTCCTATTTTGTGGTACTGCCCCTTTACTTGAGTATTTCCGCCACTGATTATTTCCTGGAGGTCCTAGAGAAGCCAATCCCTGTAATGCAAGTGTCTGATGACTCCGTTTTCCTGCAAAGATTGGACTGGGGACAAGATGTGACAATGATTAGCCTCAATTTCTCAAAGAAAACATTTAATCAAGGACCCTCTCAGCCTTTGCTTTGCTGTGGCACATGCTGCTGGTAATTTGCTGCACACCAGGCCAGTCCCTATCATGGAAGCAATCTCCTAGCAGGGGTGTCACACCAAATTCTGGGCCCTGGGTACAAGGATGCATTGCGGGCCCCCCATGAATGTTCTTCCTAGGGGGAAGGGGGTTTAACCCATTTAGACTGGGAACGCATTATTACGCATTATTTTGTACTTTAGCTTTTGAAAAATAGCAGCGAGCTTGTAGATCTGCTATTTTTGAAAAATCTTGAAAATTTGTGCTAGTCTTTGAATATTTCAAATCCTCAAATACATAGGTTTTTTTAAAAACCTATATTTCTATGTCAGTGGTGCTCAAACTTTTTCATGTGAAGGACCCCCAAAATGATATGTATTTGGCCACGGACCCCCATCTCAAAATATTTAATTCCAGGGACCCCCAGCAGTATGCTTAAAAAATACATATATTCAAAGATTTGCAAACCTTTTCACGGCTTTTCAAAAATAGCAGATCTAGCCTACAAACTCGCAAATAGCTAAAGTATAAAATAATTAAGGCCCCTCCACCTTGGGCCCCATAGTGACTCAGTCCCACTTTCCCCCCCTTGTGACGCCCCTGTCTCCTAGCCTACCCGGAGCTGTCACACACTGAAGATGGCTATGGCTAGCAATCAGGGAGGGCTTCTTCTCTCCTTGATGATGGTGGAGTGGAATGTTCTCATTGAACCGGGGCCATTTGAGGAGGCCGCGCTCTTCCTCTCTGCTCGCAAACAAGTGGAGCAGAGCTCAACACTGGCGTTAATTGGAGTCAATTACCATGAAGTATAGGCTGACAGATTCTCATACGCACACACACACACACACACACACACACACACACACACACACACACACACACACACACACACACACACACACACACACACACACACACACACACACACACACACACACACACACACACACACACACACACACACACACACACACACACACACACACACACACACACACAGGGGCTGCTCGATTTGGCCTGGATTTTATATCCAGATTTATTTCTCAGAAAAGTAGATTTTCGATTTCCATTTTGATCAAAAAGAATACATTGTTTCAAATGTGTTGTTTTCATTAAAAAAATCTATCAAATGTATCCAAACTGAGAAAGAAAGACACATTTGGGGATTAATAAAGTGACAACTTGTCCTTCTGCTCTTGACTAAACAAATCTCATCCTGAAACGTAACTGGTAATCTCATCAAAGTTTAATTAGCTTATTATATTGAAGAATCTTGTTGTACTTTTGGAGGACCGGCCTGAGGGCTTTTTCACATTTTTCATCTTGGATTTTCTTTGCTGCAGTCCACACCAAATAGGAGTTACTTGGAAACAAGCCTTTTTTGTGCTTTTTCCCCCCTTTTGAATACATTTTCAATAAAGTGCTCAATCAGTCAATCAATCAATCAATCAATCAATCAATAATAATAATAATAAGGGTAATAATAATAATAATAATAAAGATGATGATGATGATGATGATGATGATAATGATGATGATGATGATGATGATGATGATGATGATGATGGTGATGGTGATGATGGTGATGGAAATTATGATAAATGTAATACCTCAGATTTATTTACAGCAGGGGTCTTCCATGTTTTCAGGTCAAGGACCCCTTAGTTGAGAGAGAGATGAAGCAGGGACCCCCACAACCTTTTCATAGATTCCATATAGTTTCACTGTTTGACAGCACAACCATCAGTGTATTTTGGATTCATGTCAATTTGTGTTTTCAGATATTTAACCACTTGAACCATCAATACTTAATAAACTTGACCTTTCATTCTGTACTTAGTCTGCTCTTTTTCCCCCTCTACACCAAACCTCTTTGAGCTTGTAGATCTGCTATTTTTGGCTAAAGTTCTCCGAATATGGACGCTAGGGTTCAAGTGGTTAATATCAAAAAAGAGGGAAAAGAATCTATCACTCAGTTTTGGAGGACCCCCTGTTGAAGACCCCTGATTTACAGTATATAGCACTAAGTAACCAGTCGCTTTACATGGGTGGGAAAATGGCATTCTACTTCTAGTTGCAGATCTCGTGACTCCCCCAGCAGCAGCAGCAACCTCCTGGGAAGAGTGTGAGTCCACATACGAGCAGGTGATGAGTGAAAGAACCACACACCAGATGTGTATCAGTTTTCATTTCCTCTCAGCGTCACCCAGCTGCCCTCCACGCCTCTGCAGTGAAGATTGAACGAAGATATGCCCCGTCCCTTAACAACATCAACCCTCTCATGCAGGCTATTCTTGTCCATGCTGCCATGTATACAGCTGTGCCGTTTCAACTCTTCGGTATTCACTGATCTTTACCTGAAAATGTCCTGCAAATGCATTGTTTCCCACAGGTTTCTTTCCTGTTTTGCCTTTCCAATTTGTATGGAGAATGGGGTGTATTTTTGCAGAAACTCGCAAATGGCAAGAAATCACTCCATTCCCAGGTCATACAAATAGCAAAAATAGCTGATCTACAAGCTCAATGTTCTGCAAATCCCCTGAAAATCTACTGTCTTGCCAATGGCATGACGTGTAGTGGCAGCAGCATTGGCTCAGGAGGTAGAGCAGACACTTGGGAACCTGAAGGTTCCTTGTTCAATCCCAGGCTCCTGCAGTCTGAGGGCGGATTCGAACTGCAGTCCGATTAGACTACTTTAACTAGAGCACAATTTGGTATGGGGGGCGGATTCAAATCTGGCGCCTGGATCCAGCGCCGAGATCCTATTGGTTCACCGATCGTTATTTTCCTAGAAGTCAGATCTGTGTTTAGTGCATGAGTGCATTGCATAACAGTGTTGCAGTTGAATAAAGTTCGCCTGGCACAGCTAAACTATCCACCCATGTTAACTCATTGACTGCCAAGGCCCGAGTTTCCCGAGTTATTACAGTAGTCCCAGGCTGCCACAGCCCGAGTTTCCCGAGTTGGAAGTCATTTTGAAAAATCTTTTTTTTTTTTTTTTCAAAAAATTTTTTTATAAAAAAAATTCTAAAAATGCCTCAAATGTATTAGGCATGATCGCAATTGCGAAATTGCATGTTTAGCCCCATAACAAACACATCTTTCAAAATGTCAAAAATGGCTGTTTTGTCTGACTTTGAAGGCTTGTATCTCATGAATGCCTGAACGGATTTCCAAGCGGATTTTTTTGTTTGAAAGCGGTTAAAAAGTACAACACATATGGTGCATGATCTAGGCATGGGCGTGCACGATCCGTGCACTAGAAATTTAGGAAGGTGGCAGTGTTTGTTTTGTCTGGCTTTGAAGGCTTCTATCTCATGAATGCCTGAACGGATTTCAAAGCGGATTTTTTTGTTTGAAAGCTGTTAAAAAGTACTACACATATGGTGCATATATGGTGCATGGGCGTGCACGATCCGTGCACTAAAAATTGATCCGTGCACTAGAAATTTAGGAACGTGGCATCCTGGTACTTGGCGGCCATCTTGAAAAGGGCATTCAATGAGTTAACACAAGACAGAAATATATATACTCACGCAGTTAACTGCAGTGTGTGATATAGGGCTGCAAGCAAACGTTCGGGGATTCGAACGTTCGTTCGTTACGTTAGCAATCGAAGTTCGAAATTAATGGGTTCAGATTTTTTTTCTTTTTTTTTTACATGAAAAATAATTATCAGAATGTGATAGGCCTATTCAGAATATCACAGTAGTAGAGATAGCTAAATACGAAATAAGTTAGGCCTCCGGTAAACACTAACAGTTAATGGTGACCGTTAAAGTAGTTATAAATTGCACCAGAACAGCTTCGCTCCAGTCCTCCGCTCCAATTCCGCTCCTGTTTGGGGCCACACGCTTGATGACAGTATGAGCTGGACAGAGACATCCGTGCAACTCCGCTATACATTGAGCCTGTTTGTCAACAAACTGCGCAACATTTTCTCAGATTGGGTTGGATTTTCCAAGTGTTGGCCTAGGTGTTAATGCTGTCACGCATCAACACGTTTTCAATGGATAAAACAGCGCATTTAAAACATTTCCTACACTGTTTTAGCTGGTTAAAGGTACAGTACGTTCGATGGTTTGATGGTCCGATTGTTCGGTCTTTATTCAATCGAACGAACCATCGAAGGTTCGATGGTCCGTTCGGAAAATCCCCCCCGAAGTTCGAATCCCTAAAACAGGGATAGATTACAGCCCTAGTGTGATATAGTACGACTAAGCCAGGTTAGCACTGTAGTGCTCTAGCTAAAAATATTAATCTGACGATATAACTAGAGATTATAAACAACACATGTTACATCACTTTGGCTCAACAACGCTGCAGTACAGTACAGCTGTGTACGGTATTGCTGCACAACACTTCATGACGTTGTATTTTAGTACAGTTAAACATCTTGCTGCTCAAACTGGAACAATAGCCTAACTACCATTATAAATAAAATGCTGTAAACTTAAGCTAAAAGAAAACGCAATCCAGTAACAATAGAGGCGAGCGAGGGGATATCAAACAAGCTACTGTTGTGTTTACGCACGCAGAGTTTAATCCGTGCAACTCCGCTATACATTGAGCCTGTTTGTCAACAAACTGCGCAACATTTTCTCAGATTGGGTTGGATTTTCCAAGTGTTGGCCTAGGTGTTAATGCTGTCACGCATCAACACGTTTTCAATGGATAAAACAGCGCATTTAAAACATTTCCTACACTGTTTTAGCTGGTTAAAGGTACAGTACGTTCGATGGTTTGATAGTCCGATTGTTCGGTCTTTATTCAATCGAACGAACCATCGAAGGTTCGATGGTCCGTTCGGAAAATCCCCCCCGAAGTTCGAATCCCTAAAACAGGGATAGATTACAGCCCTAGTGTGATATAGTACGACTAAGCCAGGTTAGCACTGTATAGTGCTCTAGCTAAAAATATTAATCTGACGATATAACTAGAGATTATAAACAACACATGTTACATCACTTTGGCTCAACAACGCTGCAGTACAGTACAGCTGTGTACGGTATTGCTGCACAACACTTCATGACGTTGTATTTTAGTACAGTTAAACATCTTGCTGCTCAAACTGGAACAATAGCCTAACTACCATTATAAATAAAATGCTGTAAACTTAAGCTAAAAGAAAACGCAATCCAGTAACAATAGAGGCGAGCGAGGGGATATCAAACAAGCTACTGTTGTGTTTACGCACGCAGAGTTTAATCCGTGCAACTCCGCTATACATTGAGCCTGTTTGTCAACAAACTGCGCAACATTTTCTCAGATTGGGTTGGATTTTCCAAGTGTTGGCCTAGGTGTTAAATTAATGCTGTCACGCATCAACACGTTTTCAATGGATAAAACAGCGCATTTAAAACATTTCCTACACTGTTTTAGCTGCAAGGTACAGTACGTTCGATGGTTTGATGGTCCGATTGTTCGGTCTTTATTCAATCGAACGAACCATCGAAGGTTCGATGGTCCGTTCGGAAAATCCCCCCCGAAGTTCGAATCCCTAAAACAGGGATAGATTACAGCCCTAGTGTGATATAGTACGACTAAGCCAGGTTAGCACTGTAGTGCTCTAGCTAAAAATATTAATCTGACGATATAACTAGAGATTATAAACAACACATGTTACATCACTTTGGCTCAACAACGCTGCAGTACAGTACAGCTGTGTACGGTATTGCTGCACAACACTTCATGACGTTGTATTTTAGTACAGTTAAACATCTCGCTGCTCAAACTGGAACAATAGCCTAACTACCATTATAAATAAAATGCTGTAAACTTAAGCTAAAAGAAAACGCAATCCAGTAACAATAGGGGCGAGCGAGGGGATATCAAACAAGCTACTGTTGTGTTTACGCACGCAGAGTTTAATCTGGGAACGGCAACGGCAAAATATAAATGTATCTTTTGTTCTTTTGAATTAGCTACAGAGCTCTGTATCAGTCTTTACTCTGTCAATCATTGCTGTATCATGTCTCTAACCAGTATTTCCACTGGTGGAAAAGTACTCAAACCATTTCACAATTTTCACAAGTTTTCAAATGTATAAAATATTTGAAAATAGCAGATTACAAGCTCACAATACGTTGCTGTATTGCTGTTAATGTACTGACCTATTATCTTGTTTATTATTGTGATGTTGTATCTGCTTATTGTAAGTCACTTTGGATTAAAAGCGTCTGCTAAATGCCTAAACTGTAAACTGTAAACTGTTGCTCAAGTACAGTACTTAGCTTGGCTTTACACCTCTGAATATCTCCCCCTTCCCCCACGTACCAACATGCTAAACCTTACATTCCTTGCTTTTGTCTCTAACCATGGTCTTTATCTGTGTGTCAACCCCCACTCCATAGCAATTTACAAATATGTTAATCTCACAATGTTATCATGTTTTTTTTCTATCATGTGTTCATCCATAATGTATTCATTTGAACATTATTTTTCATTTTCCTCTCAAGGAGACGACATTGGAGGAGTCACCTTCAGTCCAGTTACCTTCAACAATGGGAGTGGAGACATGACAGCTGGAATGCCAAACAAAAAATCTTCTCAATCAAAAATAATAACAAAATATGCCTTCAACTTCACTGTAACAACTACACATGCTGCCATATGGTTCTATTAAACATCTGACAAGCTGCTAAAAATAAAACTACAAAGGATGTATACATTGAATTGATTGAATATTTTATTACATGCTACAGTCTTCTTTACATTTTACTTACTGAGCCAAATAAACGTTTAAATAATATGGAAATGGAAATCCTAATATGTCTTTATTAAATTGAGGATAACCAGTTCATAAGAAGACATTTAATCATTTCAATATAATTTGTTTGTTTTTTTACATTGGAACATATCTGTAAAATCGGTTGGCTACTCTTTTTTACTCATCTGATGACATGACACTCTTTATAATCCATGATAATGGTGTATTTGCATGCAAATCAAGGTGCTGGCAGGCAGGATTGGCCCATATAGCCTATTGTCATACTGTATACAGACAATGTACACAATGAATTATTTACACAATGTGTCATGTTGCTCACAGGTTTAGGTGAAAGGAGGATATAGCATTGTGAATTGATTGAATAATTTATTAGACATGAATGCAAAACAGCAAGAGTAAAAGGATAGTTCTATGATTAAAAGGCGTATACGTTCTAAAATACTATTGAGAACAACAGGGTGAATGCATTGAAACGTTGTAGCCATTTAATAGTCTGTAGGTTGGTCAAATAGTGTATTGTATAAGTAGCCTTTCAACATCTTAAAACAGTCTTTGATTGTGTTACTAGTGAATGTGTATTTATTTATGTGACTTCTACGGACGAGATGCTGCGCAGCCTCATCGGTACCATAGCAAAGGTAATAAAAGAGTAAAGACTGGGGTTCCGAGGCTAGACTAGGAGAAAGGAAACGTTAGCTGCTTAGCTTCAAGTTAACCTCTAAGCTAGCAGCAACATAATTCGCACTATGGTAAACCCTGAGGCTTGACAATGCTGCGGTGAATATGCGACTACTTCATTGCATACACCGTGCTGGCGTGCTTTTGTCCACACTTCCATCCCATTGCCTTTTAAATGTAACTTTCCCATCCACGGATCGAGTCTTGTGTATGCAAGTGCAGCCGTGCAGGGAGAGGGACTGCTGCGCTGGTTTGGTTTGGTTTCCCTACGGAACTATTTTCAAGGTAGGACCAGAGCAGACTGGCCCCGACGTCACAGCATTTGGAGCAACGCCCCTGCACTAGGTTGACTCCCACTCCCTATACCAACGTATGCAGCAGCATTCCCAGGCTTTTATTTTTCTTCCTATCGCCAAAATAAAAGTCTAGGTTTCTGAGGCTACAGTCCGATTGATTTGAACTGTTCCTGAAAACAGTTGCCTGGTCCCCGCTGACCAGCATTCACTTTGGCCAAATTTATCCTGTGCCTGGACTCCCTGGGAGTACACTTCATTCAACTGTAATGGTATTCATGTGCCTCCCGGGGGCGCTGGTGACTATGGGGCTTTTGGTCTCTTGTCAGAATTTAGCGTGAATAATAAAGTTTGACTGTGTACCAGACGTTATGTTGAGTTGTAATAATAACAGAGAACAATACACAACCAAAGCACTTTGTGCTGACTGTCTTTGCAACATCCCAATGTAACGTCGTCTGTAATCATCGTATAACAATAACGTCACTGGCGCATCCTTGGTATCTTAATAGTGACGTTGCGGACCAATCCTTGTTATTTCCATCCTAGCTGAAGGGGGCGGGCCGTCACCACTTCCTTGGTTTATGAAAGGGTATAGCTTCACATTGCAGCGCACCGTTCTCGAGGACGCATCATGCGGACTCTAGACTACCTCCGGAGGTGGTCTCGGAGCTGATATGTTGATCCGTTTTGGAGGACAGTACGCAAGCTTCACGCTATCAAAACATCTGCCAAAGTAGCCTCGACAACGCACCCGAGACCACAGTGTGAATCCGCCCTTAGTGTCGAAGTGTCCTTGAGCAAGACTTTAAACCCCTAAAGCTCCCAATGAGCAGGTTGGTGCTTTGCATTGGTTTCCTTCGCCATCGGTGTATGAATGTGTGTGTGAATGGGAATGTAATTCACAATCATTGTATAGCACCTGACCTTGGATAAAGGCTCTATATAAATGCACCATTTACTGTAGGTGAACTTTGGGATGAACATTTGCGGAAAATAAACTCAAAGAAAGGAAACCTGACTTCGGTCCATTATATCTCCCCTTTGTGTTTTATATCATTTCTATCGTTGATTCGTCACCTTTACAACGAGGTACAGCTTGTAAGCATCAGGCATTTGAGGCATGAGCTACACAGCCAAACGTGTGGGTAGCGCCGACCAAAATGTTGCCAAAATGGCTTGCAAATACTGACTGTTCTGCTGACATTTACTCTCATTTTGGGCTTCCCTGACACCGAGCTTAACATTAACAAAAATGGCCAATATGTGTTGTTTTTTTTATTTTCTTTATTACTGTGGGAGAGTGCAATAATTCAATGCTCCAAGCAACAAAGGTGAACACCAAAAGAACAGTATTGCAGGCCTGCCAGGCCATTTTGAAATTTTTTGGAGGGGCGCTACCCACACGCTTGGCTGTGTTGCTCATTCCACGAATGCCAGATCCTTACAAGCTGTACCTCGTTGTAAAGGTGACAAATCAATGATAACAATGATATCAAACACAATGCCATTTGGCATAATTAAAGGGGGGATATAATGGACCGAATGTTGGCAAATTTTGGGTCGGCGCTACCCACCCGTTTGGCTGTGGTGCTCATTCCACGAAAGCCCGATGCTTACAAACTGTACCTCGTTGTAAAGGTGATGAATCAACAATAAAAATGATATAAAACAAATTGGTATTATTAAAGGGGAGATAGAATGGACCGAAGTCAAGTTTTCTTTTTGTGCTGAGTTTAGAAGATACAAGCTCACGGTGCGGTGTGAGCCAATGTGTCTTGTCAGCCGTTTTGGGCAAAGAGGAAAACCCCAGAAGTTTCATTTTTGATTTCTTTGAAATAGTTGTAATCTATCTAGGTCGTCCTCAGACGAGCCCTCCATCGTTGTTTCCAGTCATCTCGGTTCTCCATACATCTGGCCAGCTCATTGGTGTTCTGTGTCCCTACGTCTTCCTTGAGTACGTCCACGTATGTTTTTGTGGGACGTCCTCGCGACCGGTGCCCATGTGTTGGCTCCCACAGTACCAATTTGCTGGCTGGAAGCTCCTGGTGTCTTTGGCAGTGTCCTGCTAGTCTCATTCTTCTGGTGGCAATTTTCTCGCTTACCCTTGGTATACCCTCATACAGGCTCCTGTTGGTAACATGTGCACTCCTGTTGATGTTGAGTACTGCACGCAACATTCTAGTGTAGCACCCATTTAGAGACTTCTGCAGGGTTGGCTTCAGGGTCCAGCATTCACTGCCATAGAGGAGAACAGACTCCACTGTTGCGAAGAAGAAGCTAAGTTTGATTTGGCGGGGGAGGCTAGAGTTCCATACACTGTTCATGCCGTTCAGGGCCCTCCAAGCGAGTGCCTTCCTTACTTTAAGGTCTTTCTCAGTTGAGTCGACCCATGCGCCCAGGTACTTGAAGTCCTTGACTTCCTTCAACACAGCTCCTTCTGTTGTTGTCAGAGGTGAGTGATCAGGTAGGTTATATAGGTGATAACCTCAGTTTTCTTAGCATTTAGCCTGAGACCAACTTTGGCACACTCTATCTCCACCCTGTTCAGGAGTTCTTGTGCTTGTTCCATGCTGTCGGAGAGCAGGCTGATGTCGTCCGCATAGTCCAGGTCTGTCAGAACTACTGCGGGATGCCGCCTTGACCTCCTTGGTGTTAGCGTGAAGCCAAGCTCTTGTTCTCGTCCACCTATGGCTTTCCTGAGCGCATAATCTAGAACTATGATGAAGAGGTAGGGGGCTAGGGTGTCTCCTTGCATTACACCAGCTCGGATGTTCTGGGGTCACCACTTTGGCCCTTGTTCTTGCGTACATGGTCTCGATAGCCCGGAGAATGTTGGGAGGGACATTGTAGGCCTCAAGGATCTTCACCATCTTGCTTCTGTGGATAGAATCAAAAGCCTTTTTGAAGTCAATGAAGCACAGTACAGCTGCTAGGTTGTCCTTTTTCACCTCCTCTATTAATCTCCTTAATGCCAGGATCTGTGCTACGGTTGTTCTCTCCTCTCGAAAACCATTTTGGTTCTCTCTCAGGTGAGGGTCGATGGCATGCCGTATCCTGTTCAGTATCATTCGGTTGAAGACCTTAGCAGTGATACATGTCAGGCTGATGCCTCTGTAGTTGTCTGGCTTTGAGAGGTCCCCAGCTTTAGGCACCGGGATGATGTTAGACAGAGACCATATTTCAGGTTGCTTGTTGTGCTGTAGAGCATTGTTGCAAAAGTCTAGGATGAGGTTGTCTAGCTCGCAGTTCTTCTAGACCTCTGGAGGTATGCCATCCGGCCCAGCGCTTTTTCCCTCTCTCAGGGTGGATTTTGCCCTGGCGAGCTCGCTGATTGTGAAGGGTCCATCGTTGATGTTCAGGCCCTGGAGGACTGTTGGTATATTTTCCTCCACTCCCTCTTCCACTGATGTTCCCAGGAGCCTTTGGAAGTTGTCGAACCATGTTGCCACTCTCTCCTCTGGGCTGTGTCCCTCAACCTGGCCCTCCTTGGCCCTCTTCCGCCCTGTCATCTCATTTATTACCTTGCAGGCCTCCCCGTATTGCCTTTCACCTTGCGCTGCCTGCACTCTTCGCACACTTTCCATCACTTCCTCCCCTTTGATGGTGTCGTAGGTGCTGAAGAGAGACTGTTTGGCTTCGTTCAGTGTCTCGCGACCCTCCTCTGTTGGTTCACGCTCAAAGTTGAGTCGTGCTTCCTCCATCCTGCCTCGTGCTGCTACAACCTTCGGATGTCTGGACCGTGGTGGTGCTCTTACTCTGTTCAACACTGGTACGCACAGTCTGGTCGCCTCCTCATTCACTGTGATGAATCTCCCATATTCACGGCTGGGCTCCTCTCCCCTATCAAGCTGCCGAAAGCGCTTCCTGACTTCCTCCGTGTACCTGGTTTGAAGGCCCGGATTGGTCGTGAATGCCTTCCAGTCATGCCGAATCTTGGGGCTTGGCTTGGGGACCCTGAGGCTCAGTCGCACCCTCATGGAGACCACACAGTGATCAGAGCCTACAGAGCTGAACGTGCTGTATGGCTCAGCGTTCAGGATGGAATTCCTCCACTTTTGCCTCACTAGGATATAGTCCAACTGATATAGCCTAGGTTGCTCCCCAGGCCGTGAGGCTCGGTCTCGGAAAGTCCATCTCTTCCCTGTTCTCTTCCGGAACATGGTGTTCGCTGCCAGGAGCTGGTGTTCCATGAGAAGGGCTGTGAGGTATGTGCCGTTGCGGTTGGTAGACTCATGGTATGGGAATGGTGCATCCTCCTGTCCAATCCTGGCGTTGAAGTCGCCAAGGATTGCCAGGAAGTTGTGCGCTGGGACACCTCGGACTGCTGTTGTGAGGTCCTCATAAAACTCCTCAACCTTCTCAGGTGGTGCCATGTTAGTGGGCGAGTACACCACTATGACTGTTGTTACTGGGTTACCTGCGAACTCAGCCATGAGGATCCTTTCGGTGTGCTTGTGAACCCGTCGGAGGGCCCTGCGCGCCAGAGAACCCAGCATTAGTCCTACACCCCCTGTTGCAGCCTGGGCCCCGTTTCGCCCCGCAGATGCAGTGATGAACGTGCGTTTCTCCACTTTGTGGTAAACTATCTGGTCGTCAGTGTGGACTCTTCTGTGTTCCTGGACTCCCAGGATCTCTACCCCCTGTTCTTCAGCACAATGTGCCAATTCCACCAGTCTAGCTTCTTCTCTCACTGTGCATGCGTTGAAGGTCCCCATTACAAATGGTCTCCGACAACGCATGAGTGCATTGGATGGGATGCTGTGGTCAGACAGAACCCTCCCTCGTTCCCGTGGGTTTGAGGCCCTGTCGTCATGATGTCCTCCGGAAGGGGGACCAGCACCACCATCCGCCGCGATGCTCCTGCGGACTCCCGCCGCTGGAAGTATAGGATTTGGGATGACTTTGTTCTTCATGGTTGGCTTTTCAATGCTAGTTAAGGACTGTGGGGTCGCAAATTCTCACAGTCCTGGTTTTTACCTCAGAGTGACCTTCTCCTAGGTGGGTTACCTACCATGGCTAAGAGCCCCACCCGCCCCGACTGATAGCTCAGATTGCCGGATCTGAATGGTCCACATGCTGATGTTTTAACTCACTGAATGGTTCTAATTAAATACAAGTTCTAAAGTGTCGAAGTTTCACCTGAATCTCTCTCTGTTGAGTTCCATGAGCTGTGTGCTCCATGTTCCTTTCTGAGCCATGAGTGATTGTGTCTGTCCACTGTCTCCCCTTAAAAGCATTTTGACATGCATAGTAGGGGGAGTGTCAAGTGGTGAGAAGAGCCAATCAACTGAGGCAGATGTGAAAACAATGGAGTCCCAGCTAAAACCCCCACAGAAACCAACATTAAATATAAAGTAGTTCTAATTAATTACAATTCTAAATGTCAAAGTTTCACCTGAATCTCTCTCTGTTGAGTTCCATCAGCTGTGTGCTCCATGTTCCTTTCTGAGCCATGAGTGATTGTGTCTGTCCACTGTCTCCCCTTAAAAGCATTTTGACATGCATAGTAGGGGGAGTGTCAAGTGGTGAGAAGAGCCAATCAACTGAGGCAGATGTGAAAACAATGGAGTCCCAGCTAAAACCCCCACAGAAACCAACATTAAATATAAAGTAGTTCTAATTAATTACAATTCTAAATGTCAAAGTTTCACCTGAATCTCTCTCTGTTGAGTTCCATCAACTGTGTGCTCCATGTTCCTTTCTGAGCCATGAGTGTAATCCTAGCCCCAAACGGAAGACTTTTCTAACTGCAAGCCCACCACATCCTTTTTGACCATGAAACAACAATTTCTCTCACTGTCTTTGCAACATCCCAATGTAACGTCGTCTGTAATCATCGTATAACAATAACGTCACTGGTGCATCCTTGGTATCTTAATAGTGACGTTGCGGACCAATCCTTGTTATTTCCATCCTAGCTGAAGGGGGCGGGCCGTCACCACTTCCTTGGTTTATGAAAGGGTATAGCTTCACATTGCAGCGCACCGTTCTCGAGGACGCATCATGCGGACTCTAGACTACCTCCGGAGGTGGTCTCGGAGCTGATATGTTGATCCGTTTTGGAGGACAGTACGCAAGCTTCACGCTATCAAAACATCTGCCAAAGTAGCCTCGACAACGCACCCGAGACCGCAGTGTGAATCCGCCCTTAGTGTCGAAGTGTCCTTGAGCAAGACTTTAAACCCCTAAAGCTCCCAATGAGCAGGTTGGTGCTTTGCATTGGTTTCCTCCGCCATCGGTGTATGAATGTGTGTGTGAATGGGAATGTAATTCACAATCATTGTATAGCACCTGACCTTGGATAAAGGCTCTATATAAATGCACCATTTACCATTTACTGTAGGTGAACTTTGGGATGAACATTTGCGGAAAATAAACTCAAAGAAAGGAAACCTGACTTCGGTCCATTATATCTCCCCTTTGTGTTTTATATCATTTCTATCGTTGATTCGTCACCTTTACAACGAGGTACAGCTTGTAAGCATCAGGCATTTGAGGCATGAGCTACACAGCCAAACGTGTGGGTAGCGCCGACCAAAATGTTGCCAAAATGGCTTGCAATACTGACTGTTCTGCTGACATTTACTCTCATTTTGGGCTTCCCTGACACCGAGCTTAACATAAACAAAAATGGCCAATATGTGTTGTTTTTTTTATTTTCTTTATTACTGTTGGAGAGTGCAATAATTCAATGCTCCAAGCAACAAAGGTGAACACCAAAAGAACAGTATTGCAGGCCTGCAAGGCCATTTTGAAATCTTTTGGAGGGGCGCTACCCACACGTTTGGCTGTGTTGCTCATTCCACGAATGCCAGATCCTTACAAGCTGTACCTCGTTGTAAAGGTGACAAATCAATGATAACAATGATATCAAATACAATGCCATTTGGCATAATTAAAGGGGGGATATAATGGACCGAATGTTGGCAAATTTTGGGTCGGCGCTACCCACCCGTTCGGCTGTGGTGCTGCTCATTCCACGAAAGCCCGATGCTTACAAACTGTACCTCATTGTAAAGGTGATGAATCAACAATAAAAATGATATAAAACAAATTGGTATTATTAAAGGGGAGATAGAATGGACCGAAGTCAAGTTTTCTTTTTGTGCTGAGTTTAGAAGATACAAGCTCACGGTGCGGTGTGAGCCAATGTGTCTTGTCAGCCGTTTTGGGCAAAGAGGAAAACCCCAGAAGTTTCATTTTTGATTTCTTTGAAATAGCTGTAATCCTAGCCCCAAACGGAAGACTTTTCTAACTGCAAGCCCACCACATCCTTTTTGACCATGAAACAACAATTTCTCTCTCTGGCAGGATATTGACACGCATAAATGGTATTGTTGACTTGAAGGAAAACTGTGTTAAAAAACATTAATTGGATGATACAGCACGGTTTCAGAAGACTTGAAGATTTGACAGGTCTTTAGAAGAAAAAAGTGATGTATTATTTTATTTTCCGTAGCTCTGCTTCCGGGAATAGATTTGTTTACTTTGAACAGATGTGTTTGAATAGAACAGTTTGAATAGAGATTGAGCTATCACATCATCTGTGTCCATCCGCAGCTGTGCAGCCAACTATTTATTTTTAAAAGATGTTTACACATTTTCAAACCTGAAATTGGACTTTCTGCATAATGAGTACAATTTGATGCCAATACTTTTGTAGATCGTACTAAGGTAAATGTGAATACAGAACTTTCACTTGTAACAGAGTACTTCCGTGTATAGGGATAGGACGATAAGAGATATTATCGTTTATCGTGATAAAAAACACCCTGATTTAATTTATCGTGATATCGTCTTCCATCACGTCTTCCATCAATTCCTCTTTTATTTGCAGAGCTGCACAAAGTAGGTCGGGAGTGGCTTATTGTCGGTATCAGCCAGTAACACGCGGGAGTCTGTCCCCGTTACAATGCGCTAGACCCCTGGGAGATGGACTGCTGAGGTGGAGCGCCACACCTACCATCAGCTCCCAGTACTTGCCGCACGACTTGCCAAGCCGTGCTTCTCATATCCGGTACCACTTAAAACCTCTATAATTGGTAAAAGGTACTACGCACTTGATACAGTCATTTTTTCACTCTCCAACAACGCAACGCAATGCGTTGAGCTTGTAGATCTGCGTCAAATGTTCCGCCACAGGGAAATGGATTTTGATTATCGAGATAAATGACGTTTTCTTTTGTCACAATAATCGTGATATGACATTTTAATATCGTCACATCTCTACTTCTGTGTTGTTGTGCTGTTACTCTGACTGGAGTTAAATGTGAAGTAGCCTACTGTACTTCTTCCACCTCTGGAGAGATGACAGCACGTTGTGAAGGTTAAGGAGAACTCTCCCCTTAACCCTCCCTGACCTCAAGCAGTGACAGTAATGGTGTGTGTGGGCACTGTGTCACCACGGGGACGCTACTGAGAGCAGTACATTCAGTACTGTGCATGTCACTGTACTGTTACTGTCGCGTCTGTTAGGGCTGAGCCATATATTTAATGCTTTAACTATTGAAAAATAGCAGATATACAAGCGGTGCCGTGCTGCGAGCTTGTAGATCAGGTTGTACAGATGTGCCGTTTCAACTCGTCGGCATTTACATCTCTTTTCCTGAAAATGAGCTGTGAATGCAAATTTTCCACAGGTTTCTTTAACTGTTTTGTCTTTCGAATTTGCATGGAGAATGGAGCACATTTTTGCAGAAACTCGCAAATGGCAAGAAACCACTCCATTCCCATTGAAAAGCAGAATCCACCTTCATAGGTAGATTAAACTTTGAAGTCAGCTAAGGTCAAGAAAATAAGCAAAAATAGCTGATCTACAAGCTCAATGTTCTGCAAATCCCCTGGAAATCTACTGTCTTGCCAGTGGCAGGATGTGTGACGTTTTGTTTTCTGTAGTACCTCTGAGGAACCAGTCATTTTGAAGAACCCTGTTCTACAATGTTTGGTTCTGTAAATATGGGTTTCTATACATGTTCTGTTAATTACCCTGCCCTAATCTCTGTTCCTGGTTGTGACAGAGCCTCAGATGCCTGCTTCTCACAAATAACACGTTATTATGGGCAAAACAAAGCAAGAGCAGAGCATTACCCTTGGATCAATGTCACATCAATAGGGAGAAAATAAGTCAGGAGGCTGGCATGCAGGAGCTCCATGCTGTCGTAAATGATAAAAGATTACCTAGGTTAATAACATCATTGGCTTGCATTTGGCAAAGCATGAGCTTGGAAATGATGAAGGGAACGATGCATTCTGTAAACAGGAACGAAAACAAAATCGATCCAGACTGTGAACCCAAGCAGTACATGTGGTTTACTTGCCAGATGGATTAGAACAACACTCAAAGGTCAGTGCTGACTTGTAAGCCTAAACAACAATTTATGGAACCGATAAGTTGAAACCGAATGAAAACATATTTAACAATCCCAATAAAGACGCCGGATTAGTGTCAGATACCAGACAATAATGATAGTATAAAACGAGGTGCGTGTGTGTGTTTGTGTGGGTGTGGGTGTGCGTGCGTGTGTGCAGCATAATCTTCTGTTTGTGGTGGATATACTGTGTAGTGTATAAGAGTTTAGCTAACACCCATGATCTCCATAAACATTATACTGTATCTTTATATTTCTTAGAAAGTACAAAGACCTTTGACTAAATCCTCTTCACAAGAAATCCCTGGATACCCTTTCCAGCAAGGGTACACAATGTTGAATTTAGAGGGGGATGAGTGATTATGCTGCTGTACTGCGTTATGCCTCTGCAGCTTCAGGGAGATGTGACTTACAGTATATTCGTTGGAATGCCTTCTGAGGGCAGCCCAGCATAGAGAAGATGAACCACAACAGAAACTGTATGAGTTAGGATTAAGATAAAATGAATATTTTTGACTCTTTAAACTCTTACAGACTGCACGCTGTGGGAAGGTATTATAGCCTATCATTGATCTTGTTGGCAATTTTCAACACTTCAGGGTGCTTGAGTGTGTGTGTGTGACTGTGTGTGTGTGTGCGTGCGTGTGTGCGTGTGCGTGCGTAAGTGTGTGTCTGTGTATCTGGAGTTAATCTTGCAAAGCACTGGACCGAGTAATACGGAGTAAAACGTACAATAGTTGCCTCTCTGAGATATAATGGAGTACTGACAAATGGAGATACTGGAGTAAAGGCCAATTCAAAAATGAAAATACTGAAGTAAAGTAAAACTATCACAAAATTGTAGAATGGGCCTATTAACACTCATTTACCGCCCTTTTGAAACCCTTCTAATGTTCCACACAGCCAGGATTTTGCCTACCTTTAACGTGGGCGCATGCGTGCATCTCGTGCGCGATGGTTCACCGATCGCGTTCGCTCTCGTATCCAGCCATCGTAACTTAAGTGACAAAAAAACAACAGTCCTCCATTTTCCATAGCGAAACAGTTTGCATGCCACGTGGTTATTGTGTAACCTGGAAGTGAATGCGCTCGGAGACAGGATACAGGCGGTTGGTTGTTCCCGCCCCCTGATCCGGTCTGGGACTTTCACTTCCGGTTCACACAGGTTGCCCATGCATAGAGCAAAAACAATTCGGATTGGCGATCATATTTTAATATTCTTATAGCGATTACAGCATATTTATGACTCGTCATGGCGGAACGCACGCATGTATATAACTCGTCAAATGTGTCATGAACAGTAAATGAGTTAAAAAAATGCAAATACTGAGGCAAAGTAAAAGTAGCACAAAATTGGAGAGTAGGCCTATTCAAAATAAAAATACCAATTCAAAATGATAATTGAACTTCAGTGCGGTACTTGTACAAGTTATACTTGCTTCAGTGTTGAGTTCAACTGCAGATGCACAAGTCTTGACCACAAACTTGACCCTATTGATCTGGACTTATGAATTCACGAAGGAAAAGACTGGGGAGATTATAAGGTTTAACACTCCTCCAAGGCCGGTCAGTCTGGTCAAGTGCTTGCTGGAAAATACCTTATTGACATAATGTGAGCGCCCACTCTTGAGGCTGAATCCCAGCTTTGCAATGCTTCGTTGTAAATAATAGGGGTGTGTAATGATACATTTAATAGCGATACGATACGTATCACGATACATGGTTGACGATACAATTCATGGACGAGATTGGTTAATTCATGGCGATACAATACGATTCGATTCAATGATTTAAAATCAATATAGTAACTATTTAAATTAAATCTGTGTGAAATGTGTCAATTGTGCAGGTTTTTAAGGGAAAATCTATCATTATGGATATAAATAAGTAAACACTGTGATTCTCTAGCAAATACATGGACATTATATTTCAACGCATATGGACAAACCCACACCTTGACATGAACATAGACATTACATACATTTATCAATAGACCAATAGTAGCTATATGGAATGGAAACTTAATTAGACCCCTCTTTTTAATTTTAGCTAAATACAAGGCACAACTACTTAGTTTCCAAATAATCGATTGTTACATTGCAAAACGATTCGATACCGATTATCTGCATTGAAAAACGATACGATACGGTACGATATTTTGCTTTTGCATAACAATATAGTAGATCATTGCAAATTAAAATTGTTTTTTTTTTCTTTTTTTTTTCGATTCAGTTACTATATCGTTACACCCCTAGTAAATAAGAACAGGATTGCTATTTAAGATACCCTCATACTCCTCCAAAGTGGCAACCACAGCCAAGGCAACGATCTGGCAACCCAAATATAAAACAAATGTGGGAAGATTGTCATCCTACAGCTCTGCCAACAAAATGTGACACCATCCATTAAAAGATTTGAATCACTGGTTTCTTTCAAAAGAGCCTGAAATGTCATCTATCAGAAGACCACAAGGAGAGATAAATGTGATTTCCAAAAAAAGCATTGAATAGTGTGGATTTCACCGAAGCTGAACCCATACTGTACTAAACCTAAAATCACGTTAGCTTGTGCATATAACATTCTACAGTATGTTGCCTGTAGATGTTTGCCTGGTTACAGACCCTGCATTGCTAGCTACACCCATTTAAATTGTTGTTTCGGCGATACAGAGGTCTGGACGTGCTCTCATTGAAGAGGTTTTCCTCGTTTGGAAATTCGTCCGGCAAATCAGCGTCGCTTCTCGGGGCTTGTGATCAGTGTGGGTGGGGTTTTCCAAGAACTCAGGGGTTTTCCAGGTAACTATAGCGCCGCCGCCGGACCGTACCGGCACATTCCCAAACAAACATTGCATCGCCCGTTGCGGTAATATGTGATCGTATCGATCTCGCTATGAAACATCAGTAGCAGACATGTTTTACTGTGTTTGATTACTAGTTCGTAGCGCTCCTATTCTGCCTGTGTCTCTGGTTAGCAAGTAGCAGGCAACAGGCTAGCCACTGTAGCCAGCCACATAACACCAATAACAACTACGTCATCTGTTTTCTACTATTGCAATTGGTCAGGCGGTGGGGAGCGTGTCGCTGTTACTACATCTCATCTTTTCGACACCCGACTCTAACCCCCACCCTAACCTTAACCTCCGTGGAGTGAGTCGCTAACCCTCCGGTCGAAATGATGGGCGTTCTCAAAAGCGAGATTTCCCCAGGCGGTGAACCAATCGTAGAAGATTCTCTTTGGCAACGCCCATCCCAGAAACTGCGGTGGATAGAAGCACGTTCAGACTGAATAATGGAGTGAAACAAAATGTCAATTCAGGCTGAGTGTCAGGCTATGTAGATGTCCCTAGTATCATCAGATAATTCATTTGTTAAATAATGGCCTAAGTATTTGACCTCATCACAGACCTTAAAGGCAGTACCAGACATAAAAAAGACTGCTTCTTACAGTATAATCATGATGTGAAGTCTGAGCCATATTGAGAGCAGACGCCCAGTAACTGTTAAAGGCCAGCAGTGGCACTATATGGACAGAGGATCACCAAATCATCTGCGTACATCTGTTGGTTGATTATTTTGTTACCAACACCCAAACACCAAACCCCAAACACACACCCTGTATCACAGCTGTGCAGCTGCTTAGATAGCTCATCCATTATTTACTGTGACATGAGCAGAAACACAGTTACCCCATCAAACACACATTGTCTGATTTGCGTGCCTCTGTTCAGGTAATTTATGGAACAACGTTTTCGTTTAGACACAAGCTTAAAGGAGTAGTTCATCCCCAAAATTCTATTGATTACTCAAGCTATGGAGACTTTAGTTCAATAATATTTTTTTTGTATTTGTTGTAGCATTCCAAAAATGTATTATAGTAATCACATTTTTGTCTTAGAAATGCAACAAAAACGAAAAGTATTATTGAACTCTATAGTCTCCATGGCGTGAGTAATCAATAGGGGAAAAAAAAGTAATTTTGGGGGTGAACTACTCCTTTAAGACGAGTCAATAAAACACGTAATATAAATCCCAACATTTCCTTCAAGGCAGAAATACACATATCTGTGCCATGTTGAATTTGGTAAAACACCATGAATTAAGAACCGCATAAAGCAGATAGCAATTAAGGGCCTGCAAACTTTAGATGCTCAGCAGAAGAAATCTTGTCCACACCACACGCCTCATTAACTGTAAGCATCCTGACTGCATCATAGACTTCTTGTGGGGAGATAGTCATCCTCATTATCAATGTTGGCCAGTATGAAGTAGGGATGGGACGACAAAAGAAATCGCGATTTACGATATCATCGCGATAATCAAAATCCAATATCTTGGGGCGGAACATTTGCCAAAAAATAGCAGTTCTACAAGATGCGACGCGTTGTGAGCTTGTAGATCGGCTATTTTTTGGCAAAGATATTTGATACAGAGTGAAAAAAAAAAGACTGTATCAAGTACCGGGAAATCTCGCTTTTTCGAACGCACATCATTTCGACAACGGAGCGTCAGCAGGTATCGCTACTCACCCCACGGAGGTTAGGGTTAATTTTGGTTGTCGAAAAAAGGACTTGTAGAAATAGTGAAACGCTCCCATCAAGTACGTATATTATAAGTACCTTTTACCAATTGTAGAGGGTTTAAATGGTATGTAGCTCGGCAAATAAAAGGTGAATTGATCCCAGAGCACGACGGAGGATGATATCACGATAAATTAAATCTCCACGATACGATTATCTTGAGTGTTTGTTATCGCTATAAACGATAATATCACGTATCGTCCCATCCCTAATATGAAGTTGCTTTCAACGCAATCGAACAGCTTGTAAGAATGTTTCTGCCACAACTGAGCATTCTCCTCTGAGCCAGTTACACCGTCAATATGTGTTGGCAACGATGTTTTACAATTTAATACCTTCCGGAATGTATTTTCAGAAGTCATTCACATCATGTTTTTGTAGCTTCTTTGCAATAGAGACAGCCCTCATTGTATTTTCATTTCTTTTATGTTCAAAGAAAGGACTATGTTTTTTGTCTGCCTGACTCAACTCAAGCTTTGAAAGCCCTTCGTGCCTCAGCATGAAGTTCACCCACATAAATATTCCAGCCTGGCTTTCACTCAACAGTGACATGAAATGAGCTGAATATATTGAGGGTTGCGTAGGCTACATTTTACGACATGTCACGGATTCAGACATGTAAGCACACAAAGTTTCAGCCTCAAGGTTAGGAAAGAATTAATGGTGAATACACAGTGGTGAATTCCAGTGGTTTTAACCACTGGAATTCATGTTCTGGTAGCAATTATTCCCTTTTTCTTCCGATGGTCTCTTCCAAGCCAGCATAGCGCCGGGGTTTAGCTGGATGGCCGAGTTGGGTTTAGGCCTAGGGGGCCTACGCCTCCCTTTCTAGACCAGTGGTTCTCAACCTGTGGGTCGTGACCCCCAAGGGGGTCCCCATATGATTTGTGGGGGCCCCCAGATGATTAGCTTAATGTGCAACACTGTTTTCTCACTTAACTGTAAACAAACTAATATAAAGTTTAAGTGTATAGCACATTTCTAAAGTGACAATTCAAAGACTTTTTAATACCTCTGAAACGACAAATTAAACATTGGCCAAATTCTCAAATATTAGAGGCAGAATTTGTGAAAATAGCAGATCTACATGCTCACAACATGTTGGGAGCATGTAGATCGGCTATTTTCACAATAGAAGTAGAACCGTGTTGTACAAAATCTAATGCCCCAACTCATAGTGCTCGTCGGGTGTGGGGGTCCCCAGTTAAAATATGATTATTTTGGTGGTCGCGGACTGACAAGGTTGAGAACCACTGTTCTAGACAACAGTGCTCCATACTGGGGACTGCGGTTGCAGGGTCGTTGTCTCTCCCAGTGAAAGGCGAGCAGTTCCCGCCAGCTCCTGCGTTCTTCCGTCCTAAGACGCAGCACCTTCATCGGCTCCATTTTCATGAACTCGGCCTGCCAAGGGACTCACAGGAAGAAACCATTATATCTCTGGGCAGGAAGTCAGCCCAGCACAGAATCTGAGTATGGGTAACTGGAGGCATAGATGACACCGGAGGTTACCTATATCTAAAAAAAAGAAAAAAAGAAAAAAAAATCACAGTCGCATCGCCTCTGCAGCCCACGTATCGAGACAAATCCTCCAAGACTACTCAATCGATCGCTGACACCCGCCGATCCATGAGTGCAGCAGCCACTCCCAGGGTTTCACTCGCATTCGCCTGAGCTAATAATCACTTATTTTTGCCACATTCGTTACTTGTCATTTTCATATGGTCCCTCAGGGACCCCTGGGGGTCTTCCGGATCCCAACTTTGAGAAACACTGGTGTAGAGACACTCAAGTCTCTCTCCAGCAGTCTGCTAACACGTAAGCTGCAGTCAAAGCAGTATCCATTAATCACAAAAGAAAAACTGTCACTCCATGACATACTGTAAGTGAAGAAGATAACCAAAAGCTGTCAATGCCGGTGCTTAACCAGGCATCACCGTTCTGACATAACAAAGTGGTCGGAGAGGAGACTGCGTCCGTATGCACATTTCTCAAGCTGTGTGACACAGCAGTTTGTTAATGTGTGGTGGCGTTATTGCGGACTTCTCAACTGAAAAGAAAAGGCTAGCTTTGGAGTGACAAAAATAAGTAGCTTCTCAGTGACAAAACAAATAGATTTTTTTACTATGAAAAGCTCCACCTGCTGTCTGTCCGTCCGTCCATCTGTCTGTCTGTCTGACCGTCCGTCAAGTCACACTTTTGCCCTACTCTTATCTGTGGCACTGTTGCCCCTATCCATGCCAAACTTTGCACACACATTCCTTGGCAACTCACAACCCCCACCCCCTCATTTCTCACATGGCCCTCTTCTAGTGCCACCATCAGGCCGATTTTTGCAAAACACATTTTTGGACACTGTTCCTACAGATTTTGGCCTAAAATCACGCAAAGCGGTACACAGTATCTCTGAAGTTTCGATTAGGGAGTCTTACTAGTAATAGGCTACTGTTGTTGTGTGTGCAATATAATGAGGGTTGTAATGCGCTGCCTGTGACCGTGTCATTGATTGTAAAAATGGTAAATGGTGCATTTATATAGCGCTTTTATCCAAGGCGCTTTACATAGATTGTGCATTAATTTACATTCACCCATTCACACACACATTCATACACCGGTGGCGGTGTTCATTTATTGTTGTAATTAGTAGTTATTATAAACAAAATAAGCAACATTTAACGTACAGCCAACCACATTTTATTTGTCTGGAAAATAGGCCTCTAACAGACCGCGATTGTGTGGGGAAACTAAAGGAGCTGTCCATGGTGCTGAAACACTGTTAAGAGTTTTAAACCGGCCCTGGCCGTTATGATTCACTTCTCCCCAGACACTCAATCTCTGAGCCGTCCAATGCGGTCTGCTGCCTAAAAGCCTTTTCTCAAGCTGCCGTTTCTGTAATGATGCTTATCGCTGGGATGATTGGCCTCTTAGAACTGTCTGGTACACAGGGCGACAGAGGATGACGGAGTGAGAAGAGAGGGAGTGGAGAAGAGAGGCGGAAGAGGAAAGGGCATGGATGGACGAAGGAAGGCACAGTTATTGATCGTGGAGGCATAGAGAGATAAAAGTTAACACACCAATCCCACCAAATATGGCATGGGAGCTGCACCAGCCTCGGCCTGCAAAGAAGCACTGCAGAGGGTGGTGGAGCAGACAGCATCGCTGGGAGGTGAGCCACGCTCCCTCCAGGAGATTATATAAGCGTAGCCAAGGCTGAGCGGATCATCAAGGACACTCACTGAGTAAGTAAGGAATTAACTCTAAACCTTACTACGAAATATAGAAGAAATATGGGAGTCCAGAATGAAGGTGAATGTAGATGTCCAAGCGTTTATCTAGGAAACACAGCAACGTCCAAAATATAGCATACAGCATAAGCCAGTATACGAGAGCCCAAAAAGCCTGAACCACCTCAGCGGTGAACCAAGAGACTACTGTGTTCTTTAACCACACATACAGATCGATATATACAGTACCCTCCTCTGCAGATAAAGGCACAGCCTACATGTCACACCTTTGACAGACAGCTGACGTTCATCTCAAGCAATGACGGCAGACAGTCAGGAAATAGGAAATCACATCACTCACCATGCTATCACAAAAGTATGTTTCACATCAGAGCCAGCTGTCAACATTTAGGAATCTTATAGGAGTCCAGTGATGTTGCTGGGTTTTCAATGTAATGGGTCCCGGGACCGGCCCACAGGTGGTCATTCAAATGGGTCCCAGAATTATTTTATGGGTACCACAACGACACACGCATTATGTATCGGTGAAAACATAAAAACACAAATGGTGGCAAATAGCTACTTGTATGTAGTTAATAATAAAGGACAGAAGCATGGATTTACAAGACAATCTCAATCATCTCATCAATAACGCCAGAACGTACAGCTGTGGAAACTCCACCACATGCAGCTCAGCTGGTGCAGTGAAATGCAGTGATTAGCAGGAAGGATAGAGTTGTATGCATCCTGGGGATGCAGTGATGCTTAGTTTAATGCGTCCTTTATTAAAAATATGCGTCAGGGACGCCTGATTATGGATCCCACTGGGAAAGATGGATGGAAACGGCATAGAGCGCTCGTTTTCTGTTATTGTCCACGACATTACAAGCGGCGCGAAGGCCAGCGGACCTTAGGGCCGGCCGCGCGAGTTACGAAGCCGTGGTGAATGCAATCGTTCTATTTATGCCCAGCCCGTAAGGCCTGGGCAAGCGCACGATAAACGCCATGATAATTGGGTTTTGGTGCACCTCGCGCGGTCCAAGTGACTACAACGGAGCGCTTCCTACGTCCGGTTCAGCCAATCACAAGCTTCAAAAATGAGTCCGGGGCGTGGTTATCCATCTTTCCCAGTGGGATCCATAATCACGCGTCAGGGACGCAGGATGCAGGGCTGGTAGAATCACTGGGAGTCACACCTATAAGACTCCTTATGACACCTCTGAGGCTTCCTACAGACAGTAATGTCATATATCCTCTCCGTGTTGTTTGAGAATGAGGGTGGGTGGGTCCAATTCATTCTCTATGGAAGTCACATGGTTTCATGTCTCTTCCAAGCCTCTTGGTCAAGAGACAAGAAGATTCAAGCCAAGAGGCTTGGAAGAGACATGAAACCATGTGACTTCCATAGAGAATGAATTGGACGACACCCTCCCCCCTCATTCTCAAACGACACGGAGAGGATATATCACTCTTTAGTGTGAATGCGGCCTGACGGGAAACAGTGACAGCTATAGTAATCACAGCTGTTGTAGGAGTTAATCATATTGCATTAGAACAAACAGAATACACACATGATTTAAAACGACATAATACAAAATCTATCTATCACTCACCACCCCAGCCACAATATGTTGTTCACGCCACTGCCGTGGCCACAACCAGGCAAGTGATACCTAGCGTTGATGTAGGGCTTAGAAACCCCATATCTCCATTTTTCTACTTTATTATATTGTTACGTAAACTAATGCACTGCTTCGTCCTACAAGAGTGTCACGATTTTTTTTAAATAGCAGATCTTGTGAGCTTGCAGATCGACCATTGTATATTAATATAAAAAAGACATATACAGTAATAGTTTTGGACAAGGTACGGTACAAGGTTTCCACTCAACAGCAACGCTGTATATTAAAGGAGTAGTTCACCCCCAAAATGACTTTTTTTCTATTGATTACTCACGCCATGGAGACTAGAGTTCAATAATATTTTTTGTTTTTTGTCGCATTCCTAAGACAAAAAATTGATTTGAGTAAATTTTCCCCCATTGATTCCGGATGGTGACCCGTTTCGAAACGGGTCACCATCCGGAATCAATGGGGGAAAATGTATTGTTATCACATTTTTGTCTTAGGAATGCGACAAAAAACAAAAAATATTATTGAACTCTAGTCTCCATGGCGTGAGTAATCAATAGAAAAAAAATCATTTTAGGGGTGAACTACTCCTTTAAATAGACATTACCCATATAAAAATTCCACCAGACTAAGGAGCAGTTTCCACCTAAACATGCACTGACATAATCACACATGCATTATCCCTTTATGCATACATTCAATATCACTATGATTACACTCCATTGTATGATTACGCTCCATTGTATGATTACGCTCCAGAGTATGTTTACACTCTAGTGATGCTGCAATATGGCACCTCACTTTTACTTACACGTCTTATGTTTGCTATCTGCTGCTAAGTGAAGGCTGTCATCTGGACAAGAGACAGTGATTCTGTATCTGCTGCTGCTATTTACGGTATGTCTACATCTGCAGCAAATGTCTCTTGCATAATAAGCATATTCTACTAGTTACTTTGCAGACATAAATTATAACATTGTAAAACATACATTAACCACTTTAGCCCTATTTCATACCTAGGCTGTTTGAAAATAGCCGATCTACAAGCTCACAACGCGTCACGATGTGACGCGTTGTGAGCTTGTAGATCGGCTATTTTCAAACATTTCGTACTTTTACTTTTGGTACTTTAAATAAATTTTGATGCCAATACTTTCATACTTTTACTCAAGTATATTTTGAATTCTGGACTTCTACTTGTAACGGAGTACATCTATGGTGCAGTGTTGATACTTTTATTTAAGTACAACATGTGAGTACTTTTTCCACCACTGCATGCCATGGGCCAGACAGTGGATTGTCAGTAAATTGTTAGAACATTGACAGTGAGAAAGGAGGGCATTTGTAAAGGTGTGGTTATGTAAATGCTGCTGCGATTCTCATTTCCAATGAAAAAAAGTGTTGAAAAGTGCCTTTTGTTTTCAGTTACAAAAGAGAAGAATGAGCAAGGCTAAACAGTTAAAAGAACCTTGGAAAGCAAGTATTTCCAGAAACAAATGGAGGAAAATATGCTGAAGTTTTGAAATGTCACATCTGTACTGTATATTTACATTGTTTCTTCTCGTCGTTGGCTGTTTCCCTTGTTTCTATTCTTTACCCAGAACTCTTGAACTCTTGAAACTGCAAAATGTAATTGGCAGCTTCAAAACAATTCCACCCACTCTCTCACACAATGTAAACTGAGCGATGAGTTGAACTGAGAAGTTGGAAGTTGAAAGCACTCTGCGATTTTGACTGACTGCGCCAAGGGAGCTCTTCAAACCCTATTGACTTCCGCCGCAATTTACAACACAATCCTCTGCTCGGGTTTCCTGATGTGTTCGATTGCGTTCGAAGATTCAGATTGATTGATATGTTGTGCCTGAGAAGGTCGATGAACGGTTAGCATATGACTCACACCCATCTCCACGGCTAAGCCGTTACCAATTACCGTCACGGACAAGCTGTGATAGTAAACTGTGACTTATACGGTTGCAATAATTTCTATGGGTAAGAAAACAGTACGCGGGGGAAGAGGTTGGGAGGATGCTTTGACTTTTAAAGTAAGCACTTTGACTTTACTGTAACTCTGCATCTGTCAGCCCCTCTCCTCATCCTAGCTGTGAATATGAATGATGCATACAGTATCAAACTGAGTTCACTTTATACCGTATCTCCAAACTATGGCGTAGGAAGGAGGCTTGCATGCATATCAACCAGAGAGAAACGGTACGCCCTCAGGCGTCGAGGCATGTCTAATCAATAACCCTTCCTGTCTAGCCTAGAGTGAACTCTGGGGCAGGGGCGTCACAATGGGGGAAAGGTGGGACTGAGTTACTAGGGCCCAAGGTGGAGGGGCTTTAATTATTTTATGCTTTAACTATTGAGAAATAGCAGATCTACAAGCTCAAAGTGCAGTACCGAGTGCCGCGCTACGAGCTTGTAGATCTGCTATTTTTGAAAAATCGTGAAAATGTGTGCAAATCTTTGAATACATGCATTTTGCTTCTGGGGGGGTCCCTGGAACTACATATTTTGAGATGGAGGTCCGTGGCCAAATACATATCATGTTGGGGGTCCTTCACATGAAAAGGTTTGAGCACTGACATAGAAACATAGGTTTATCAAAAAACCTTTTGAGGGATTTAAAATATTCAAAGAAAGAATTTTCACAATCTTTCAAAAATAGCAGATCTACAAGCTCAAAGCGTGATCTTGTATATCTGCTATTTTTTAATAGTTAAAGCACAAAGTGTGAGTGAATCCTTGTACCCAGGGCCCAGAATTTGGTGCGACACCCCTGAACTCTGGGACTGTGATTGGCAAGTAGTCAGGCGTTCGCTGACTCCGGGCGAAAATGAGTTTCTATGCGGATGACACATTGACAGAGGTAGCCTGTTGGTTTAGAAGAATCTTCCCTTTGAAGCGTTGAGCGGCTCCCGGTGGGGGCATCACAGACATCTGTGTGTGGAGGATTCAATTGGCATTACAAGAAAAGCGTTGAATATAAAAAGCAGCAACAAAAAAGCAGAATCTTCCCTGTGACATCTCTGGAGAGAGGACTATTAGCCAGCAATCAATGCTAACGCCAAGGTTAACTCTGGGTTAATGGATGTTTAGTTTTAGTCATTAGCAGTGGTGGAAGAAGTAGTTTTACTTAAAGGGACTACACCATGAATTAAAAAAAAACTATTCATTAAATCTAAGCCTTGCCTTTCATTTCAGTGATTTTCTGAATGGCCGTGTCTGAACGGTACCCTTTTGACTTCGGCCCCATCCTATGTCACAGGGGGCTCATTTCCTATTGGGCCCCCTCGAGAAGGAGGAGGTACTTTTTTGGGAGGCTATTCTATTGAGACTATACTACTGTTTGGGAGTGTGCGGTACGGTCCAGCGGCGGCGCTGGGTTACTTGGAATCGCAAATGAGTTCTGGGAAAACCACACCCACGCTGCTCACAAGCCCCGACGTCATCGAGTTGAAGCGATGCGATTTGCTCGGTCGGAATTTCATCCGAGGAAATCCTCTTCAATGTGAGCGTCACCAGACCTGAATCTCAAAAACATATTCTTAAAAGGGCGTGGCTAGCGATTCAGGGTCTGGAACCAGGCTGAAAAAAGTACAATATTTGACTCCAAAATGGAAATAACTAAAATAAAGTAAAAGTACCTCAAACACGTACTTAAAGGGGCACTCCACCACTTTTCAACCTATGTTCAAATAATTGGTCCTCACTCAAAAATAGCTTTTTTTTTTTCTCAGAGGGCGGCTGTGGGCAGGTCAGAAACCCATCGTCTTGTGACATCATCGATTGCCAATCCAGCTTATAGAAACTGCAGGCTTTCTATTCCTGAAAAGTTGCAATTTTAAAGTGGAAGCCATTGTTCTCGCGATTTCAAAAATATTGATTACATTTTATTTTTGGAAAATGATGATGTCACAAGACGATGGATTCTGAACTTCCCACAGCTCTCCTAGGAGACTTGGACTGAGTAGGAAAAAAATGTGATATTTCATCATGAACATTAGTGAGGACCTATTATATGAAGACAGGTTGAAAAGTGGTGAACTACTCCTTTAAGCATATTTACTTGAGTAAATACACTTTGTTACTCATACCCCTCCAATCATGTTCACAACTACAATTGGTGGCGTGATTATGGAGCCTGTAATATAGAAATAAACTATTCTCTATTTCAAAACCAGCTATTTCTTTTGTTTGAAATAAACACATAAATAGCGCCACTCACTTCACAGTTCACACTTGGTCTAGAGATCGCAATTCATAACATGTTTATTGTTTATGGTCTGAATATTCGATGAACATTTCTCAGAGAGGCAGCAGGCTGCCAGAGTTTTGTCAGAGAATGGATTTTCACGCATGGTGTGGTGAGCACAAAGTGGTCTCCCCCAGGGGCTCAGTATAGCTGCAAAGCGGGGAATTGAAAAGATTTATTCTTGATGGAAGGCTTTTGTGTACGATGGCTTTTCTCTGCTCTGTGGATGGTGCTTCAGTTCCGTTAATAGGCCAGTGATTCTCAAGCGTTTTAGCTCAAGAGCCAAGAGAGAAATGAGACAGTTCGATGCCCGAGCCCGACGGCCTTCCCTGCGTGTCACTCCCTGTATCTCTCTCCCGTTTCCTGTCAATCTACACTTGTAGGTGTTCTGTCCAAAAAAAGGCAGAAAAGCCCAAAAATATCTTTAAAAAAAAGTACGAGTGGAGTTGCTTCTGTGGCCCACAGACAATGTTGTGCACAATCGATTTGGTGCGGATCGGTTCAGTGGTTTGAGCCATTGTGTGCGCGCGCAGGCACACATGCGCACACACACACACACACACACACACACACACACACACACACACACACACACACACACACACACACACACACACACACACACACACACACACACACACACACACACACACACACACACACACACACACACACACACACACACACACACAGACCCACATGGAGATTTGTGTCATTTATAACACCTGTACTGGATGTATCATTACCTTACTGTTTGTCAATATGACTGCCATAAAAACGTTTATGTCAGAGCTCATAAGCTCTAGAAGAGCCACAAGTTATTTAAAAATCTACCTATTATGGGTTGGGACGATACGCAATATTATCATTTATCGTGATAAAAAAACATGCACTGGGATGAATTTACCTTTTATTTGCTGGGCTGCATATCCTCTTAAACCCTCTATAATTGGTAAAAGGTACTTATAACTTGTTGATACTTCATACTTGATACAGTCTTTTGTTCACTCTCTATTAGATGTCATGATCCGCCCCAGGATAATGGATTTTGATTATCGTGATAAAATCGTAAATCGCGATTTCTTTTGTCACAATAATCGTGATATGACATTTTCTTATCGTCCCATCCCTACTACCGATACACAAAATGCAAACTCTATCCATCTCTCAATTGTAGCCTTGACCAAATCAGAATCTCTTTGGGGCAGTTTCCTGACTCCTGAGCATTCCTACGTTTCACGAAAATCCGTCTGTCCATTCTCATTCATCTCACTAAAGAACAAACAGGTGGACAAGACCGATTATAATACTCTGCCAAGCATTGCTGTGGGCAGGGTAAAAATGAAAACCCATCATGAATGACAAATTGGCACTTCCAGTTCTGAGCATGGAGGAGCGCTGGAAGAGGATATCTGACCAAGACAAATACAGCCCAATATAAACTGCGTAGTGCGACTGTGATACTTGCCGAAAATAACTGATCTACAAGCTATGATGTGTCGCGATTGTTGCTTATAGATCAGTACATTTAAATGCACCTTGTAAATTACGTTTACAGCTTAAAGCTCCAAACGAGTGTAAATAAGCATCGAAACCTGAGTCAAGTTGAAAGCAGTTTGTTCAGTCACACATCAGGATTGTCAAATAATGTTACAGGGTTTTTTTTGTCCTTGGAAAGTTCACTGTGCCATATTTGTTATCAGACACATTTAAATATTTGCTCTGTCATAAATAACCACATTTATAGGTGAGGCAGGCTCTAAAACCAAGCCTGTCATCACTACTACAGTTAATTAGGCTACAGAACACACACATACAGTGCCCTATTGTTAACAGCCCATGCTTGGTTGCATTCACAAAAAAGGTGTCGTGTGAAGTTGAATCTCTCTGTCAAACTGTAAAGCGCCCTGCCACCTATAACCTCACAAAGCAGGAAAATGAAGCTTTACGTGAACTTTCAGACAATGAAGATATAGTCATAAAAAGAGCCGACAAGGGCGGTGCAGTGGTGATTTGGGGCAGAGAACATTATATACGTGAAGCACATAACCAGCTGCTAAACTCTGAATATTATACACCTCTAGCATCCAACCCGCTGGACTATATGAAACGTGAATTGACTGACATTCTTAACAACGCAGTGGATCATAATTGGATAACAGAAAAGGAGCGAGACTTTTTGCATAAAGCCTGCCCAAAGATCCCAACATTCTACATGCTACCCAAAATACATAAAAATTTGAACAACCCTCCAGGTCGACCCATTATCAGTGGAATTGACTCCATTTCAGAACCTGCCTCTCAGTATATTGATCACCTCATAAAACCCTATGTATTCTCTCTCCCTTCATATATACAGGATACAACACATGTTTTAAACAAAATAGAGGAGATTAAAAACATTGGAGATGCATTTATGGTAACAATTGATGTCACATCATTATACAGCAACATTAAACACGAGGATGGCCTCAAAGCTGTGGAACACTATCTCCAAGTGAGGACAGATGAAGATCCACCTAACCAATTCATCATGACTTTAATAGAATGGGCCCTAAACAATAATGTCTTTATTTTCCAGGACAAACTATTCAGGCAGAGACAGGGCACAGCGATGGGCGCCAGCTTTGCCCCAAATTATGCCTGCCTCTTCCTGGGACACTGGGAGGATAGATATATCCATGGCCCCTCTAACCCTCATCGGGACAATATCATCTACTATGGACGGTACATTGATGATTTAATTTTCTTTTATAAGGGTGATCTACAAGATCTGGTTGAATTCCATGACTACCTTAACAAAACATGTGACAGTATTGAACTCTCTTTGGAATACAGTCGGAGCGAGATACACCTCCTGGATTTGAAAATCACCAAGACATCCTCGGGGGAGCTACACACTACCATCTTCTGAAAGGATACGGACCGCAATACTATATTGCATGCCGACAGTTTCCACCCCCCCCCCCCCCCCCCCCACCTTATCAAAAACATCCCCTTCGGACAATTCCAGCGTCTCAGACGCATCTGCGATCAAGAAAGCGACTTCACCACAAAGGGGGTCGAAATGAGAAATCGATTCACTGAGCGGGGTTACAAACCCAGAGAACTGGACATGTCACTTCTCAAGGTAAAAGCCATGGACAGAAAAAGTCTCTTGTGCAGCAAACAGAAACGCCCATATAAAAGCAATGTTCACTTTGTATCCACATTCAGTAAACAGTCTGCTCAGATCCGCAGTAGTATTAAGCGTAACTGGAGTATACTCCACAGTGACCCTGAAATGAAAAAGATTTTCCCTGTATTACCCACTTTTGTCAACAGGAGGGCCCCCACTCTACAGAACAAATTAATGCACAGCCATTTGCCACCCAAAACCTCCTGGCTTAAAAAACCTATTGGCAACTTCCCCTGTGGTCACTGTACCCATTGTGAAAATATCCCTAAAACAAATACATTTTCAGATGTGTATACTAATCATGTCTATAGAATCAATCACTTTGCAAATTGCAACACCTCTTTCATTGTCTATCGCCTCGAATGTCCCTGTGGGTGCTTCTATGTGGGGAGAACAAAACGTAGATTCAAAGACCGATTGGGCGAACACAAAACAGCGATTCGTACCAATAACCTAAATTACCCAATGGCAGTACATTATCATGAAAAAGGACATGGAAGTCCTTCCTCTCTAAAAGCTGTAGCCTTAGAGGTTATCCCCAGTGACGGCAGAGGAGGTGATAGACTCAAAAGGTTGCTCCAAAGGGAAACCTTTTGGATTGTCACCTTAACTCTCCCCACGCTTTGAACGATAACGCTTGCCCCATTTTTTACAGAACCTCGATGCCAATACGGCGCTCGTTCGGTTCGTTCGTCTGATGACTGTAAGCTGATGAGGGGTCGCGCGGCCGTTTACTGTAAACACATTTTCCGCTGTGATGGTGTAAAAAATCCATTATGCGTTAGATCAACGGAGAACAATTCACTTCCTTGTTGATTTCCTCTGGCCCGGAGGCTCTGTAGCCAGTGACTGCTCTGAATGTACGGCAACACATAGCAGGACAATTCACATTCATTCTCGCATGACGCCGCCCTCTGCTGCCTGGCAGACCAAAGTGCACTATTGCACAACCAAAAAAAATAAAAATAAATAAATAAATGTCTGTCTGTCTATCTACTATAACGTCGCAAAGGTAAGCCGCTTTTTGATGGCGCCAGACCCAATAAATAAATAAATAATCTGGCAGTAGGAGAGTTAAGAGCCACAGTCTACCCAGGCTTAAATGATGAAGTTGACTTTTTGCCGTTTCTCTGATATCCTGTGTCTGGTTTTTGTTTTTTGTTTCTTGTTTATTATTTACTTTAAAACCATTGGGCCCAATGCTTTAAATACTTTTTGCACTGTGCAAAATATGTTTTTTGTTTCTCCCAATATGTTACATTTATTTACATTTATCTTGAATTGTTTTTATGTGGTATTGGTCATGACACTCGGTGTAGCTGTTCTTTTTCCTATTTGGTTTATTTGATCTGCTTGGACATCCAACATGTGTGTGTTCCCTTTATCTTATGACGTCATAAATGCAGATTGGCTACTTAACTCATACAGTGCCAAACGACTTTTAGATCAACTTTCTCACTATGGACTTCCCTGCCAGACGACTTAAATCGACTTTTACTTAGAAAAAAAACAAAACAAAAAAAAAATTTTCAAAAAAAATTTTTTTCAAAAAAAAATGTTTGGACCCCATTAAATCTAGTAAACATGATTTTAATCGCGATTTTGCATGTTCCACCCCCATACAACCCCATCTTTCATACAGGATAGCCATCTTTGCTTACATAACATGTAAAACATAATGGCTATTATCTCAATAATGCCTGAACGGATTTCCAATCTGTTTTTTTTGTTTGAAAGCTGTGAACAGCCTGCACAAACATGGTGCATGATCTGTGCATGGGCGTGCATGATCTGTGCACTATAAATTACATGGAAGTCTATGGAGAGGGCTGGCAGGGAGAACCCAAAGAAGGCATATTTAATTGGCAGTAACTGAGTTAAGTGTGGCTGATTAGCCTATTGTTAGACCCTGACGAAGACCTAGAAGGTCGAAACGCGTTGGTCAACTTGTTGCCTTGCTCAGAAAATAAATTATACATTTTTTCACCATTGATGGAGTGCCTTGGAGTCCCTTTCTCTGTAAGTCTGCTTTCTGCACCATGGGAATCTAGCAGTACTTCCTTGAAATAACTTTTGTTCATATATTCCTACCTGTATCACCAAAGAGCACCTGTCTTTCAGAGCCAACTGATCCCTGCAGCGCTTCTTTTCTTTCTGTTTTTGTACACACATACAGTAGTGAGTGTTCATTTTGTCAGCTAATTTAGATTTAGTCATTTAAATACTTGATTATTTTAGTATAAAATAAAACAAAACTCTAAAGGCTTTGTCCAGTTTTAGTGGACAAAAACTCAAAGGGTTTTAGTCCAGAACACTGAAACCCCTAATTTACAAATGCTGCATTTTCAGAAGATAGAACAACAAACAAAACAAAAAACATTAATAGCTTATTAACGTTCCCTGGATTCTTTTTGCCTTCTGATCTTTCAAAGCAATGGCCAAAAATATAATGTACCTATACTGTACTATACTATTTTGTTTTGTGTGACATACAGATACAAACACAGCCACGAATTTCCTTGTGATGTCACTGTCAATAAATAGATGTACAGTATGGCACGCCGACGTCACTGGCGTACCCT
Source organism: Nannobrachium achirus (assembly GCF_963921795.1). NCBI lineage: Eukaryota > Metazoa > Chordata > Actinopteri > Myctophiformes > Myctophidae > Nannobrachium > Nannobrachium achirus. The sequence goes on along the minus strand of NC_137817.1, from coordinate 62,985,223 downwards.
TGGGGAACGTACAGCAAATGTTTTTATACAGCTCTTGTCAGCAACAGGTCTGAAAAGCTACGTTTACTGCCCTTGTTTCACTCAAACATGGGTCAATAATATTACACTGGAAAGAAGAAGAAAAAAGAAAAAGGTTCCTATCCTTGAAAGAAACAAAGAAAGAAATGACCATGAGAAATACGCCTATACATATAGAGGTGTAGCCACCAAGCCAGTCATGAATCAATACAGCCCACCCTGTCAGAGAACAAACCAGGGTTCCCGCACATTTTTACCAATTAATTTCCAAAACTTTTCCAAAACTTTTCCAGAATATTTAACCCAATTTCCAGGACTATATAACAATAATTCAGCCCAATAACAGGTCGCTTACTCCTATGCGCAATGCCCAAAGACAGGCAGTGTATGCCAGTGGTTCTCAACCTTTTCAGGCCGCCCGTGACCCCCGAAATAATCATATTTTAACTGGGGACCCGGCACCCTGAAGAGTCGAGGAATTTTGTATAACACTGTTCTATTGTGAAAATAGCAGATCTACATGCTCACAACGCCTCGCAATGTAGATCGGCTATTTTCACAATTTCTGCCTCTAATATTTGACAATTTGGCCCATGTTTAATTTGTCATTTCAGAGGTATTAACAAAATCAATAACCAAAGACAATGCATAGCTATTTTTTTCCAGGACCTTCCAGGACCCTTGATAAATTCTTTTCCAGTACTGGAAAAATATTTCAAAATATTTCCAGGAATCTCATGACCGTGGAAACCCTGACAAACACAACCTTCAACATCAGCCACAACACAGCAGATATAGGCTGCTGTAGATCAGTCCTCTATTGATGGCTGTTATGTCAAAGCCCAACACCTCTATAGCTGGAACTATAGCAAACTCACACATCGGTTAATTGAATTGACATACCGGTAAGAGCAATATACACTTATACTGCTCCCTGAATCCAATTGACAACCTTCAACGGCTGACAAAACACACATAGTGTAGATTCACATTCAATTCCATCAGTTTCATTGCCACCCACCCTGACATTGGGTCTCAAAATGACTGCAATAGTACAACAGTAGCCGCAAACTGCAACACTAGATTTGTTTTTAAACCGCTGAATCTAGGGTTGCAATACCTCCCATAGGCAGCCAATGCATAAAAAAAAAGAATCTTTGCTTTCTGATTGTATTAAACGACGTCAAACTCACCAATATTGGGGCTGCATGGAAAGCTTGGAGTATCCTCTTTCTATCTGCAAAGTTTTTGTTTCAGAAAAAAAAAACAGCGTAGACATTTTATGAGCTACTCAAGAAATTCAGTTCAGGTGATTATTTTCTCTAAGTGCTGGAGTTTGGAAGCGCTCATGGGAAGTCACTCAGCGGTCCTGTGTACCAGCTGGTTCTAAATGTCACATAGCCTAATGCATGTGACATAATGCTTCCGAAGTTCAACGCTTAGAAAAAAAAAACATGTCTGCTCGGATTTATTGACAGAAATAACTCATATGCCTACACTGGGATTTTATGAAACAAACACTTTGCAGATAGAAAGAGGATACTCCAAGCTTTCCATACAGCCCCAATATTGGTGAGTTTGACGTCATTGAATACAATCAGATAGCAAAAAAACTGTTTTGATGCATTGGCTGCCTATGGGAGGTATTGCAACCCTAGATTCAACCGATTTAAAAACAAATCTAGTGTTGCAATTTGCAGCTAGTACAACAACCTGACTCCCAGGCTATAGTGTACACACAGCATACAACACACGCAGCCGCAGCAAATCATCAAAACAAGGTTCCTACCTTGAGCCGTCTTCTACTTCATCAGTAGTGTATGTGATGGCAATGCAGGGTCAAACTTTGGAACCCATGGATAGACCCTCTCTCTAGTTGATCCTTGGATGAGCCTTCCAGTGGTGTCTCCACTCCATTCACGTTGATCTTCGGTACATCTGCAAGCTCACCAGTGCTTTCCTCCCCTGTTGGGAGCTCCTGGTGTCAATGGCGGTGACCGACCAGCCCCATTCTCCCGGCTGGCCTTCTTCTCACTCACCCTTCGTAGCCCCATGATTGTACATGTTCATGCTGGTTGATGTTTAGTTTTGCACATAGCGTTCTGGTGTAGCACAGTGGCCAGGGACGTCTGTAGTGTAGAGCAGGCCTCGGGGTCCAGACTCCAGACCAGCATTCACAGCTGTGTAGGAGAATGCACTCTACAGGACTGAGAAGATGCTGAGCTTGATACGGTGGGGGGGTTAGAGAGAGAAAGAAAGAAATAAAGTCACACACATGTATACTACATGTGCCTTGAAATAAACAGAGATAAAATAAAATAAAGGTGTGCTATTTCAGGTTGTACCAATATCACTTTCAACAGTACAGGCATTGGTAATGAGTTTCATACAAGCTAGGGTATTTGGTGCTGTGACACCTAAACAAAAAAAAGTGTAGGCCTACTTATTTAGTCAGGCAATAAAAATGTGCACACACACACACACACACACACACACACACACACACACACACACACACACACACACACACACACACACACACACACACACACACACACACACACACACACACACACACACACACACACCCCCCAGTGGTGTAAAGTAACTAAGTACATTTACTTAAGTACTGTACTTAAGTACACTTTTGAGTTATTTGTACTTTAATTGAGTATTTCCATATATATATATATATATAGGATTATTATGACAAAACCTACATTAACCACTTCAGCCATATGTATATTTTGGCCATTTGAAAATAGCCGATCTACAAGCTCACAAGCTTATCCACGACTTTCCAACGCCCCATAGTGCATTGCGCAGACGCTGTACCGAGCTTCCGGTGCCGCAGCCGAGTGTGATTTACAAGCTCACAACGTTTGCATCTGCGACGCAACGTGAGCTTGTATGTCTGCTGTTAAACCGGAAGTGTGGTCCAAACAGGTCCAAATAATCTCCAGTAAACTCCCGCGGAAACAGGTGGATAGATCTGCTATTTTCAAAATATTTTTATAAATTTGATAACTTGAAATGGGACTTTCTGCACAACGAGTACTTTTACTTTTGGTACTTTAAGTACATTTTAATACCAATACTTTTGTACTTTTACTCAAGTGAATTTCAAACATTCTCACACGCACGCACGCACGCACACGCGCACACACGCACGCGCACACACACACACACACACACACACACACACACACACACACACACACACACACACACACACACACACACACACACACACACACACACACACACACACACACACAACACAACACAACACAACACACCTGGAGTAAATTGGAGGGATAACGAGCAACGCAGTTGTCGAGTATTTTTCCACTGTCACAGATGTTGTGACTCTCTCAGTCCCCACAGCTTCCTTCCACTCCCTGACAGCATCACTGACAGCTCTACTCAACTCCCATGAGGTGGAACGTTACATTTTACACATTATAAGTTGTTTATTTCTCAGTTTTTACTCCCAAACATGATAGCAGTGTTTGTAATGGAGACTGGACCTCTCGATGCCGTTTGGGTTTGGAGGAGGAGGGGGCGGGGCTACATGGAGGTTTTAAAGCGCCCGCGTGAAGCCCACTCAGGGAGTGTCTGCCAATAACCTGCATTCACATTATCAGTGTCTACTTTCCAGGGAGTGTCTGACAATAACACATTATTATTGTGTCTCAATTAGCTGTTTTGCATTTGCAATACAATAGACTACAGTATAGTGTCCTTTTGGATGTTGACCCCAGATGTTAAGCATTACAAGCACATCATTTTTAATAATAATATTATCTAGAAAGATGCAATTGGAAATTCGCTTCATTGCCGTGATGCGAATTTCGCAAATTAATTTTGTCTTACCATTTGAATTTTCCCCATTCAAGTTTAAGGAGCTATAGTCAACTTTTTCTTTGTAGAGCTGACACTTTGTTTACATCCTAGTCTATAGACTAGAATGTAAACAAAGTGTCGGTCTGACAATGGCCAAAATGATTATTTTATCATTATTTTACGCTTTTTGTGTTCATTTTTGAATATAAACACATATGAAGCTTATTTTTTTATAAAATATTTTCGAAACATTATTTTTATTTTAGCATCCGTTTTTCAAGAAAAAGTTGACTATAAGCAAAATTAATTCACTAATAAATGATTGGCCATATATGGAGATCAGTCCTTTTCCCTTTTATACCCATATATGGAGATCCTTGATGTTATCAATATTAAGCTCACATCTTGGAAAGCCCATATATGGACATGCTATGTCAGTCATGTGGTCTATGATGTCAGCCATCTCCATATTTGGCAAAAGTTACAATTTTAATTAAAGTCAATGGAGAAAATTAATTCACAAATACATTTATATAAATTAAACTATATAATGTATCTCTTAGCAAAATAGCATGAATGCGTGTCCCGATGACATAATATGTAATATGACATAATATGTCAAATCAACCTTGGCCATATTATGGCCCAAGTGCGTGCCACCAAAACTGTGGGATGAATAATGCGACATAAAAAAGTTTACTTAGGAGACGATGGAAGATGGAATAAAGTACTATAGTCTGATTGCCCTGCAGGGGGAAACCACACTAATAAAAAAAAAAGAAGAAACTCTAGGTCATTCACTTTCCTAGTATAGGTCATCATCGGTGGTTTAGCTCGCATTCAAGCTTACCTGATAAAATTATTTAGCTTGTGTGAATGAAAATCTTCTTCACTAGTCCCTCCCTAACACATCAGTTTAGTTTTCATTTGTTGACGAAATTGTCAATATATTTAGTTTTAGTCATAAATGCCTCGATTTTATTTCGTTTTTAATTTAGTTATCGTCAGTGAAAAAAAGGTAACTGACGAACATATTCTGTCACAGTTTTAGTCGATGAAATGAACACTGCTACTGTGCTACAGTGTCTCTAGGGCTTATGGAGACTCACAAAACATTCGCTGAACATCATTTGTACACTTTGTGTTCCACAACAACAAAGCATTAGTCTGAATCAAGTTATTATACAGTGTAGTGCAGACAATTTTAGGCTACAGCGCACGCACGCACGCACGCACGCACGCACGCACGCACGCACGCACGCACGCACGCACACACACACACACACACACTTTCGCTTACCTTTTTCTAACCATCTTCTTGACCTCTGTGCAGAAAGGTCCTTGACATCATGACTCACAAATCACAATGGACTGCAGGACAGCATTTCACTTTCATCTTGAGAAGAACATTCTGTGCTGCATGGTGGGGAAGTGGCACTCTGATGTGTGGACTGTATGTCATTCTTTTTATAACAATCCTTGGCCTTTCTCCTGCAGTAGGTTTGGCTGTTGGCATTGCCATCGGTTTCTCAACCATGAGCTGGGCAGTGGTGGATAGTAACTAAGTACATTTACTTCAGTACTGTACTTATAAGTACATTGTTGAGGTACTTTTACTTTACTTGTGTATTTCCAATAGTCGATCCATACACCCAGAAGTGAGAAATTGGAAAGTGATGAAAAAAAAAATCTATTAAATGAGCTGACGAAATTGGAAATGTAACACTATACAATTGAGGCTAAATGGGTACTATCTCCTGATTGGATGAAATTGATATGTTCTGTTTATTAAAGAGCTGGAGAGACTCGGAGACCCTCATTATTGAACAAACACTCGATAGCAATGCCTAAGTGGTTTCATTTCCAGGTTTGAAAAAATGCTTTCAGTTGGAGATTTTTCTAAGTGCCTCTTTTCGGCTCTGGTATTAGACCTTAAGGGTTCTAATTGTATATATTATCATGTCATGTCATGCATCATGACAGGTGAACAGTAGGCCCCCACCAGGTGCGTAAGTGTGTTCGATATGCGTCAGCGATAACACCCAGCTGTTTTGTATGTGTCATACGCACCACAAAGAGACACGAACAGTGTTCTATACCAGTGGTTCTCAACCTTTTCAGGCCGCGACCCCCAAAATAAACATATTTTAACTGGGGACCCCCCACCCTGATGAGCATTAAGAGTTGAGGCATTACATTTTGTATAACACGGTTCTATTGTGAAAATATATAAAAAATATTTCCACAATTTCTGCCTCTAGTATTTGACAATTTGACCAATGTTTAATTTGCCATTTTTAAAAGTCCTTAAATTGTCACTTTAGAAATGTGCAGATACCCTCTATACACTTAAACTTCTTGTTGGTTTGTTTACTGTTGAGTGAGAAAACAACATGGCACATTAAGTTAATCATCTGGGGACCCCCATAAATTATTTGGGGACCCCCCCCCCCCCCACACGTTGAGAACCACTGTTCTATACACCTATAATATGTCAATAGTGCAACAATATTACAGTGCGTTAATTGAATTAATTGAAAGCAGCCTACTTATATTTAGCGCCATATGCAAGTAGACTGCCTTGCAGCATCAACCAGCGAGTTCAAACACACTGACGTTGTAGCTGTTTTTGGAAGCTAATTTAATTGAATGTATTTGATTAAATGTGTTGGAGGTTAAACGATGTGAATGATGAGAAGAGAGGCAGAGAGAGGTTGACCTGGTAGTTTGCAGTAGCCTGCACAACACAGACTCAATCCATCAATGTCTAAAATGTGTCAGACGCTATTAAGACTGCAAAGACAAATAGTGTACTCTATCACAGCAGGCATCTCACTCTGGCCACTTGAACCCCAGCATCCATATTCTGGGGGGAACATTAGCTAAAAGAAAAAAGAAATAGCAGATCTACAAGCTCACAACTCATTGCAAGCTTGTAGATCTGCTATTTTTGACAAAGATATTTGGTGTAGATTGAAGTAAAGTGGTCAGTAAAATAACAGAGCCAACTTACGTCCAGTATAGTCTGGTGGGTTTAAGTGGCTATAGTAGTTTATTTCTGCATGGCAAGTTTGAGTTTCAATAAATTGCCCAAATATGTATTTCGTTTTTAGTTTTGTGTTGTAGCCGCCCTACAGTGAATGTTGAGGTCAAGTCTGTCTGTGGGTTTATTAATATTTTACCAATGAAAAGTGTTAAGTTAACAAGAGATATAAATAATAGCTATATGGATCCACTGGAACACTGGTTCTTTGGTCTATTTCCTGAAAAGTAATGGTTTTGGACATAATGAGGTTTTTGGTCGTCAGTGACAAGATTATAAAGCCCGAAATGAACCCGACAAAGCACATTTGTTCTTATTTTTGGTGGGGTATTTTCTTAAGGAGGTTAATCCTGAGAAAAAGTTTTCATTCCTGATGTTCTGGTGAGTAGGCTATAATAAATAAACGTGCTGTGAAGTCAAGCTACACAACATTCATCACTGCTGATAGGAAGTGTCGACGGCCTATATGAGAAACTGTCAGAGAAGAAGGCTATACTGAAAAGTACTTCACTGTTGATTGATTGTTCAACATAGTCAACATACATTTAGTTAAGTCCTGATAATCCTGCCCACACTGGAGTGCAAAAGTGGCATTCTCCAAAGCCAAGACACAGATAAATAGGGCCACATATGTCAGGATCTGAAGCTGTTGTAGGACCCCACGTGCAGATGAGGATCATGAAGTTAAGTTTACTAATACATGACACATTAACAATTATGCAATTTAACCCATTTAGGCCTAACCTATAGAATAGGGCTAAATCAGAAATTAGCCTACAAAACAAATATGTACTGTATACTGTACATGTACTGTAAGCCCCTCCCAAACAGCAAAATGTGTTCCCGGCCTGAAATTAAACACTCTAGTAACTAATACAATAACTGAACTCATATCAAGACACTAGAACAGGGGTGTCCAAAGTGCGGCCCGGGGGCCAAATGCGGGCAGAGGAATATTTTTGTGTGGCCCGTGGCTTCATCCCTAAATTGTATTCTAAACGGCCCGCCAGCACCCACAAACAAGAATATTTGTCAGGATTGTTCCCTGTTGTCTCATTCTGAAGGGGTCAAAGAAAGGCTGTTGTAATGTATTTTTTTTACCTTGCACGTCTGGTTTCATTTGGTAATGTGAAATAAGGCTGAGTCATTTGTGTTTTGATCAGAGCAGACAACTTACAAAATACCATTGATATTAAATATTGATGATGATAGTTAAATAAAATTGTTTAAATACAATGCATATGTACTGTATGTGACTTTATGTTATCCGACCGAAAGTATATTATGTCAGGACATAGAGTCGGCCCATAGGTGTTTTAATATTTTCTAATGTGGCCCCCTTTGAAAAAGGTTTGGACAACCCTGCACTAGAAACATAACAGAACTTGACACACAACTTATGACCCAGCACTGATCACACACAGAAACACAGTCTATATACTCTCAGCAGCTCATCAGCAAACCAGGCTCGCTCAGCTGGTCCTCACATGCAGGCGACGGCACTCAGGTCAATCAGACTCATGGAGCGGCGCCAGGGAGCGAGCGTGCTACGATTACTCACTAATACAAAAAAACGCAACCATATATTACTCCCATCCCAGCTGCTCTATACTGGCTGCCCGGTGAGCTATAGAATAGATTCTAAGATTGTATTGATTACTTTTAGGGCCCTACGTGGGCTGGCTCCCACTTACATTACTGACTTGCTGAAACCAACCTGTATATGCCCTCAGATCCTCGGATAAGTCCCTCCTGGAACCTCCTGATAAGATGTGTTTTTTATCTTTATCATTTGTATGCGTTCAATGTCTAGGTAATCTTAAGATGTGAATAATAAAACAAACTCCAATGGATTATACTGTAAGTCCTGCATGTCATCTTGTCACCTGCAGTGTCCTAAATGTTTACTCAGATGTTTACTGTTCCCCGTGAGTCAGTGGTGTGAGATGGTTCCCAGGGCAGGATCCCATTGATGTAACCTATACAACCTATACAATACCTATGTAACCTATACAATCAACATGCCGGTGTCTTCTCTTCTGCTTGGAGAGGAGGGACTTAATTCAAGTATGTAAGTAGATGTCCTGACTGTGTTTGGGCAGAACTTCTTTGAATAAACGAATGGAAGGAACACTTTTTTATCCTCCTGAGATCTGGCCTTGCGTCTTTTCCTTTTCAAATAATGTTTTTGAGTTAAATGTTTAATTTCCGAGTTATCGCCTCCCAACACCTCCTGTGTCACCCGGGGGGACCGGGCTTTTGTGGCCCGGGCACCTCTGCTCTGGAACGCCCTGCCCTTAGATCTTAGGCTAGCAGAGACAGTGCCCTCTTTTAAATCACTTTTAAAAACACATCTGTATGTTTTGTACGTGTTTTTCCTAAGGGTATGGTGTTTCCGATGTTTTAAATGTTTGTTATAATTTCTCTTTTGTTTCATTCTGATTTGTTTTAGTTTACACATGTTTGCTCTTGTTTTTAATATGTCTGTAAAGCACTTGGGAACCATGTTTGGAAAAGCGCTATACAAATAAAATGTTCATTTATTGCCCCCGGAGCTGAGTAGAGTAGGGGGAGGAGCTTGTGCAAGGACGCGCTGTGATTGGGAGAAGTCCCTTTGAGCCACAGTCGGTCGCAGAAGCAGTCCCCACAACAATATTTACTATTCTATCCGTAACAGCACATAACAAGGTAAATGCGACCTTCGCAACGCTCGACACGACGACTCGCTCGCTATCGCTCGCTCGGAGGTCTCTCACGTGGCTCAAGGTAGTCTGAGACGGCGCGCCTCCGTCATGGTTTTGTCAATAACTATACTTTACTAAAACAGCGAGAGAAGCACTTCCGTTGGCAAAAATACGCCCCATTCTCCATACAAATTAGAAAGGAAAAACAGGGAAAGAAACCAGTGGGAAAAATGCATTTGAAGAAAATGTTCAGGAAAAGAGCAGTAAATACTGAAGAGTTGAAACAGCACACCTGTACCTCAATACTGTACTTAACACAATCATGCCAGGTAGTAAGTAAGTAGGTCGGGATGTCGGTATCAGCCGGTAACACGCGGGAGTCTGTCCCCGTTACAATGCGCTAGACCCCTGGGAGATGGACTGCTGAGGTGGAGCGCCACACCTACCATCAGCTCCCAGTACTTGCCGCACAACTTGCCAAGCCGTGCTACTCATACGCTGAGTTGGCGGTGCCCGGTAGGCTATTAATTAAATAATTCATCCACCACTGCCAGGATTTTTCAGGGTTTTCACCTTATGTTCGCCAGCAACAGGAACTCACCATGTGGCCAGGATGTAAACAAAAAGCACTATTGTCTTTTCTTTCACCCGGCTGGACCCTGATTGGTCACCCAACTCTCTGGGGTGAGGAAATGGATTCACAATAATTGAGCAGACCCAAATCTGCCCAGGGCAAATGTTCCAGGCTAGCATAGATCTGCTTCTTACTTCTTTGGCGGTGAAAGTGTTATGTACAGTTATAGGCGCTTACTTGATTCATGATTAACTTTTTTTTACACATTATAATTCTACTCCACTAACTCAGAGACAAATATTAATTATTTGTCAGCTTTGGTTACTAATTACTTGCAGACTAAGATTATAATACAAAACATACATTAAGTGATAAGTGATGATGTATAATTATAGGTTACGCTACCCAGCAGCTATAATGTAATTAAAATCAGTCCAACCAGCCGTGACATGAAAGTGATTATTACACAGTACATTTACATTTACTGGCTGACAATCCAATGATTGTGAAATGGGACATTCTGTTTGGCAGTTTGGCACTGTAAGTATATTAAGATGTCAAACCGGTTCTACTTTTACTTTTGCAAAATTAGGAATGCATCACTTTAATGTGGCACTATGTCACTTTTCTGTGAATAAAATGTCATTTTGTCCAAACTGTATGGTTAATAAAATATAACTTTTACAATTAGGGTGGTTGTATTTTGTGATTTAGATTGTGTCAAAGGTCATGTCTCACAGGGAAATAGACACAGGATTTTGACACACATTTTGTCCTGATGGCCAAGAATCAATTTATCCCCTGAGCAAGGAGGCTCAATGGTAAACAATGAAACATTGCACACAGACGCGTTTTTCTCGCACGAAAAAAAACTGACGATTCAAGTTTTTTTAAAGAAAACAGTGATTCTCTATGACCTCATGCACACCGGCTCCGAATTTGCCATGCGGCAGGTGGCTGCGGCTGTGCGTTCTTTTCCCGATCGAACCCAGTTCGATTTGTGTGTCTTGTCTCATGCGGTAAAAACTCATTGAATCCTTTTATGACTCCTCTTCGGATCCGCAGTGTGGATTCCGCACAGCCTTGCACACCAAATCCAATGTGTTTTAATCATGCAGCAAACGGAAAGAAACGCAACGGTCCTGTGTGCAAAGCCCTTTAAGGGTTTTGCAGCTTTCGCGCAGATAAAACGGACGATTCCATTTCTTTTTAAAGAAACCAATGATTGTCTATGACCTCATGCACACCTGCTCCGAATTTGCCGTGCGGCATGTGGCTGCAACAGTGCGTTTTTCTTTCCCGATCTAACCCAGTTTCGATTTGTGCGTTGTCTCTTTTCGCATGCGGTAAAAACTCATCACTTCTTTTATGACTCCTTTTCGGAGTCATAATTGGATTCCGCACAGCATTTGTACACCAAATCCCATGCGTTTTAATCATGCAGCAAACGGGAATAAACGCAATGGTTCAAAATCGCGGCCTGCAAAGCCCTTAAAGCAGGAAGCCGGGTTCAAAGGCGGGGTAGAAGAGGACAATTACACAGTGCAGCTTTAACTTGGAACAGAGTATTTCTACCTTGGAACCAGTGTACTAAAGAAAAAATGGTGAACAAATGATCCAACTTTATGTTATGCCTCCAGCTACAGAGACAGCTACAGAACTGCTTACTCATCATGCCTGTGTCAAGGTTATATACAGAACGCCAGCTTGTCATCACAGATGAGTAAAAAGTTCTCATTATACTATACGTTTGAAAAAATTAAAGCGCTGATTCTGATCAGACTGTGGAAGCGGAACAGCTGAGTATAGGGCCTATGAAATGAAATGCAGATCATGGGCAGCTGCTATCAAATTGTCAGGCACAGTACAACCCGTGACTCGTAAATGTTCCTAAATCATCATACGGAACAAAATGCAACTGCGAAGGCAATAATGCGATATTGTATCAGATCATCATTGTATAAGGTGAATAACCCCCCCCCCCCCCCCCCCCGCCCCACACACACACACACACACACACACACACACACACACACACACACACACACACACACACACACACACACACACACACACACTTCATCCCTCTCAGCTGAAGCTTTCATCAGCTATACTTTGATAAGAAAGGTTGATGACGTCAAAAGCTCTTTCTCCCATCTTCCCACTAATCAAGTGTCTGACTCATCGCCCAGTGCTAAGCCCAGCATATAATGCCAGCTCCGCCATTGTTTCCGCTCTCTCCTCATGTGAGCTTGTAGATGGGCTATTTTTAAGTGGTTAAGCTGTACGTTTTGTAATAATAATCAAAATCTACAAAGTAACTAGTAACTAAAGTGTTCAAATAAATCTAGTGGAGTAAAAGTATAATATTTGGATCTGAGATGTAGTGGAGTAGAAGTGAAAGTAATGAAAATTGGAAATAATCAAGTAAAGTACAAATACCTCAACTTAAAGTTATACCATGTAACTTTTTTTATAAAACAAATCTTAAAATGGTCCTAGCTGTTAAATCGCTAAAGTTTTAGAACCCCCACTCCGTTATTTTCAGCTTCTAAAGCCTTCTCTTTATATGTTTTCTATGATCCCTGCCCGGGACCGGTTTTCGCCGTAAAATTGCGTCATCACACTACCGGCCAATCACAGTGAGGGTTATACACTGCCGGCCAATCACAGCGCAGAACATACACTGCCGGGCTCTCTGGTGGGTTTAGGAAACACGCCTTCAGGAAGTACACTGCAGTGTTTACACTGGAGGAGTCTAGCATGTAACTCCCCAACCGCTGCTCGTAGAAGGACACGGGAGACCTCATTGAAAGCGTCTCGGCGAGGCGAGGCGGACGCGGTGGTCTGACGGCCCGGTCCGCGAGCGAAAAACGGACGAAAAAAGCAAACGCGACCGCGGTTTGCTATACTGCTACAGACCACCAGTTGAGCAACTTACACAGTATAGCTTTAAGTACAGTACTTAACAGTAAATATATTCAGTTATTTACACCACTGCCAAATGTATAACTCTTCTGCCTCCATTGATGCTACAGAGTATATCGATTTGAACAACATATGCCTACCGTATGCAGATATATCTTGATCACTCGTTCTCATGCTTTCGGTACTTCTTGACCACAATGTAAAGAATGTAACTTATATATGTGATGTAACATCATGTTATTTAAACATGCTACAGTAGGTTAATTTGTTTACCCGGTATCCTATCGTTTCAATGTACAGATGGAGCATACCATTCCAGTTCTTAAATCCTCACACTGGCTCCACCTGTGTCAAAGCATTGATTTCAAAATAATGCTGTTGGTCTAATAAAGCTCTGAATGGTTAAGGGCCAAAATGCATTTCCGATCTTGTACCATATCATGAACCATCCAGATCACTCTCAGGTCATCTGGGAAAAGGCCTGCTTTCTGTCCCTAAAACCAAAAATAAACGTGGGGAAGCATCATTTAGCTTTCATGCACTACACATCTGGTACAAAAGTTCTGCTGACAATCTTATTTCTTTTCAAACACAACCTGAAGAGCCTTCTGTTTGCCGATGCCTTTGATTCACTTTTATTCTTTTCTCTTCTGCACTCACTGTAACTGTATCTGTACATTATTAACTTATTTCGTTTTTTGCATCCTAATGCAACACCTAATGTCATGGTATGATTGTGTTTCCTTTGCTTGATGTGCTGCGCAAAGTACATTTAATTGCCTTGTTTTTGAAATGTGCTACACAAATAAAACTCCATTGACTTGCCTTACAGATTGTTATTTTGATAGGGTAGTGTTTATTGTCATACCTCCAGACAAGGTCCCCCTATGGGATAACCAGCGCCATCTGGCGCTGCAACAGAGTAAAACTCATAAGCTCCCGTACGAGAAATATCATTTGTCGGTAGGGCTGTCAATCACAAACGAGGGCGCCGCCCCCGAGTGTATAAAAGCCCTGCGGGCTATCATAACTTCCTCTTCCGCACCTCTGCTTACCTGCAACTAGAGTGTCGCGAACTCAGCCATATAAGTATATTTTTTCTGTAAAGTTTAGCCTAAGCGTTGACTAGGAAGTCGGCCACTGGCCTTTATAGATTATTCTCCTGTACGTTTCTACTTCTATTCTTCCTAACAGTTCGGTCTTTTTCTTCACTTTCGCTTTGAGTCTTTACTTCTTCTCTGTACGTTCTGCCACGTGTCTCCCTGCCTTAGCTTAGCTTCGCTTAGCTTCGGTTAGCTCACGATGGCAGCTCGTCGACCTACAGTTAGCAGCCCGCTAGCTAGGGTACCGAAGAAGTGCGGCCTTCCCAGCTGCAAAGGCCTCATCGCCAATGAAGATACACATCCGTTCTGCATTGTCTGCATGGGGGTAGGACACGCCTTGGCCTCTCTGTCCCCTCCGGCCCCGGCCACGGGGGTGAACTGTGCTGAATGCCTCCAGTACGATGTTCCAGCCCTCGAGGCACGATGCGAGATCGCTGCCGCAGGCTACGGCCTTCACACCACGGTCTCCGCCGGAACCCTCCCAGACACCTATCCTCGTGTGCCGGACAGCGCTGTACGCCACAGCGCTGCTTCTCGCCACGTGGTTAGGCCTCCAGCGGCCTCGCCCTCAGCTAGCTTCGGTAGCCCCGTTGCTAGCGGGTCTGCGGCCCCTGTTTCCACTGCTGTTTCTCCGACGGGCTCGACTGGTGCCGTGCCCAAGAAGAGAACATGCAAGACCGCCCACGTTGTTTCTCCGCCAGCTGCAACATGGACCGTCCCCCCCAAGGAATTCCACCCTCTAGTCGTCGGTGACATTCCTCTCTCCTTCTCCGTCCCCCAGCTACGGGCTATGCGGCCACCTAGCCCCGTCTCCTGGCATGCTAGCGACGGAGACGAACCGGAGCTAGAGGACTGCGACATGGAGGAGTTGGACACGGAGGGTGAGTACTCGGAGGAGGACGAGTCCTCTTTCCCCTCCGGACAGGGCGGAGGCGCGGCCAGGGTGGTTCCTCATGCCGAGGCTTCCATCTCCGCCGCGTCCTCCCAAGCCCCTTCTGCCTCTCTCCCCCCTTCCATGCCGGCTGGGGCGAGAGGGGCAGCGGCGCAAGACCCAGACTCCATCCCCATGGACGAGCTCTCGGTGCTGGAACGCGCCACCATCCGTTGTGGCCTGGAGCTGCCACTCGGAGACGCGCCACTCGGACCACGGGCTAGGATTCAGTGTTGTACCCGAACGCGTTCAAAGAACGATCGTTCATGAACACGTTCATATTTTGGGCGAACGTGAACTGAACGTAATTGTTTTCGCTTGATGAACGATATTGTCGAACGCGGTCATTCTGACGCCCGTGAACGACGTTCGTCGGCGTTCGTCGGCCGTTCATGCGGCGGTCCGCGCCTCCGCGGTCATCTGTCCTCTGCTCCTCTCGTCTCTCTTTTCATTCACATGCTCCAATAGTAGGCACTGCACGCAGCAGCACGCAGCAGTGCCTACTGCATCTCGTGAACGTTCCGATATGCGGTGCTGTCTGCACTCTGCTTCTGCACTGTGAATCTCCTCCTCGTCTCGCAAGCCTGACTGACTATACTTTGTCCTATGTGTGTTGCACGGCGAAAATAGCTGATCTGCAAGCTCACAACGCGTCGCATCCACGAGACAACGTGAGCTTGTAGATCAGCTATTTTAACCAACGCGGAAACATGCTGTGCACGGTTTAGAAACGTCTGCCTTCTAGTGGGGTTCCTTGTACATGTAATTTTTTGGTTTTTTTCTAGTGGGGTTCCTTGTACATGTAATTTTTTGTTTTCATTTCAAATGTGTGTTAAAGTTTCTTTCACTTCCAATTTGTAGATTATGGTTTATAGAACAATTTTGGTTAGAGTGTCAAGACAGTAGATTGAAGAAAAATATATGTTTTGCCCTATTTCCAAAATGACCAAAATCGGAATTGTGTTTTTTGAACAATGTCTTAGTTTTCCCACAACTGCTGTGTAATATATATATTTTTTTTATTGCTATATCAAGTCAATACTGTGTGGGGAATCAATTGGAGTCAAATATTTGTTTTGAATATTATGATATTTCACACAATGAGACAATAACATGGTTATTACATTCAGCCCTTCACAATAAGGGTGCAGGAAGACTGGGAACTAGGCAGTGGGCACATAAATATTGTGGGCACCTCAATGTTAAGTTGGATGAAATTATTGCTGTGTGTGGTTCTATATGGGCTGAGTCAATAATTTTGACAAATAATAGCATGCAGCAACGTCTAAACATTTATATATATATAGACCTTTATATATATTTTTTTTCCTTTTTTTTTTTTTTTTTGAATAGCCAAAAGTATAAAAAAAATATGGTTAAAAAAAGAACTAAAAAAGAACTATGTAGTTCATTTTGGGGAACCATGAACTTTAGTTCATAATGGGGAATTATGAACTAAAAATGAACTAGTTCATTTTTGAAGTTCTGAACTTGAACTTGAACTAGTTCGTTTTTAAAGTGAACTTTCCCAACACTGCTAGGATTCCCCTCCTTGGCCAGGATGTGGATTCCTCTCCCCCGCTTCGGATGGAAAAGCTCCCACTAGTCCCAGGCTTTGCAGAGGCCCTGCATTCAACCTGGACTACACACAAGGACCCCCCCAAGCTCCCCTTCCTGGTCGATTGCCGCGACGCAGAGAAGGCGGGAATCCCCTTGTGCCCTCCCATGGACAAGCTGATGGCCCAGTCCCTGGTAGGGAGCCTCAAGCCTAGCCATGAGCGGACCGGTCCTGGAGGCCGGCCTCCCCTCAATCTGGCCGTGGGTAAGAAGCCTCCTGGGTTTGCCATAGCCTTTGATGACAAGCAGTCTTCAAGGGTGAGGAACTCTTACAGATCGTCCGCGCTGGCAGCTAGGACGATGAACGCCACCCAGCTGCTGCTTTTCTCCACCAGGCGCCTCCTCAGCGAGATGCGGGAGGTGCCTGACGTGTTGGTGGAGGAAATGGACAAGTCGCTGCGCATGTTAATGGACCTGAATGTCCACGCAATCGAGTGGCTTGGACACGGCATGGATTATTGCATCCAGGCGGAACGTGCCAGGTGGCTGGACAAGGTAAAGTGTCCTGGCAGTTCCGGAGAGGAGACCGAGAAGGTCCTGCAAGACCTCCCCGGCCATCCTTCCTCCCTCATGGGCGGTGGACTGGAGCTTCTCCGCCAGGAGGTGGCGGATAAGAAGATCACTCTGGAGCTCCTGGGAGCCACGACGGACCCCCAGGTACCCAGAAAGGAAAAGAGACAGGGACGGAGCAAGGCCCCTGGTCAGGCTGACAGGGGGCGCTCTACCTCCAAACAGGGGAAACAGAACAATCCCCCTAGGACCCCCTCTTCTTCCTCCGCGGGACCCCCTCACACTGCTGCGGGGGCTCAGGCCCGCTCTCAATCCCGCCACCCTCCCAGGCACGGGATACCGGCCAGCTCCCACAAAGCCCGTGGGAAGCCGCCGCGAAAGTGACACTGGACTCTGGCGGGGTCCCCCTGAAATTTCAGGGGACCCCCCCTTGCAAGCGCAGACGTTTGGACAATACAAACAATTTTTCTCATGCCAAGAAATCAATGTTTATTCCTCCTCTGTGCTCTCCTCCAGTGCCTGTAATAAAAAGTGTGTTGATGAAACAATGCCTGTTTATTTCAAACCCACCTGCTTTACTACAGACGACCCCATTTTGCATGAATTTAACCAGTGTAGAGAAGTCCAGGCTGGAATTTCTTTCCACTCAGAAAATATCGCTTCCTCCAGTCATGCAGACAGGTTACAAGCAGAATATTTCTCTTTGCAAAATGTTCCCAGACAAGCTAATTCCTATTCACAGTGGTATAGTCTCACTAGTGTGCAATACCCCTCTGTCTCCACCGAGCGGCACTGTTATGCCGACTCTAGTTCAGGACAGGAGTTTGGTCTTAGCGTCAGGGAAGAAGCCAACACATATCACCCAGGGTCGGCCTCGTCTTCCCGCAAGGAAGCATATAAAGGCCTTAGCACAGGTTATAAACGTAAATACAATTCCCCGAGCCGGGGATTATGTTACTTATGCGATGAACCCTGTCCCCCGGGCTCCACGTTGTGTGTCGCATGTATTATTAACAAGCGAGGCTTCTTGGAGGTCACGTGTTCGTCTCCCACCGGATACGGAAATAAGCGTACCGGAAACGGAAACGCTCTTTCCGCCGGTGACTCCGCGCCTTCCGGCCCGGCGTCTAGCGGATACGGATACGTGCCCGGATACGGAACCTTTCCCTCCCGGCCCAGAAGTTCCGCTCAGGCGGTACAACCCCAAGGCTTCTCCGTTGCTCAGCAACACGCTAGCACAGTGTGCAGAGCAATGGAAACGTTGCAATCCGAATCACTGGGTGTTTCGGACGGTGACACGGGGTTACAGACTACAGTTCGCGAAAAAACCCTCCCTATCCAGCAAGGTTATTTATACTCGAGCCCGCGGCTTGAAGGCCGATGCCTTGAGGGAGGAGATAAGCTCACTATTGCGCAAGGGCGCTATAGTGGAGTTATCACGCGACCAGAGCCGTTTAGGCTTCTGGAGCCGTTATTTTCTGGTTCAGAAAAAAGGAGGGGGGCTGCGTCCGATTATGGACTTACGTGCTCTGAACAAGCACTTGAAAAAGTTCAAATTCAGGATGCTGACGTCAGAGTCACTGATGAAATCAGTGAGACAGGGGGATTTCCACTGTTCAGTGGATCTGAAGGACGCTTATCAGCACATCCTCATTTATCCCCCACACAGGAAGTTCCTGCGGTTCGCCTTCGAGGGGCGCCTGTACGAGTACACGGTCCTCCCTTTCGGTCTTTCTCTGAGCCCTCGGGTTTTCGTGAAAGTGACCGAGGCAGCCATTGCTCCACTGAGGCATCAGGGAGTCAGGCTGGCGAACTACATAGACGATTGGATGATTTCCGCCGCCTCCTGCTCAGAAGCGGCGCGCCATACCAATCTGGTGTTGTCACACCTGAAGGCCTTGGGTTTCAACGTCAACTTTGGCAAAAGCATGTTGTTACCCTCCCAGCAGATTTCCTTTATAGGAATATCTCTGGACTCGGCCACCATGTCCGCTCGCCTCTCCCCGGAGAGGGTGGACAGGTTTCTGACTTGTCTCGGCTCCTTCCGACTGAACCAGGTGGTCAGGTACAAGGAGTGCATGAAGTTGACTGGGCTGATGGCTTCAGCAGTGCAACTTCTGCGTCTGGGCAGGTTTCATATGAGACCTTTCCAGCGGTGGTCACTGGCGCTCAGGATTCCTTCCCTGCAAGGGTACAGGAAGGTGACAGTCAGCCAGGTCTGCATGGACGCTCTGGTCCCATGGAGGGACCAGGCGTTGTTGACAAGTGGGGTCTCCATGGGCGAAGTGGTGTCACGCAAGGTGATCACCACAGACGCCAGCCGCTCAGGGTGGGGCGCCACCCACGAGGGGCGCTCAGCCAGGGGTCTTTGGACCCAGGCCATGTTGGAGTACCACATCAACTATCTGGAATTAATGGCGATCTACTTGGCGCTCAAGCATTTCGAACCATTTCTCCGGGGTTGCCATGTCCTGGTCAGGACGGACAACACGGCGGCCCTGTATTATCTCAACAAACAGGGCGGCCTCTCCTCGCGCACGTTGGATCAGCTGGCGCGCGAGATGACCCTCTGGTGCTTGCCTCGGTTGAGGTCCATCAGAGCCTCCCATGTCCCGGGCCTTCAGAACGGCGGCGCCGATCTGTTGTCCAGGGGGGAGCCTCGTTACGAGGATTGGTCTCTCCACCCTGCGGTGGTGAGGCAGATTTTCTCCAGGTTCGGTCGACCGCGAGTCGATCTCTTTGCCTCCCAGGAGAACGCGAAGTGTCCCCTTTACTTTTCAGTGAGGGGACCTTCTCCTCTGGGGATGGACGCGTTTGCTTACGAATGGCCACAAGGTCTTCTCTACGCGTTTCCACCCCTGGAACTGATTCTTCCCACTCTGGAGAGGATCAGATGTTCCAACCAGGAGGTTCTTCTGGTGACACCATCCAGAGGAGTGTGGAGGTCTCTGATCACCCCACTGCTCTCTCAACCCCCTTGGCGGCTTCCCTTGCTCAGGGATCTGCTGCGCCAGGCAGGGGACGAGATCTTCCATCCAGACCCACGGGGCCTAGACCTGTGGGTTTGGCCCGTGAGAGGGAGAACCTGCTTGCAGCAGGCTTCTCACCGATGGTTGTAGCCACTATTCAGAGTGCTAGAGCCCCCTCTACTAGGGCTGTGTATGATGGAAGGTGGAATGCCTTTTTGGACTGGTGTGAGCTACAGGAGCCGGCTCATATAGCTTCGGCCCAGAAGGTGTTAGATTTCCTGCAGGACCGCCTGGACCTTGGTCTGGCGTTCTCTACACTGAGGGGTTATTTAGCGGCTATTGATGCCTGCCACCTGGGGGTGGCAGGCAAAGGCCTTTCTAAAATCCCTGAGGTGGTCCAGTTCATGCATGGTGTGGACCATTTGAGACCTGTGACCAGAGCCTTGTTTCCTGTTTGGGATCTACAAGTGGTTCTTGAGGGCCTTTGCAAGGCACCCTTTGAACCGATTGGGAGGACCTCTTTGAAACATTTAAGTTTCAAAACAGCTCTTTTGCTTGCCTTGTCTACGGCTAAGCGTGTGAGCGACCTTCGTGCGCTCTCTGTGAGCCCTGATTGTATGAGGTTTCTCAATAATGACTCCAAGGTTCTTCTAAAACCTCATTTGAGTTTTATTCCTAAGAACCGGGTGGTCCCGAAGGAACCTGTTGTTTTGACGGCTTTCCATCCTCCTCCGTTTGCATCAGAGGAGGATAGGCGTCTTCATTGTCTTTGTCCAGTTAGGGCCCTGAAGGCCTACTGTGATAGGACGGTGGACAGCAGGTCTACTTCTCAGCTTTTCGTGGTCATGAATGCCCGTCAACGGAAAGCGGTGTCCAAACCCACTCTGTCGAGATGGCTTGTGGATGCTATTAGGTTGGCTTACACCCGGTCTGGGTCTGAAGTGCCGGAATCACTTAAGGCCCACAGTACTAGGGGTGTGTCTACCTCTTGGGCTTTGTCCAAAGGTGTCTCCATTGAGGAGATTTGTGCAGCGGCGAATTGGTCTTCGCCGTCCACCTTTGCGACCTACTATCACCTGGACGTTGCGCCTTCTGCTATGGCGCATACGGTTCTGGGTGCTGCTGCCCTTCCTACTATGTAGTGGGGCGGCTCTCTCCCCTTCCTGAGATAGCATGCTGCTGTCTCTAGGATACGTGGGGGGACCCTGAGTTTTTCCCTTATATTATTGCAATTTTATAAGGTGGACCTGTGTCTGCCCTTAGTGCATAAGGCAGGCCTCGGTCTGTCAGGGTCTTTTTCTGTCTGAACACGCCCAGGCCCTGTGGGTCTGGGTCGGATCAGTCCTGAAAGGGGTCACGTCGGTTGACAGGACCTCCTTTCCGGGTGTGGTCGGTGTGCACGACAGTCTTGTCGGTTCATGACTTCTCGGGGAGTATATGAGTCCCATAGGGGGACCTTGTCTGGAGGTATGACAATAAACGTATAGGTTCCGAACGGAACCATGTTTATTTAATACCGGAGGACAAGGTCCCCCGAATAAAGCCCCTCGGTTCGCTAGTTGCGGGCGCAGAGGTGCGGCTTTAGAGGAAGTTATGATAGCCCGCAGGGCTTTTATACACTCGGGGGCGGCGCCCTCGTTTGTGATTGACAGCCCTACCGACAAATGATATTTCTCGTACGGGAGCTTATGAGTTTTACTCTGTTGCAGCGCCAGATGGCGCTGGTTATCCCATAGGGGGACCTTGTCCTCCGGTATTAAATAAACATGGTTCCGTTCGGAACCTATACGTTTTGATTGATACATGGTTTTTGATTACTACTACTACAGTGTCTCAGACAGTGTCAGGGGCGTCACAAGGGGGGGGGGGGGAGTGGGACTGAGTTACTAGGGCCCAAGCAAGGTGGAGGGGCTTTAATTATTTTATACTTTAGCTATTGAAAAGTAGCAGATCTACAAGCTCGTGAAAATTTTGAATAGGCTATATGCATTTCTTAAGCAAGCATTTGTAAAAAAAAAAATTGCTTCTGGGGGGTCATTGGAACTAAATATTTTGAGATGGGGGTCCGTGGCCAAATACATGAAAAGGTTTGAGCACCACTGACGTAGAAACATAGAAGGATTTTAAATATTCAAAGACGCACAAATGTTCATGATTTTTCAAAAATAGCAGATCTACAAGCTCGCACAATAGTTAAAGCACAAAATAATGCATAATAATGCGTTCATGGGGGGCCTGCAGTGAATCCTTGTACCCAGGGCCCAGAATTTGGTGCGACGCCCCTGGACAGTGTCACCAACAACTGCTAACAACTCACCTGCCACCCTCAGCTCCCAAGAGACAGTGGGGGCAGTGGCATCATGCCACTTGGACACAGGCCAGGGTCTGATCAGCCTCGGTCGGGTCGCCTGGAGGAGGCTGTCTGTTGCAAGACCCGAAACACTCAGGGACTGATGATGTGTTCCAAGTTTGTGCATCAGGAGATGTTTTGTTAACTCTCTTTGCATTCTATATGTATGTGATACACTGCTTATTGCAAGTCTCTCTGGATACGAGTGTCTTCTTCGGTTCCACTGATAAATATTGTGAGCATAACCGATAATGACATCAGGGGATCTTCATACATGGGCATTAAAGGGATTCTGCCGAATACCCATAAATGGACTTTTACATATAGGTGATGTCACCTTTGATGTCACAGTGATGTGTCAAGGGAACCAACTCATAGACTGTAAAAATGTGTACACACACAGCGACAAGCTGTGACATTTCTCATGGTAAACTGAGATCTTCGGTCGCAATAATACTACACCATATGTGGACAAAATAACTTTGTACTCTCTCCATGTTAGACAGACACCCGTCCTTGGCTCTGGTGACTGATATTGTCCTTCTAATAGGCATACATGAGAGGGCTGTGTTTTCATTCATCATATATCAAAATACTGAATCAAGCCACTTAAAAACTGCCTGGGGTTACACAAAAGCCTGGGTGAGTAGACATTATAATGACCAAAAACATCAGGTTTGAAAGGCAAGTATCCCTTTCAGATCCATGCAGATGTCTTGCCCTCTCTGCCAGGGACGTGCTGGGCCCCTGATTCAGCCCGGGAAAAAGAGTTGGAGAGGCCCTCATTGCGAGCTATAGAGAGATCTCTCTCTATAGCGCTGCTAATACTCAAAGATTTGTGACAAAGTGACAAGCCAGTGGGCCAATTACATGAGTTCTATTTCGTCGTTGTCGGGTGGAAACCTTGTATGTCCAAAACCGTTTGTTTTGTATTTATCATTTTAAAAATGATTCAAACTAGTGAAAACAGCCGATCTACAAGCACACAACGCCTCGCACCGCGAGGCGTTGTGTGCTTGTAGATCGGCTGTTTTCACTACTTTTGTGCGACGGCCTTGTATGATGAAGCAGGGCTTTGCTTTGCGAAAACATTTACAAATTTGAAACTTGGAGATACGAGGTTTCTACCCGACAGCGACGATTTACTTTGTTGGCCGCCCAGCCCCCAAAATGGAACAAAGGCCGACATTTTATTTTTTATTTTTTCCTAATGGCCGGCCTGGACCGGCCGGGAATGAACCGGCCGTTCGGGAATTGTCCCGCTTTTCCCAATGGCCAGCACGTCCCTGCTCTCTGCCTATAAGGTGCATTATTGTGCACATTAACCTGCTGCTGCATAAAGGATTTGCTCTCGTTTGAAAGCCATTAAGCCAATAGTGCCTCCAGGCCTTCATTCAGACAGACACCATCCAAAGCTTGAATTCATAACGGCTCCTTTCAGGCAGTACTTTGGATAAGAGTTATCAAACAAGCAGAGGCAGTGAGCCGGTGTTAGCAGTGAAGGCAGTAAATCTTTATTTGGCACATATTGAAGCTGCATTTGGAGAAGCTGATATTGAGTGTATCGACACTAAGTCGTTCTCAGCAAGCCAAGTGTTCAGAGCCCCGGGATGGAACAAACGTTTACACAAATCTATATTGTTACTGTCAGGTGGAAACCTCATGTTGTATGCAACAAACCTTTTCAGGAAATGGGGGGAAAAGTACCTTTTAAACTTCCTCACAGATTTTGACTTAAAAAAAGGAAAGAAAATCACAAATATTGAGTCACACTTTGTGACACAAAGTGGTGTGCATTGTAGTGGGACGATGTATAGTTATTGATTTACTGATATTGATAAAACTATAAACAAAACTTAAAATGTTGAAATATGAAAAGTTTTCTGCCAGACTGCAATGATATCTGAAAGAAGCAATAATTGATGTCCTTTCATAACAGCACATAAAAGCAAAATGCTCTCTATGTATTATATATGCAAAAATAACAATGTGATGAGAATGTAAATTTGTGATGTTCGGTTCATCCGACAAATAACATCTAACATCAATTTAATATATAAAAAACTAAACACAAACAAACAAAACGTCTCTGGGAAATGATACCAGTTGGTATTGGGGGGCCCAATCGCTGCATGCCTATCTAGCTTATAGCATGCCGTTAGCCCTCAAGAGTCCAAACAGATGCTAAATGCTGTTGTTGAGGGCTCCGTTAATAGACTCTCATCTCATAGTGCCTCTGTGGAAAGAAGAAGATACTTTCAACACACGTGTCATGGCTCAGTCAGTTAATTAAGAGTCCCGCAAGTGTTTGAACATGCACTTTACATTCTCAATACACCAGATCCCCAGCCTCCCTCTCCTCAACCATCAGGGCCAGGGGTGTCACAAGGGGGGGAAAAGTGGGACTGAGTTACTAGGGCCCAAGGTGGAGGGGCCTTAACTATTTTATACTTACGCTATTGAAAAATAGCAGATATACAAGCTCACAGCGCGGCACCGAGTGCCGCGCTGCGAGCTTGTAGATCTGCTATTTTTGAAAAGACGTGAAAATGTGTGCAAATCTTTGAATATGTGTATTTTTCAAGCGAACATTTGTAACTAAAATTTTGCTTCTGGGGGGTCCCTGGAACTAAATATTTTGAGATGGGGGTCCGTGGCCAAATACATATAATGTTGGGGGTCTTTCGCATGAACAAGGTTTGAGCAAAATTGACATAGATACATAGGTTTTTCCAAAAAAAAACTTGAAATATTCAAAGACTTGCACAAATTTTAATTAAAAAGAAATAGCAGATATACAAGCTCGAAGCACAGCACCCGGTGCTGTGCTGTGAGCTTGTATATCTGCTATTTTCCAATAGTTAAAGCACAAAACAACGTGGTTAAACCCCCTCCCCCTATGAAGAACATTCATGGTGGGGCCCGCTTCAGTGAATCCTTGTACCCAGGGCCCAGGATTTGGTGCATGTGACACCCCTGATCAGGGCTATTTTAGTCTGCAGTGTCAATCACCCAGCACTGGGCTATACTGTAGCTCTGCACTGTGGAGAGCGGGAAGGGGGAGCAGTCACTGGAGATTTAAATGGAGAGAGCGAAGACAAGTATCCTCCCATGTGCTGCATGCAGGATTTATTCCTTTCATTTCATTCCTGCGTGTATCACACACAGCTGCTGCATGCGGCCTCTCAAAGGGCCCATCTATCCCATCATGATCTCTCCAAATGGAATTGGATGCTTTTGGAAAACCTCGTTGTCGATATACCGACGTCCATACTGTATGTCCCGTACTGTAGCCAGGCTATGTTGGAGGTGATAATGTTGTAAATCGACGTGAACCAGATCGATCTCTTGTGACGGTTCGATTTAGATGCAAAGGGGCTCCGAGAGATTGACGGCCGCTGGAGACGAGATGAGGCTCCGTGGGCGTCTAGAGATGGTCAGTGCACATGTTCATGTTCAAGGACGTACCCCCACGATTGGTATGTACATTTGGCCACGGGCTCCCATATGCATTACATTTTAATGTATTTTGGTATACGAGTGAATCAATTTTTAATCAAAATTTCCCATCCACTGGATCAAGCAAAGCGGACTGATCGGCGTCTTCTCCCATTGCGTGCACTGGGGTTTGTTGTCTGTTGGTTGGTGCACCGGTATGATCGGTTCGCCTGTAACTACAGTGAGAAAGGTTCCGTGGGGTGTTAAAACTATAAGTGTGATTACAATGTGTTAATCTTTTAATAGATTTATTTTTCTGTAATTAATGAATCGAAATTAATCAGTTAAAGCCCCAGCTCTAATAAATAAATGTAAAAATTATTCAGCATTTCCCTTTTAGGCCCATATATTTTTTTTAAATAAATTGACAAGCTCACAAGGTGTTGCGGGGCAATCGGCTATGTTTCTGAATAGCAGAAGTACAAAAGGCAAAGTGGTTAGACCTATTTCGATGCTATATGTTAACTAATGGGGACCCCCGGGAAAACAACTCGAGGGTGTATCGGGGGTCCCCGGACTGGGTTAGAGTGTACTGTAGTATGGAAGAAGCTCCAAAGTGGATGTGGAAGGGGGGGCGGGTCAATCAGTGACAAGGAGCTGCCTGAATTAAGGCCCCTGGGAGCTCCTTAACGGGTGACATGGGGGCTTGGCTGGCTGCCTTGGCTGCTGAACCAATCAGAAACAGGGAGCTACACCACCCCCCCCCCCCCCCCCCCCCACCCCCCATCCCAGCACCAATGACAAAAGGGGAGTCAATAACAGGTTGCAGGAGGATGCTGTAGATTCATACATTCAGGGCCGTCACAAGGGGGGTAAAAGTGGGAATAAGTTACTAGGGCCCAAGGTGGAGGGGCCTTAATTATTTTATACTTTAGCTATTGAAAAATCTTTGAATTTACAGTATGTATTTTTTTTAAGCGAACATTTGTAACTCAAATTCTGCTTCTGGGGTGTCCCTGGAACTAAATATTTTGAGATGGGAAACATAGGTTTTTCCAAAAACCTTAGAAGGATTAGAAATATTCAGAGACTTGCACACATTTTCACGATTTTTCAAAAATAGCAGATCTACAAGCAGATCTGTGAGCTTGTATATCTGCTATTTCAGTATGGTTAAAGCACAAAATAATGTTCCCAGTCTAAATGGGTTAAACCCCCTCCCCCTATGAAGAACATTCATGGGGGGCCCGCAGTGAATCCTTGTACCCAGGGCCCAGAATCTGGTGCGACACCCCTGCATACATCATTACACAGCAATGACAAAACTGCAGCGTGGCACATTTTACAGTTGCTTCCAGTCGGAGTCAACCGAGAGGAATGTCAATGTAATTGCTTCTATTGTTCTTTTGTTGGAGTCTAGCTTGACACAGAAATACATCACATCTACAGTACCAGCAAGCTATCAATTATTCATGAAATTCAGATGATAAACTGGCTTTAATATTCCTGGGAGAATAACCGCTTGATACAGATTACAATGCAGGCATACACCAGTATGTTGTTGTTGTTGTCAGGGACGTGCTGGGCCCCTGATTCAGCCCGGGAAAAAGAGTTAGAGAGGCCCTCATTGCGCGCTATAGAGAGAGATCTCTCTCTATAGCGCTGCTGCTACTCAAAGATTTGCCATTTCAGATCATGAAAAGTGACAAGCCAGTGGGCCAATTACATGAGTTATATTTCGTCATTGTCGGTTGTAAACCTTGTCCAAAACCATTTTAAAAATGATTTAAACTAGTGAAAACAGCCGATCTACAAGCACACAACGCCTCGCGGTGCGAGGCGTTGTGTGCTTGTAGATCGGCTGTTTTCACTACTTTTGTGCGACAGCCTTGTATGATGAAGCAGGGCTTTGCTTTGCAGGGCTTTGCTTTCATTCCCAGCCTGGACCGGCCGGGAATGAAACGGCCGTTCGGGATTGTCCCGCTTTTCTCAATGGCCAGCACGTCCCTGGTTGTTGCTGTTGGATTTTTTCTTTTTCTTCACAAGACCATTATCTTTGAACGACAACATAAAAACCCCATAAACTGAACGATCTATAAAACCAAATTGCCCTGAAAATGAAAAACGAACTGTAACGCTGTGCTGTTTACAATACATCTGCTTCGTGTCACTTTTGTAAAGACAGAATAAACCGAACTCATTATAAACTCACAAAATGTGGAGGAAATTCCTGCTAAATGGAGTGCGGTGGTGAGAAAGTCGTGCCAGCACAGCTCTCAGAGTATAATCGACACCCTTAAACGCATAATTAACCACCCTTATCAATTACTACTCAAACCACAAAGCCTTGAATTTATGGAGATGTTTTGTGTTTTGTTGCATTCCTGATGTAATATTCCAATATTTGATGAATTAAAGGAGGCCAAGCTTGCAAGAGCAAAACCAGGGACGTGCTGGCCATTGGGAAAAGCGGGACAACTCCCGAACAGCTGGTTTATTCCCGGCCGGTCCAGGCCGGCCATTAGGAAAAATTTTAAAAATAAAATGTCGGCCTTCGTTCCATTTTGGGGGCTGGGCGGCCAACAAAGTAAATCGTCACTGTCGCATCGTGAGGCGTTGTGTGCTTGTAGATCTGCTGTTTTCACTACTTGTGTGCGACAGCCTTGTATAATGAAGCAGGGCTTTACTTTGTGAAAGAACCTACACTTTTGAAACATGGAGATACGAGGTTTCCATCTGACAATGACGATATATAAAATAAATTATAATTGAAAGTGTAATCCTCCATGGACGATTACACAGAGAGTGGTTTTGGCGTTTATAAATTACATTTTTTTTATATAGTTTTGCCTTGGCCTCATATTTACTTCAATCAATCAAATATATTGGAACATTGGATCAGGAATGTGACAAAAAGAAAACAATCTCCATGAATTTAAGGCTTCATGGGTTGAGTAATTGATGGGAAAACAAGTCATTTTGGGGTTGAACCCCCTTTGACCCCCGTTAAGAGTGGGGTGGCTCAGAGTAGATGACAGAGTACCTGTCAAGTACCTTTCAAAATACTTTATAAACGTTAAGGATGTCCATAATTACAACACCAGAGGCAGTGCCACAGATCACTTTCAACCCAGAGTCAAAACCAACAAAGGGTCAAACTCGTTCTTCTGCTATACCACCAACATGTGGAAAGCCTTACCGAAGGCCATAAAGGAGTGTGGATCCCTAGCATCCTTTAAAATTGCCCTGAAAAACCACTTAACCTACAGGCAGCAGCCGTTCGCAACTGGTAAACAAAACAAACCTAGCCCAGCCCTACCCTCCCTTGCCCCTTCTTTGTATATACTTACTGTTTGTTTAGACTTACTGTTTTTCTTTTTTTTTTTGTTCTTTCATTTTATTTTATTTACATATGTAACTGCATAGTACTGTGTTCTATTCGTCTGTCATTCAATGTTATATGAGATACTTAAATGGTTTCCTGTGGAAATAAGCTTAGTCTTTTCTAGGATCTCCTTTTAGTAGACCTTGTACCAGTGAACTGTACCGTCATGAAACTGCACCTTTTCCTATGCAAACTTCTAATAAAGTCTTCAATCAATCAATCAATCAATCAATCAATCAATCAATCAATCAATTGAGCCTGGTTAAGCCAATTTGTCGCATGCCAAAAACACCTCATTTGGGCTACAAGCTACAACTTGAAAACCTGCAATTTCCGGTTTAAAGTACAACTCTGACATTCCATTAGGTTGGTGCAGTATAGGCTATATTCTCTCTCAGGGATGCTCTGTGTCTGACAGCCCACGACAGGCGAAGCCATATATAGCAGAGTTATGTAATATTAATACATACTGTGTGGATCAATGCCAGCAAGGCAGAGACACGTTTACCCGGGAGTAAGCCAATTACTTATGAATGAATCAAGAAATATGCCAAGTTTTTCATACTTGCTGGACTGCGGGTGGCATTGACTGATAGGCCTATTTATGTTTTTATTTTTATTTCTTTTTCCCTTTGCCTTAATACAAAGGAATACCTAAAAGGAACCAACCTTGAAATTCACAGAGAATAGTTATTTGAGTGGCATTCCTTCACGGTTTGAATATTTTATTGGACAGAATGTAAAACAGAATGTAAAACAGTGTAAAACGGTGAATGAAGTATCCAAAATACCAAGGGAACACTTGATGAATTGAAGAAAAGAAGGGGTCCATAATTAACACCAGCAAAATGAGTTGTGTTGGAGTTTATATACATGTTTGATATATTTTGAAGTAGATACATAGAGTAATATAGATATAGTTTTGCTTTTCTTTATTCACTGTAAAGGAATGCAACACAAATTAAAACAATGTATAGAATAAAACTTGTTTCGGGTGCGAAATATTCCTTATAAGACAACCTGTGTTCTCTGTCTATCTCATAGACTGTTAACTACATCGCCATAGAACTGGCAAATATAACTAATACTGCAGTTGCCATGGGGCTAATGGAATTCTAACATCCTAGGAAATGGTCCAAGTCCATTATGCGCTGTCACCACGCGCATCTCGACAGCCAGAATGCTGCCTCAGGGGCCTCCCACTATAGAACTGACGAGGCGCCCGTCTTCGTTGTGTGGTTCTGTCTCTCTGAGAAAGAGGGGGGGGGGGGGGGGGGGGGTTCACATGGTAGAATTGGGGGACCACTTTTCGTCGTTGTCGGGCAGAAACCTCGTAACTCCCAAGTTTCAAATTTGTACGTTCTTTCACCAAGTAAAGCCCTGCTTCATCATACAAGGCCGTCGCACAAAAGTAGTGAAAACAGCAGATCTACAAGCACACAACGCCTCGCGGTGCGAGGCGGTGTGTGCTTGTAGATCGTCTGTTTTCACTAGTTTAAATCACTTAAAAAATGTTAAATGCAAAACGAACGGTTTTGGACATACAAGGTTTTCACCCGACAATGACGTTTCAAAGATGAACGTCTAGGCATAGCGTGGTTATGGCAGAACAATGAAATCCAAGTATATCGCAATGATTATCCTACAGCAATGGTTCCGAAACTGGGGGTCGGGACCAACATTATTTTGCGGGGTCCCCAGATGATTAGCTTATTGTGTGATATATTGTTTTCTCATCACTCAACAGTCAACCTGGGAACTTGTAAAGTGAAAGTGTATAGAGAGTATCTGCACATTTCTAAAGTGACAATTGAATGACCTTTAATGACAAAATGAAGACAAAATTGGCCAAATTGCCAAATATTACATAAGAGAGAGGTAAACTTTGTGAAATTAGCCGATCTACAAGCTCACAACGCCTCTATTTTTACAATATTTATCTGTGGAACAGAGTCACACTAAATGTAATGCCTATACAATTCCTAATGCTTGTCGAGGTGGCGGGTCCCCAGTTCAAACATGATTTAGGGGGGTCACAGCCTGAATATTAGTACAGCAGCGAACAGCAGTATTTTGGGAGAATCGTTCACTTGGTGATACAAGCGTGAAAATTGGTACACATCATCTTTGGAGGCCACTCTCGATTTAAGAAACCGAGACACTTGAAAATCAAAGATGGCGGCCCCCAAAATCCAAGATGTCCGTCCGAAAACGTGGTTTCTCCTTTATAACTCCAAATGCATTGATTTTAAGACCCATAAATGTATTGAAGTTGAATATAAAGTTGGACATTGCGGATAGTTTGGTACATGTCTGTATCTATTTCAGTTCTTGAGATACAGCATATAGGTGCACCAGAGTCTGTAAAAGTATACCTATATGCTGTATCTCTAGAACTGCAATAGATACAGACACATACTTGGTACCAAAACATCCGCAATGCCCAGCCTTATATTCAACTTTAATACATTTATGGGTCTTAACATCAAAGCATTTAGAGTTATAACGGAAAAACCATGTTTTCGGACGGACATCTTGGATTTTGGGGGCCGCCATCTTTGATTTTCAAGTGTCTCGGTTTCTTAAATCGAAGAATGGCCTCCAAAGATGATGTGTACCAATTTTCACGCTTGTATCACTAAGTGAACGATTGCTCCTATTATCCGCTGTACTGATTAGGGAACACTTGTCCTAAAGCGGGAGACATTTCAGTGAACCTCTCAGCGAACATTTGCACAGTTGTATTGACTGATAACAGAAACCACACACTTAAAAAATGTCATTTTACTGCCTGATGGCAGCAAATCTTAATTTCCGGCGCTTCATAGCAATATTTAACACTCTTTGTGTGTGCTACGTTGTTATTAGTGTGCACACGCTCAGCTCTTATTTTAGCCCTTCAGGAAAATGTAATATTAATTAGGATTACACACACGCACGCACGCACGCACGCACGCACGCACGCACGCACGCACGCACGCACGCACGCACGCACGCACGCACACACACACACACACACACACACACACACACACACACACACACACACACACACACACACACACACACACACACACACACACACACACACACACACACACACACACACACACACACTACCTCTCTCTCTCTCGTTCTCTCTCTCTCTCTCGCCCTCTCATTGTCCAGGGAGTTTCCTATGTGCAATCTTGTACTAGAGTGACCAAACAAGCCAGTGAACGGCTCGCTGCTTTAATTACACATCCTGTTATTGACCAGAGAACCAGAGAATCAATTTGTGGTGAAAAAAAAAAAAGAAAGAAAATGACATCCTTCTCAAGTCACCACAACTACATGGTGCATTCATGTGGAACTTTACAGTGGCCCAGGCACAAGTGCTATAGGTGGGACCACTTGGACAACTGGCCCAGACCTAGATCTGGTCTGGTCCATAGCGTTAGTGGTAACGCTATGTTTGTCTACCCCAGGGACGTGCTGGCCATTGGGAAAAGCGGGACAACTCCCGAACGGCCGGTTCATTCCCGGCCGGTCCAGGCTGGCCATTAGGAAAAAAAATAAAAATGAAATGTTGGCCTGCGTTCCATTTTGGGGGCTGGGCAGTCAACAAAGTAAATCGTCTCTGTCGGGCAGAAACCTTGTATCTCCAATTTTCAAATTAGTACATTTTTTCGCAAAGCAAAGCCCTGCTTCATCATACAAGGCCGTCGCACAAAAGTAGTGAAAACGGCAGATCTACAAGCACACAACGCCTCGCGCCGCGAGGCGTTGTGTGCTTGTAGATCGGCTGTTTTCACTAGTTTAAATCATTTTTAAAATGATAAATACAAAACAAACGGTTTTGGACATACAAGGTTTCCACCCAACAACGACAAAATTTAACTCATGTAATTGTCACTTGTCATGATCTGAAATGGCAAATCTTTGAGTAGCAGCAGCGCTATAGAGAGAGATCTCTCTCTATAGCGCGCAATGAGGGCCTCTCCAACTCTTTTTCCCGGGCTGAATCAGGGGCCCAGCATGTCCCTGGTCTACCCCCCAAATCCTTGGCAAATCCGGAAAGACCCGTCGTCTGGTCCGAAAATAACAAACAACTGTTTCGCCCCTCATCAAACCAACGGTATCAGTGGACAGTTGAAAGCTTACATATTTTTTTTATTTTGCCATAGAAATGTATTTTAAGCGTGTGGTGGAGGGCCCAGAATGCGTCCACTAAGTAGAGACGAACATAGCGTTAGGGAGAACTCCATTAACGCTATGGACCAGAGCTAGCCCAGACCCATTGAAAGAGAGACTTGTGACACTCTTTTATCTCGCCACAATGTGTTCATCAACACTATTATGAGGATTCAATGTTTGGAACTCTACAGTAGTGTTTGGAACTATACACAAGTGTTTGGAAATACACTACAGTAGTGTTTGTATACAGCAGTGGTTCTCAACGTGTGGGTCGGGAACCCCAGGGGGGATTAACTTAATGTGCAACATTGTTTTCTCACTCAACAGTAAACAAACCAACAAAGTGTATAGAGGGTATATGCACATTTCTAAAGTGACAATTTAAGGACTTTAAGACACTTTAAATACCTCTAAAATAATTGGCCATATAGTCAAATATTAAAGGCACAAATTGTGAAAATAGCCGATCGAATAGAACCATGTTATACAAAATGTAATGCCTCAACTCTTTAGTGCTCGTCAGGGTGGGGGGTCCCCAGTCAAAATATGATTATTTTGGGGGTCCACTGGTATACAGTAGTATTTGGAACTAAACAGTGGTGGAACTATTGGTCACCCAATGGCAAGTGTTAGCCTACTTGTTCTTGTTGTTAACTTGTTCATTCTGAGCACAAATTAACTGTATGAATTGTTTTTTGGTAGTAAATGATTGGGATTATTCATTAACGGCAGAAGACTAGGGTGTCGCAACTCTCTCTCAATAGCTCTGATCTGGCCCACCCTAAATGACTGGGGAGAACATAAATGTATTTGCTTTAACTAACATTTAAATACAGAACAAAATTCCCTTTCTAAAAAGGTGAAATATAACATTTTGGCATTGCACCTGACATTGTGGATGGGCAATCCCCAAAATGGCAATCCTGCTGCTGCTGCTGCTGCTGCTGCAATGGCTCATAGATAAAAATGAATGCACATCTCCTGTATTTTTTGTTTTTTTTGTTAAACATACGTACATTTCATTAGAAGTCAAGAAGAGAGCTGCGTTTGGCATGCATCACATTTTCATTGCAAGCATAATAATAACAGTTCATGTGTTTAGAAAAAGCTGTAAAAATAACATATTTTCTGCTGAGAAATATGCAATTGTTTTGTTACGACTGTGTGGTGATACAAAGTATAAATTAAAGCTACAATCCATGGGATTTATGTCCGTTGTCTCCCTCTCCTGAGAGAGAGAGGTAATTGCAATGATGTCTGAACTACAATAAAGATGCCGGCACATCTAAGTGTCCAATCCGGTTTACTAGTGAAACATGCCCAACCACTGCAGATGTGCTAGAGCTATATTCTATTGATATGCTGTACTATACAGATTGGTTAAAATAACGTTTATTCCATAAAATAAGTCCTGGATTGTAGCTTTAAGCCTAATGCAGCGTTCACACTCGCAACAAGAAAATGACAGGCTACAAGCATTGCAGTGGAGGCCGGTGAAGCCAGTCGCACTCCCACGCCATTCTCACACATCAAGCCTGTTACCAAATCCACCATCTTCCACCTCAGAATCATTTCCAAATATGGCCGTCACTCTCAGCCGCTTGCCACTCTTCTCTACACCCGTTCGCGTAGCAGACGCATGTTTGAAGGCGTCAACGGCCGCGTTTTGCGACACTTTCAGCGATGACTCTGCGAAACTGCGACAGTGTAGCTGACTGCTGACCACACTTTTGGTTTGTTTTGTAGCTTTTTGTTGCTGCTAGGGTGAACGACGCATGAGAGCTCTTCTATCAATGGTAATACTGCCATGAACACTGACAACTACTGTATATATCTAGATGAACTGCAGAATTATTATTTGTTTTCTTCCACCATCAAAAACACAACACATACAGTACACAGAATAAATAGTAGTTTGCCGTTGTGGGTTTCAAAGCACAACGTGTTGCATGTGTGCCGCATAACACAGATGACTCCCGACGTGACAACGCACAAAGACTTCAGAGAACGATACACAATATTTTTTTTCTTTTTTTCTTTTTTTTTTTACCAAGAAACAGAATCATCAATTACAGACGTTATTTCTTGATTTACATTCAGTAAATTCAGGAGACCACAAATAATTCACAAAGAGCCAATAAGTCCCTCCCTCCGCCGTAAGACCGATCCCAATCGCCAGAAAGCAGACGTCATCATCGTCCTCTTGTATGTACTGTATATATTTTCCCATAACAGGACGAGGTATCTTCTCTTCAGTGCTGCCATCCACAGGCCAAAGGGTGAGTTACGCTTTAGTTGCGCTCCCGGTGTCGTCGCACATCCAAGTACAAATCAGTTTTTTTTAGCAGTGAAGGATCTTAATGAAAGCCTTCCTGAACTCAACGTTGAAGGTGGTGTATATGATGGGGTTAATGGCACTATTTACGTAGCCCAGCCATGTGAAAGCGTTATACATCTCAGCGGGAAGGTTGCATGTCGTGCAGTGGGTGTTCAAGATATGCGTTATGAAAAACGGCAGCCAGCATATGATGAAAACACCTGCGGATGTAAAGGAGAAATAAAATTGTTAGAAAAACAAAGAAAAACAAACTGTAAGTAAATACTGTTGATACATTACATATACTGCCCATTAAAGGTTCATAACA
The DNA here is from genome assembly GCF_963921795.1 of Nannobrachium achirus. Lineage (NCBI taxonomy): Eukaryota > Metazoa > Chordata > Actinopteri > Myctophiformes > Myctophidae > Nannobrachium > Nannobrachium achirus. The sequence goes on along the minus strand of NC_137817.1, from coordinate 62,949,006 downwards.
CAACTACAATCGGATTATGTAAGGCTCGAAGCTCTGAGTAGTTGAATTATTCAGATTCAATACATTTTGAATATATTTGAATTAATTGCTGTTGTTCAAGAAGACTGCGAGAGTTTTGTCACAGAGTGCCCTAAATAGATTTACATAAGAGCTATAAAATGCACAGCTTAGACGCCATCATATGAAACTATTACAATGTGGATCAGAGTGCATTTACCCTGCTGTGGAAAAGTAAAAGCACACAAAACGAGTGAAGCCAACATACTGTACTCTCCCTCCGCAAACGGCCTATAAGCGACTTCTTGGGACAAATGTGACCAAATGTGACCGAACACAGCTGAGGGCTAGTCATTGAATTTTTTTTTTTCATTTTCATTCTTTCATTTCATTTGAAAGCTGGGAATCATAGCTACAACATGATATAAATTTGGTTGTGAAGATTGACCCAACAGTTTTGTAGATATGGCTTATAGAGTTATGCCATGCAGAAATACTAGATCTGAGAAATTCAGCCTTTTAGATGAAATGTAACCTGCAAAATGTGAGGTTTCTCTTCACATTAATTTAAAAAGTCTTATTTACATGCAGAGTTAAGCTCTGGCGTTTAAGTGAAATGTAGCCTGATATTTATGAAATGCTTTTGTGGCTTTATCACATTTTAGAAAAAAAAGGAAAAAAAAGAAAAAAAAGTAATTTCAGGGCTGGTCTAAAGCTGTGCTTTCCGAAATGACTGCCCCTCTGCTATGCTGGGTCACATATAGTGCTCTCCCGGGCACTGTCGCACTCCAGGAATGCGGATGCTCAAACCCAAGACATAAAAGGATGAAAATAAAAACACTTTAAGGACTTTAAGTAAAAGTCAGAAATTAAAAATTTACTTGACAAAAAGTACAAAAGTATCGCCATCAAAACGTTTTCAAATGTATTAAAAAAAATGCAATGTGACGCATTGTGAGCCTGTAGATCGGCTATTTTCAAATGGCCGAAATGTATTTAAGTTGTAAAAGAACAAATTTGGATCCGAGATGTTTAACACCACTGACCCCCTTCCAGTCAAACGGGTGACTTCTTGGGTCGTCCGTCCCCAAGAAGTCACCCGTCTGCCTCGTCTTTGGCAGTGAGAATACGCGCCGGTGAAGCAGAACTGACCCAGGACGATGGCTAACATCTGCGTGGCCTTCTTCTCCTTCTGCTGAGAGATCTTCCTCTTGCTCAGCGACAGCGTCTTGAGGGACGTCTGCGTCTTGCCGTTGCCCAGGGCCTGCGTCTGGAAGGCTTTGACCACGACGGGCGGCGCCGGGTCCCCTGCCCCCGGCGCCACCGTCACCTCCCTGGGCTTGTCTCCGTTCCTCTCCGGCTGGTTGTGGTCGTCGTGGCCGGGCGGGGTGGGGGACGTGGAGGTGGGGCTGGCGCTGGGGGCCTTGGTGGGGATCAGATGCTGGTGGCTGGTGGCCGGGGTCTCTCCTACGGCACGCTAGGGGTGGGGGCGATATGGAAAAAAATACAATATCACAATATTTTTCCAAAGCGGTATCACGATACACAATCTTATCATCATGATTCTTTTTCATGTTGTTTTTTTATTGTTATTTTTCAAGTTACGGGTACAACAAACACCTACAAGGTAACAAAAACTAAAAGAAAAAGGAGTAACAGACCATTTAGACCAGTGGTCCTCAATGTGGGGTCCAGGGACTCTCTGGGTTCCTTTTGGGAGGTCTAAATTGACCCATACATGGGTCGGACAGTATACAAATGAAACCAAATGGACCCTTACAGGTCCATTTGATTTCATTTGTATACTGTCAGAGTTAAGGGGAGACCTTGACATTTTTAAGTTTGAGAACTACTGATTTAGACCAAAATGCAGGTTTAAATTAATTCTGCAATGAATCTCTGTATTAACAATTCAACAGTATCTTTTAAAAGTCTCCCTCATTGTATCACGATATACAGTATACAATATCTCTGAAAAGGCAAATGTATGTATGTATCTCCATATCGCTCACCCCTACGGCACACTGCGCCTGCTGTTGCTGCTGCTGCTGCTGCTGCTGGCTGGAGCCACTGTTGTTCATCTCATCCACTTCCCCCTCCTCCCCTTCATTGGCTGCCTCTTTAATGAATATCTGTGAGGAATAGGAAACGCATATCGTTGCTGTCAGGCAGAAGGTTCAAGGTTCAAGGTTACTTTAATTGGTCTCCCTTAGGAGAAATGTGTCGTGGACACATGGACGACCAGCAGCAAACAAAAATAGTACAAGACAGTACAAAAAATTAAAAATAAAAATAAAAAAATAAGTAAGGTGCACAGTGACAGATACCGTTAGTGCATGTTGAGATCGGCACATTTTCTGGGGCAACCTGCCCAGATCACACATGTCACACGTGTCTTATTATTTTTTCACTCTAAAAAAGTGCCTGCAATGTAGTGCATTTGAAACTACATTGCAGTGCACATCATGGGGTAATCACTCCTTTTTCCTGTGATTTTTTTGAGCGGTGCAAACCGCTCCTATATTTCACTTTTGGTTTATTTAGCTAAAACATATTAGCACGGGACGATTCTTTCATTCTTCATCGATTGGCTAGTTGATTAACTAAACATTAGAATTGACCAATCAGAAACTGTTCTACCCATGACGACATTTGTTAGCCAAACAGAACAGACCAATCAAATGCTGTATTGTTCATGTCAATTTAGATCAGGAAATTCAGCACTTTTTTGGCTTCGGCCGCAAAGTCTGACCAACCCCATATCCAGGACTTTTCCTGAACTTCAGACCGAACTTCAAGCTGGTGTTGACTGCGTATAGTCTGTGATCCTAGACAGTGACCACACTACATTACACTTGCAGATTATGATCGCCGTTTCAGATCCCAGGCTACACCCAGTCAACACCAGGACAAAATTCGAGCACCGCTGAACAAAAAGCATTCTGGGGTATTTACAAGTCTTGGCAATTCTAAATGGAATGTCATATTTTGTTTCTATTTTTGTTTATTTTCTGTTTATTTTGTTGCTGGGTGAGGTCAGCAGACAAAGTGACGTGAGTGAGACAAAAAAACATGGGTGAAATCTGCCAATCTGAACAGGCACTAACGGTACATATACAGCCATATCCTGCATAATAATGATAAAAAAACACCTCAAAACCCAGCAGATCCACAAGCTCGAAATCTGGTGCAAAGTGATATGCTTTGAGCTTGTAGATCTGCTACTTTTGCAATTTTTGAATTTGAATCCTGAAAAGTAACAGTTTTGAGGTTTCCACCCGATAAGAGACAATATCAGAGCTCTGACTCATACATTTTCGGCACATTATTTGACACACTTTGTTCCTTATTGTGGGCTCGCTGAAAGGGGATACCAGTATGTTATACCAAAACATTATAGACAAAGGTTATTCTCCTCAAAAAGATTACCGACAGTACAAAGGCAGGGCCCTTAGCCAAAGAGGAGCAGCCAAAGGGTAGATCTTTGTGCCCATACATGGTGTTACATGCGAGCCCACACTGTTTCGAAGGAACAGTATTTCTAGTTAGTACTGTATAGTCCTAGGGAAACTTTATAGACTTCTAGGGTAACCTGTAACTCTTTATAGACTTTTCGTCCGCTGCCATTGGAAATGTCAGGGTAACTCCTCAAAAATGACGTAACTTTCATCATCATTGATAATAACTTTATTGATTACTAGGGTAACTTTTCCGCTGCCATTGGAAATTGATGGATTCAATGGGAATGGGAATCAATAGGGAATCAATGGGAGTGGGAATCAGTAGGGGATCAATTAGTCGAGCTTCACATGACAGTTAGCTTACTGTAGAATATAGTCACGTCAGCAACCACACTTGCAATTTCCAATTGCATCTTGTTTTCTTATTACTTTGGGAAGTCAACAGGACAGCAATCATTTAAGCATGTTACCTTGTTACTAATTAATATTAATATGTATAACACGTACTGGTATAATACCTCTGTACAGTATGTAAATATAATATCATGTTGGACATTGTTAGCACGGTGGGATGGAGTCTGACACATCAACATTTCTCAACACATGTGAGATGCATGAGCTGAATAAAACCTCTGACAAATTCAAGAAGCATGTGTTTTCATGGCTATTCGTCAGCTCAGTATTGTGACATTTAGACTAAACAAGCATAATCATGCCTTGATTTATGTGGGCCATGTTCATTTCAGAAGGAAAGCGGCTTAGAAAAAAAAGGTAAAAACATGCTTTCTGTGAAAAATGGACAGAGAATTCAAGGTGACATACGGTGCCCTGTTCAATATTTCACAGGGAGAACAGAATGCTTTTCCCACGTTAACCACTTAAGACCTGAGATGGCGTTACACATACTGTATGAAAATGCGTAATTTGTGGGTTCGGGTAAAATAAATTGAAATGAATTTAGTCATTGAAAGTATACGTCCGGGGCTCATATCTGAGTTTGGTTCAATACGCAACCCTCACACCTACGCCACACTGCCAATCTGACTGATATTCCCATATATAGAGGTCTCTGTATCTGTCAGTCATTGTCCCTTTTATGTCCATACAGTATTATTGAGATCACTGTATTTTTCTATCCTTCATGGTCCTCCCTTAAGCAAATTTTAGTAGAGGATAAACGTAAACTAGTAAGACACCTGAGGGTGGAATGCGACCTCAGGGTGACATGCGACCTCGCCCTAAAGGGCGAGGTCGCGCCAATTCTTGACTATCTGGCCAACCACAGCGTTTCTCTGACGATTCTAGTTGTTATCATTCTGGGGGGAGTTTGTTCATGTTTTTGTGAGGGTATCAACCCTAGGAGACACGGGGAGAACATGCAAACTCCACACAGAAAGGCCCTATCGCCAACCCCACCTAGGGTGTGAGCGATAGGGCCTAAATATGGAGATGTGGAGAACACTATATATGGAGATAGTCCAGTCCATCATGTCATATGGGACTACCGTCATAGACAGTAGCCATTGTTAGGCCGGAGTCAATGGCTGTCTGTCTGACTGTCTGTACAGGAAGTGATGTCACATGACATACTTTTTATGCCCATATATGAGTCATTCTGTACCACATCTCCATGTTTGGGCCAAACAGGTTCGCTCCATTTCTCCATGTATAGGTCCAAATGACCAACGTCGAGCTTGACAAGGAGGATACCACACATTGTACCTCATCCACCCTTTCTTCTCTCTCCTTTTGGTATCTTTATCCTCCTCCTCCTTTTTTTCTTTTTTATTCTTCTCTTTTTTTCACAGCCGCCCCCAAATATTATTTACTTTAGAAAATATATATTAAATTCTAAGAACGTTTCGAGTACCAGTTTGATACAAGAGCGAATAAGCGCTACACTTCTGGAATCCTGTGCGTCGACTTAAAGTCGGATCCAGGCCTAATAACTTTATCTAGCCGCCCCCGTTGCCACCTCCTTTTCTTTTCTGAGACACATTGTACCTCATCCACCCTTTCTTCTCTCTCCTTTTGGTATCTTTATCCTCCTCCTCCTTTTTTTGTCTTTCTTAGTCTTGTGTATCCTTCTCTTTTGGCTACTGTCTATGACGGTAGTCCCATATGACATGATGGACTGGACTATCTCCATATATAGTGTTATCCACATTTCGTGTAGCCGCCCCGTACAGGAAGTGATGTCACAACTCGCTGATATCACACTGACATCACAGAGGTTACGGAAGGAAGGAAGGAAGGACACTCAAGCGACACGGTTTTTCAGAGTATATGCGACCTTCGGTCGCAATAAATACATACAATTCTTGAAATACATGTACTAATCCTATACTAACATGTCACCATGACTCAGCCATAACCATATAAGGAGTTCCCAATGCGGCTATGGGTCGTCATGGCGTCAGGCGCAAACAACATCAGTCATCTCCATTATGGGCATAAAACGGGGCATGCCCATATATGGGCATATACTGATGATATCAGGGATCTCCATATGTGGGCATAAAAGGGACAAGAACTGACATAGAGATCTCCATATACAGTATGGGTAAGTCTTGGACATATCAGTCGGATTGGCGGTGGACCTCTAGTAGAGTGTTTTGGGCAGAAATCATGCACTTTACGATAAAAGCATGACATTTGGCACACAGTTAGAACATGCCATATGGAACATTTTTGGCTATCGCAGATTTGTTTTGGGAAACTTGTGGGAGTCAATCAAAGTAGTTACTATACAGTAAAATAATACAAAAAGAATATGCTTTAAGTAGCATGTAAGGGGTCAAACCAGGGTTTTTTCGTGATTCTGAATCCAATGCAAGCATTGGTTTTGCAGAAAAAAACATTCCTTGGGCTAAAAACGGCCCCCATAAAACTATGGTTTAGTGATGAGTCATCACTTTTTACAGTTTTGTGGGGGCTGTTTTTCGGAAAGGAATGCTTAGAAAGGAATGCTTGCATTGGATTCAGAATCCTGAAAAAATCCTAGTTTGACCCGTCACATGCTACTTAAAGCATATTCTTTTTGTATGAAAATGTTCCATATGGCATGTTCTAACTGTGTGCCAAATGTCATGCTTTTATCGTTAAGTGCACAATTCCATAAAAATACTGCTCGAAACGCCCAGACTAATTATTGCTTGCAAGCGGTGGAAAGCAACTAAGTGCAGTGCAAAATAGGGACACAAGGTTGAAAGAAATGTTCAGAAAATAAAAGGAAAAACTCACTACTTTTTTCTTGTTGACAGGAAAGCTGCCGTTAGATTTGACAATCATGGTGCAGAGCCGCACCTCCTCTGGATGAGTGCACTTATCCTGCAATGACAGAGCAAAGCAGCCATGAACACAGCACAGCACAGGGTACAAACACACAGCTGTCAAAATGTACCTTTTCAAATGAAAGTACAGTGCACTCAGCTTTGACCAGGAGTCTGATGACAACGTGTCCTCTGCGGTGGTTTGCAGGCACTTTACCATGACTGTTTTTTCTAAATATTTAAAGGTAGGGTAACTGATTTTCTTTGGTTAAAATGAGTGTTAAATAGCTCTATATTCTGATAGTACTCATTGCCGTAGAGTGTTTGTTCAGTAACAGATTTCCAGCTCTTTATTAAACAAGTGAAATTTGAAGTGATGATGACACAAATAAATGAGCAGACAAAAAATGGAACTGGAACACACAAAAAAAAATGAACCTGATGAATGGGTACTTTCTCCTGATTGGCTGAAATTCTGTCACCTACGTGAACATGTATTTTCTGTTTATTAAAGAGCTGGAGAAACTGGGAGACCCTGTGACTGAACACACACTATATAGCAATAGCAATGATTTCAATGGGGCTTTTAAGCCGTGACATAATTTTGTAGGCAGAGGAGAACTCTGCCCCCAGAGCATTTTCTGTCCCTCGCTATTTCAACAGATCCGAGACAAAAATAACGACTAAAGTATAATTCTAACACTTTCCTTTCAACAACAAAGAGAAGAAAAATGTGTAAATAGTAAAAATAGTAAAAAGATTCACGGAAACTGGGGGCAGAAATTCTCTTCTGCCTACAAAATGATGTCATACTTAACAGTTTGACTGCCACGGGAGGTATATACCGCCCGCCACTTCCTGCGCAATCTTGCCAATTAAAAAGTTAGGAGGTATATACCGCCCGACCCTTTTTTTTCATATTACAGTAGTACAGTGTTGGATCTATGCGGTAACCAAGATACAGCCCTTTTGGACGATGGGACGGTTGTCATGCATGACAATTCAGTGGCGTCAGTTCAGAACAAGCTAAGGTATGGCAACATGACTGGTGTCTGGTGAAGACACCAGTCATGTTGCCATACCTTAGCAACAGGCACGATGAAAAGTACATTTTTATTATTTCCCCCTGTCAAGGTATGGCAGCTGCATACCCCTGCCATACCCAATTGACGCCCCTGCATGACATCACACGCTCATGTTACCAAATTCAAGCATGCTGATTGGCCGGTTCCCCCCAGACACAAGGGTCTACTCTAGAGGCCCATTATACAAACAACAAGAGTGACTTTACGTAACCGGACACACAGCAATCAGAGGGAGAGAGAGATATATTGAGAGAAAGAGCGAGAATCAGAAGCAGCAGAGAATTTAGTTATAAAATCATAGAATCATGCCCCGCATCCCGTGGTCTCTCCCCGCGCCGGGTCAGCGGAGTGGCGACATGTCGGAATGGAGAGCGACACCCCCCCGCGCCATGCCCCGTGAACAGTCTGACTCTGGACACCAAGCCCGCAGTCAACGGCGGTGGCCGGCGCTCTTCCACGATCGGTTCATCAGCGACTAGCGAGGGCCTCTGCTGCTACATCCACTGCCTCGATTTTGGATCTGGCGGCGAGAAGAGCTCCTAACGGGCGATCGGTTCATCGAAGGCCTCGGCTGGTAGGATCCACGGCCTCGATTTTGGATCTGGCGGCCAGAAGGCAGAGCACCGATTGCTGCCGTTTCTCCCCGCGCCCTGTAGGATGCACTGCGAACCCGGTAAGCGTTACAAAGTTTATGTTTTCTACGATTCACTTTGTTCTTTACGTCTGTCTTTCAATGTTATATGAGCTCAGTGCTGAGTTCTACCTGTAACGCACGTATACGGCGTCTGCTGTCGGAAAATAAAAGGCAGGGGCAGGTAGGATTAGCCCGAATAGTAGCTGATCGTATGCCCTCAAAAAAAGTCTAGAACACACACCACTGTATGAGATGCATAAAGTGTGTTCCTGTGGAAATGAGCCATGAATCTGTAGGTCTACTTCTTTCTAATGCAAGCTTGTAATACATTCTTCAATCAATCAATAAGCCTGACCTGCTATTGTTTTTTTTCCACGTGGGGTGCATTTGGTAATTCAATTCAAAGGAGCTTTATTGGCATGAGAAAACATACGTTTACATTGCCAAAGCAAGTATCACAAATACAATAAAAAAAACAGTTGAAAATATACATTTGGAGGGGGTACAGCATTGTTCAAACAGAGCTATGTCGCATTGTGTCATTTTATATATATACAGGGTACAAATAGCAGCATTATTTTCCTCATAGTACATAAAGGTATCAGCTCTGTTTCATACTGTATGTGCAGTAGGTCTAGATGTCAATCCATGGTTTGTGGTGTATGAAGTTCCTCCAACTTCTTCCAGTAAGAATACATTTCTTTATAGTTTAGTTTGTATTGTGTGTGTATACCTAGATAGATAGTTTAGTAATACAATCTGTGTGTGTGTGTGTGTGTGTGTGTGTGTGTGTGTGTGTGTGTGTGTGTGTGTCTACAAGCACACAACGCCTCGCACCGCGAGGCGTTGTGTGCTTGTAGATCTGCTGTTTTCACTACTTTTGTGCGACAGCCTTTGCTAAAGAACATACAAATTATACAGAAGCACGATCATTTAGTATTTTTTATTTATTTCTATCATATACAGGGCCCGTGGAGTCTGACTGGATGGAGGAAGGATGGGAGCCCGATCTGCAACCAGACCAATGACAACGCAGAGGACAGTATGATGGCGGAGATAGCGAGAGCGGAGGAGTCAGGCATAGGTCATACACACTGTAGGTTCGCTGCCTGGACCAATGTCACTCTAGGGGAGCTGAAGAACTTTCTGGGACTTCTCTTCCTCACAGCTATCGTTCACAAGCCGGAGAGCCATGCACTGGTCAAAAAACATTGCCATGCCGACGCTGTACTTTCCCAGAACAATGGCAAGGAACAGGTACCAGGCCATTTTGAGGTACCTGAGGTGCACGCACGCACGCGCGCGCGCACACACACACACACACACACACACACACACACACACACACACACACACACACACACACACACACACACACACACACACACACACACACACACAGTGAACAGTACCATCTTTGACCTTGATTTGTGGTGCCTTTGACTCCTGAATGTTGGCTTGTTGAATGCCTTTTTTGAGAATACAGTACTTTATTTTGACTTTTATATTATTTTATTTATTCTTTACTTGCTGCACATTTATTTTATTTTACTTTTATCCAGTTATATTTTATTTTTGTGAAGTCATATTTGTGATTTTTTTTTTTGGAAATATTTGTAAATATTGTTGAACATAAATATGTTCATGCTGGATGTGTGAGGTACTCACCAGGGTTAGGGTTCGATGTTGCCATAAAATAAAAGGTTGACATCGCTTTTCTGACTTTTTGTCTTCCTGACCTTCTAGACCAGGTAAAAACACAGTGAATTCACAGTGCATAGTTCTATCAAAATGTAAGGCAATTTCCACCTTCTGAGTCATTTCATACTTTTTCACTTTGCCCCCTTGAAACTAGACGATGGTACAATATTTTTTTCACTTTCTTTGCATAAAATGAAAGTATGCATGCTATTCTTTCTGTCAAGGGTACTTGTGTTCCGTTACCATTTACCAATTTGTTGCTATGGCTTCCTAAAGTTTTTTTTCTTTGAACTCAAATATCTCAGAATCTAGATTTCTGAGGTTATTGACTGGTTTGCGCAGTGTGCACTCTCGAGCACCTATCTCCAAAACCGCTCACCGAAATCACTCCAAATTTTTTTTAGTAAAAAAAAAAATCCTCTTTTACCAAATCTCCCATTTTTGTTCCGATATTCACATCGCATCATTTTCAATTTATTCTCTGGAATGGGGGCAGAAATGAATGGGCCTTGATGGTGGCATTGGCCGGGGGAGGGGGGTGGGGGGGTCTGGCAGTCAAAGTGTTAACAGCCCCATAGCGTTAACCTTGTAACAGGGGTTGACACTAAGGTCTCAGAGGCACTTGCCCGTTGGGTAAGTACATGTCATGTTCTACTTGCCCAAAGGTCATGCCCACTTGCCCAGAAAAGTAAATTGTTCATTATAAAATGATAGGTAAAATGTTATTAACCGTACAATTCAACACTTTTTTTAAAACTTTCTGGGGCTGAGTAATACAAATTCTCATAGGCCTATACCTAATTTTTTATGCCAAATACCTACATAGCTATGAATATGTCTATGGGTAATTTTGTAAGCAACAGTGAAAATGACACATTATAGGTAAACAGTGCTCTTATTTTACATTCCACAGACCATGTTGGAATGCATGTTTAGACTGATATCTGCTGTTGTGTTTATAGACTAGATAAAGTCCACTCCTGCCCGGATATTTTCTTCTTTCTTAATTTGTAGTATTGTTGTTTTTCACCTGTACAGTATTTCGTACCCAATTCCACTTACTCCTATGTCTCTCTCTATGCACGCACGCACTCACGCAGACACACGCTGACTAACATGAGTGATGCAGTGTACTGATTGAAGGGCGTTACTTGGGTTTCCTGTGCTGAGCAAAATGACATAAAATCAATAACTGGCAAAGCAGAAAAGGTCATTTGAGGCACCTGAAGATTACCACACACACACACACACACACACACACACACACACACACACACACACACACACACACACACACACACACACACACACACACACACACACACACACACACACACACACACACACAGACCTGCTGCTCCACTGAATGAGACACAATCCTAACGGGTTCCTACGAGGTCGCTACATTTAATAATGTAATAATGTGTGTGAGTGTAAGCACTCTTGTTATGCCTGTGGCATAATTGAGTTGCGTGCCCTTTTAGCCCCGGCCTTCCTCTGTAAACGTATGAAGTATATTTAATACTCCGTATTAGACTGAATGGTGAAAAAGGTCCAGGGAAAGGATTGGAGAGAGAAGAATATAGAGTTGAGTAGAGTTTGTTCCTTAAAGGAGTAGTTCACCCCCAAAATGACTTTTTTTTCATGCCATGGAGACTTGAGTTCAATAATATATATATTTTTTTAAGACAAAAATGTGATTATAGTAAATTTACCCCCATTGATTCCGGATGGGGACTCGAATGCATGGCACTGGATGGGGAAACCGTCAGTTTACTATAATATTTTTTTTTGTCTTCGGAATGCGACAAAAACAAAAACAAATATATTATTGAACTCAAGTCTCCATGGCGAGAGTAATCAATAGAAAAAAAGTCATTTTGGGGGTGAACTACTCCTTTAATGCGTTCAGTTTATTTGCAGAGTAAAGTTGGTTCCATAAGGCAATGTATTATGCTGGAGCCGCAAGCTCCTAGCATTTTGGCAGTCCTTCAGCCTTCCAAGCTGGCACATACTAAGGCACAATTTCGTTAGATCTTAAATACATGCAGGTATAATAGAGGAGGGACTAGACTACCCTTCTTGTCATAGGACTACTTTTGATCAAAGACATAGCCATCTGTCTCCAATCTGACAAAAGGAACCTTCTTTACCATACATTGGGCCGTCGATGCCCTGTGGTTTTCGCACCATCGACTGTAATGGGAAAATGAGAAAATGGGCAGGCCCTGCGACCTGTTCCCAACCTCAGATCACTATACTTTAATATACAATGTGTATATGTCTCACGTATATAAAATCTAAACCCTTAAAAACATGTGTTGGTATCTTACAATTTAAAAGAAAGTAATAAACCTTGAATTGGTACTATGTTAAGAAATGTAAGCGTTGACTCCTACACATGCTTCAAAGACTCCAATAGAATAGACCTTCTGTCATCTCAACAAGAATTTAGAAAACAGTTGAAATGTAAATGAACTTAATCAGATCTCGTCTTGGCAAAGCTTTCGGTGTCTGTCACACTATCACAAATCATATGCCAAAATTATAATAATCTATATTTTTACGAATTAGCAAGCATTTTTGGTCTGACCAGATACCACACGTAGCCTGTGTCTCTTGTGGCAATTAGCCAGTAGCTATGCCCCTCCCTTAAAAGCTTTTGTCCAATGCTAGCTTAGCAACCGGCAGCTTGCCAAGGCAAACCTTGGCAAGCAGGAAGTTATTCTAAGCTAGCTTGGACAAAAGCTTTTTGGGAGGGGCATAGCTACTGGCTAATTCCCCTTGCCACTGACTATATCTAACAGCCTTTCTTATGTTTTCCCCCCATATGTTTTAACTGACTATAATTATTTCACACAACACAGGGTTACAATTTGAGTTGTACTGTATTTATGTTACAGGGAGAGATACGTTTGATTTGTTTGTACTGATATATTGATTGATTTTGTTGATTCCATTGTAGGGAGTCTGTCAAGCACACCTGTGCTCCATTAGACCTGTGGGTTTAAAGTGGGAAATTGGGTCCTTTAATATGATGTAATTATTGATGTGCATGTGTTTTTTTTCTTTTTCTTGGAAAAGCAATCATTGTTCCCTGCGTAGCCTACACTGTTGTGTTCCAGCATCTGAGCCAGTGCCTGTGAAGAAATCCATTCAGCATGACTTGTTTGAAGAAATCAATTTGATTCATCATGCATGTTTGTTTAAGGGAAAATAAATGACTCAAAGGGCAGCAGATTATTGTTTTGTAGCATGAAGCCAAACAAACAAAAGAAGATAATTTCTCACACAATCGCGTACATTAGCATAATACACAAAACATCATACATGATTCATAAAGTGCTTGAAAGTACAAAGATCTAAGCAGGGTCCCATGTAAATTTGTTTCACACAGGCACACGCAGGTAGGCACACACACACAAGAACACACACAAGAAACAACACGCACGCATGAATGCATGAAGTAGAAAGATGGCGGAATACATACGCTTGCCAACTAGGCTTCATTGTTGCGACCAAAGGTATATATACCCTGAGAAATCTTGTAGCTTGTCTGACTGTCTGTACACGAAGTGATGTCACGTGATGTCAGTTTCTCACTGAGAAAAGGATGTCGCGTGACATCACTTCCTGTACTGGCAGTCAGACAAGCTACGAGATTTCTCAGGGTATCCATATATGGTCATTCCCAGAAAAAGAAAAAAACCTTTTATGCCCATACATGGAGATTTCTCATGTCATAAATCCCAGGCCGAAAATGAGAATGTTAGGGTAATTATGCCTATATATGGAGATCATCAAACCAAGGCCCTAACTCACCAAGGCCCAGCTTGGCATTACTAATTAACGTACGTTTTATGCCCATATATGGAGATTCCTATATTATCAATATTAAGGACATTATTAAGGATATTATGTTATCAATATTAAGGACATATGGGAATGACCATATTTGGTAATGTCCATATATGGGCATGTTTTGACATAACATAACTATCATGAAGGGGTCTCCTTATATGAGTAACTGGTCCCATATACACTGGCCAAGAATTGGCGCGTGCATGTCACCCTGAGGTCGCAAGTCACCCTGAGGTGTCTTACTAGTTTACTCTCTGTAGAAACCAATGGGTGCTGTCACCGTTCCCTTAGTGCATTTTTTCTACAGTCTATGCCATGGTTTCCCCACAGTTATTCACAGAGCCTATTCGTTCTCTATGACCTTCACGAGTCGCATGCAAAGCTGTGTGCAACCTTGCGTATACTGTAGTTTCAATGACGATAAGGTTAACCTTGGAGACTTGGAGGGGACTTTAAATAAAAGCGTGTTAATCTCACAGTAGAGCTCACAGCGTGGGTCTCTCTCTCTCTCTCTCACCTTCAGCGCAGCTGCGATGTCGTGGTCGGCGGGCTGACAGGCGCCGCGCGGCTGCTTGGGCTTGGTGTTGACCCTTTTCCGCCGCTTCCTCAGGACCACGTAGATCTGCACGTACACCAGCAGCGTGATGATGAAGGGCACGTAGAAGGACACGATGGACGAGTAGACCACGAAGGCCGGGTTGGCGATCACACACATCGACTCGTCGCGAGTGGCTGCGTCGTGCGAGAAGAGGCAAAAGCCCAAGGTGATGAATTGCGCTGGCAGTCTCTTATCAGATACATTTATGACAGTTTCGTATGCTTCAGTTTACTACTTGCGGATTCATTTAAACTATTCATTTTTTTTACTTCCACCGCCGGCGTCACTGTCAGCATAATCACACGTATAGATATCGTCGCTGAACGCTGAGAACTTTGTCTTTTCAGGAAATGGAAAACAAGAAACGGTGATCCAATGGAGCTAGTGTAGTTATCTAGTCACAAGCTCTTGTTAATACTTTTTCCATCAGTTACAATTTCATGAACATGAATTTTGAAAAGATATGCCAGGGACCCCCATAAGAGGAGATTTTGCAGCTCTAGCAGTGATTCCCAACCATTTCAATTTCAAGGACCCCCACTTAATGGCGTTTCTATCTCTGAGACCCCAATTTATTGTAAAATCAATGTTAATTTAACCCAGAGACTCTACATTTGTACACTCTCTGAGTTGAAGACCCATAAGGGTCCATTTGGTTCCTAACCCCCCTGGAACTCCATGAAGGACCCCTGGGGGTCACCGGACCCCACTTTGAGAACCAATGCGGTAAACTATGGGTCGTTTTAGGCCAAGCACCTCTTAGCTGAGAGAAAGATGAAGCACAAATGTGTGATGGGAGATTTTCATCGACTTGTTTGACACTTAACCACTTAAAATCTTAAATCGTCGATACTTAGCAAACTTGACCTTTCACTCTGTACTTCGTCTGGTCTTTTTTACCTCTATACCAAACCTATTTGCCAAGGATAGCTGATCTACAAGCTCACAACGCCTCGCAGCGCGAGGCGTTGAGAGCTTGTAGATCTGCTATTTTTGGCTAAAGTTCTCCTCAGAGTATATGGATGCGAGGGTTCAAGTTGTTCATTTAAAATAATGATCTTATCACACAAAGATTTGGCGGCCCCCCTGTTGTAACTCCCCCTAGGGGTCCCGGACCCCCTGTTGAAGACCCCTGCGGTACACTGTACCTGAGTTGTTCAGACCAAACAGCAGAGGACAGGATATGGCAAAGGACAGCACCCACACCACGGATATCATCACCGTGACTCGTCTCCTGGAACTGTAGCGGGTGTTGTACAGCATCGGCATGGCAACGGCTGTATAGCTGTATGGAGAGAGAGAGAGAGTGGGAGGGGGGGGAGGAGGGTGTAAATAATAATAGTTATGACAATCTATTTATGCTAATGGACTTCATTCACTGTGAAAGAATATGACACCAACAGAAATCCTCAATGAATTCAAGACTCTATGGCGCGAGTAATTGATAGAAAAGGGACGGTTATTTTCGGTTAACGGCGTCGAGTCTGTCTTGGTGCTGAGCCCTGTATGAGGTTTTATTTAAATTGGACCCCAAATAAGGACATTTGCATGGACAAAAATTGCATATATTCAGTCAGGGCGAGCGCATAAGCCACAGTGTATTGAGAAATCCAACAGCAGAGAGTGGAAAAACTAAACAAAAAAAGAAGAGTCTATTCACAGCATATGAATAATATTTATTCTCTAAACAGACGCAAGCAGAAATTCTACAGGAGTTCAAGGCTTATTGACAGAAAAATAAAAGTCATTTGGGGTGAAGTGACCCTTAAAAAATGGTGAAGACGTTGATGAAACTGATGAAGTTGCATTTAAATCGGACCCCAAATAAAGTCCTGGGAAAAATTACATAAGACAAGGTTCATTGTCTTCTATATACAATTACAGGAGAGGCAATACCTCAGGAGGTAGAGTTGCCGCATGGGAACCTGAAGGTTGCCAGTTCGATCCCGGGCTCCCCAGAGTTTGTGTTGAAGTGTCCTTGAGCAAGACAATGAATCTGTAATTGCTCCCGATGAGCAGGTTGGTGCCTTGCAAGGTTTTCTTCTCTCTGTGTGTGTGTGTGTGTGTGTGTGTGTGTGTGTGTGTGTGTGTGTGTGTGTGTACGTGTGTGTGTGTGTGTGTGTGTGTGTGTTCAAGTGGGCCTAAAAGGTTTAGGAACCGCTTAAGTGCTTTACTTCATGACTATTAAGTCACTTGCTCCCTTTTCTTTATTATCTGTCTGGTAATATAATATTGTGATCGACCGTGTCAAATGCAGCACTGAGATCTAGTAGTGTAAGACTGAAATGTTTCCACTGTCTGTAATTAAGTGGATGCCATTTTAAACTTTGAGCAGTCCCAGTGCTGTGTGTGCTTGAAAACCTGACTGAAATACAGCCTTTTCAATTATTTAAAATAGAAACAGGAGTGTTTGTGTTGAGTGGCTTGATGACTCTTGTCATCAAGAGTCATCAAGTGTTCAGGGTCTGTGGGAGGCACCTGGTTGAAGAGACTAACGTGGCTGTACCCAGTGGAGTTATGGCCAAAAGTAGTACTTGTTTGAGAAGTAATTGTTTAGCCTACATACAGTATAGTGAGTGAAGCGGTTGTTTTTGAAAAGAAGACAGTGTTTTTCGCTTACATGGGCGTGCATGTTTGTGTAAATTACTTTTAAACGATTGATATGTGTATAACTAAAGAGTAATGCACCCTAATGCACACTTATTTTGGTGACCCCATCGACACCACCACCCCCTCACAGGCACTAAAGCGCTACGATGTCTATAAAAGCAACGGTACTAAACACATTTCTATTTTGCTTACATGGATGTGTTTGTGTAAATGACTTTGCAACGATAACACTATACACTTATTTTGGTGAACCCATTGCCCCCATATCACTAAAAGCAACTGTACAACACACATTTCTAAACTGAAGCACTTAGCCACATATGTTTTGCTAGAACAGCCACCGCAGATGGAGACAAATGTACCGGCGGATATTTGTACCCTCTCGCTTGCGGAGTAACCTCACGTGTGCATCTGCAGGTGTGTGTGTGTGTGTGTGTGTGTGTGTGTGTGTGTGTGCTCAAGAACACTTCGACACTTATCCAGGAGGAGCGGAGAATCGAACCTAGAACCTTCGGATTCCAAGACGGCCACTCTACCTGCTGAGCCAAAGCTGCAGATTTACTCACAGTGACATTTGATGTACCGGTATGTCTGTGTAAGGTGCTCTACAAATAAACTTTACTTACTCACTCACTCACTTACAATAGGAGACATTTCCAATAGATAAAAGGCTCTGCAGTGACATTTGGGGAAAGAAAAGCTAGCGGGAGGGAGACCCTTTTATTCATGCACTGCCACACACTGTACTGTACTGTACAGTTACAGTACATCCCAAATGTTCTTTGTCTACCCAACCTGAACTTTCTCTCAAGAACAGAACAATGTGATGAAGACATGATTTATGATCTTTTGCTATTGTCAAGAGCATATTACTGCAATCTAGCTCCACCCTCCTCTCGCTCTGTCTCTCTCTCCTTTCTCTCTCTCACACACACACACACACACACACACACACACACACACACACACACACACACACACACACACTCACGCATGCTGAAATCCGCCAAAATCATCTCCCAATGCATTACAAAAAGCATCTTTAGCTAATACATCTGGATTGTGGTGCTGTGTCATGGGTAAACACACACTATCCCAAACTGCTGCAGAGACACTCATCCATGCCTTCGTCACATCCAGACTCCACTACTGCAATAACCTCCTCTACGGTGCCACCTCCAAAGTACAAAAAAAACTCTGCAGCCCGCCTCCTCACCAAAACCCGATCAAGACCAGTCCAGACCAGACCACATCACCCCAGTTCTCTATGACCTCCATTGGCTCCCAGTAAAATTCAGAATTGATTGCAAAATACTGATCACCACCTACAAGGCCTTCAACAACCAGACTCCCAGCTATCTCTCTGACCTCGTCAAACGCCATGTTCCTTCAGGGGTGACAGGGCACCAGGGGTGACAGGGCACCAGGGGTGACAGGGCTTTCTCAGTTGCAGCGACTTTGTAAACCGACTTTGAGTACCATGAAAAGCGCTATATAAGTTTGATGTATTATTATGAATTATTAACGTACTCATTCATGAATGGCCTTTAACATATTTCTCTCCCCAAAATGTTTCCCAATGTGTCAAACGTTTTCAGAAATATCAGATCTACAAGCCCACGGCAGATGTAGTGGTGGAGTAGAAGTACAATATACAAAGAATGAAATACTCTAGTACAGTATTAATTCCCACCGCTACAAAAGGTTATGTTCTAGTGACACATGACTTTACTAAACATTTAAGGCAACACAAAGCTCTGCAATTAAAGGCCAAAAATGTACATCCAAATACAAAATGATCAAAACAGATCACAACAGTACAGTAGCTGTAATGTTAGCTAATCATCAGTGTTTTGTGAGAGAAATAAGCATCCAGGACAGTACTTTGTTTTGTTGCAGTGTCACTTTATAATAATAGATTATATGTTCAATATGTCCAAACATGAATGGTTCGTTCCAAGTTTTCTGAGAATTTTGAAAACTATATATTTTTGGAAACTTCAAAGTATAACAAATCAGAAAATCCATGATTCCATTTGCAAAATCCCTAGGGGAATTCTTGACAGCTGCTGAAAGTATGTCTCATTCACTATATACTATACTATAAAGGAAAAAAGTACCCCCCAAAAATCTGCTTTAAGTAGCATGTGAGAGGTCAAATTAGTTTTTTTTAATGATTCTGAATCCAGAATCATTAATCTAAAACGGCCAGACAAATTATGGTTTAGTGATGAGTCATCACTTTTCACAGTTTCGTGGGGGCTGTTTTTAGCCCAAGGAATGTTTTTCATGCAAAACAAATGCTTGCATTGGATTCAAAATCATTAAAAACCTCTAGTTTGACCCCTCCCATGCTACTTAAAGAAGATTTTTTGGGGGTATTCTTTTCCTCTATAGTATAGTGCATAGTAAGTGAATGAGACACAAACTTTCAGCACCTGCCAAAAATTCCCCTACAGATTTTGTAAATGGAATCATGGATCTTCTGATTTGTTATGATTTTCTGATTTGTGATACTCTGAAGTTTCCAAAAATACATATTTTCATAATCCCCCGAAAATTTGAACGAAATTCCACAAGCGACTTGACTATAAGGAAATTAAGTGTGAATCAACTGTCAAAGAGTTCATTGTGTTTATCAATTATCGGACTGCACTATTTATTGCCTGTGTGTGTGTGTGTGTGTGTGTGTGTGTGTGTGTAGGTGTGTGTGTGTGTGTGTGTGTGTGTGTGTGTGTGTGGGTGGTAATTGTTTTTGTCTTAATTGTTTTAATAGTCATTAGGTATATGTTGATTAATTTCCTTGCGTGGGTGTCATGTGTTGTACAGTTCCCTTCTGACACATTTTAATTGTGTTGTGTGTAAAGTGTGAAATTTCTAATTATATGGGCCAACGTTCATTGCCAGAAAACACAATTAAATCGTTAAATACAATAATTTGTATGACCAACATGTCATGAGAGCATATACAATACAATGGGACACATGTTTTCTAAACGTCTCCTTTGAATTATGATGTGTGATGATTATATATCATGATGACATTTGGCTCTTAGTTTATGCTAATTGTGACCTCGTCCCCAACCTCAGCCCACTGCTCTGTACATGCTTTATTTGTGTGCGTGTGTGTGTGTGTGTGTGTGTGTGTGTGTGTGTGTGTGTGTGTGTGTGTGTGTGTGTGTGTGTGTGTGTGTGTGTGTGTGCGCGCGCGTGCGTGCGTGTGTGTATGTGTGCTTGCGTGCGTGCGTGTGTTGGGCAGCTCAAAAGGGAATAATGGTAATAATAATAATAATAATAATAACTAGAGATACTGTTCTTCCGAAACAGTGTGGGCTCGCTCGTGACAATATTCTACAGCGTGCTAACTGTCATGTGAAGCTCAACCAATACTCCAGCTAATATCACTCCCAGATTTTCCACACCTCAATTGCACCTCATTGGACCCTGCCTTTGTACTGTCTGCGACGGAACTCACACGACGGAACTCACTCTATAAATAATGAAGATAACATAGTGTTCTTGCCTTTCAGGCGAGCCCACAATATTTTTTTTTTTTTTTTTTTTACACGCTACAGTAACAACATATTTGGCTCCTACAGGAGTAGTAGTGGACGAACAATAGCAGATCTGCAAGCTGTGGATTGGCTAATTTCGGTCCGTACAAGCATTAATCTGGCTTCAAAGCCCCACACTCTCACTAGTCTGGTATATTTTTGTTCATTACATTTTCTATTTACAATTTAGGCATTTAGCTGACGCTCTTTATCCAGACCGACTTAAAGTGGTTATGACACGCAACAAAAAAGGTAAATCAGGCTATCTGGCTAATATTATTGATGGCGTCACAAAGCGCCCATGCTCTGGACATTTTTAGCAGCTGTGTACTGCTGTCTAATCGGTCTAATCCACTGGAAGCACCCGGAGCGACCGTGGAGCACTTGAGGTAGTACTGTTCAGCACGGCTTCTCCCCCCAACACAACGTGTGTGTGTGTGTGGTGACAGAAAATAACCGTGCTACAAAAGCTTGCAACGCGTCGCGGACGCGGCTTGTTGTGAGCTTGTAAATCGGCTATTTTCTATGTGCGCGGCCCCGTACGACGGACGAAGTATACTACGCAGTCACTCTGTGCAGAAGACTGCAGAGCAAGGCTCTGACTCCGTTGTCAGACTGTCTGTAGAAAGACCACGTGACCTACTGCCTCATGATGTTAATTATCGTGGGCGTGTCATCACATCTTTAACTTTTTCAATGCCAGCCCATTTCAGTGTTTTTTTACGACCACAAGAAAACGCTGTTTACACATCTATCCTTTCTGTCCATTCTTTTCAGTACCCTGGGTGACGCTAAATTCCACCATAGTTAGACTCATACAACCATTCTAACAAAATGAGCAAATACCTACTTTTGCGTCGGGCGCTCCACGCACACGCTCCGTGCATGAACCGGGTTGCCACCAGCTGCTCAGATATTTTTTCGGATTGAAAATCCGACTTACGGGTGAGGAGCTATGTGTGTTTGTAATTATAATGCATTCTAACCAGAATCACAACAAAGCAGACCCAGAATGGATCGTGCACTTCCGCGTTTTCGTTCAGTCACATGATCTGCCACTGGAGGCAAGCAAGTGTTTCGTACGAAACACCTGTTTTATAAAATCGGCAAAAATAATGTATTTTGAGTTGTTTTATAACAAAAATAGCCTATTCTCGTCAACCTACGTCAGTGGCCTGGTTGCCTAATTAATGATTCTTGTCAATCTATGTCTGTGACATTAAAAGAGTTAAGGTAGACACGTACATCAATCATATATTGTAGGGTTGCATGCAGGCTTTGAAGATATGGGGTTGCCATACCATTCAATCACTAAATGATTAACTCTTTGTGAACTCGTAGTATCATAATTACAACGTTAGAAAGGACCTTCTGACCCCAGGCTGGTGTTGGAGGACAGGTCATGGGGGTCACCAAGGTCATGTAGTGTTCATCCCCCAAGGAGCAATGCACACAACTGAGCAGGATCCATGAAGATCAGGCCATTAGACTGAGATACTGGATCTGTGGATTATGTTTGGCCTTAAGGTGGCATTACACTGCAACAGGGGTCTTCGACGTTTTCAGGCCAAGGACCCCTTAGTTGAGAGAGAGATGAAGCAGGGACCCCCCACAACCTTTTCGTAGATTCCATATAGTTTCATTGCTTGACAGCACAATCATCAGTGTATTTTGGATTCATGTCAATTTGTGTTTTCAGATATTTAACCACTTGAACCGTCAATACTTAATAAACTTGATCTTTCACTCTGTACTTAGTCCGCTCTTTTTTCCCCTTCTACACCAAAGCTCTTTGCCCAAAATAGCACACACTACCTGATCAAAATAATCGGGGGCGCCACACATTACAAGATTCTACTTAGATGAAGGACCTGACGTTATCTCAGCTTACATGTGGAAGCAGAAGTAAACATTGGGACGAGTGGAAAAACATGGCAAGCGAACACGTTTTAAATGTCAGTTGGACAGCTGAAATGGACCAATTGGCAAGAACAGGGCTGTCAGTATAACGATTCCTCCGAGAACCTTTGCAACCATTCAGGGAAAAAGAAGACATAGGGAGAAACCCTCTGCTCTCTCTGTGTGAAAGCCTCTGCTCTCTCTCACTCTCTGCACACAGGCGTGCAGGCACGTGCACACATAGACATCAAAGGGGGATTGAGCCCCTGCCCTTTTATCCGTCTGTACAAAGTGCCCTCTCCAGACCATGAATGTAGTTTTTACTATGGTGAAAGAAATGTCATACCTGAAGGCAGCATTCAAGAGAATTGCCTTGTCCAAACTCTCCTGAACTTGAATGCAGCATCTTATGTGTAGAAATCCATGCCGTACGCCACATTTCCAGTATTGATTTGATTATGCTTTGTTCCGTGTGGTATTACGCACCGAAAATGGCCGACGGGGTCTGCTATTTACGATATTTCCACCTAAAGGCCCTTTTAGAAATGTCAGCCCCTGCCTCTGTAACATTCTCTGCACGTCCCTGCCTGTGTGTGTGTGTGAATTGAATTGAATTGAATTGAATTGAGAGAGAGCAAGAGAGAGAGAGTCCGAACGGCTGTCTTTCTCTCAGGCCCCCGTTGTGCTGTTCCATACAGTAGCGTAGCGATCCAGATAAATATCATTTTTGAAAATAGTCGGGGAGGCTCCGACCGTCCTGCGAGCAACTCGGCAGGGTTAAGATTGGATCTTTGAACCCTCACAAGCTAGACCAGGGGTCTTCAAGATTTTCACGCCAAGGACCCCTTAAAGGACCTACACCATGAATTTTCACTTTTTCTATTTTAAAACCTTTTTTTGGGGTCCCACTGGCACCTTCTATCCTCACAAAGTCCTATTTCTGACCGTTGTGTCTTTCTCTGGTTTTGGAGATGAAAAGCTTTCCACGGGTTCTCAGAACAGTGCTGTTCTGAGAGTTGACGCATGTGACGTCACACGCGTTTCCCCCCCCCCGCCCTTCGGGTAAAAACCAGAGCTACTCTTCTAAACCCAGCCCCTCATTTGTTTCTAATTTGCTTAGCCTCCACTTCCATCTGCAGCTGGCTTACTGTTCTGGGGCTGCTCACTCAGTGCTCTCACTCACTTTTATTCTATGAACATTTTTGCTATCAACATGTCCAAGGAGAAGTCTTAACGTTCCTGGATTGCACTATAAATGTGACGTTATAGACTGCGAGGACCCAAGCTTCGTCCCTTCTAACAAGGAAACAAAAGACCTATTTTTAATGATCCGAGGCCTTCTGAAGCCTGGGCCTAAATTTTCCGCGGTGGCCGGGTGGGAGCTCGCGGTGGCCGGGTGGGAGCAAGCCGCGGAGCTCGCCGCGGTGGCCGGGTGGGAGCGAGCCGCGGTGGCCGAATCCACCGCGATATCTTAACCAAGTAGCTGCTTGTCGCGGCCGGGACCGCCGCAGCTCCGACCCGGTGGACAGAGCGGCGGCCCCGGTCGCAACAAGCAGCTCCGACCCGGTGGACAGAGCGGCGGTCCCGGCCGTGACAAGCAGCTCCGACCCGTTGGACAGAGCGGCGGCCCCGGTCGCGACAAGCAGCTCCGACCCGGTGGACAGAGCGGCGGTCCCGGCCGCGACAACCAGCTCCGACCCGGTGGACAGAGCGGCGGCCCCGGTCGCGACAAGCAGCTCCGACCCGGTGGACAGAGCGGCGGTCCCGGCCGCGACAAGCAGCTCCGACCCGGTGGACAGAGCGGCGGTCCTGGCCGCGACAAGCAGCTCAAGCAGACAGCCCGCCTCTTCTGTCACTGTCCCGGTCCTCCCTTCACTCTCCCCGGCTATAGAGAGCTTAAACACGCCGCCTCTTCTATCACTGTCCCCGGCTAGAAAGAGCTCCACACCCCGCCTCTCCTCTCACTATCCACGGCTACACGCCGCCTCTTCTATCGCTGTCCCCGGCTATAGAGAGCTGGCCACCCCGCCTCTCCCTTCACTATCTCCGGCTAGAAAGAGCTCCACACCCCGCCTCTCCTCTCACTATCCACGGCTACACGCCGCCTCTTCTATCGCTGTCCCCGGCTATAGAGAGCTGGCCACCCCGCCTCTCCCTTCACTATCTCCGGCTAGAAAGAGCTCCACACCCCGCCTCTCCTCTCACTATCCACGGCTACACGGGGCCGCTGCTGCCCGCTGCGCTGCAGATGAAAACGCTCCAACCAGGAGGAAGAGGATTTGACAGTAGGCTTATATCATACAACATAGGCCTACAGTAGGCTATAATCAGAGCTGGAACATTATCCTATTTTTGTATTGGCCCAATATTACATTATTTGTTGTCGACAACGTTGGAGAGGAGAGGAGGGGAGGGGGGAGGGGGAGGGTGGAAAAACCCCACTAGATGCGCCACTGAGCAAACAAAGGCCGTTTTGGTATTGCAGCTGCAGGGCCTAATTATAGCACAGCTATAAGAAACAAGAGGAATGGTCAGGGTGTGTGTTGGGGGTTAAGACCTGTCTAAGACTCAATTTTGAGCATATATTTATACAAAAAATATAGTTTTAAAAGCATGGTGTAGGCCCTTTAATTGAGAGAGAGATGAAGCAGGGACCCCCACAACCTTTTTTCATAGATTCCATATAGGGCCTAACAAAAAAATACTTTGGTTTCCGGTTGGCGACCGACCCTATTAAATACGTGCGACCCAGATGATTTCATTGGCATTTGGAGTGAAAATAAAAAAATAAATAAAATTAAGTCAAAATCCGACCGAGTCGATCAAAAACGTCTTACAAAAAAATATATTTGGTTCGCGAAATATATTTGGTTCCACATTCGCGAAGTTTAATCAAAGTTTTCTTTCGTCCAAAATATCATGTGCGCAAATGTTTTGTTGAGCGGTGGCCTGCTCGCCGCTCCTGTATTTGGCTTTCCCTATCTGTTCCTGGGTGGGTCGCCGTGTCTGTCGCCTGACGCACGTCATGTCATCTAGGCTGCGTTGAGCAGCAGTGAGAAGAGGAGCGCTTTTGTTCTCTTCTTGGCTCCGTCCGGTTTGTCAGTGCAGTAGTGGTGAAGGTGGATGGGGGATATGGTCGTTTTATTTTTGAACAAATCAAGCGCTCGCTTTCTCGCCTGTGACGTCAACACCCATGCTTGACTGAGTTGACTCTGTCCACTGTCCAGTGCAGCTGAGCGGAGCGCTCAGCAGCCAGAGAGCTCAAACGGAGGACATGTGGTGTAGTTGTGGATTGGACTTTTTAATTCGCTTGTATCGCGATGCGGTCGCTATTCTGCATCGATGCGGTGACGTGACATAATCGCTAATCGACTATAGCCTACGTTTGTTGATTTTCCTCAACGGTGATGCGATAGTTTTGCTACATGCTAACGCTTAATTAGCTCTGGTCCATAGCGTTAGTGGAGAACTCCACACGCTATGGACCAGAGCAGAGCTAACGCTAAATCAACGCTATCATGCCGTTCCATCTGCCTCAGAACAGAGATTTCTCGCATTTATTTTAAGATGAGGCAGAGAGAGGGTGAGAGAAAAATGAGGCAGTCACAGACAGTTCTCAAAGCAACAATCATCTGTGGTTTTACAACACTGTTTCCCAAGCACTGGGTTGGGACCCATTTGTGGGTTGCTAAAATATTGTTATGGGTCCCTTAATGTTTGGTTTCCTACATTTAGTTTTGTATCATTTAAAAACATTCAAAAAACATTCTCCCCCAAAAAGAATAACATTTAATGATTTAAAATAAAGACATGTTTTTTTCCCCTTCTAATTTCATGAATAAATAAAATAAAAATCTAAGAAATTATCTTAGAAAACTGGCCTATTTAAGAAGTAAGAAAATAGCCGATCTACAAGCTCACAGCGTGCATTGTGTCTCTGTCTATGCCTTTCTATTAAAGACAAGTCCCTAAATATTATAGGTTATTCCTATAACTATATCTGTAGGCTATATTATATTTATAATTTTCTTCATTATATCTAGATAGAACAATTGGTAGGCAACAAGTCCAATTTTGCTGCATGTATTGTATTAGCTCTGGTCCATAGCGTTAGTGGATTTCTCCCTAACGCTATGTTCCTCTACCTCCGTATTCCTTGGCAAAACCGGAAAACCCCGCCGTCTGGTCCGAAAATAACAAAAACTGTTTCGCCCCTCACCAAACCAAAGGTATCAGTGGACAGTTGAAAGCTTACTCTACTTAGTGGACGTGGTCTAAGCCCCCCACCACACGATTAAAATACATTTCTAGGGCAAAATGAAAAATATTCTACCGGATGGAGACTCCATTTCTTCTCGTTTTTCACTATTTGTCGTCGCCATCAAGGTGCCAACTCACTACTGCCGCGCAGGTCAGAGGACCGAATCACACAGAGCATTAGTCTCACTGGGTGTTATTCAACTCTGTGACGTTGGAAGCGCTGTTTCGTAAAAACCTGGAAGAGCGTCTCCATCCGGTGGAATATTTTTCATTTTGCCCTAGAAATGTATTTTAATCGTGTGGTGGGGGGCTCAGACCTCGTCCACTAAGTAGAGTAAGCTTTCAACGGTCCACTGATACCTTTGGTTTGATGAGGGGCGAAACAGTTTTTGTTATTTTTGGACCAGACGGCGGGGTTTTCCGGTTTTGCCAAGGAATACGGAGGTAGAGGAACATAGCGTTAGGGAGAACTCCACTAACGCTATGGACCAGAGCTAGTATTGTATATGAGTAAGTCACTGTTTTACCCAGTTAGAATTGTGCAAATTCACCCTACCGACCCAAAAAAGGTCAAAAAATTTCGCACACGCACACGCACCTCAGGGCTAAATATTTAGCCCTGAGATGCGAGGAGGAAGCCTCGGAATCGGAGCCTTCGTCGTCTCATGCATCTGCCCCTCAGTCAGCATTTCACCGATTGTTTGCAGCCCAATGTAACGTGCACTTGCCCACCGCCAAACAAGCTCAGAACAAAAAGGAGGAGTTGTTTAACGACGTACTAAACTTACTACGAGAGAGACAAGTCGGCTTCTCGGTCCCAGAGACGACGACCTGCGGATCCCATCTACCCATCTATCCCATCTCCCATCTGTTCAGAGACTATTTTGTAAGTGCAGTGTACATGAACCATTTAATGATTTAGAAATTGGTAACTCAGGAAAACAGAATATATTAAAAAAGAAGCATATCGATCATTGCCATAGGGGTAAAAAAAAAAAAAAAAAAAAAAAACTACCTACCCATCCTTCCCATGAGGAAATAAAATAAAATTCCTTGCTACCCATCATGCCCACAAAAAAATACAAATAAAAAATAAAATAAAATAAATTCCCTACCTACTCAGCCCTAAAATGACAGCCAACCAGAAACCAAAGTTTTTTTTTTTTAGGCCTAGTGTCATCGTTTGACAGCACAATCGTCAGTGTGTTTTGGATTCATGTCAATTTGTGTTTGTCGGATATTTAACCACTTGAACCGTCAATACTTATAAACCTGACTTTTCACTCTGTACTTGGTCTGCTCTTTTCCCCCTCTACACCAAAGCTCTTTGCTGAAAATAGCCAATCTACAAGCTCACAAAGTTCCCCCAATATGGACACTAGGGTTCAAGTGGTTAATATAAAAAAGGAGAAATAAATGGTGCATTTATATAGCGCTTTTATCCAAGGCGCTTTACATAGATCGTGCATTACATTCACCCATTCACACACACATTCATACACCGGTGGTGGAGGAAACCATGCAAGGCACCAACCTGCTCACCGGGAGCAATTAGGGGTTCAGAGCCTTGCTCAAGGACTCTTCGACATTAACTCAGGGGGAGCCCGGATTCGAACTGGGAACCCTTCGGGAACCCTTCGTGCTCTAATAACAGTTTCTCTACACCTGAGCTATGCTGCCCTCGAGAATAAAGGTTTCCATCACACAAAGATTTGGAGGACCCCCTGTAGTAACTCTGAGGACCCCCTAGGGGGCCGATACTCGGGAGGGTCGTTAAATGCCCCGATTATCTGCTAGAGTAAGGCCACCTTAAGGGTGACTCTCGAGAAAATGCCATAATGGGGCCACCACAATCAGTAGGGTTGTGGGAGCAGAAAGCACAGCATATAGCCCGTAGTTTTTTTTTGTGATACCGTGCTTGGTGGTCACAGGACAGGCACTCCCCGCTAAACGGGGAGGGTGTTAAAAATTCAATTACATTCCGGAGGATTAAAATGATATGGCTTACTAAATGACTCAGCAGTGTCTTTTTGTATCCCTTTCAAAGCAGAGACGTGGCCTATGAACTGACTTCACCTACGGCTTCAGTCTGTATAGGTTGCGGACGGTCGACATGAGAGCGGTTGTGTCCAATTCCCCGCGCGCGTCTCAGGAGTGACCTTATCAATTAACCTCCGCGCACTGGCTGACCTTATTAGTGGGGGGCTGGTTGAAACAGAAGGCCGTAGCAGGAAGCATGCAGCCTTGTACCGGGCTCTCTTGACCCATTGATTTGATTGTAATTTGGTTTCCCAAGGCTCTGGGCGTGCGGAGAGCCAGTAAACAGGCAATTCAGTTCGTTCTATGGATCCGATTGCTTGGCCCGCACATGGGGGAGAGAAGCAAGGTGTGGATCTATAAGAGAACCGCGGCGCGGATCTATAATTTATTCTGCAGAGTATTGACAGAAGCGAGAATACTGTGTGCAATCTCGTGTGTTGTAGCATTTTCATGTAAATGACATTATCAGGGGTTTCGAGCCCGAGGGGCTGACTGGAACCATGTTGTTTCGGTGCACGCAAGCAGGCACATGCACACATACTGAAGACATCAAAGGGGGCTTGTGCCCCTGTCCTTTTATCCGTCTGTAAAAAGGGTGCCATGGCATTGGTCCAAAATCTCATTGTTCCTACAGTAGATCCCATTAGTCAGAATCTGGTGATTTTAACCTGGTGAAAAATACTATGCCTAAACCTAAACCTAACCCTAACCCTAACCTCAGTAAACCTGTGCCTAAAACTAACCCTAAAACCTAACCTCAGTAAAACTATGCCTAAACCTAACCCTAAAGCCTAACCCTAACTAAATTCGGACTAATGAGATGTACTGTAGGACTAATGAGATTTAGTCCTACAGTCAAAAGGGCCCTCTCCAGACCATGCATTTTTTACTATGGTGAATGAAATCCAAATGCCTCCACTTTCCATGCCATACCTGAAGGCAGCAATCAAGAGAATTGCCTTGTCCAAACTCTCCTGAACTTGAATGCAGCATCTTATGTTGAAAGAATTGCCCTCTCTGTGTAGAAATCCATGCCGTTACGCCACATCTCCAGTATTGACTTGATTATACTCAGTTCATTGTGGTATCAAGCACCGAAAATAGCTGACCTAGCTTGGAGGTCTGCTGTTTTCCATATTTTCACCAAAGGGCCCTTTTAGACGTGTCAGCCCCTGCCTCTCTAACATTCTCTGCACGTCCCTACTTGCAGGTTTCTCCTTCTGCCGAAGGGTTTAGCAAATTCCTATGAGACGGTAAATGGTTCAGACATGACATTTTCACCAATGATTGGAAGTTTTGTATGCATTACTTTGCACACAAAAAAATAAGACGCCAATTGGCCAGATTGGGCTGGTATAATTAAAGGTCAAAATGTTGAACTTTGAAAAGTGAGTGCGATTTGCATGCAACAACAACCATCTATTTTCCTCACTAACAAATTTGCCTCAAGAACTGCGGTGAGAATCTATGCTCAGTGTGATATAGTAGTATTCATGATTCGTGATGTAAGTGCGGTACAGTACTCAAATGTTTTACTTGAGTAAAAGTATCAATACCACAATGTAGATATGCTTCTGTGAAATACCTGTATCCAAAATGTACTTGAGTAATAGTGCAAAAGTATTGGCATCAATACTTAATTGAACTCGGAGAGTATACACATGGAAACAAATGGTTCCATTGGTTCCATTTGTACACTATCTGAGTTACATAACCATAATGGTCCATTTTGCTCCTAACCATCATTTAGCTGGGGACCCCCTGTCACAGGACTTGTCACAGCATCTTTAAATAGACAGCATACACCCTGCAGTTCCAGACGCACTGAAGACGACTGGAGAGCCGAAACGTCTGATTCTCACCCTAAATATGCAATAAAGCAAAAAGAGAAAAAGCAGTCTCTTGCCACTGTGTGAAATCCATTTTTCTATACCAGGGGTCTTCAACAGGGGGTCCGGGACCCCTAGGGGATCCCAAGAGTTACTACAGGAGGTCCTCTAAATCTTTGTGTGATAAAAAGTTTTTTTCCAGTGTCCATATTCTGACAACTTTAACCAAAAATAGCAGATCTACAAGCTCACAACGCCTCGGCGTTGTGAGCTTGTAGATCTGCTATTTTTGGCAAAGAGGTTTGGTGTAGAGCGGAAAAAGAGCAGACTAAGTACAGCGTGAAAGGTCAAGTTTATTAGGTAATGACTAAATATCTGAAAACACAAATTTACATGAATCCAAAATACACTGATGATCATGCTGTCAAACGATGAAACTATATGGAATCCATGAAAATGTTGTGGGGGGTCCCTCCCTGGTTCATCTCTCTCTCAACTAAGGGGTCCTTGGCCTGAAAACGTTGAAGACCACTGTTCTATACTAAGTTGGTGATCCAAGAGGACCAGTCAAGTCAGAGCGCGGTGGTAACACAAAGAAGTCGACCCCCTGGAACTCCCTCAAAGTCCCCGGACCCCACTTTGAGAACCAATGCTATCTTTGGCCAAATGGTCTGCAAAGGGCCTCAGTGATTGTATTGTGTCTACTGACTGTGATGGATGAGGATCTGGGTTGTACAATGTCCTGACTGTCATCGCTGTCGCTGGAAACCTTGCAGTGGTGGAAAAAAGTACTCGCATTTTGTACTTAAGTAAAAGTATCAATACCACAATGTGAAAATACTCTGTTAGGGTGCCCTCACACCAAAATACCTAGAGTGGAATCCGCCAATGCATTTCAATGAGAATGGAGTGTTTTTTTTTTTTTGCAGAAATCCTCTACTGGCAAAAAAATGCTCCATTCTCATTGAAATGCATTGGCGGATTCCACTCTAGGTATTTTGGTTTGAGGGCACCCTTAGGCTGCACCCACACCAACTTACCTATGAGAGTGGATTCCCCGTTCAGCCAATGAATTTCAATGATAAGGGAGCATTTTTTGCAGAAATCCTCTGCTGGCATGAAACCGCTTCATTCTCATTGGTATTTTGGTGTGTGTGCACCCTTACAAATAAAAGTACAAAAGTATTCGCATAAAAATATACTTAAAGTACCAAAAATGAAAGTACAATGTACAATGCAGAATGTCCCATTTCACAAATGTCCAAATGTATCAAAAATGCTTTGAAAATAGCAGATCTACAAGCTCATTGTGAGCTTGGAGGTCTGCTATTTTCGATATTTTCACCAAAAGGCCCTTTAGAAAATTCAGCCCCTGCCTCTTTAACATTCTCTGCACGTCCCTGTAAAGCAGCGCCAGGTAACTTTCCTCTTCTACCACGGTCTCCTGCGCAAGGGCTGACATTTTTACCATTGAGCTAACAGAGCCTGCCTGTTTGCTCAGGCGATAAATTGAATCTTGACCATCAGGTCAATATTTGTGTCGGATCCTAAACTAAACTTTTTTTCTCCTTTTTTATTTTAACCACCCTATATATATAGCGTCCATATTCTGAGAACTTTAGCCAAAAATTGCAGATCTACAAGCTTGTATAGATCTGCTATTTTCGGCAAAGAGGTTTGGTGTAGAGGGGAAAAAGAGCAGACTAAGTACAGAGTGAAAGGTCAAGTTTATTAAGTATTGGCGGTTCAAGTGGTTCAATATCTGGAAACACAAATTTAGATGAACCCAAAATACACTGATGATTGTGCTGTCAAACGATGAAACTAAACTTTATGGTATCTATGGGTTGTGTGGGGGTCCCTGCTTCATCTCTCTCTCTCTCGACTAAGGTGTCCTTGGCCTGAAAACGTTCAAGACCCCTGTTTTATAATATTAATTTAACTCTATAAAGTAACTAGTAACTAAAGCTGTTGAATAACTGTAGTGGAGTAAAAAGTACTAGATTGCCTCCTGAGATGTAGTGGAGTGGAAGTATCGGGAAAAAAAAAAAAGGTCATGGTCAAGTAAAGTAAAAGTATCTCAAAATTGTAGTTAAACACTTAAACCCTATATGTTTGAGTGGAGACTTTTCTCGTTTCTGTTATTGTGGATATGGCTTTAGTTGAAAACGGCTTTGCGAC
This sequence comes from Nannobrachium achirus, assembly GCF_963921795.1. Lineage (NCBI taxonomy): Eukaryota > Metazoa > Chordata > Actinopteri > Myctophiformes > Myctophidae > Nannobrachium > Nannobrachium achirus. The sequence goes on along the minus strand of NC_137817.1, from coordinate 62,916,024 downwards.
GTGTTCTGGGCCATTGGGAAAAGGGGGACAACTCCCGAACGGCCGGGTCATTCCCGAACGGTCCAGGCCGGCAATTAGGGAAAAAAGAAAATGTCTGCCGTCGTTCCATTTTGGGGACTGGGCGGCCAACAAAGTAAATCGTCATTGTCGGGCAGAAACTTCGTATCATCATACAAGGCGTTGCACAAAAGTAGTGCAAACAGCAGATCTACAAGCACACAACGCCTTGCGGTGCGAGGCGTTGTGTGCTTGTAGATCGGCTGTTTTCACTAGTTATTTTTTTTTTTAAATGATAAATACAAAACAAACGGTTTTGGACATACAAGGTTTCCACCCGACAACGACGAAATATAACTCATGTACTGTAATTGGCCCACTGGCTGGTCACTTTGTCACAAATCTTTGAGTAGCAGCAGCGCTATAGAGAGAGATCTCTCTCTATAGCGCGCAATGAGGGCCTCTCCAACTTTTTTTCCCGGGCTGAATCAGGTGCTGGGCCCCGTCACTGCGGGCCGCCCATGAATGTTCTTCATAGGGGGAAGGGGTTTAACCCATTTAGACTGGGAACGCATTGTTATGCATTATTTTGTGCTTTAACTATTGAAAAATATCAGACGTACAAGCTCACAGCGAACTTGTAGATCTATTTTTGAGAAATGTTGAAAATTTGTGCAAGTCTTTGACCCGATTTAAGTGTCTTCTAAATCCTTCTAAGGTTTTTTTTTTAAACCCATGTTTCTATGTCAGTGGTGCTCAAACTTTTTCATGTCAAGGACGCCCCAAAATGATATTTGGCCACGGACCCCCATCTCAAAATATTTAGTTCCAGGGACCCCCCAGAAGCAAAATTTTAGTTACAAATGTTCACTAAAAAAACACACATATTTAAAGATTTGCACACATTTTCACAACTTTTCAAAAATAGCTAAAAGATTAAGGCCCCTCCAGCTTGGGCCCTCGTAACTCAGTCCCACTTCTCCCCCCCTTGTGACGCCCCTGATCCACTGACATCCCCGAGAGGGAAACTGCTCACTCACTGTAAGATATGAGGCTAATTAAAGGCTAATAGTGTAGCTCAGTGCGCACAAAGTATCAATTAAACATGTCATGCATGACGCCCACTCTCTGGCACACAACGTACAGTACATGCTTATTCCTGACATAATTATCCTGGGCATTGTTCCAGTCACGTACTGTACATCTTCACTCCATCATTGTAGTCATTAACTCTTGTAGCTGTGCTGTATATGACAGAATATGGATCATGCCAGGCTGAAAGTGGTTAATGAATGTACCGGTATGTTTGCAGACAAGAAAACACGTGTCTATAACACGTGTGTCACATGTTTGATGGACGGGCGTGGATCGATTCAATCGTGACGTTTCCATAAAGCCGTTTTATGCACGTTAATAGCCTGAATTGACATTTTCGTTTCACTCCATTATTCAGTCTGAAACTGCTTTCATCCAAGGCAGTTTATGGGATGGGTGTTGCCAAAGAGGCAGTCTTCTGTGATTGGTTCACTGTCTGACCAACACAACAGTAGCAAAGCAGATGACGTAGTGTTGTTATGTGGCTGGCTACTAGCCTGTTGCTTGCTAGTGCTACTTGCTAACCAAAGAAACAGGCAGAATAGGAGCGCTACAAACTAGTAATCAAACACAGTAAAACATGTTACTGCTACTGATGTTTCATAGCGAGATCGATACGATCGGATATTACCGCGACGGGCAACGCAATGTTTGTTTGGGAATGTGCGGTACGGTCCGTCGGCGGCGCTAGGTTACTTGGAGTCGCACTGAGTTCTTGGAAAACCCCACCCACGCTGATCACAAGCCCCGAGAAGCGACACTGATTCGCCTGATGGATTTCCAAGAGAGCAAAACCAGACCTCTGTATCGCCGAAACACAAATTTAAAGGGGTATGGCTAGTGATACAGGGTCTGTAACCAGGCAAGCATGTTAAGGCTTTTCTGCATAAATCTTTTTATGGAAACACTTCAAATTTCAACAAAATATTAATTTTTCACAAAAACATTTTTGCGCTTGGAGGAGGTGGATTTTGGGGCTTTATCGAAAAAACTAAATGCGCATCAGTGCATTAATGGAAACGGGTCAGCCTACTCTGTTCTAGTTTAGGAGGGTGTCTGAAACATAGAGCAGTGAGCAGTGAGCGATGAGCGCGCGCACACACACACACACCGCAGCCCTCCGCTGTTCTCGGAGAGGCAGGGGAGGTGTGCTCAGCGCTGGAGTAGAGAGAGAGGAAGACCAGTCTCACTCAAAGTAATGTTGAAAATAAGCATCGGACACAGTAGGCTACAGGTCTAAAAAAGTCCCAGCCAGATTGGGTCTATTTTATGATCAGATCCTATATAATTCGGCTCCGTTTCGGCAGTGGTGCTTTGGGATTTCTTCTCAGGGTGGACGGTCATTTATTGACATTACGTGCACGCACACGCCTCTAGAGGCTATTTAGAAAGAACGGATGTCAGCAGATCTAATCGTACTGGGAAAACAAAAACGATGTTTTCTAGTCTTAATTACATTTGCATTGTCACTTGAGATTGTATTTTCTAGTTCAAATACAATTAGAAAATACAGCGCTGCAGTAGAGAAACGAAGTTTGCTTTGAACGAATCTCAAACAGTAGCCTAAATACCACAGTAATGGAGCCATGTATGAGGACGCACACACAGGCACATGCAGTCACCGCTGGAAACCTAGGTGTTAAACTATCCATATGAATAGGGTACTTGGGCTTGTGAATCTAGGTGGTATATGCGCTGCACACCACTCGCTGGTAAACCTGGTAAACTTGTTATGCAAATAACCATTTGATTAGGCGCGTCATCACTCGAATCTATGGGGATGCATTCCAACATGCACACGCGCAAGCACTGTTCCGTGCCGTTCCTGCTCGTGCATGTGGGGAAATTATTGGCCGGACGACGTGGTGGTACGTCCAGCCTCCAAAGCACTACAGAAACAGAAGATAGACTACATAAAGCCTTATGGGCCACATGGCCGTTGGTTCCCAAGGCTATACTTAGAGTATTTACTACACATTAGCTATGAGTCTTGCAGTGACTGCTTTTCTCTTTTCCAAAGGGGTTTCATAAGTACATACGGCAGGGGTCTTCAACGTTTTCAGGCCAAGGACACCTTAGCTGAGTGGGAGATACAGCCCCACTACATATTGTATAACATTGTGTTGCAGATTTTCATCCATTTCATAGATGGATTCATAGACTTGTTTGACAGCACTGTCATCAGTCCATGTTGGATTTGTGTTAATATGACATTTAACTACTTAAATTGTTGATACTAAGTAAACTTGACCTTTCACTCTGTACTTGGTCTGCTCTTTTTTACCTCTACACCAAACCCATTTGCCAAAAATAGCAGATCTATAAGCTCTCAACGCCTCGCAGCGCGAGGCGTTGAGAGCTTGTAGATCTGCTATTTTTGGCTAAAGTTCTCCTCAGAATAGGGATGTGAGGGTTGAAGTTGTTCATTTAAAATAATTATCCTATCACACAAAGATTTGGTGGCCCCCCTGTTGTAACTCTGAGGACCCCCTAGGGGTCCCGGACCCCCTGTTGAAGACCCATGACCTACGGTATTACGGCATATGAGGAACAATGTGCAAATTAGTGACATACTGTACTGTAAGCCCCTGAACTTTGTTGGCCAGGGGGTCCTCTGTGGATCTGTACTTGGTCTCAGGAGCGTCATTTGGGGTCCCTGGGGATGAAAATTGCCACCCCCTAGCGTTTACTTTTCACCTCAATCAGATTTTAGATTGGCGCTGAGTTGATCCACGCCCATTCATCAACATGTGACGCACGTGTTACATACGTGGGTGGGTGACGTGACGTAGCGTTTTCGCTGTCCTCGGTGTCAAACATGTATAAATAAAAAATATATTTGTCAAAAACCTTCTGAATATTGTGCAGGACATTAAGCTTTATGTTAACTTACTCAAGATTAAAACATTTCATTCCTCATTTCTTCAGAATTCTCAACCAAACATGGCAAAACTCATATGGTGTGACTGTCCCGACCTTGTTTCTCAAAGTGGGAACTTGAATAAAACTAAGAAAAAGAATTGCTAAAATTCATTTAAAAATGAATTTAGGCTCACAAAAATGTCTATTTGTGAGCCTATATCTTTTCAAAGTCAAAGCATAATGTTTTCAGTCATTTCTGATCAAAAAGATTTTGTCCCCCAAACCAAAATCATTTGGTGTGACACTAGTTTGGAAAAATTAAACAGGCAATTATTTGGACACCTATTGGCTAGAGAGGTCCTTCTTCTGTAAGGCTATTCAGCACTCCCAGCACAACTGCAAGACAGGTGTCTGAGGTGAGTTATGATTTTAACATTTTCATGAAATGCCATCTTGTTGAAACTTTGACAAGTGTGGCACTTCTGGATGTCTGTTGGTGTGACACCTTTTCATTAAAAAAAGCTTAAGTTATTTGAAGTTTTGGTCATAATTCCATGTAGATCTAGGTTGCTCTGTTATAGCTAGCATGTTGTTAGCATGCTAATGTGTACATAGTAGCCTCAAGGTAAACCTAAATGGAGAAAACGTAATATGGTGTGACACGTCATCATAATGGTGTGACATGTCTGCTTGTCACGCCATATGACTTGATTGTCACACCATATGATATATACTGTATTTTCCTACAGATATAACAATAAATAACAAAGTCCCATGTTTCTTTTGTCCATTTAAACATTTGTTTTAAACATTTTTACATAAAATTTTATTTAGATTCATTCAGTGATACTTCAAATTCATCAGACAGAGCAGAAACCCCTTCACAGAAACCTTAACATATTGTTTCAATCTAAACAATATTTTCTCTTCGTCTTAAACTATACATTCCATTGTCATCGATTCATTCCTTTTCTTCCTTAACTAAGTGGTGGCCCATCTGCGGAACTGCCCCCTTCCCAGCTCAGCTGCAGGCCCAAAACAGCTTCCGGTGCTCAGTGAGTATATGCTTGGCAAACTTGAGCACCTGCTAGTAATTACATTTTACTACTAAGAAGACCAATCTACCTGACAAATAAATGACATTTAAATGTCTCCTCCTGAAGGTCTTCTACTCAGGTGCTGGACACAAGTGCATCTATTGGAGAGGCCCAAGCTGAGGATTCAGACACCTCTTCAGATGAATACACACAAGGACAGTTGGTCATAATCAAATATGAGGGAAAGCCATGTGTGGGGCAGATTGTTACCATTAATAAGGAGGGGCTAGAGATAAACTGCATGAATCAAATTGGAAAAATTAAAAATGGTTTTGTCTGACCAAAGGGGCGAGACTGCATTTTCTACGAAGAGCAGGAAGTTGTCTGTGGCATAGCAGAACCGCAACAAGGCAGCCGGTTTGCTACCCTCACCAAATATGACTGGCTGATGTACAATACAGTCTACTCTAAATGTCTTGTCTTGTCTTGTCTTGTCTTGTCTTGTCTAATCTAATCTAATGCTTTTGTACTTTCACTCACTGGACTGGACAGTGTTAAGGTAGGACCCGAGACAAAAATAGCGAAAATAGCTGATCTACAAGCTCTCAACGTGTCGTGCTGCGAGAGCTTGTAGATCAGCTATTTTCGGAGTTGCGCAACCCAGCACTCTTTAGCTAGTGGAGATGTGGTGTAATGTCATGATTCCTAAATACATTTTTTCAATACAAAATGCTGTGTTCAAGTTCAGGAGACTTTGGAAAAAAACAATTAACCTGAATGCTGAGTTCTGTTTCCACTAATTGGTGTTAATAAAATGTTGCCTTGGCTCCCAGTGTGGCTATGCACCTTATTGTCTCTTTAAGATCCTTCTGCCGTGGGCCGGCAGAAGACTTAGGTGTGCCTAGCATTCCTGTGCACATCCTCATCATCCCTCTACTACAATTCTTTGTTATCCCATGTTAAAGCCCTACAATAATATCCCGTTCCGAAATATTAAGGCCATGTTATTTAATGTTAAAGCAATTTTACTGTTGCTGTTTTTCCTGGGTAATTGTTTAATCAATCAGTAAAGTTCAGTACTCACTAATAGGTAGGTTAAAACACAATTTGCTTTGACAAATGAAGATATAATCATACGGTGTGACACTAAATCATTTGGTGTGACATTCCAAATAGTGAAAAATCATACCTTTATTAATGATGAAACCAAAAAAGATTTTATGGATTACATAGAAAATAGTATCAGGAAGAGTCACAAATATTTGTGTAATTTTAGAGAAAGTTTTGTCAGAATAAATTTAAAATATGTTGAAAGATCGACAACATGGGCCTCACACAGAGTGTTGATTATGAAAAAGAAATACAGATTTAATTAATTTTCACAAAACTATAGTGGATCACAGGTTAGTTGTGATAAAGGACTTTGATAAAGTGAGTAACTTAAGAAAGGTGTACTCCATTTTCATTTTATGAACAATTATTGTCATGTCACACCATATGACGATTTTAGGCACAAGTACAACAAACTGCTGAATAAAGTCTGATTCCAATAAAATATCTAAAAACAAAATGTGTTTCCATAAAGTTGAGAGTGAGTAGAACAAAAGTAAATCATTTTTATGCCTGCTATTTAAAGTTTTTTTAAAAACACATTTTTGGGGGCGTCACGTCACTGACCCACATACATTCATTAACCTGGTATCCCTATTCTGGGCATGTCAATGTAGGCGGAAATAAAAATATATTATACAGTATATTCCTTTTTAACTTTCGAGGACACTAAAAATAGCAGATCTAGAAGCTCACAGCGTGTCACGAAGCGACAAGCGACACATAGTGAGCTTGTAGATGCAGATTGCCTATTTTAGCATAAAATAAAAAATCTCACCAGTGCAAAGTGAGCGGTGCTCACTTTGCATGGTATCAAACAAGACACATGTGCATATCTCCTTGTATGGGCCGTTCTGTCCGTGATGTGAGCAATCTCCAATTCTCCATACACGGAGTTCCATGCTCATTCCATGCTCCTACACACAAAGCGGAGGCGCAACGTTGGTGTAGTGGTTAGTACTTATGCCATTCATGTGCAAGGTTAAGTGATTCAAACCCTGCCTAGGCTAACGTCAGCAAGGCGGAGAAGACGACAGCCGCCTCATGGCCTCCCCACAAGTAATCGTGTGAAATAAAATGTCGTCAACCAATCATCAAGGACGATGATACACAAAAGAAGAACACACAAAGTCAAACGTACCGGTAGGAGCGCCGTTCAAAGCAGAAATACAGGCAGGGCTTTGGTGGTCACTTTTTTGCCATTTTATATCGTCGTTGTCGGGTGGAAACCTTGCATGTCCAAGACCGTTCGTTTTGTATTTATAATTTTAAAAATGAACTAAACTAGTGAAAATAGCCGATCTACAAGCACACAACGCCTCGCGGTGCGAGGCGTTGTGTGCTTGTAGACCGGCTGTTTTCACTACATTTGTGCAACAGCCTTGTATGATGAAGCAGGGCTTTGCTTGGTGAAAAAATCAAACCTCGGTTCGAAGTGGAGTGGTGAATCTGAGCAGCGTGCGTGCGTACGTGCGTGCGTGCGTGCGTGCGTGTGTGTTGAGTGTGCCTGGCCTGCACAAAACAGCGCCCCTCCTTTAACTAGTGTGTTGTGTGTGGCCACTCAAGGTATTGCCAGGCTACGGACACGGCCAGCCAGCCACCCAGCCACCCAGCCACCCACCCACCCACGGACATACCCACGGACATACCTGTCTATTGGGAGTGCTTTCACCACTCCAAAAACGTACACATTTGAAACTTGGAGATACGAGGTTTCTGCACGACAGTGACGATATATATATATATATATATTTAAATCTACAAGCTCACAAAGCATAGCAATAGATCTGCTACTGTAAGTGTTTGCGTATGCTGTATTATGACCAGAATAGAGAGAATAGCTAGGGTTCATGAGGTTTGTGCATTGTGTCACATGAGCAAACATGCCTCAATGTGTAAACGAATGGATGCAATCATCACCTCAACGCCCTAAGGACCAACGGTCCGTTGGGGCCTATCGGGGCCAAGGCGGGCGTCTGGACACGTAATGGGAAGAAGAGCACGTTTGCATTGTAATCTAAATGACTGCATTTTCATTTACATATATGTGGCTGGGGGTGGTATTTGCTCATAAATAAAACATGAATGGCACATACACAATGTCGAGAAGAGAAATGTTATGGCAACGGAATTCGTTACACTTAACCCAGAAAGGCCTAGGATTATTGAATGCTTTAACTATTGAAAAATAGCAGATATACAAGCTCACAGCGCGGCACCGAGTGCCGCGCTGTGAGCTTGTAGATCTGCTATTTTTGAAAAGTCGTGAAAATGTGTCTAAATCTTTGAATATATGTATTTTTTAAGCGAACATTTGTAACTCAAATGTTGCTTCTGGGTGGTCCCTGGAACTAAATATTTTGAGATGCGGGTCCGTGGCCAAATAAATATAATTTTGGGGGTCCTTCACGTGAAAAGGTTTGAGAACCACTGACATAGTAGTCTCTTTAGAACAGACTAACTGAGCTCCAGTTAAGTGAAAAGGACCTTTTCTTTGACAATGGCTAGCCAGATTGCTGACATAGAAACATAGGTTTTTAAAAAAATCTTAGAAGGATTCAAAAGACACTTATGGAATCGGGTCAAAATTCTAATTTTCAAGATTTTTCAAAAATAGCAGATCTACAAGCTCGCAGCGCGGCACTCTGTGCCGCGCTGTGAGCTTGTGTATCTGCTATTTTTCAATAGCTAAATCATAAAATAATGATACACAATAATGTGTACCCGTTCTAAATTGGTTAACCCAGAAAGCTATAAATGGGTGACATGACGCACATGACCGACTACAGGCATGCACCAGCAGGGGTGTCGCACCAAATCCTGGGCCCTGGGTACAAGGATTCACTGCGGGGCCCACCCATGAATGTTCTTCCTAGGGGGAGGACGGGGTTTAACCCATTTAGATCTGGGAACACATCATTACACATTGTTTTGTGCTTTAACTATTTGAAAATAGCAGATATACAATATACCATGTATTTGGCCACGGACCCCCATCTCAAAATAATTTAGTTCCAGGGACCCCTGGAGTTACAAATTTGAGTTACAAATGTACGCTTAAAAAAAAAATACATAATTATATTCAAAGATTTGCACAGATTTTCACGACTTTTCAAAAATAGCAGATCTGCTCGCAGCGCGGCACTCGGTGCCGCGCTGTGAGCTTGTATATCTGCTATTTTTCAATATCTAAAGTGTAAAATAATTAAGGGCCCTCCACCTTGGGCCCTAGTAACTCAGTCCCACTCCCCCCCCCCCCCCCCCCCCCTTGTGACACCCCTGATGCACCGTATAGACCCAGTTTCTCTACATTAACCACTATATAGGCTACTTTGTTCGGCGGAGCTCCCCCAGGGGTCTGGACTTGGCCGCCTCCTTTTCCCCACCTCTACAGTACATCACATTTCTTCCTGGAAAATGTGCCCCATCTACGGTTGTGATTGATCTGCTATTTTCACCAAATGTTTGCCTACCATGACATCATGACATCAGAATAGGGACACTTAGCTTTCTTGTTGCATTTGTAGTCCTACACCAGCCATTTTGAGGACCAACACAGGTGTTTTGATTAACGTAGAACATTGGTTCTATGCCAATCAGACAAATTGAACACCTGTGTTGGTCCTCAATATGGCCGGTTTAGGACTACAAATGCAATCCATGAATATCCCTTTGAAACTTTGTTTGTACATTGCTTTGATCTGTGCATATTGTCAATCAATCAATCAATCAATCAATCAATCAATCAATCAATCAATCAATCAATCTGTGGAACAAATTACCTGAAAATATCTGCAAGCACAGTAAACTGAAACCCCACCCTTTTAACTTACGGTTGTGCTCAAAATCATCCAACCCCCCCACTGCAAATCTGGTTTATTGGCTAAATTCACAAACTGACAAATGAAATAAATAAATCATACAAGAACAATGTAAATAGTTTTTTTTTTTTTTTTTTTTTTTTTCAATGCTAAATGCCACTTTCAACGCTACATTCACTATCAATTATTCAACTCTTAATTACACCGGAAAACATCTGTAATCAACTGCAATCGACTAATCAAGGGCTTAAATAGTTGCATCAGATGTGCAACCTGGCCCGACTAGAAGTTTGTTGACTTGTTGACCGTGATTAGAGCAGTTAGAAATATGGCTAAGGAATGGTCAGACAAGTTCAGAGAAAAGATTATTGCTTTGTACAAAAAAGGAAAAGATAACAATTGCAAAGACACGAATGTTCCAAAACAGTTCTAAGTCAAAGGAACAGTGGCTACACTAATGAACACACTTTTAGAGGGGGTTGAATAATTTCTACTTTCGAGCACAACTGTAGCTTTTAACTAGAATCTTATCGAATGCATAAAGCAGAACGTTGACGTTATTCTCCATAGATTGTCTCAACTGTACAGAGCATGTTTCAACTGAAGCTCTCTTATGATCATGAACAGTTGATATATTAATAACCTGCATTTCAGTAATGATATAAGGAGCTTTATTTATATAGTACTTTTCAAATATCGAAATGCAGCTCAAAGTGCTTCTCGTATTGCCCCCCAGCACTTAAAAGATACTGCTGTTTTGTTGTTGTTTTTCATCTGTTTTGTACAGCACTTTGAGCTGCATTTCGATGTTTGAAAAGTACTATAAAGCTCCTTATATCATTACTGAAATGCGCGTTATTAATATAATATATTATTTATGATCATGAACAGTTGATATATTATATCAACTGTTCATGATCATAAGAGAGCTTCAGTTGAAACATGCTCTGTACAGTTGAGACAATCTATGGAGAATAACGTCAACGTTCTGCTTTATGCAGTCCATTTGTGTGAACTACAGCACTTTAATTAACCTACGAGTCATAAGTTATGACACTTATGTATTATGTAGTGTCAGCTATGAAGTATTAATAGTGCTCATATCACCAGGCCCAGTCTTTTTTATTTGACCCACAGGCGTGTGTGTGTGTGTGTGTGTGTGTGTGTGTGTGTGTGTGTGTGTGTGTGTGTGTGTGTGTGTGTGTGTGTGTGTGTGTGTGTGCGTGCGTGTGCGTGTGCGTGTGTGTGTGACGTGCAACGTGATCAATCTTCCGCAGTTATTAACCACAGACAATCTCCATCCCTGTGGCCCAGGCTTCGCAAATTAGCTGATATTATCTTTCGTCAAAAAAATCCAATCAAACAAAATTTCACTGCCATCTAAATTGTTGTCGTTCGAAGGTGTAATTGCCCAAAAAATGTAAACCTAAATCTATTCAAGTGTGTCATGATTTTCATGTTTTCTGCTCAATGCGGGATATGAAACCTGAGAGTTAATGGCCCCAGGGAGCACGGCAGACAAGGTATGCATAATCAGCATTTAGTCACACAACAAACACGTTTTCATCCACAACCGTGTCTGTGTTTGTTCTGGAAATAAGAAACATTAATGGAATTGTGAATGATTGTAAAACAGCTCTGAGAGTAGCGGGTGGGTTTGAATTAATCCATTTAGAACGAGTACACATATTGTGTATCATTATTTTATGCTTTAATTATTGAAAAATACCAGATATACAAGCTCACAACGCGGCACCGAGTGCCGCGCTGCGAGCTTGAAGATCTGCTATTTTTGAAAAATAGCAGATTCTATTAACCTGACTTTCGCCAGATGGTGGCAGCATTGCGTATATAACGCTCTGCTTTACCATCTGGGCTTGCTCGGCCAGAGTTGATAACACACGTAAAGTCCCGGGCCGGACCAATCAGCGGCAGCTATGGGCGGGCTCTGAGCGGCTCTGAGCCAATAGAGTCTGATTGCAGACCACGTGGAAACCCAGGAGGCGGATTCTGGGTGCAACGTCATGCAGACAGGCCAATATGAGTGGTTGGAGTTGGCACTCCCAGACTGTGATAGAAACGGCCACATCCAATCACCTGCTACAGAAATTCAAAAAATGGCCCGCCCCTTACATCGAGTCTGTCCGAGAGAGCCCAGATGTAAGGCAGAGCGTTACGCACTGCTGCAACTATCTGGCGAAAGTCAGGTTAAGATTCTATAAGTGTCTTTTGAATCCTTAGATGTTTTGAAAGACCTATGTTTCTATGTCAGCAATCTGGCCAGCCATCGTCAAAGAAAAGGTCCTTTTCACTTCACTGGAGCTCAGTTAGTCTGTTCTTGAGAGACTACTATGTCAGTGGTTCTCAAACCTTTTCATGTGAAGGACCCCCAAAATGATATGTATTTGTCCACGGACCCCCATCTCAAAATATCTAGTTCCAGGGACCACCCAGAAGCAAAATTTGAGTTACAAACGTTCGCTTTGAAAAATGCATATATTCAAAGATTTGCACACATTTTCACGACTTTTTCAAAAATAGCAGATCTACAAGCTCGCAGCGCGGCACTCGGTGCCGCGCTGTGAGCTTGTATATCTGCTATTTTTCACTGGTTAAAGCATTCAATAATTCTAGGCCTAAATGGGTTAAAGAGCCAGGGCTTTGGAAATACAGAGTAGACCAGAGTGAGCAGAGTGAGCGGAACTGGGATAGAAGGAGAGAGGAGTGCTAAGGCGAGGTGGAGGGTTACCTCGACCCTCCACCATCCACCTCTGGTTGGTAATGGGCACTGCAGAAAGGATTTGGTAACACCTCAAATAGTCAAAGAAGTCCTAAAAGCACACCTTCTTCATAGGACATGTGCGTAGGAGTACTCAGCCAACGCACAACAAGACAAAAAAGAATGGCGCACACTGTCTTCTCTTACAGCAACTAATGGATGCAGAAAACATGTTTTGGTCGCACTGACCTTCGTCAGGTCTCAGTGAGAGCTAAACTTATTTTCTGGTTTCTTAACTCATTCGCTGCATTTTAAAAATATTTTTGAATTGCCAGGATGACCCCAGTCTCCATAGACTTCCATGTAATTCATAGTGCATGGATCATGCACGCCCATGCATAGATCATGCACCATGTGTGTGCACAGACTGCACACCAATCATAGCTTAAAAAAAAAAAAAATCTGCTTGGAAATCTGTTCAGGCATTCATGAGATAGCAGCCATTATGTTTTCTTCAAATGTAAACAAACATGGCTGCCACGTTTGAAAGATGGGGTTGTTCATGAGATAGCAGCCATTATGTTTTCTTCAAATGTAAACAAACATGGCTGCCACGTTTGAAAGATGGGGTTGGTAAGGGGGTCAAAATATTTTTTCTAAAAAGATTTTTTCTAAAAACGGCCCAAAACTCGGGAAACTCGGGCGTGGCAGCGGTGGGGTAACTTGGGAAACTCGGGAGGGGGCAGCAAATGAGTTCATACAGAAACTGTCAAACACGGTGTACAACAGTAGCCCAACAACCGGAAGACAGTGGTCAATAATGAGGCCCGTAATCCGTATACAGTAATTACAATAGTTTCCAAATAGCTTTCAATCAGTGCTGCCTGCAAGAAGTGTTCAATCCAAACACTCTCACTCACAGCAAACAAAAAAAACAGCCATGTGTGGTGAGAAGAGCCACCAATCTACCAGGGACCACTCCCTTTGTTCCTTAACAACAGAGATGTCCACTGCAGATCCACAAAGGTGTGTGTCTGAGTGTGTGTGGGCGGGCGTGTGTGTGTGTGTGTGTTTTCCCGGGTGTGACGGACTCACCGATCGATGCTGATGGCACAGAGATTAAAGATGCTGGCAGTGCACATCATCACATCCAGCGTGACGAAGATGTCACAGTGGATCTTACTGAAGCGCCATTCCCCCACCACCTGGAAGAGGAAGAGCAACAACCATCATCATCATCATCATCATCATCAGGGGTCACCAATGTCCGTATATTCTACAGTTTTTAGACACCATTATTTACTGTATATCACCAGTAAGACTCCCTAATCGGGAGATAAGCGACCGTCAGGTCGCAGCGTGATTTTAGACCAAAATGTGTAGGAGCAGTGTCCAAAAATGTGTTTGAAAAAAATCGGCCTGATGGTGGCGCTATATAGATCCATGTTGATGACATGAGTGTAGACATACTGTGTAGTGATTTGCGTGATTTTAGGGCAAAATCTGTAGGAGTAGTGTCCAAAAATGAGTTTTAAAAAATCGGCCTGAAGGTGGCACTAAATGGAACAGATCCAGGTTGATGAGATGAGTGTAGACATACCGTGTACCAATTTGCATGATTTTAGGGCAAACATTTTAGGAGCAGTGTCCAAAAATGTGTTTTGCTAGAATCGGCCTCATGGTGGCGCTAGAAGAGGGCCATGTGAGAATTGATGGGTGGAGGTTGTGGTTTGGAAGGCAAGGAGTGTGTGTGCAAAATTTGGCATGGATCGGGGCAATGGTTGCGGAGATATGAGCAGGGTAAAAGTGTGACGTGTGACGTGTGACAGACTGACTGACTGACAGACTGACTGACTAGTAACGGACAGCTGGTCGAGGTTTTGACAGTAACTGCGACCTGACGGTCGCAATAAGACGCAATTACTGAATGTCAGTATCCAGGTTTGTGTGTCCCAACTGTCTTCACCAAAAATACCAAGTCTAAAAGCTCACAACACGTCACAACGTAGATCTGCAAATTTTCGTGAACCTTCCCCCCAGAATAGGGATGCTGGAGTTCAAGTGATTAAACGTCAAGTATAAAGTTATGTTCAGTCAGTTCTCAATCAGTTCCCTTACATCATGTCTCCAATATGATGTAAGATTCAATAACAGTGTAATTCAGGGGTGCCGTGGACGAAAAAGTGATTTACAGGGGTGACCTGAGTTAAAAAGTTGTAAACCCCTGACCCACACAAGTTCACAATGTCTCGTCCAGAAAAGTTCGGAAAGCCCTGCAAGTACAGAGCGTGTATTCTCCTCACAACACTGTCTGTCTCCCAGTCACGCTTCTGTGTTTCAACACAGAGGCCAACACAAAGCCCATGCTCCAGTACATCCACCGTATCAAAAGAAAACTCCACCTGACAAGACGGTGATGTGTGCAAGGCAAACAATAGATGTCTGATCCTCCACGCATCAATAAGAAATCAAGAGGAATTATGAGCACCCTTGTCGTGTTATACAACCGAACAGCACCACCCCTCCTCCTACTCCTACCTAGCGCGTCCCTCAGGAGGAGCCGACGTGGCCCGTCTCTGAAGCGCTCTAAGTATCAGTGGTAGTGACAGGTGTGAGGGGTCCTCCTGTACCAGCCACACTACCGCCCACCTGTCACCACTGCAGAGGCAGGGTGTTGTGTAACGACTACTTTATACTTTTGGTGCTGTACATTAAAGGGGAAGACCACACATTTTCAATACTGAACTATGTCATTAATGTACCTTAGAGGAGTTGTGTGGAAATAGAAAAAAAAGTTACCCCTCTTCTGTGTTGCCTAGAACTGGAGGATTGATTTTGGGGCACAAGTACAACGGTGTGATGTCATCAAGTTGTACTTTACAATACAAACCCCAAAATCAATCCTCCAGTTCTAGGCAACACAGAAGAGGGGGAACTTTTTTTTTATTTCTACACAACTCCTCTAAGGTATATTAATGACATAGTTCAATATCGAAAATGGGTGGTCTTCCCCTTTAAGTACATTTTGATACCAACACTTTTGTACTTTTACTAAAGCAGGGGTCTTCAACGTTTTCAGGCCAAGGACCCCTTAGTTGAGAAATAGATGAAGCAGGGACCCCCGCAACCTGTTCATAGATTCCATATAGTTTCGTTGTTTGACAGCACAATTAGCAGTATACAGTATGTTGGATTCGTGTCAATTTGTGTTTTCAGATATTTAACAACTCAAACCGTCAATACTTAATAAACTTGACCTTTCACACTGTACTTAGTCTGCTCTTTTTCCCCAATACACCAAAGCTCTTTGCCAAAAATAGAAGATCTACAAGCTCACAACGCCTCGCAGTTGGCAACATTTCTACGAATATGGACACTAGGGTTCAAGTGGTTAATATAGAAAACATATATATATATCACTCAAAGATTTGGAGGACCCCCTGTAGTAACTCTGAGGAACCCCTAGGGGTCCCGGACCCCCTGTTGAATACCCTTGTACTAAAGTACATTTTGAATTCCACTTCTACATGGCAGTATTGATACTTTTACCTAAGTAAAAAGTGTCATTACTTTTTCCACCACTGCTTAGGGGGTCCTCAGAGTTACTACAGGTAGGGGGTGCGCCAAATCTTTGTGTGGAGGGGAACATTAGCCATGAAACACAAAAATAAAATAAAGCAGATCTAAAAGCCGCTATTTTCTGAGAGTTGGTGTAGAGAGAAAAAGAGCGGACCAAGTACAGAGCCAACGGTCAGTTGACAAAATATTGTGGGTTCAAAAGGTTAACTGTCTGAAAAAACAAATTAACGTGAATCCAACATTTTTTAATAGAAACGATAATGTATGTCAAACAAGTCTTTGCAGGTATCAAGGCAATCTATGAAAACGTTTAATCTTCAACACTTATTTTATACAATATGTAGTTGGGGTCCCTGCTTCATCTCTGTCTCAGTCCTTGGCCTGAAAAATGTGGAAGGCCACTGGCCTACAGCGATCCAGAGGTGGAAGAAAGTACACAGATGATTTAATTTAAATTTTACAGATTTAAAAAAAAAAGTAGCAATAACACAGTATAGAAATACTATGTTACAGGCGTGCATTCAAGTCCAAGACAAGACAGCAGTCACAGAAGCTCCAGTATTTTCTTTCACCAAGCAACAACCTTTTCTAACCTTTTCTAAATGGGGACTGAGCAGACCTTCTAAATTTCAAGGACCTACAGTTTGGTAAGCAATTAGGCCATCTGGACCCCCCACCTAAAACTCTGACAGTGTACAAATGGACCCGTATGGGTCTATTTGGTTCCATTTGTACACTGTCAGAGTTACAAACCCATGTGTGTGTCCATTTGGTTCACAACTATCAATCATTTAGCCGGACCCCACTTTGAGAATCACTGACATAAAGATTCACGTTGTACAGGTATACCCCACCCCTCTCAGTTGTTGATTCTAAAGTAAGGAAACCAACCTCATGAAGACTACTCCCTACCTTTAGCTTGCTTTCTCTGTTTTTCTCTCTCTCTCATTCCCTCACACCATTGGGAAAAGTGGGACAACTCCCGAACGGCCGGTTCATTCCCAGCCGGTCCAGGCCGGCCATTAGGAAAAAAAATAAAAATAAAATGTTGGCCTTCGTTCCATTTTGGGGGCTGGGCGGCCAACAAAGTAAATAGTCACTGTCGGGCAGAAACCTCGTATCTCCAAGTTTCAAATGTATACATTTTTTCGCAAAGCAAAGCCCTGTTCATCATACAAGGCCGTTGCACAAAAGTAGTGTAAACAGCAGATCTACAAGCACACAACGCCTCGCAACGCGAGGCGTTGTGTGCTTGTAGATCGGCTGTTTTCACTAGTTTAAATCATTTTCAAAATGATGAATTTTGGACATACAAGGTTTCCCGACAACGACAAAATATAACTCATGTACAGTAATTGGCCCACTGGCTTGTCACTTCAACTCACTTGTCATGATCTGAAATGGCAAATCTTTGAGTAGCAGCTGCAGCGCTATAGAGAGAGATCTCTCTCTATAGCGCACAATGAGGGCCTCTCCAACTCTTTTTCCCGGGCTGAATCAGGGGCCCAGCACGTCCCTGCCTCACACTCTCACACACGCTTGAGATGATAGCCGATGGTAGACAGACTTAACATTTACAACACCGCCACCTCCACAGACCCCGTGTCTAGATTCTGGGAATCTTTCCCGTTCATGGAAACATGGAGAGCTTAACGTATTCTATCATATCCATTCAGACTCTGAATGGATTTGAATGGATTTTGGGGGTGATCACATTCTTAAAAAGCACTGCAAGTTCTGTCTCACCAGAGACGGTGCAGAACAAGCACGGTTTATACTCGTTTGTGTTGTGAGCTTGTTTTAGATAGATTGGCTATGTTAGCCACACTACACGGTAGCACCACGAAGCATATGGTAACATTCGATACAAGACTTGAACGAGTGATACAAAGCTCACTGTCCGATGCCGGGCGATCAGGATATACAATTATATTGGTACTTGTGGAACACTTTGTATCGTAATCCCCCAGCGGCCTAGGCCTACTAGGCCGGTTCCTTTTTTTCCTCGGACCATACAGTATCTCTTTGCCGGAAAAAGCTGATCAACTAGTGCAGTGCTGCGGTTGTTAGGGTTGCCAACTCCCAGAGTTGCAAATAAGGGACACCTCCCGGCCGAAGGCGGGCGGACAAAAACAATTGGGAGTTTTGGGGGGTGTCAAAACCCCTGAAATGCATAGAAAACTGCATTTTGGCACAGTTATACCTAGAACACACAATACAAACCCAACATGGCTCATACACCTGCATTAGGCTAACACAACTAACAAAGTTGTAACAATTAAGTTCTATTCAGACCATAATCACTTGGACATGAAAAGCAATGCTTCAGTCAGCTCTGCAGTGTGTTCATGTTTCGATTTTTCCATCCTTATCAGCCTTGGATCATGCTGAGACAAATTCTTGCTCTACCAGTGTACTGTTGTTGGCGGGAAGGGCTGTGTTTTGTTTTGTTTTTCCTCTTCAGTTGCTAAAGAACAGCAACACTCAAGCAACACATTACCTCCACTTCTGATGCTGTATTACCAACTGAACCAATAGATGACTTGCACCACCTCCACTGATCCCCAAAGCCTCACATTGGATTTGCCGACACAAGAACATTAACACTCAAGCCAGTGGCGGACAGACCCCCCGCCGGGCCCTAATGCCCCCCCCCCAATGCGAGGTTTTCACCACAGCGCTCTCAGAATATGGACACTAGGGTTCAAGTGGTTAATATAAAAAGGATTGGAAGATTTGGAGGACCCCCTGTAGTAACTCTGTCTGAATAAATGGTATTAATTACCTTTGAGTGGAAATTCTGTTCCATAGTCCTCCTCCTCTGATTGAGTCATGGACTGCACAACATGTCAATAATATCCTACTTGCTTCTGTAGCCTACAACTCTTCTGTAGAAGCCATTCTGTAGAAACTATACCGATAACAGCCCTAAACGCTAAACAGACGGCAGACTCAGAGAGAAGATTCTTCTAACCGCTAAAAGTAAACAGGAAACAGCTGTCCTCAAAGCAACTGGATCACTGGGTAATCAGTAGCACTCGTCAAGAGGGCCAACAATAGAGTGTCTTCTCAATCCGGTAAGCATTTCAAAATATATATATATATATATTTTTTTTATTCCCCGGAGGGGTGGCGGGCCCTAATGCCCCCGGGCCCTAATGCGACTGCATCGGCTACATCGCCTATATCTCCGCCCCTGACTCAAGCAACTTCCTGATGCTGTACCACCAACTGAACCGATCCACATGATGATTAACAACACCCAGGGGTGTCGCACCAAATCCTGGGCCCTGGGTACAAGGATTCACTGCAGGCCCCCCATGAATGTTCTTCATAGGGGGAGGAGGTTTAACCCATTTAGACTGGGAACGCATTATGTTGTGCTTTAACTATTGAAACATAGCAGATATACACAAGCTTGTAGATCTGCTTGAAAAACCTATGTTTCTATGTCAGTGGTGCTCAAACGTTTTCATGTGAAGGACCCCCAAAGGACCCATCTCAAAATATTTAGTTCCAGGGACCCCCCAGAAGCAAAATTTGAGTTACAAATGTTTGCTTAAAAAAATCATATATTCAAAGATTTGCACACATTTTCACGACTTTTCAAAAATAGCCAAAGTATAAAATAATTAAGGCCCCTCCACCTTCGGCCTTAGTAAGTCAGTCCCAGCTTGTAGATCTGCTATTTTTCAATAGCTAAAGTATAAAATAATGAAGGCCCCTCCACCTTGGGCCTTAGTAACTCAGTCCCACTCCCCCCCCCCCCCCCCCCCCCCCCCCCCCCCCCCCCCCCCCCCCCCCCCCCCCCCCCCCATGCCAGTCACATTGGAGTGAACAACTGACGAAGACAGAACATTGCTGACCCCACCAGGCATTAGCACACTCAAGTCAGGCGTATGAAACACTTATGTAGAGTCTGAGCTCCCCTTTCCTCCTTCTTATCTTTCCATCCCATGTGCTTTTCTTGCTACTGTACAAGTATGCATCCTCCCATAAGACCCCCAATAATGTGCTGCTGTCAGAGATTTTGGGGAGGACCCAGAAACAGCCATGTCCTGGAACTTATAGTTAGGTCAATAAATAAGATTCATCGCCGGCTTACACTGAGAAGAGAAGGCATGATCATGCAGTTCAAAGACAAACTGTGAAAGACGCGAGAGAGTGCACTTTCTCCCAAATAGTTAATACATGCATTATATTAGCCTATTCATTGTTGTTTATTGCTGCTGCTGCTGTCGTGCAGAGCTGCAGGTGGCCTGTTGGATATTATCCATCTGCAATTTTTTTTATTTTGTATTCTATTAGTGTTGTGAAAACTGAGGTTTATTGGACCTTTATGGTGTTTTAAAATGTGAGTGTGTGTCATTGACCGCCCGGCTGTTGTGTTTTGCATAATACACGGGCTCTTTAATTTCCAATACAAGTCGCCTAACTGTAAAAATCAACACACTCTGTTGGTGAAATGGAAAACCGTCTTCGTAGTGTGTGTGTGTGTGTGTGTGTGTGTGTGTGTGTGTGTGTGTGTGTGTGTGTGTGTGTGTGTGTGTGTGTGTGTGTGTGTGTTCATTACACAAGTCGACTCCCACCAGGGAAAGTTGTATTTTTCTATCATTATTTTTGCTCCATGTGTGCATTTGTACAGCATTCAAACAGTACTATTGCTTATTGTCAAGGACAGGATCTCTCCTTTTCCAACTGTGTTTTGTCAATGAAATGACGCACACTGCACAGGGAGTTTTCACTAATCTATAATATTAACATCAAAACAAAAGGGAGAAAGGATCACTTTAGGCTACTCTATTCTAAGTAATTGTCCCCCCCCCCCCCCCAATCATTTGACGATAATGACGGCATCAAGCGATAAAGTCGACTTCAACTCAACTTTTTACTGAGTCGAGTCGCCTCGCAAAAATCACAAGTCGTTAATGCCCTAGTGTGTGTGTGTGTGTGTGTGTGTGTGTGTGTGTGTGTGTGTGTGTGTGTGTGTGTGTGTGTGCGCGCGCGCGCGTGTGTGTGTGTGTGCGTGTGTGTGTGAGAGTTTAAAAGAAAAATCACAACAGTGAAATGAGTTAATTTCATTAGGCTGTGACCCTGGGCGTACAACAAACAAGGAGCACAGCTCAAAAACACCCAGCCCACAGAACCCCAAATATTAGCCTTGCCAAAATGTCAGGCTCACAACCGCCAGCCTATGAAAGCTTTGTGTATTTTCCTTTGAAAAATACTGTGTCTGTCAGTCTTTTTGGTGGAAACGGGATCGGGTTTTGGGTTGACTTGACTTGTGTGAATGTTGTTTTGAAGCTGTCTTTATGTGATCAGAAATGCACTGGAGGAGAAAATGAGAGGAAGCAGGGAGCGGTTCAAAGGGTACATCATGAATATTATGACAACTTTGTCCCGCCGTGCCAGCTGTTCTTTTTAACCCATTTAGAATGGGTACACATTATTGTGTATCATTATTTTTATGCTTTAACTATTGAAAAATAGCATATACAAGCTCACAGCAAGCTTGTAGATCTGCTATTTTTTTTAATCGTGAAAATTAAGAAATTTGACCCGATTTTGACTATAAGTTAGTGTCTTTTGAATCTTTCTAAGATTATTTGAAAAACCTGTGTTTCTATGTCAGCAATCTGGCCAGCCATGGTCAAAGAAAATGTCCTTTTCACTTAAATGGAGCTCAGTTAGTCTGTTCTCGAGAGACAACCATGTCAGTGGTTCTCAAACCTTTTCATGTGAAGGACCCCCAAAATGATATCTATTTGGCCACGGACCCGCATCTCAAAATATCTAGTTCCAGGGACCACCCAGAAGCAACATTTGAGTTACAAACGTTCGCTTTGAAAATACATATATTCAAAGATTTGCACACATTTTCACGACTTTTATCAAAAATAGCAGATCTACAAGCTCGCAGCGCGGCACTCGGTGCCGCGCTGTGAGCTTGTATATCTGCTATTTTTCACCGGTTAAAGCATTCAATAATTCTAGGCCTAAATGGGTTTTAACAGAGCTCTAGAAACAGCTCTGTGGCTGCCCGCCTGCCTGCCTCCGCTGCTGGCTCAACTGAACCGCGGAACAACAATGCGCCCGGTTCCCTTTCCTTAGCGTTTGTACGGAACATCGAGGAGGAGGAATGATTGGGCTGCATTCCCGCCATAAAACAGGCAGAGCGAAAGGGGCCACTGAGGAAGACAGACAGAGAATGAGAGACATGGAACCAGTAAGACTCCCTAAATCGGGAGATAAGCGGCCGTCAGGTCGCATACACAAACTTTAGAAGGCAATGGTAGGCAATCAGGAGGGGATTCAGAAATGTTTTGCAAAAATCAGCCTGATGGTGGCGCTAGATGGGACAGATGCATGTTGATGACATGACTAGAGATACTGTGTACCGTAACTTTGCGTGATTTTAGGGCAAAATCTGTAGGAGCAGTGTCCAAAAATGTGTTTTGCAAGAATCGGCCTCATCGTGGCGCAAGAAGAGGGCCATGTGAGAAATGAGGGGTGGAGGTTGTGGTTTGGCAACCAAGGAGTGTGTGTGTGTGTGTGTGTGTGTGTGTGTGTGTGTGTGTGTGTGTGTGTGTGTGTGTGTGTGTGTGTGTGTGTGTGTGTGCGTGCGTGCGTGCGTGCGTGCGTGTGTGTGTGTGTGTGTGTGTGCAAAGTTTGGCATGGATAGGGGCAACGGTTGCGGAGATATGAGTAGGGGAAAAGTGTGACATGACGGACAGACTGACTGACGGACAGAATGACTGACAGCCGATGGAGGTTTTGATAGTAAGAATGAGAGACATGGAATGAGAGAGGGAAAGACAGAGAACGAGAGAGAGAAAGACAGAGAATTAGAGCGTGTGAGAGAGACATGAAACCATCCATGTTCATGTTCGTGAAGTCGACCTCCTTGGAGAACATCAGAGAAACTGATGGCTTCACATATCTCGGGAGTTATTCTTAGCAAAGACGGTGGATCAGGTGACGACATCAAAAGCAGAATTAACAAATCCAGACACGTTTTCATCACACTGCGACCCATATGGAACTCCAAGGCACTGTCAATGTCCAAAATAAGATCAGTATATTCAACACCAACGTCAAATCAGTTCTCCTCTATGGATCAGAGACATGGAGAGTGACAAATATCACCACCAACAAACTCCAGACCTTTGCTAACAGATGCCTAAGACGCATCCTAAACATCAGGCGGCCAGAGGGAATATCAAACGCCAGCCTGTTGGAGAAAACCAACCAGAATTCCATCAGCCAGGATGCGAAGAAGAGGAAGTAAGGTGGATTGGACACACCCTCCGTAAACCCTCAGAAGACATTACCCAAGAGGGCGATAGCAAGAGGGAGGAACAGACCTGTACTTCCCGTTTCTGCGTGACATAGGTGGATACCTTTTTAGGAGGCGGAAGCATGTTTGGAGTCTATTCATTTACAATGCGAGAGCTAACGTGAACAAAGCTTCTGAACTATCATTTTTCTCCATGGTCACTGAACTAAATATTGGACCTGTCGTAGATTAGAGGTTATCATGATTGATTATGTGTGACGTTATAGAGTAGATCATGTATCCATTGATTATATTAATATCTAGGTCTGTATGATGATACTAATACTTGATAGTTAGGAGTAGAGAGGCCTTCAGTAGGCCTCAGCTATTGTTTTGGTAAAGCCTATCTTGTTATGGTACGCCTCGTTCCAGAGGCCTTGAAGCTACATGACACTCTAGTATCTGACCATACTTCTGGGCAGAACTACCGTACCACTGTGTTAATTGTACTTCTGTCCATGATATCATGTTACATAAACTTGACCACACCACCACCTAATATAATTGTCTTGTCTCCTCATTTTCTCATGATTATTGATTGATCTGAATTCCACCACAGACCCGATCATCACAAGCCACATAATATTAACAAAATTGTCACACTAAAGTGGCTTTTTTCAGCAACACAACAAAGGAGAAAATCAACTTCGGCTTCAGCCCTACGCCTTTTTTGGGAGCCCTCAAAATGTGTGCAAAGTGATTTTTTGTGTTCTGTAATGATATAAGGCACCGAAAATAAACTATTCATTCATAGCACAGTAAAGGCAAGCGCTGGACTGGAATCCACAGGGCCAAAGGAAAGTGGGGAGGCCAAAGCAGACCTGGAGAGGATCAGTCGAGAGTGAGGTGAAAGCAATCGGGGTGTGATACCATCTAGGAGCCTACAGGAATAAGTCAAGTCCACCTCCTTGGCCTACTGGCTGCACGCACAACATGTTTGGCACTGATCAGTCCAGTGGTTTGCGGGATTAGTTCTGCACTCCTGCACTCCAGCACACACACGCCTGCCTGCCTGCACGCACGCACGCAAGCACGCACGCACGCACGCACGCACGCACGCACGCACGCACGCACGCACGCACGCACAGGGTAATCTGTTGCACCTTCTTTGTCCTTTGTTCAGGGTTGACTGCAGGGGCAGTACGTGGTCTCAAAAACATAATGGAAAACTGACAGAAGAAGAATCACTCTCTGCATAAACTATTAAGGAGACTCCTTAGACAGAGACAAAGAAAACAGCCTTTATTTTATTTGAACATGCTCATGAAGTGCTCTGTGCTCAAAGCTCACTCCATTTACAACCTTTTAACCCGGGTGGTATGAATGAAGACATATAGGAGCCCTTCGGTGTATATGAATGTGTGTGTGTGAATGTGAATGTAATGCACAATCTACATGTAAAGTGCATTGGATAAGGGCACTCTATAAATGCACCATTTACCACCAGAGAGAGAGAGAGAGAGAGAGAGAGAGAGAGAGAGAGAGAGAGAGAGAGAGAGAGAGAGAGGGCAGGTTCCCAGTTTGATCCCGGGCTCCCCAGAGTTGCGTAGCGTTGAAGTGTCCTTGAGCAAGAAGCCCTAATTGCTCCTGATGAGCAGGTTGGTGCCTTGCATGGTTACCTGAATGTGTGTGTTAATGTACTACACAATCTATGTAAAGTGCCATGGATAAGGGTGCCATATAAATGCACCATTTACCCTTTGAGAGAGAGAGAGAACACTCCAAACTGACATTTGTGTGTAGCTGTGTGCCAGTGATCTCTGCATCCCACCATTCCCGGTGTCAGTACTTCAGTACTTCCCCATACTAAGCTGCCACGGCTCCTACGCTCAGATCCAATCCTACATCTCTCCCTGTGATCTCATCCACGGTAGCACCGCGGCCAGAGGTCATATCTTTACAATTAACGAGCGGCTTGAAGAACCTTACATCTCTGCCGCGGGTGTCTGCAGCGATGCTGGTGATTAAAGGGAGATCTGACAGCTCTAATGAATGCCTCCCCCTCTATCTTGCTCTCTTCCTTTTTCTCTCTATCATTTCCACCACCTTTTGCACCTCGTCTGCGTGCGGGTGTCTCTCTTCGCAATCTCTCCCGTCCATTGTCTTGCTCCTCCTGACAGCCCCCACTCGCACAAAGTACTTCCGTTTGCTATTGGTGCATTACTGTATCTGCTTTGCACAATCTATCACAGATCTAGCCCCCTGTCTCTGCTTGCTGTTTCCCCTTTCTTGCTCTAGTTTCATCCATCACCCCATAGCTCTTTTTCCCTCGGTCAAGATGTCATTAATTCCTCTTAAGTCGAGGTCAGACTAGAGGAGAAAGGGGCTGGTTTGTTCCAGCTTCGCCCCTCCAGACAATCTTTGGAGACATCTGGGAAGGAGCCTCGGTTGCTACTGATGTTCGGCACTACAGCAACAACGTGAGGCATTTACAGATTCTAGCTCAAACCTCCTGAACTGCTCACAGTGTAGTAAATAAAAAGTTAAGATATCGATCAACTATCTAAGTTAAAATCCGGACTGTTCCACTCAAACACACGTCAATGATCGATATGGCGTTCACGGTCATGACATTTTACTTGCCGATTAATTGTCACACCAATAATTGCCATTAACAAGTGGAAACAATTATGATGATTAACCGTATCCTCGCGATGATCAAATCATTGCTATAAGGCGATTAACTGTGACCGGGGCTTTAGAAAATGGCGACTGTGAAGCGTAAGGGTACATTCCATAATACCTTCTCTGTTTGTCGGAGAGCTGAGATGAAGCAAGGGTTAGTCAAAACGTGGTAACAGCATAACTTGATTGATTGAAACCTCAACACAAACAGCCTTTACACACACACACACACACACACACACACACACACACACACACACACACACACACACACGTGCACACGCACGCACAAAGTGATTTCAATGTCGTACGTCACTATTTTTAACCTTTTGGAGCAGGGTAAAATCACCTCCAGATATGTTTAAAAAAAACGAACAAAATATCTATTGTGCTATTGGTGGAAATGTATTTGCATAAGAATTGGATTTCTTCCACATGAGCGTGTTTTTGTTTTGATCCCATGGCCGCATCCTGTAGGGGCTGATGCAATATCTGTCTAACATCTCTCACGTGCTCTTGGACTACATAGGCCGGATTTAGACTGCAGTCAAATCCAGCCCAAATCCAACAATTAAGACACATACATACAACACAGAAACAACAGAATAAGACCAAAACACAAAACTAGTAAGTGTGAGGTAGGGAGATTTGAGAGCAGGTTAATACATTAGGATATATTTCATGCGAATTGTATTGTTTCATGAAACTGGAGCATCATAACAGAAATCAGATTTTCCCAGTTCAGACAGAACATTGTGGAACCTTAAGTGTAAGCCAGTCATTTGAGCGGGTCTGGTGGGTTATGTACAGCCTACAGAGATGAGTTGAGGGTATAGGGATGGAGCTCAAAACAAGGGTAGCCCGATAACCAGAAAACAGATTTATCGAGTACCCGGTATCAATAAGCTTTGGGCTTATCAAGCTTGTTATCGAGCATAGTGGCCTATGATGTCATGTTTAAACAATCAAGACAAGAGGCGATCAAGAAAGTATTACAGTACTATTCATAATATAAAGCCATTTAACACTTATTGCACACTAATGAATGATTGTTTTGATGTTATTTAATGATAATATTTGTTACTTTTGTCAGTTGTCATCTTCGTGGATGGTGGTCAGCCACAAACTCACGGCCAATAAAAAAAGACACCAGTTATGTTCAGAATTTGTCATCTCACATCTGTCCACAAAATATTAGAAAACGCTCAATAGTGGGCTCGATAAAAGCCCTGCTCAATAAGCAGGATCGATAAGGTGCTCATTATAATACAAAATGAACAAGCTCCATCCCTAGTTGGGGGAGATTTAATTCTCGCTGAATAATGGACAACCCCTGTTGCACCGCTTCTCATAAAACATTTTCTCATCCAAATTCTTCTCCTTTGGCCTACTGGCTGCACGGCACGCACAACATATTTGGCACTGATCAGCCCAGCGGTTTGCGGGATTAGTTCTGCACTCGGCTCACGCACGCACGCACGCACGCACGCACGCACGCACACGCACGCACACGCACAAACGCACACTACAGCTAGTTGTTTCATGTTTGTTTACATCTGCTTCCCCATAATCACACAAGGGGATGTGCTTGCTCCCCCATGGCAAGATAATCCTCTTAATTATGGTGTAGTTTTTGATGAATGTCATTTTCTAATGCAATGTTTGCGATCTGAGAGTTGAAAATTGAGAGTGAAATGTCTAATGTGTCTCGTTCCCAAATGTCAGTCTCACCTCACCTCACTATTCGTGCTGTCCACACAAATAAGATTTTAGGTGAATCTGCAAAAGTTTTTAATCGTTTAACTTTAGACCTTTTGGCCACACAGAGCCAGCATTTTGGGTGCCGAATATGCAAATGTTTTAAACCGGGTCCCAGAGTGAATAAATGGTAAATGGTGCATTTATATAGGGCCTTTATCCAAGGCGCTTTACATTCACCTATTCACACAGACATCTTACACCGATGGTGGGCTCACCGGGAGCAACTAGGGGTTCAGAGTCTTGCTCAAGGACTCTTCGACACCAAATCTGAATAAATCTGAAGACGCCGCCCCCGCGTCTCCGTGAGTACAACCGAATATGCATATCTACATTAATGTTAGAGCAGAACCTCTACCCGCATGCCCCGAGTCCCCCCTCCCTCCTCCACAGGGGCGTCAATTGGGTATGGCAGGGGTATGCAGCTGCCATACCCTGGGTCCAGGGGGGGAAATAAAAGTTACTTTTAAATATAAATCCATGAATGTCTCTTTGTCTATCTGTGCTGGTTATTATGTTGTTAAATTACAGTAAAATAACTACAAATGCAAAATGGTCACTTTAACAAGGTATTATAATTATATTCTCCACACTTGTATTCTCCTCATCTTGATATGGTATATTCCCAGGTTCCGCAGGTCAGCTGCACAGGTGCAATGCATTATTGTTAATTGTGGTGCTTTTACTAACATGCCAAGTTTAGCTGCACTTGAACAACCGTTCCAGCCTGCCATATCCAGCCCAAGAAACCGTAGAAACGGGGGAAAAAATAAAATGTACTTCTTAAAATAAATGTATCATGCCTGTTGCTAAGGTATGGCAACATGACTGGTGTCTTGCGCGCGTGCAAGACACCAGTCATGTTGCCATACCTTAGCTTTTTCTGAACTGACGCCACTGCTCCTCCAACAACAACAACAAACACGTCAGCGTTGCATTTGTGCTACTGAGCACGATAGGGCTTTTACAGCAAAATGTACGGCTCCCTCCCACACTACCACTGTCAGCAACAAGTGGACATGATAAAAAGATATATATAAATAGTTCTTCTCTCTTTTTGGTGCTTTGTGGCAGCTTTACAGCGCCACTCACAGGCCTGGCATATAGTCAAGTCGCTTGTATAATTTCGTTTAAAATTTTCTGGGAATTATGAAAACTATATATTTTTGGAGACTTCAGAGTATAACAAATCAGAAAATCCATGATTCCATTTGCAAAATCCGTAGGGGAATTTTTGACAGCTGCTGAAAGTTTGTGTCTCATTCACTTATAGGAAAAAAATACCCCCGATAAAATCTGCTTTGAGTAGCATGTGAGGGGTCAAACTAGGGGTTTTTAATGATTCTGAATCCAATGCATTTGTTTTGCATGAAAAACATTTCTTGGGCTAAAAACATCCCCCACGAGACTGTGAAAAGTGATGACTCACCACTAAACCATAGTTTTGTCTGGCCGTTTTTAGCCCAAGGAATGTATTTTTTTGTGCAGAACAAATGCTTGCATTGTTTTCAGAATCATTAAAAAACCCTAGTTTGACCCTTCACATGCTACTTAAAGCAGAATTGTTGGGCAGCGAATGAGACACAAACTTTCAGCAGTTGTCAACCATTCCCCTAGGGATTTTGCAAATGGATGCAAAAAAACAATTGCCACTAGGGGGGAGAGAAGAACCTCTGGGCAAAAACTCTGATATCCCAGGATGTAGAGCCCTGTGCAAACCTCATGTAATCTCATGTAAACCTGTAATCATTTGGGGTTTATTTTCAGACATGGACCACAGACACGTTGGCAAATCATTGCTCACAGTGCACACCCGCTCAGGTTGACATAAACAATTAGCCTATTACAAAAATATGTAGGCTACAGGAGAACCACTTTCATCTCCATAACCCCAGAGCAGGTGCAAGACCAAGTTTGCGCCATGGAGACCTGAGTTTAATATTATTGTTTGTTTTTTGTCGCATTCCTAAGACAAAAAAAATGTATTATAACTTACCCTGACGGTTTCCCCATCCAGTGCCATGCATTTGGGTCCCCATTCAGGGCCATGCATTCGGGTCCCCATCCAGAATCAATAGGGGTACATTTATTATAATACATTTTTTGTCTTGCGACAAATACAAAAAAAATTATAATAATAATAACTCAAGTCTCTATGGCATGAATAATCAATAGGGAAAAAAAATCCTTTTGGGGGTGAACTACTCCTTTAAGTAGAATATCAATAGCAGTTCATTCATAACTGTCTGTTGTCCAACTTTGATCGGCTGGTCCAAATAGATCCATCATTTAGGCTATTTGGGGTTTATATTTTTCAGTCAAAGGACCAACTGCGGGGAAGTGCTAGGAATGTGGTTAGGAATGTGTTAGGAATGCGACAGCTAGAGGACGTGCAGCCCAATAGCCTACAAAGCTGTGCGTCTGTCCGTGTAGGCATATTAGGCTACTACTTTTGTGTAAAAAAGAATAAAAGGTAAAATGCATGTGCAATAATGTGTCTCACTTGACTGGACAAATAGCGCAACCTACTGTTCATTTCATGAACTATCTCCCAAGAATCTAATTTTATCAGTGGATGGAAACAGGCAAAATGTGCTTTTCTTTTTTCGACTTTCTGATGATTCGCTTCCTATTTTCGAAAAGGCTTTAAGGAAACGCAGCTACTGTCAACAAAGATATTCTGTATTTTTTTTTGTGTCTTCTTCATTTCCATATTTTCCTGAAAGTCATTACCTTTTTCTTCGTCATCTTCTACTTCATCATCATCATCATCTCATAACCATCTTCTATGCTTGGACCCTGTTGGCACTTGTATTTTTATGTATTTATGTTTACGTCATTAACTGGTGGTAGTCATGGTTGCCAGTTCCCACCTGATGTCATGTGGGAGTTCAGACTGCCACAGACCGTACTGAGTGACTGCTAGCTTGCATAACATCTTCAGGCTAGGATTTAAGTCTAGGACGTACAGGTCACAAGAAATTAGGTTGTTTCCTGTGAGTCCTCCATGCATGATAATACAATCTCCCACCATGCAGCAGCTCATCCCATACATCCCACAGGGGTCTTTCCCCTTGGGCTCAACCTGCTTCCAGGAAAAGGTCTCTGGAATGAATTTCCACAGATCATTGAGGTACTGGTATCCGTTCCAGCCACCGAATATGTACAGCTCTCCATTGTAGGCAAAGGCTGAATGACAGAAATGTCCTTCTGGGAGGAGGTGTCCAGAAAGCTTGCTCAGCCAGCAGTTGGTCGTTGTGTCAAACACTCTGATGCTGTTGTAGAAGTCGCTCCCAAATACAAACATCTTTGTTCCAATGATGGTGGCAGAGTGACCGTATGAAGCACGTGGTGGAGTTCCTCTGGTGTTAATTAGAGACCAGATCATTATGGTGGTGTCCAACTTGTACATGTCATTAGTACTCAGCTGGGTGAGTCCTCCATGCACATACATGATCTTCTCCAGAACACAGGCTGAGTGGCATCTCCTTGCTCCTGGAATAGTCCCAGAAATACTGGGTTTGAACCAGCTGTGGGTGTCGACATCAAAGGCATAAAGCACATTGCAGTAAGGATACCCTCCCCAGATGTAGACAATGTCTTCTACCAGCACAGCTGTGTGGCCCCAGCGCCCGGAGGGAACCTCAATGGGACTTTGTCCTCTTCCATTTGTCACTGGGGGCAACTTCCTCCAACGCAAAGACACTGTGTTGAAGACATGGACTTCAATCTGATCCCTGTTGTTCAGGTAGTTGTTGTATCCTCCAAATGAGTACAGCTTGTGTCCGACCACCACAGCAGCATGGTAGTACCTCTGAGGTCCTCCTTTCAGATGTATTGTCCAGTGAATCATTTCATACACCAGAACCACTTTGTTAAGCAGTGCAATAAATTACAGAAGAGATTATTAGAAGGTTAAGGAATTTGTTCCAAGACGCTGCTGAATGGTGATGTGTTGGAAAATACAGCAAAGGCATTTAAAAGTACAATTACATCTGATGTAATAATGATGTGGTGATGACATTGCGTGTTGACATCATTATATGGAATAGCTAATGACGTTATTCAACCTGAATGGCTATTTTAGCTACTATGACATCATTAATTCATATTTGGGCATATTGTGATAAAGACAAACAGACAGAATTGGAACCTTGGAAACGGAGTGTTTGTGGACTGGTAAGAGTTTGATATGACTCAATGCTCAGGAAGAGCGTTGTTGGAGGATGCAGCAATGTCGCAGCTCCTGGTGACCCGATGCATGTTTGGCCCACGAACGAGAAACTTGCAAAGAAGTGTGAACAGTTTGCACGTATCAAACGAGCAGATTGGAACAAGGGGGTCCCAGGCATGTCCAATATATGCTGATGATGATGGCCTAAGGGCCGAAACGCGTCTGTTCCTGTCCTGACTACTGCTGCTGCTGTTCTACAATTAAAAAAGACTCTTAATGAAAACGTGAGTGCGGGTTGCTTCTCTTCATACAATATATGCCGGGAACACGTTCTGCCGACGGACTACGACTCGTATGGGCACTGTCAAAAGGCTTTGCCTGAATAAAGACCCTGTTCCCACTGTAGTCAAGTCATTTTAGGCCAAAATTAGGCTAAACCTCAAACAAATTGCAATAGTAGCAAACTCAACTGATTTTGTATCCTCAATATGTCCTTAGTGAGAGAAAAAAAGTCCCAAGGAACTAGGGGTTTTTAATTATTCTGAATCCATTGCAAGCATTTGTTTTGCACGAAAAACATTCCTTGGGCAAGAAATGGCCACTCAAAACGATGGTTTAGTGATGAGTCATCAATTTTCACAGTCTTTTGGGGTCCGTTTTTAGCCCAAGGAATGTTTTTCATGCAAAACAAATGTTTGCAATGGATTCAGAATAATTAAAAACCCCTAGTTTGACCCCTCACATCCCACTTAAAGCAGATTTTTTTTCAGTCATTTTTTCCTTTATATTGTAGTGTATAGTAAGTGAAGGTAGGTAGTTTTTGCCCCGGTGGGATTCCTTGGGACTTTTTTTCCCTCACTAAGGACATAATGAGGATACAGAATCAGTTGAGTTTGCTACTATTGCAATTTGTTTGAGGTTTTTTCATATAATGACTGGACTACTGTGCATGTTGGCGTCTCCGGGGCACCAACTCCGTCCTCAGTCGAGAGCCTTGCATGTCATGGAGGTTAACCGGGCAAGTCTATCAATGCAGTTTTCATACTTCACAAACTATATCTATTTCGGTGCAAGGTTGGGTCCCTTGCGAGGGGCAGTAAGAACAATGTATTTTACTTAAGTTCGATGCGAGTGTACTGTACAGCAGGGGTTCCCAAACGTTTTTTTTTTGTCTCAGGGCAACCCATGAATATTGTTTTAATCCGAGGCACCCCTACATTATAATTTTCACTCCCAGCACCTTCTATTTATAGCATATCGTCGTTGTCGGGTGGAAACCTTGTATGTACAAAACTGTTTGTTTTGTATTTATCATCTATAAAATGTAAACTAGTGAAAACAGCAGATCTACAAGCACACAACACCTCGCGATGCGAGGCGTTGTGTGCTTTTAGATCTGCTGTTTTCACTAGTTTTGTCTGACAGTCTTGTATGATGAAGCAGGGCTTTGCTTTACCAAAAGACGTACACATTTGAAACTTGGAGTTACGAGGTTTCTGCCCGACAGTGACGATATTTTAGTGATTATGTTGCGAGGAAAACATTGAGATAATAGCCATTATGGTTAGAACGGACTGAAAATAACTTTGTACTTCAAGTTTAGAATGAGACACCCCTGGATTGCCGTCGAGGCACCCCAGGGTGCCCCGTCACCCACTTTGAAAGCCACTGCTGTACAGTCTGTACACCATAAGACCAGGACAACTTATGCAATTCAAAATATAACGTCAGTTCCCTAATTGTTTTTTGGTGAGATCTAATACTTTGACCGAACTAAGGCCTAATTGTCCAGACGGGAGCCACTTTTAATTTTGACTTGGTACTCTCCACATTGTTTGTGTCTGCCGTAGTGGACTATGGCAGCTCAAAGGGGACACTGGATGAAATCACGGGAGAAATCTCGTTTTGCAAGACTTCAGGAAGTACTAACACTGTGGACAGTGTTTTGTCATGATGTCAACAGATATCTTGAATATCAACAGATATCTAGAAATGTTTAAATCTGAGCAATTGAGCAATTTACCAATAACCCCCACCCCTCGCGATCAGAGTTGCGGTGGATACAATACTGTACCACTCGTTCTATTATGTGCCGTTTCAACTCTTCGGTATTTACTGCTGTTTTCCTGAAAATGTCCTTCAAATGCATTTTTTCCACAGGTTTCTTTGCCTGTTTTTGGAGCGGTGAAAGCGCTCCCAATAGACAGGTATGTCCGTGGGTATGTGGGTGGCTGGGTGGCTGGCTGGCTGGCTGGCTGGGTGGGTGGCTGGCTGGCCATGTCCGTAGCCTGGCAATACCTTGAGTGGCCACACACAACACACTAGTTAAAGGAGGGGCGCTGTTTTGTGCAGGCCAGGCACACTCACCACTCACTCACAGGCACAGTTTACAGTTTACAGTTTAGGCATTTCACTCACTCACTCACATAGGGTACAGCTGCTCAAATTCACCGCTCCACTTCGAACCGAGGTTTGATTTTTCCTTTCTAATTTTAATGGAGAATGGAGCGTATTTTTGCACTAACTCGCAAATGTCAAAACACCACTCCATTCCCATTGAAAATCAGAATCAATCTTCATATGTAAATTTAAACTTTGCAGTCAGAGAAGGTCATATAAATAGTAAAAATAGCTGATCTACAAGCTCAACGTTCTGCGAATCCCCTGAAAATCTACTGTCTTGCCAAAGGCAGGACGTGTGAAGTTTTTAAATGGCACATCTGTATATATATAAATAAAGGTAAGGAAATGGATAGTCCGGAATTGTCCTTTAAAGAAGCGGTGCCATAGTTTTGTACTTTTTCTGGTTTTCATGTGTCTAGGAGGTTGACAGTACTTCATTAGACCCCCTGGTGTGGTTGTTATGAGCAATTATGTATTGCCTTTCTATTTGGGTTTTAGCTGTAGGTTGTCACCTTGTGGGGTCAAACGTGCCGGTCCAAAAACACACATACTTATTACATCACAGAATCAACCCCTCCCCTAATTACCATTCACCCAACATATGTGGGTGTGGCTAACTTCAGCTGGGTCACCACCCACCATGACAACCACGCATACCAATGAACTGGTGGGTGTGGCCACATAAAAACATAATTTTACCTCTTTCTGTACCCTTTTTTGGAAAGAATCTTCCTCCTAGTATAATCATAATACCTGATAATCATGTTTTAGAGGGGGGGGGAATCATGCATATGGCACCACCTCTTTAAGTGTTTTTATGTGTCATTGTCACAATCATTCCTCAGAAGAAGACCTTGCCAGGTCGAAACGTTGGGTTTCTTCTCTATAAATAAATTGCATCACGAGAGTGTTGCCTTTTTTCCACTCCTTCATTTGTCACAACAGAAATGTAATCTGTATTCCAATAATGTTCGACGACAGAAACACAATCAAATCGTTCATCGCAATTAGTCGAGTGACAACTAATTGTCTAATAAAATGTCACAATCGTGACAGCCCTACTAAATACCCAGCTACAGTAGACAGACATAGCCTCTATGTAGTCCAAGCGCACGTGACGTTAGACAGATATTGCATCAGCCCCTGGAGGATGGGGCCATGGGATCAAAACAAAAACACGCTCAAGTGGAAGAAATCCAATTCTTATGCAAATACATTTCCACCAATAGCACAATAGATCTTTTGATATTTTTCTAACATATCTGGAGGTGATAAATAGGTTATACCCTGCTCCAAAAGGTTAAAAATAGTGACGTACGACAGGTTGAAATCACTTTGTGCGTGCGTGCACGTGTGTGGTGACAGTGCGTGTGTGTGTGTGTGTGTGTGTGTGTGTGTGTGTGTGTGTGTGTGTGTGTGTGTGTGTGTGTGTGTGTGTGTGTGTGATTAATCATTGTAGTCATTCCAACATGGTAATTTAATGTGATTTAATGGGTCATATTGGTAGCTAGCTGACACGTTTTGTTTGGCAGGGCAGTGTGGGCCATCAAAAGAGCTGTGAGTGCTGCCTGCTGAAGCGTTTTGCTCTTAGAAATACTCTGCACACCTCTATAAAGTGTTCTTAAATAATGTTTTAGTGCTAGTTCACATATGATTCACATATGATTATTTTTGGGGCTCACGGCCTGAAAAGGTTGAGAAGTACTGATATGGGGTTCACCATATCACAAAAATCGTAAAGATTTCATGATAAAGAATGTCAGCGCAAGAATGTTGCGTTACGCTATGCTACCTACTGTAATGTATATGTTGTTGAGATAGACTAGTATGCTACTAGTCTACCACAAAACCTCTTTCTTTAGATACAGATTCTCAAATGACATATTTCTTATGTCAACATGCACATTTTAATCCTGTTTCCTTCAGAGCACGTTGTTTGCTATTTCCCTTTACTTTTTCTGCCCTCTGTTTTCTTTGGGGACGGGTGGCCTGCGCACTGGGAATGGCTTTATTTTTATTTAATTTATGGTTGGCGTAAAATAAAGAAATAGGCCGCTCGGCTCTGGTGGCGCAGCGGTGTATCTGTCTGGGGGTTTGAATCCGCCTGCATCCAGCGTGTGAGTGTCTATACTATACTATACTATACTATACTATTCAGGCGAGGTAAGCTGGGTGAGGAGGGTGATCTTTGTCACTGCGGTATTGACTATAATGCAATGATGTAAAGTAACTAAGTACATTTACTTAATTATACAACGGGTAGTCGGGCTCTCAATGAAAAACAGGCTCTCCAACAGTGCAGATAACGAGCACTACTGCACTGTCTCATCAAGCAAAGAATTCAGCTGTGCACACTCTTTCTCCCCACACTATGCTAGGCGGCTAGGCTAGCAGTTTTCATGTGAAGTTCAGGGACATAGTAGCTAAATGTGGCATTAAAAAATTACAAATTCCTATCGAATATCTTAATTACAATGAAATTAAGTTGAAGGGCAACAGTTGTATAATCACAATATTACACTCGAGGGTCTGCCTTATCTTCAGTCCTGCCTACGGAAAGCGCCTTCGGCTCGTTCCTGCAGCAAGACTGTCGTGCCAGATAACCGTGATAATGCTAACCCTCTTGTGTAATATTGCTTAAGTAATGTAGGCCTTGAGGTATTTGTATATACTGTCCAATTTCCAATACCTTTACTTCTACTCCACTACATCTTAGATCCAAATATTGTACACCACATTTATTTGAAAACTTTAGTTACTAGTTACTTTGCGGAGATAAATTATAATATTATAAAACATACATAAACCACTTTAGCCCTATTTTTATTAGCCTGGCAAGTCACAACGCGTCAAATCACAACGCGTTGTGGGCTTGTAGATCTGCTTTTTTCAAACTTTTGGTACTTTAAGTGCATTTTGATGCCAACACTTTCGTACTTTAACAAACACAACAAGTACATTTTGAATTCCGGACATTTACTTGCAACAGAATATTTCTATATTGCAGTATTGATACTTTTACTTTGGCTAGGTAAAAAATGTGGGGTAATTGCAAAAGCACGAGGCAGGGTTCAGTGGCAGCGCATGATTGCGGCCCAACCGGAACAAAGAGGATAAGTAAGTAAGTAATTGCCATAACGACTAAACTAGGACAAAAAACAGCAGGGGTAAAAATTATAATTGTGCAATTTTAAAGAAAAAAAAAGAAGAAAATTGTCAAAAGAGAACAAAAGCAAAGCAATTTTGATAACTGTTACAATTACACTGTTCAGCTACAGTAAGACAAGGCTTCATTTTGTTCAGGACAGTGTATTTCGACTGAATCAGAATCCAAATTGGTTAGGGTTATATATCGTCACTGCCTCGTATCTCCAAATTAGAAATTTGTATGTTTTTCATAAAGTAAAGCCCTGCTTCATCGTACAAGACTGTCGCACAAAACTAGTGAAAATAGCAGATCTTCAAGCACACAACGCCTCGCGGTGCGAGGCGTTGTGTGCTTGTAGATCGGCCATTTTCACTAGTTTAGATCATTTTTAAAACGATAAATACAAAATTGACTGTTTTGGACATACAAGGTTTTCACCCGACAACGACGATGTGTTCTACAGGCACCCAGTCAGGATATAAACAAATGGCTCTAGCTCTTGGAGCAAAATACTAGAGTGGAGCCGGAAGTTTAGAGGTAATCACATCCACAATTAAGGATAGAAATAGACCAAGTGGCATGCCTACCACAATCATGGGAGGACGTCAGGACAAGACATGCCAAGCCAACTTTAACTCATTTGTAGCCGATCCCGAGTATACTCGTGAAAAATACTCAAGTATTTAGAGTGCCGATCCCGAGTATACTCGCGTAAAATACTGTATATAGAGTAACGCCGGTTCTCCTACCCTATAGTCCGTTGGAACGTCCTGGCACGATCGGCCTCGCCGATTCATCATCATCACGGATCCACGTGCACAAAATAGTAATCCCATAACATGGAGACGGTGGATCTCATCTTTAATGTCCATTTTCTCCAAGGATGGCATTAGATTCTCGCTACAATAACATAATAACAAAGGCAACGACCGGCCATTTTAGCAACGGCATGGGGTGACGATGGCTTCAGTTGAATGACGTCATGACGTCAACCCGGAAGTGTTTACGCAATGGACTTCTGGCCTTCAAAATAAGATACTGGCAGCGTATGGAGCCTGCGAGAGGCACGCTGGACATTTAACCCGTTCATGTCTGGAGCACTAAATGGGTTAAGAGGATATTGAGGGACAAGCAGGTATGATGCCAGGACAAATAGGTAGAGGCCAATAAATATGCCATGTGCACCAATAATCTAGAATCAGAATCTATTGTTAATAGTAATAATAATAATACACTTTATTTGTATAGCACCTTTCATGACATGAAATGCAGGTCAAAGTAAAGCAGTAAAGCAGAGCAGACAAAGTACAAATGATTAACAATAAAGCAGAAAAGAAAAGTAAAAACATAAAACAACATTAAAACAACATTGTTGACATGAGAAAAGACTGCATTGGAAAGAAAACAGAGAATAGGATTGAAAGGTACAGTATAAAACCCTATGTCAGAGGTCTTCAACGTTTTCAGGTCAAGGACCCCTTAGTTGAGAGAGAGATGAAGCAGGGACCCCCACAACCTTTATAGACTATAGATTCCATATAGTTTCATTGTTTGATAGCACAATCATTAAGTATATTTTGGATTCATGTCAATTTGTGTTTTCAGATATGTAACCACTTGAACCTTCAATACTTAATAAACTTGACCTTTCACTCTGTACCTGGTCTGCTCTTTTTCCCCTCTAGACCAAACCTCTTTGCCTAAAATAGACGATCTACAACGCCTCGCAGCGCGAGGCGTTGTGAGCTTGTAGATCTGCTATTTTTGGAAAGTGGTTAATATAAAGGAGAAGTTTCTATCGCACAAAGATTTGGAGGACCCCCTGTAGTAACTCTGAGGACCCCCTAGGGGTCCCGGACCCCCTGTTGAAGACCCCTGCCCTATGTCGAAGAGAGTGACCATCCATATCACGCATGCTACACTTATACCTCTGCCAGACTTAACCTCTGCATAGCATAAATAAAGCCACGCTTGAGCAATATCTACTGTCTCAAGACTTTGATCATTTCTCTGGAAGCTAAAACCCAGCCACAGAAATCCACTAATGTTGGAGGTGGAGAAAATCAGGAGCACTCTCAATGGCCCCACAGGGAGATTTCATAATACATGGGATCCATACATAGACTTTGTCAGCAACCTGCCTGGACTGGTGTGTATAAACATGGAACCATAAACATAATGTACCAGCTCCTAGGGCCTGTCCTCTCTTAACATACTGTACTGCACACTGTCTTACTATTGTAGTAATGTAGGTTTGTGATGTCTGCTGTGTTGGTTTGTTTGTAATGTCAGTTGTATTGTTTTGTCTTGTCTGTAATGTGATTTATGTCAATAAAAAGTAAAAAAGAAATAAAATAAAAAATAAAAAAATAAATCCAATGTTGGGAATTCGCCAATCACAATGGAATATGACAAATCGGACGGTTCCCGTCTCGATCACTTGACTGTAGAGATAACGAGCAAAATAAAATAAGATGTTTTGTAAAACCTCTGGCTCCTAGGTGGCGCTATAATAGGGCAATGTTAAAAGGGTGGCATCAGGGGGGAATAATTATGATAAATCAAAGAGAGAGAGAGGAGAGAGAGGGAGAGAGAGAGAGAGAGAGAGAGAGAGAGAGAGAGAGAGAGAGAGAGAGAGAGAGAGAGAGAGAGAGAGAGAGAGAGAGAGAGAGAGAGAGAGAGAGAGAGCTAGGGAATAAAGAGAGGGATAGATCAATGTGTTTCTCTCAAATCAATGTGTTTTGAAGGAAGAAAATCATTCACCATTTGGACTAGCAGGCATTGTTTAGTTTATCGCTAACAATTCATTGTGTCACGCTGCCATGTCCCTATTTTGCTGCTGCTCTGCGGCATGAGAAATGCTATTTTAATCATCCGTGCCATTCAAGAAACTATTATCCACTCACAATGTTGTCACAATGTCTTGTTATGCCTATCTAAATGGATTCCAATAGAAAAGGCTTTGATAAAAAGCTTGTTCAGTCATGAACAAGTAATGTTATTGTGTGAAATGGGTTGCTGGGTGTAGAATATGATGATGTTTTAGTTTATGTATTAGTCTCTCACATAAGCCACAAAACGTGTTAAGTTTTGTTCTTTAATAACGTATGACCAAAATAAACCATTCATTCATTCACTCATTCATTGTGGAGCCCTCAAAAGGCCTGGACTAAAACAGGTTGCTTTGGTCAGTTTAAGTAAATCAATAAATGGAGATAGCTATTGATGGCTATTGATGTATTACCTTGCTTATTGTAAATCGCTCTGGATTAAGAGCGTCTGCTAAATGCCTGGATTGTAAATTGTATAGCTAGAAATTGTTTGAGAGGCTTACTTTTGCAGCCACAAAACATTTTAGGCTGTACTCCTGTGGTTACAACTTTTGTCTGGACCGGATCTTCAAAGTGATCTGTGGAAATGCAATTCAGACACTTTCTGCTGGAAGGTGGTTGAGCCCACAGGGGGAAAAGGGCAGAATGGGATGTGCTGTTGTTGCATGGTGAGAGATCATATCATCCTCTCTTGTGGATGGCACGCCCGTTGACTTATCACTTATTCAATACAGTCAGCATCAGTCAACGCTCCCAGCAA
The DNA here is from genome assembly GCF_963921795.1 of Nannobrachium achirus. NCBI lineage: Eukaryota > Metazoa > Chordata > Actinopteri > Myctophiformes > Myctophidae > Nannobrachium > Nannobrachium achirus. The sequence goes on along the minus strand of NC_137817.1, from coordinate 62,874,769 downwards.
CAGAAGCAAGACGTCTCCCGACAGTCTGGCTTCCCTGTGCAATTGAAAAGGCTTGCAGAAGCGCTCGGGCGGTGGTGCAGCGGTAAAGTCCCTGTCCACCACCGCAGGGGTTGTGGGTTCAAGTCCAACTCGGTGCATTTGGCTTTGCCGGGCGTCTATGCGAACACAATTGGCCTGTGTTCGGGGAAGGGGAGCCAGGTGGGGAGGGTGGTATCGATCATTGCATGTACTGTACTTCTACAGGCTGGGGCCAGGGGCGTCACAAGGGGGGGAAAAGTGGGACGGAGTTACCAGGGCCCAAGGTGGAGGGGCCTTAATTATTGTATACGTTAGCTATTGAAAAATAGCAGATATACAAGCTCACAGTGCGGCACCGAGTGCCGCGCTGCGAGCTTGTAGATCTGCTATTTTTGAAAAGTCGTGAAAATGTATGCAAATCATTGAATATAGGCCTATGTTCAAATTTTGCTTCTGGGGGGGTCCCTGGAACGAAATATTTTGAGATGGGTGTACATGGCCAAATACATATAATTTTGGGGGTCCTTCACATGAAAAGGTTTGAGCATCACTGACACAGAAACATAGGTTTTTCAAAAAACCTCAGAAGGATTTTAAATATTCAAAGACAAATTTTCATGATTTTTCAAAAATAGCTGATCTACAAGCTTGCAATGCGGCACTCAGTGCTGCGCTGTGAGCTTGTATATATGCTATTTATCAATAGTTATACCACAAAATAATGTGTAATAATGCGTTCCCAGTCTAAATGGGTTAACGTAAATGAAGAACATTCATGGGGCGGTCACAGTGAATGCTTGTACCCAGGGCCCAGAATTTGGTGCACCTGTCAGCAGGGAGTGTTGGGCAGGAGGAGGAGTCCTCACTGGCAGGTGAGTCCGTAGGATACAACAGCAGTGACACAGAAATGTGTGTGGGGAGGAATTAAAAGATAAGGGGGGTAAAATATTATTGGCGACCTTTTTTTTAAAGAAAAGTCTTTCTGAGAGTTACATTAATCCGACAGCTAAATTAAATAGCAGTTATCTGTCTGGTAATTCACGGTAGTTATATGCTTCAATTCCCCTTGCTTATTAATGTGTCTTAAAATGTAAATTGAACACAATTCTTAAGTCTTGCTGTAATGGGAGAATTGCTTTCCTTGCACCTTCTACTTTGGGCTATTGATCATAGTACATATCTTGAACAATGTCACAAACGTGAGCTTTGTGTGCTGAGCTGTGTAGTTTGCTGTGTTTGGTCCAGCATGCACAAACACACGCACCCACGCACGCACACACTCTGTGGAACCCCGATTCCAATCTGTAAAATCTTCAGTGTTAATTTAACTCTGAGAGTGTAAATGGAACCAATCGGACCTGTTCCATTCGCACACTCTTAGAGTTAAAGATCGGTAAGGGCCCATTTTGGCTCCTAACTATCAGTCATCATCTAGCTGGGGAATCAAGGACCCGTATTATTATTAGATTATATCTAATACACACCAAAAAAAAAAGAAGAGAAAGAAAATGAGAGATAAGTGAGAAAGACCGTGGGAGAAAGAGAGCGAGAAAAAGGCAGAAGAACGGGAGGTGGGTAGAGAGAGAGAGGCAGGGGCAAAGAGATACTAGAGAGGGAGAGAGAGAGAGAGAGAGAGAGAGAGAGAGAGAGAGAGAGAGAGAGAGACACCACCCTATGGATTACTGCACTGACTGTAATTTGATCGGAGAGGGTAATCACTGTGGCTCATTGAAAGCCTTCGGAGGATTAAAGCTCCCTGCAGTCTTAGATTGCCTCTCTCTCCCTCCACGTCAGGCAGTGTGGCCCGAGTCAGAGAGAGAGAGAGAGAGAGAGAGAGAGAGAGAGAGAGAGAGAGAGGAGAGAGAGAGGAGAGAGAGAGAGGAGGAGAGAGAGAGCGAGGAGAGAGAGAGAGAGCAAGAGGAGAGAGAGGAGAGAGTGAGAGAGTGAGAGGGGGAGAGGGAGAGGGAGAGGAGGGAGAGAGAGAGAGAGAGAGAGAGAGAGAGAGAGAGAGAGAGAGAGAGCAGGGGCGTCACAAGCACAAGGGGGGGGGGGGGGGGGGGGAGTGGGGACTGAGTTACTAGGGCCAAGGTGGCGGGAGCATTAATTATTTTATACTTTAGCTATTGAAAAATAGCAGATCTACAAGCTCACAGTGGACAAATACATATCATTTTGGGGGTCCTTCACGAATGTTCACGATTTTTCAAAAAAATAGCAGATCTACAAGCTCCCAATGTGAGCTTGTATATCTGCTATTTGTCAATAGTTAAAGCACAAAATAATGCGTAATAATGCGTTCCCAGTCTAAATGGGTTAAACCCCCTCCCACTGTGAAGAACATTCATGGGGGGCCCCGCAGTGAATCCTTGTACCCCCAGGGCCCAGAATGTGGTGCGACACCCCTGAGAGAGATGCTCCGGAAAGATATATCCCACATCCTGTTTTGCTATTGATCTGGACCAATAACATATGTATGCCTTGGTCCAAGGCTCTGTTCCGTGCTGGAAGCTGCAAATGTCACTGCTTCATTGATTTACATATAGCTGCTTTGAAGAGCGTGACAATACAGCACCTGACACTTGGCACACACGCACACACGCACACACACACAAAGAAAAAGTAATGAAGTGTGACATTTTGATGCTGTCACAACGCTTGTTGCTTTAATAGGCTGATGAACCGCTGCATAGCAGATGTAAAAATTGCTGTATATATTATATCTCTCAATATGTCTCAATACAACCATGTTCAGCCTTGATCCTCTGACCCGTTGAAGACGACAGTGGCCCATGCATACTCCTCTCTGAACTCTTTTATCGCTTCGGACGTTCCCGTTCGGCCCAATTTTCAACCCAGCTCGTTGCCAATACGGCTTGTTCTTTTTACCTTGTCTCGTGACTGTAAGCTGATGAGGGGTCGCGCCGTTGTGTACAGTAAAAACATCTCCCGTAATGCTGCTCTCAAAAATCCACTGCACGTTAGCAATAATAGAGTCCCAAATCACTTCCTGGCTGTTTTCTGTGGATCTGATCTAGAAAATGCATTTCTATGCACTGAATGGATGGCAAGCGCAGCAGCCCAATTCACAGTAATTCGTTGCATAAGGCTGCCCTCTGCCGCCAGTTTGGCTAAAGTACACATATGAGCGTCCATTGTAAAATGAATTAGTTTGAAAAATAATAAATAGGTAATTCTCTATAACATCGCAAAGGTAAGCTGCTTTTTGCTGGCACCAGCCCCAATAAATAAATAATAAATCTGGCAGTAGAAATGTTAAAGACGAAATAATTTCAGTTGGGCTCTGTCTAGACTACAATAAACGTCATTCAGAGGTTCGTTCCCGTCATTAATTCGGCTGTTCGGTGCTGCCGAGATTTTGTGACTCCCGAACCGAACCGAAATAAATTCTGCTCTAAAAGTGGAGTATGCATCGGCCCTTACATGTATGTCTAGTCGCCTACAGTACACCCCATTTGGTTGAGTCACTTATAACCAGGGACGTGCTGGCCATTGGGAAAAGCGGGACAACTGAACGGCCGGTTCATTCCCGGCCGGTCTAGGCCGGCCATTAGGAAAAAAAAATAATTAAATGTCGGCCTTCGTTCCATTTTAGGGGCTGTGCGGCTAACAAAGTAAATCGTCACTGTCGGGCAGAAACCTTGTATCTCCATGTTTCAAAAGCAAAGCAAAGCAAAGCCCTGCTTCATCATACAAGGTTGTTACACAAAAGTAGTGAAAACAGCAGATCTACAAGCACACAACGCCTCGCGGTGCGAGGCGTTGTGTGCTTGTAGATCGGCTGTTTTCACAAGTTTAAATCATTTTTAAAATGATAAATACAAAACAAACGGTTTTGGACATACAAGGTTTCCACCTGACAACGATGAAATATAACAAAAAAAAAAATGAGGGCCTCTCCAACTCTTTTTCCCGGGCTGAATCAGGGGCCCAGCACGTCTCTGTTTATAACTCGTTTAAGACCTGAGGCCTATTCTGAAAAACGCCTTCTAAATCCTACCTAAATGTATTGAAGTAGCAAAGGTAGATCTACAAGCTCAAATGTTTGTGGATCTGCTACTTTTGGTGCTTTTGTGTGATGCTGTAGTATGATTCAGTAGGGTGTTTAATAGGGTTTTAATTTACGAGAAGAAAAAAATGTTTAGAAAATGGAGATGAGAGGTTTCTGCCCGACTGCAACGATGGACGATGGTCTATCTTACGGTGTTCAGTCTTGGTCCTCTGACCCAGTGCTTCTCAACCTGTGGGTCGGGACCCCCAGGGGGGTCCCCAAATTATTTTGGGGGGTCACCAGATGATTAACTTAGTGTGCAACATTGTTTTCTCACTCAACAGTAAACAAACCAACATAACGTATAAGTGTACAGAGGGTATCTGTACATTTCTAAAGTGACAATTTAAGGACTTTTTAATACCTCTAAAATGACAAATTAAAAATTGGCCAAATTGTCAAATATTAGAGGCAGAAATTGTGAAAATAGCCGATCTACATTGCTCACAACGCGAGGCGTTGTGAGAATGTAGATCAGCTATTTTCACAATAGAACTGTGTTGTACAAAATGTAATGCTCGTCAGGGTGGGGGGCTCGCCAGTTAAAAGATGATTATTTTGGGGGTCGCGGCCTGAAAAGGTTGAGAACCACTGCTCTAAAACCCTGAACAGTGGGCACTGTGTTACGTGTACGCCTAGTCACCAAAATGGTAAATGTTGCATTTATATAGCGCCTTTATCAAGGACTCTTCGACACTAACTCTGGGGGAGCCCGGGATCGAACTGGGAACCCTTCGGGAACCCTCCGTGCAGGGACGTGCTGGCCATTGGGAAAAGCGGGACAACTCCCGAACGGCCGGTTCATTCCCGGCCGGTCCAGGCCAGCCATTAGGAAAAAAATAAACTGTTTGCACAAAAGTAAAAATGTAACTGTTTGCACAAAAGTAGTGAAAACAGCAGATCTACAAGCACACAACGCCTCGCACCGCGAGGCGTTGTGTGCTTGTAGATCGGCTGTTTTCACTAGTTTAAATCATTTTTAAAATGATAAATACAAAACAAACGGTTTTTGGACATAAGGTTTCCACCCGACAACGACGAAATATAACTCATGTAATTGGCCCACTGGCTTGTCTACTTGTCATGATCTGAAATGGCAAATCTTTGAGTAGCAGCAGCGCTGGGCCTCTACAACTCTTTTTCCCGGGCTGAATCAGGGGCCCAGCACGTCCCTGCCTCCGTGTTCTAAGATGGCAACTCTGCAGTCTACACCCCATTCAGTTCAGTTTCTTATTATAGGGCATAGCAGTGGGCGTGGTTTACTGGTGCCACACAATAATCTCCCATTCATTTTCCCCATAGACTTTTAAACAAATATGTATAACAATTATTTTAAGCCTAGAATTAAGCCATCCAGGATCCTGGTGAATAATGACCATAAAACCTTTTGATTCTGTGAAAAAACGAATTTGAATATTTTAATTATATGACACTACATTTAATAAATACCCTTTGTGTAACGATTTGAAAACATTTTCTTTTCACAGAATCAAAGGTTTCATGGTTATGATTCACCAGGGCAAAGAGGGAAGCACGCACCTCCAAAAATGCGCGGGTACCGAACCAAAAATACACACCATATGAAGAAGAGGAAGTCCGCACACTGTTCCAAAGCTCCCACGGACAATTGTATTTCAGAGATGGATACTATCCCAAGAGGTGGATACTACTTCCTCTTCTTCCTATGATTCACCAGGATCCTGGGTGGCTTAATTCTAGGCTTAAAATGATTGTTATAAATAGTTTTGTAAAAGTCTTGACTCTATATGGGGAAAACGAACTGGAGATTTTTTAATGGCACCAGTAAACTATGCCCGCTGTGATGCCCTAATGTTTTAAAGTTATACCATGTAACTTTTTTTATAAAACAAATCTTAAAATGGTCCTAGCTGTTAAATCGCTAAAGTTTTAGAACCCCCACTCCGTTATTTTCAGCTTCTAAAGCCTTCTCTTTATATGTTTTCTATGATCCCTGCCCGGGACCGGTTTTCGCGGAAAAATTGCGTCATCACACTACCGGCCAATCACAGTGAGGGTTATACACTGCCGGCCAATCACAGCGCAGAACATACACTGCCGGGCTCTCTGGTGGGTTTAGGAAACACGCCTTCAGGAAGTACACTGCAGTGTTTACACTGGAGGAGTCTAGCATGTAACTCCCCAACCGCTGCTCGTAGAAGGACACGGGAGACCTCATTGAAAGCGTCTCGGCGAGGCGAGGCGGACGCGGTGGTCTGACGGCCCGGTCCGCGAGCGAAAAACGGACGAAAAAAGCAAACGCGACCGCGGTTTGCTATACTGCTACAGACCACCAGTTGAGCAACTTACACAGTATAGCTTTAAGCGCCAGTCAATTTCCCCTCCTGATGCTGACGCCATGCCAGTCCTTATCCAGTGGGTGTTGTGTTTGTTCTGCTCAGGGGAACACTGTAAAAAAAGGTGCAATCCGCAACTTTAACCTATTTAGGCCTGAACACATTATGACGCAATATTTTATGCTTTAAATATAAAAGAAAATTAGCAGATATACAAGCTGCTGCGAGCTTGTAGATCTGCTATTTTTGAAAAATCGTGAAAATTAGAATTTTTACCAGATTCTATAAGTGTCTTTTGAATCCTTCTAAGATTTTTGGAAAAAAAACTATGTTTCTATGGCAGCAATCTGGCCAGCCATCATCAAAGAAAAGGTCCTTTTCACTTAACTGGAGCTCAGTTAGTCTGTTCTTGAGAGACTACTATGTCACTTGTGCTCAAACCTTTTCATGTGAAGGACCCCCAAAATGATATTTAATAGGCCACAGACCCCCATTTCAAAATATCTAGTTCCAGGGACCACCCAGAAGCAAAATTTGAGTTACAAACGTTCGCTTTGAAAATACATATATTCAAAGATTTGCACACATTTTCACGACTTTAAAAAAAATAGCAGATCTACAAGCCATAGGCCGATTTGTGGGTCTCTCACCCTCCCAACGCTGGTTTTATTTTTGTGGGTCCGCGCTTTGTCATCCGAAACAAGGACTCGCTAAGAAGAACACGTCTGTCCACGGTACAAACAAACATGTACAGTATGTATGTATCCAAGCTGCATAATAATGCCTCCTTCAACTCACAATGTAACCGCAGGACCCCCGCAAAATTGCGACGCAGGCGTTAGCCTGTTTATCTCGGTCGGAAACGAGCAATCAAAAAATAAAACCAGCGTTGGGAGGGTGAGAGACCCACAAATCGGCCTATGGCTATATAATATTTTAAGCATAGCCTAATAGGATACATACAATATTTCTCCTCACTCCAGTGGCACTTTCCTTTTATCTGACTCTGTGAGCAACTCCTCACAAAATAAACTATGCGTGATCGAGGGAGCGGTGATCAGAAATGAAATCATTTACTGAGGGGACGGCCATGGGCCGTAGGCTAATGGTCAGAAATCTATAATGGGAGTGGACGGTTGGGAGGGGGATTTAACTTATTATAACTATGGATTTTACCCGCACATGGCTCTATAATCTACCACAATGTTTCATTGCCTGTATTTGAGATGGATGCATTCACACCAACAGTGAAGCGTATGCTGTAGGCAGGGGTCTTCAACGTTTTCAGGCCGGGGACCCCCAAACTGATGGGGAGATGGAGCAGGGACCCCCTACCACCTCGTAGGGTGGGGGGGGGGGGTCGGGGCTACGACATATTTTTTTATTTTAAACATGTACAAGTTACAGCGAGCAGGGTGGGCCGTACCACTACCATTTCTAAACATAGGCCTAGGCCTACTACTTATTAACTGAGAACCAATGTCAATAATATCAACAATCTGTCAATTGCATAGTAATCATGTATTCAAGCTATTCAAAATGGATAGAATCATGATTTATTTTTCAACATAAATGTGAAAAAAAAAACATTTTTTGAAATCTTTTTTTTTTTTTTTTTTTAAGCAATAATTTCGCGGACCCCCTGCAGTACCTCCGCGGACCCCCTAGGGGTCGCGGACCCCCTGTTGAAGACCCCTGTAGCGAATCGAAACCACCGTTTTTTTGTAGATTTGCATTTGTTTCTTTGATTCGGAAAAGAATACAGATGCGTCTTCACACATGCCCAAACGTTGTGTATTTTCCGACAATACGTTACAGGATTCATTTTAATCGCAATAAAACGTGCCTGTGTGAATGCCACCTTAGAAATCTGTGAACATTTTTAATCTGCAACACAATTTTATACAATATGTAGTGGGGGTCCCTGCTTTATCTCTCTCTTAGCTAAGGGGTCCTTGGCCTCAAAACGTTGAAGACCCCTGGTGTAGGGATTCAAGAAGTACAGAAGCCCGGGGGGCCGCATGCAGTCACCAAATTATAAAGGGTTTAAGTGTTTAAGTGGTTAATTAACAACTGTATTACCCTTTGAATTTGTATAGGAACACCAAAACCTGAAAGAATCTATGATGGCAAAGGATGCTGATTAAGACTACAATACTAACAAGAATAGAGCCTTTTCATGTTCCCCAAACTAATTACCGGAACACGTTTTCTTTATGCCGTGGCTCTGCACGACACGTTTGCTCCGAAGCCAGATTGCTTTGATCTCTGTTGTATGTAGGGCTATGTTACGTTGCAGGTGTGACATGGTTGGTGCCATGGCTCTTGTCTCTGAGCATCTCATGCTGAGTGCACACATGTCAGAGAATGCCTTGCATCATCATCACACTGTGGTTCAGGAGCATCTCACAGCAGGGGAGATGGCTATGTTATGGCCACTGGCAGCTAACAAAACAAAGGAAGATGGTATGCAGGGACGTGCTGGCCATTGGGAAAAGCGGGACAACTCCCGAACGGCCGGTTCATTCCCTGCCGGTCCAGGCCGGCCATTAGGAAAAAAATACAAATAAAATGTCGGCCTTCGTTCCATTTTGGGGGCTGGGTGGCCAACAAAGTAAATCGTCACTGTCGGGCAGAAACCCTGTATCTCCAAGTTTCAAATCTGTAAATTTTTTCGCCAAGTAAAGCCCTGCTTCATCATACAAGGCCGTTGCACAAAAGTAGTGAAAACAGCAGATCTACAAGCACACAGCGCCTCGCGGTGCGAGGCGTTGTGTGCTTGTAGATCGGCTGTTTTCACTAGTTTAAATCATTTTTAAAATGATAAATACAAAACAAACGGTTTTGGACATACAAGGTTTCCACCCGACAACGACAAAATATAACTCACTGGCTTGTCACTTTGTCACAAATCTTTGAGTAGCGCGCAATGAGGGCCTCTCCAACTCTTTTTCCTGGGCTGAATCAGGGGCCCAGCACGTCCCTGGCTAACAAAACGAAGGAAGATGGTATGCCAGTGGATTGGCTGGGGAAAACCATGCACAAGTCAATGGGACTCTGATCAGCCTGGAAGCGGACCCATGCTGTATGAGCCATTCGTCATATAGTCAGAGCGTTTCAGGCAAAAATCGTGCACAAAATTTTGGCTATAGGGCCATCGCAGATTTGTCTTGGGAAACTTGTGGGAGCCAATCAAAGTTGGGCTCTCATAGACTTTACTCAAAATAAATATGCTTTAAGTAGCATGTGAGGGGTCAAACTAGGTGTTTTTCGGGATTCTGAATCCAATGCAAGCATTTGTTTTGCACGAAAAACCTTCCTTTCCGAAAAACGGCCGCCACAAAACTGTGAAAAGTGATGACTCATCACTTTTCACAGGGGACCGTTTTTAGCCCAAGGAATGTTTTTCCTGCAAAACAAATGTTTGCATTGGATTCAGAATCCCGAAAAACACCTACAAGCTCGCGTTGCGAGGCGTTGAGAGCTTGTAGATCGGCTATTTTCTGCAAAATAGGTTCGGTTTAGAGGTAAAAAAGTACAAAGTGAAAGGTCAAGTTACGATGAATTAAGTGGTAAAAAGTCTGGGGGAAAAAAACACATTAACACCTTCTAAGCCAAGGGGAGCCCCTTAATGTTAAAACCGTACTATATCGCACATCCCCCCAGGGACTCTCAGCCACGTCGCACATTCCCGGACTTTGTCTTTAAAACCGGAATAAAAGCTTTTGATCCGAAAATCGGCGATCGTCTAACCTTCCCTAGTCACCACTCGTGCACTGATGGCTCATGCAGACCGTGCATGAAGCAGAGGTGACGTCAGCGCCTCTCCTTCTCCAAGGCACCTTCCACCCATCCGTTTACTGTCTACACACTCGAGCTCCTCCTGCAGCCATGCTTGGGGCTATGCTAGCGAAACTTTTCAGGTCTGTTCTTCAGTCACACATGGACTATTTGCGGGGACATTTACGTGAAAGGATCGCGCACGCGAAACGCACGGGGACATCGACGATCGGCCAAAACCCCCATTCTATCCCAACGGAGATCGAGAAAATCATGGTGAGTTACTGGCCTGGGGGGAAAAAAAAAAGAAAAAACAGCGGCGCTGTTCAAGATGGAGGGGCTGCGGGGTCATGTTTATAAACATAATATTATGTCTCAGATCACAATACAATAATAGAAATTTCACGGCTAATCTACCAACCCCCATTCTATTTCGGACTGCAACGTGTTAACACGAATCTAACCGACTGATGAAAGTGCTGTCAAACAAATTTATGAATCTACAATCTACAATATGTAGTGGGGGTCCCTGCTTCATGTCTCTCTCAGCTAAGGGGTCCTTGGCCTGAAAACGTTGAAGACCCCTGTCATAGAGATAAGTGACGTGACATCACAGGCTGGTCCCATGAAGTCCATTTACCTCCCCCTGGCCTTTCCACTGTACCACAACGGGACAACGGGCGGGACTTGACAAAGGGTGAATTGAAACAAGCCCAATAGCTTTTTTTAGGTATCCTTTAAGTTGACCTTGTGCCAGTGAACTGTATTGTCATGAAAATGTACCTTTTCCTTCTAATAAAGACTTCAATCAATCAATCAATCTATCAATCAATCAACCTTGGAGCCACCCCATTCAGGAAAAAAAAAAAGAAGAAACAAATGCACTTTGGCATTGTAGTATAGAATAGATAGGCTATAAACAAAAACAATTTTCAGACCAACGAGGACCCGTTAGCTGAGAGAGAGATGAAGCAGGGACCCCCACTACATTAAGTATAAAATTGTGTTCCAGATTCTACGCCTCTACGTCAAACCTCATAATTGGTCATAATATATCAGTTTATTTCTGGAAGCCGAGATGCCATTGGTGAGCGTACCTCATGGCGCGCTCTGCAAGTAGGCCATGTTGCAAGGCGCAAATTGGCACCTCGACAGAGTGTATTTCTAGTTTTTATGTTCCCATCACATAAGATCTGGCGGCCCCCCCTGTAGTAACCTTGAGGACCCCTGGTATTAATATTTACAGAATCTTCGTTGTTCGTATTTTCCATCAAGTATTACGAGAGTCCCTCAGAGCCCTATAGTACTAAACCCCCTCCGGTTCACATCAAATCAATTATGTTCACCGAAAAGATCTGCAATCTTTGCTGAACGTTTGCCCCAGGATAGGGATGCTTATAGAGTTCAAGACAAGTTGTTAATAATAAAACACTATCTGCTATAACTACCGTGTGGGAGCAACCTAAGAGCTGGTCTCCAAGGAATGTCGGTCTCCACAGAGCACTGGAGTGTTCTTTCAGTCAGCACGTTTAAAGGCCTTGAGTATATGTTTATGTCTTGTTATGTTTATGCACATCCTAATGCCCAATGTATACAAGGCTGCATGCTGTGTCGCACACTGAAATAGAGCCTGTAGATTGGCTATTTCCGGTACGTGACACAGGCACACAGCTAAGTACCGTGATGGAAGAAGAACTCATATTTCTTACTTAAGTAAACGTATCAGTATCACAATGTAGAAAGGCCAGCAGTAAAGTAAACACTAAACGTGTGCCTGTTTTTCATGCGAGGCTTGCGCCCCCCATGACCCTGCACGTCTCTCTCTCTCTCTCTCTCTCTCTCTCTCTCTCTCTCTCTCTCTCTCTCTCTCTCTCTCTCTCTCTCTCTCTCTCTGTCACAGTCACAGAGTAGCAGCAACGACGTGTTCGTGCTAGCGGCTATGATGAACAGTGAAAGACTACAGTGCAACTAATCCGGGTCCTTAGGGGGAGAAAATGGTTGTTTCAAGTAGGATGTGAGGGGTCTAACTTGGGGTTTGTCATGATTCTGAATCCATTGCAAGCATTTGTTTGGCACAAAAAACTTTCCTTGGGCTAAAAACAGCCCCACAAAACGATGGTTTATTGATGGGTCACTACTTTTCACAGTCCAGTCATTACTTTTTTGTGGGGCCATTTTTAGCACAAGGAAAGTTGTTTTTGCAAAACAAATGCTTGCAATGGATTCAGAATCATGACAAACCCCTAGTTAGACCCCTCACATCCTACTTCAAACGATCAGTTTCTGGGTATTTTCTTCCTGTAGTATAATTTCGATGGGCGCCCAACTTGATTTGGCCGCTGTGGCGACCCCGAAGGTCACCGACTCGGTCGCCCTAGCTAAATCATTAGAGCATGCCCTGGGCTTCGTCTGTGTAAAATTTGGCGCTTTTAGACTGATTTGCACGAAATTACCATTTTCTCCCCCTAAGGCCCCGGACTAAACGCTTCTCGATCGCGTTACACCCGGTATCACCAAGATCCCGCCCGTAGCTGCCGCTGATCGAACCGGGCGCGGGTCGGTATCAGCTCCAATCTTTGAGCGATTCCAGATGGAGGCTGTATTGTGAATTGTGAACTCAATACCGCCACAGTCTTGCGGAGTCTACTAATGCAGAATGACCCATTTAAAAATTTAAAAATGTATAATTATTTTTTGAAAATAGCAGATCTACAAGCTCAAAGCAACGATGCGACACGTTGTGAGCTTGTAAATCAGCTAAATAGCCGAAGTAAATAGGACTATTATGGTTCATGTATGTTTTGTAATAATAATCAAAATCTACAAAGTAACTATAGCAACTAAAGCTTTCCAATAATTATAGTGGATTACAAGTACAATATTTGTCTCTAAGATGTAGAGGAGTAGAAGTAAAAGCATTGAAAAAGAAAAACTACTTTCCATCACTAACTAAATAAATTGGATTGTTTCCACTAAGCTCTGCGGGGTGTCCGTAATTCCGTTCAGTCGATTCCCTCCTGCGTGATCTCTGATACGTTTGCATAACTCCTTCTGTTTTATTCATGTATGGAAATAAGCTCTGTTACCATTAAAATATGTTACTTTTGCTAGAGATTGCAGAGAGTCTGTATGGATCTTGCGCCAAGAAATTCAATTCAGTAGCGTGACTGTGTAATATCACACATTTTCTGCTGGTTTCCAGTTTAGGCCACGCCTAGACCGGATCAAACGGCCCGATGAAAATGAATATTAGGCTTTTGTAGTATGTGGTTATACATTATTATATGATAATACATTGGTACATGCCAGAACAGTCTGTACATTGCCAGGCAGCACATTCCACTAGAGCACTACAATGTGACAGGTCGCCTGGGCCTCAATTAATGGACAACAACTGGATACACACACACACACACACACACACACACACACACACACACACACACACACACCGTGACTGGTACAGCTCCCTCCTCCTATAGGCTCTGATGTTGTATGATGTTAGGCTGAGGCTGCAGCACACACACATAACTTCGTGCATACCCAACACACATGAATACATATGTGCAAGTACGTAGAAACCCACGTTAAGACTGAATATAAAATTACTGGGGTTGAACAAAGAGAGTTGTTCTGTTGGACGGTTCACCATGGAAGCTACATCTGTCTAACCTGCACTCTCCGTGGCTTCAATCAAACCAACTATTGATGGACAAATGACTGGACCTTTACATTTGTTTGGGTTGGCAAAGCCCCCAATACACAACACTTTCCTCCGAGGTGGAAAGACCGCGACCGCAGTTTACCCGGTGAACCTGAGTGCAACAGTGGGGGTCGATGGGCAAGGAGGGTCACAAGCTTATGAGAAACAACTAAAATGAGACCTTAAAACCTGGCGAAAACAGTTGCGTGCAGTAGCGCAAGATGACGATAAAGGAAACCATTAAATGGAAAACATTAACTTCTGAAAAGCCTACTAGGCCTTAAAACGTGGCGAAAACAGCTGCGTGCATTAGCGCAAGATTAGATGAGGATAAAGGAAATCATTAAAATTTAATGATTTCCTTTATCCTCATCTAATCTTGCGCTAATGGATGGATGGCTCATTTAATGGTTAACTTCTGAAAAGGCTTCTAAGCCTACACTAGCTAACTAGTAAAACTAGTGGAACCGCGATCTTGCCATACGTGAATAATTGTGGTTGTAAACAATAACACAAACAATATAAATCCTTAGTCTAGTGGTGGGAAGAAGGGGTTATCATCATGGCCCCAAATAACTTTTAAATATCTTGCAATTGGCGACGAGTCTCTTACGAAATCGGCAAGAGTGCCTCTCAATAGTCAGTGGTGTGTGTTCCCTACACTCCCACGCCCCCCACCATTGTGCTCAGGTTCACCGGGAAAACGGTGGTCGCAGAAAGAGCTCATTCAGAAGAATTTTTTTACGGTTTTCTTACCTCCAGGTAGACGACCCAGGGCATGACCAGCGTGGCCACCAGCAGGTCTGCCACGGCCAGGCTGACGATCAGGTAGTTGGTGGTGGTCTGCAGGGCCTTCTCGCGCGACACGGCCATGCACACCAGCACGTTGCCGAACACGATGACGAAGATGAGCAGCGTGAGCAGCATGGCGTAGTAGTTGTACGGGTGCTTGTGTGCGCCGCGCTCCGTGCCGTTGACGCCCCATGACGTCCCGTTGGCGTCCAGGAAGCTCTCGTTGTAGTTGTAGGCATACTGGGTGAGGACATCCATGAGCTGTAAGTGATGACGGCCAGAGATGGGCCCTGGGGGGAGAGAGAAAAAGAGAATGATTTTAATTGGCGACCGTCAGGGAGCCTAGTTTACTATGGAAACCTGCAGCAGAAGTGTCTGTGATGCTTGTCTACCCCACACAAACACACACACACGTGTCTGAAACGCTACCCTGTGACGCTTGTCTACCCCCCCCCCCCACACACACACACACACACACACACACACACACACACACACACACACACACACACACACACACACACACACACACACACACACACACACACACACACACACACACACACACACACACACACACACACACACACACACACGGCGAGTGGTGACCGTCTATTAACTCATTGGTTGTTTACATCAGAGGAAACCGAAGATTTTTCTATGTCTTTCACTGCTATCTTCTCCTACCTGTTAACGTGGGCGCTAATCCAGTTCCCATCGAGCGATCGGACAATGCTATGCATCGTGTGTTCGCGTATTCCATCAGCTACTCAAATCCTTTTACATTTTTAAAATTGATCAATCCGTTCTCCATCTGTTAGCCACAGAAAGCTAACGGGCCGGAATAGAGGAAGGACCATCCGCTTCCGGTTTGCGGCCTCAATGTTAATCGGTTCGCTCCATAATGTGTCTGTGTAGAAAGTAGAAACCGATTTTGGAGCATTAGTTCGCGCCTATTTTAGTTCAGCTTCGATAATTTTTTTTTTTTAAATTAAAGCTTATTAAATCTTCGGGTTCCTCGGGCATGGCGGAGAAGCCCTATTTTTTTGGCAGCAGTTGTGTTAAGTTGTAGGGGTCTTGACCCGCATGTTGACTGCCGCGTCTCGACTCACAGATCGACAACAACATACCATGGAAGGAGGAAGAGAATAGATGGAACAGACACATTTGTTGCACCACTGTTTATTAAGTGCTCTGGTGTTTTCAACAAACTGGGATTGTCTTTGCATGATTTATTCTTCTGATGCACCCTCAACATGAATAACAATCTAAAAACAACTGTCGCGCATCAGAGTTTTGTCCGTGGAGAGGACAAGTTTCAAGGCAGCGTGAGCAAGCCTCGAGTGGCAGTCAACCTGCGGGTCAAGAACCCCTGACGCCATCATGGCGTCTTACTGGTAATTATGCAGAGAGAGAGAGCGTCACGCTGTCTGTAGGCTACTCTGAACTGGAAGATGTCGAGTGTCTTCTATCTCTTTATTTCTGACACGTCAACTCTTCTCTACGGATTTATCTCTTCATCACGAGGATGTGGTTTCAATCACAGTCTTCTAGTGAATCTGAAATGGAAGATTCAGCGCTGCAGGCAGAAAACACTAGTGAGACAGAGAGAGAGAGAGAGAGAGAGAGCTGTGTGTACACAGAGAGGTGTCCAGTACTTTTAACTACTTCTAACAGCCTAACTACTACTGTACGTACAGTATATAGACTACAGTGTACTTCGTTGACCGGAGTCCCTCAGGGGTCCATACTAAGCCCCCTCCATTGTTCCTCTACAAATCTCTTCCGCTCTACAGGCTTACAAGCCAGAAGCCACTCTAAAAGGTCACAACACTATCTAAATAGTAGGGGTGTAACAATACATTTTAATAGCGATTCGATACATATCACGATACATGGTTGACGATACGATACATAGACGATATTGGTTCATTCATGGCGATACGATACGATTCGATTCAATGATTTAAAATCGATATAGTAACTATTTAGCAAAGAAATTAAATCTGTGTGAAAGGTGTGGATAGTGCAGGTTTTTAAGGGAAACATGTATAATAATGGATATAAATAAGTAAACACAGTGATTATCTGCCAAATACATGGACATTGTATATGGACAAACCTGCACCTTGACATGAACCCAGAGATTACACACATTAATCGATAGACCAGTGTAGCTATATGGAAAGGAAAAGAAATTAAACCCCTCCTTTTAATTTTTTCTTCTTAAAAATGCAAAATACAATTCTAAAGTAGGTAGTATCGATACAATCGATTCTTTGCACTGCCGATTCGATACGATACAAAATAAAACGATACGATTCGATTTTAGCTGTTTTCATGTCGATATACTTTGATTTTTTAAGTTAAAAACGATATTTCTATACAGTTACTGTATCGTTACACCCCTACTAAATAGGCTTGCGTCGAGAGCTTGTAGATCTGCTACTTTTTTTTTTTTTTGGCTGAATTTTCTCTCAAGAAGAGCTTTTGATGTGAGTGCGAGTGTGCACGAGTTATAGTGTATCTGAGAGATACCGTGCCAAACTGAACAGCAGGACATGCCTTTGAACTCAGCAGTCAGTCCAGTGAATAAAGGAGAGGGCTGCCGGTGGACTGAAGAGGAAGGGTTTGAACACAGGAGGAGAGGAAGAGATGGATTGGAGAAAGGAGGATGTTTCTGCTGGGAAGTGAAAGTGTTGCCCTGGGCTGGGCCTGCAACCCCATCAGAGGTCTAGATGGGGATTCACTGTGGGCCTTCCATGAATGTTAACTCATCTAGTGCCATTCCCGAGATGTCTCGTGAAATGTACTCGAGTATCTGTAGTGCCATTCACGAGATATCTCGGGAAAAGTAATATATTACTGTAACGGCGAGTACATTACCGAGAAGAATGGCCGGCGGTCCGGAGACGAAATCCGTCGCTGATTTCGCATCATCACGGCTCCACGAGCACAAAATAGTCCCATCCATAACATTGAGGTGGACGGGGGATCTCATCTTTAATGTCCATTATCTCAAAACTACACTTTAGAAGCTAGGATGGAGGCAGATGCTCGCTTATGTTACACAGTTATAAAAGCTCCCGGTCGGCCATTACACAACTCCACGTGGACACGGATCGGTTCCGGCGCACGATCCGATGACGTCAGACCGGAAGTGATTGCGCTGTGGACTTCTGGCCTTCAAAATAAGATAACGGCGGTGATGCCAGCCTGAAGGTGGCATCGTGGACTTTATAATCCGTTAATTTCAGGGGCACTAAATGAGTTAAGAAGAAGAAGAAGAATTTACCTACATCATCCCACAAGGGAAATTCAGTTTTTCAGCTTAGCCCAGCTGAACCCAGTGCTGCCCACAAGGAGCGCAGTGATAGCTGGAGCAGGGAATTGTACCTGCGACATCTGGGACCTCCGGAGCTCAGCTATCACTGCTAATCACAGCTATCACTGCTAATGTTGTTCATGGGAGGAGGTTCAACCCATTTAGACTGGGAAAGCATTATTATGCATTATTTTGTGCTTTAACTATTGAAAAAGAGCACGGTGCCGCGCTGCGAGCTTGTAGATCAGATTTTTGAAAAGTCGTGACATTTTGTGCAGGTCTTTGAATATTTCAAATCCTTCTAAGGTTTTTTCGAAAAACCTGTGTTTCTATTTCAGTGGTGCTCAAACCGTTTCATGTGAAGGACCCCCAAAATGATATGTATTTGGCCACGGCTCAAAATATTTAATTCCAGGGACCCCCAAAAGCAAAATGTAGTTACAAATGTTTGCTTAAAAAATACATATATTCAAAGATTTGCACACATTTTCACGACTTTTCAAAAATAGCAGATCTACAATCTCGCAGCGTGGCACTTTATTTTGATTTTTTTTTTTCAGTAGCTAAAGTATAAAATAATTAAGGCCCCTCCACCTTGGGCCCTAGTAACTCAGTCCCACTTTTCCCACCGTTGCGACACCCCCGTTCTCTACTATAATTAAAGCCTGGCCCCAGCCAGCCAGCCAGCCTGTACAGTATGTATGCGGAATACAAACTCATGGCACAGCTGTGGTCCAATCTCTTCAAACAAAACAATTTCTCTAAACAATCATGGCTCTGGCATGACGACCATTTACTTTTCTACCTTTGAAATGCGTCTCCAAAACCCTGTCCAGGGGCAGCTGTGATGGCTGAGTGGTTAAGGCGTTGGACTCGATATCCAATGGGGTTTCCCTGCACAGGTTCAAACCCTGCTCACAGCGACTTCAAAAGATCCATACATTATTTAGTCAAAAAAATGCACACACACTATCTGCTGACTGTCTGCAGTATACAACAGGGGTTCTGGGACCACTAGGGGGTACGTCTTCCAATCCTTTCTATATTAAGAACTTACCTAGTGTCCATATTCTGAGAACTGTAGCAGACAATAGCAGATCTACAAGCTCACAACGTCTCGCGCTGCGAGGCGTTGTGAACTGAAAGCTGTTAAAGCTGTTATTCACACATTTGGTGAATCTGAAATAGAACAAGAGCTCCTCAGCTTGTGGACACCTCCACACAGAGCCAGGGCTCAGAACTGGGACCTTCTGTTTCGGTGTTACCATGTCTGCTTAACCGATTTAGTGCCATTCCCGAGATATCTCGCGAAATGTACTCGAGTATCTGGAGTGCCATTCCCGAGATATCTCGCGAAAAGTAATATATTACTGTAACGGCGGTTATATTACCGGATACAATGGCCGGAGGTCCGGAGCTGAAATCCGTCGCTGATTTGTCATCATCACGGCTCCACGAGCACAAAATAGTCATCCCATAACATTGAGGTGGACGGGGGATCTCATCTTTAATGTCCATTATCTCAAAACTACACTTTAGAAGCGAAGATGGAGGCAGATGCTCGCTTATAAAGCACATGTTAAAAAGGATCGATCCGAGCCGCCATGACACCACGTAAACAATGATCGATTCCGGCGCAGGACGCGATGACGTCAGACCGGAAGTGTTTACGCTATGGACTTCTGGCCTTCAAAATAAGACAGCGGGAGTGAATGGGGCCTGAGGGAGGCACTCTGGACATTATAATCCGTTAATGTCTGGGGCTCAGAATGGGTTAATATAAGGGACTTTGGGCTTGTTGTTCTGTTAAGTCGTAAATATTGGCACAGTAGTTGCAGGTTTTTTTGGGTCTTGTTTCTAAAGTGTAGTTACTTATTTGGGCTTGATTCCTAAATTCCTAAACACTTTCTTGTCAAAATACCCCAAATGAGTATGTATTTGTCTGCATCCCGAGCACATCCGGCAAAGTATCCTTTCACATACTTGGCCGGAGGTAATCGGGATACACAGTATTAGTTGTATTAGTTGTTATTTATCGCCAAGTACATTTACGTATACCCAAAATCGGTCCTCTGCCTTTAACCCATCCGCAGAGCAGCTCTATCAGGGACGTGCTGGGCCCCTGATTCAGCCCGGGAAAAAGAGTTGGAGAGGCCCTCATTGCGCGCTATAGAGAGAGATCTCTCTCCATAGCGCTGCTGCTACTCAAAGATTCGCCATTTCAGATCGTGACAAGTGACAAGCCAGTGGGCCAATTACATGAGTTATATTTCGTCGTTGTCGGGTGGAAACCTTGTATGTCCAAAACCGTTTGTTTTGTATTTATCATTTTAAAAATGATTTAAACTATCGATCTACAAGCACACAACGCCTCGCGGTGCGAGGCGTTGTGTGCTTGTAGATCTGCTGTTTTCATTACTTTCGTGCGACAGCCTTGTATGATGAAGGAAGGCTTTGCTTTGCGAAGAAATCTACAAATTTGAAACTTGGAGATACAGGTTTCTGCCAGACAGTGACGATTTACTTTGTTGGCTGCCCAGCCCCCAAAATGGAACGAAGGCCGACATTTTATTTTTAATTTTTTTCCTAATGGCCGGCCTGGACCGGCCGGGAATGAACCGGCCGTTCGGGAGTTGTCCCGCTTTTACCAATGGCCAGCACGTCCCTGTTTAAGCGTTAAGATGGAACTGGGTCAGTGGGTCTAGAAGGGTGATGGATGATAACACACAACCTGCATGCCTATAGGCGGAATACTGAAACCGCACACCTCCATATTTCAACCTTTTATTTTATATTTATTTTCATAAATGGATGCCATACTGCCAGTGTCACACAATAGCAGCAATCTAAAAGCTCACAGCGTTGTTAGCTTGTAGATGTGCTATTTTTTTTAGCTTTTTGGGGAATTTTGTTTGAGTAAAAGTGGAATTGTTTAAGTGTGTCTGTGGGTTTTACAAAAATAGAACTAATGAAAAGTACTAACAAGAGCTTAACCCGTCAAAACCTGGAAAGGATTTTAGAGCTTTGCGTTGGCTATTTTTGAACCTTTTTTGAAAAATCTCAAAAGTGTGAGAACCGCTGATTTAGAAGGCATTTGCAGAATCGGTCTTAATGGGTTAAGTCAGTGTGTCTTCAATGTTTTCAGGTCAAGGACCCCTTCGTTGAGAGAGAGATCGAAGCAGGGACCCCCACAACCTTTTCATAGATTCCATATAACCCTAACCCTAACCCTAACCCTCTACACCAAACCTCTTTGCCAAAAATAGCCGATGGTTAAAAAGTATCTATGACATAAAGATTTGGAGGACCCCCTAGGGGTCTCGGACCCCCTGTTGAAGACCGTTGTGTTAAGTGACTAAATAAAGACGACACTGAGTCTGAGCCCAAAGGGATTCTACAGCACGCCTCAGCCTATATACGGCTAGTCTGGTGCGTCACAGGAGGGGGGACAGTAGTGTGCAGAGGAGAGACACACTGGAGCAGCTCGTACAATTAACTCATTCCCTGCTAGGCCCGATAGTCCCGAGAATATGCTGATGTCCCTCCCCACCAGGCCCGATAGTCCCGAGAATTTCCCGTTTTTGAAAAAAAAAAAAAAAAAAATTGGACCCCAAAAAATGTAGTAGGCATGACAGCAATCGCGAAATTGCATGTTTAACCCCCATAGCAACCCCATCTTTCAAACATGGCAGCCATCTTTGTTTACATTTTAGGAAAACATAATGGCTGCTATTTCATGAATGCCTGAACGGATTTCCATTCTGATTTTTTTGTTTGAAAGCTGTGAGCAATGTGCACACACGTGGTGCATGATCTAGGCATGGACATGACATTATCAGTGCACTATGAATTACATGGAAGTCAATGGAGACAGAGGCATATGGAACTACGAAGGTATTTGCAAATGGCGGGGTAGAGTTAAAGCCATACTGTGTAAGTTGCTCACCTAGTGGTCATTAGCCCTATAGCGAACCGCGGTCGCGTCCGCGTCTTTCGGCCGTTTTTCGTACCTTCAGACCCCCGCGTCTGCCTCCACCTCGCTGAGATCTATCTTTGGAGGGGTCCCTTGTTCCTGTGCGTTCAGTAATTCCAGAGATACACTCCTTCACCCTGCCTGGTAGGCGAAATTACCTAGAGACTGGATGGTACAAACCGGCGACAACAAAATGGCGACCCCACTTCAAGATGCGATGTGATTGGCCGGCAGTTGTATAACCCTCGCTGTGATTGGCCGGTAGTGTGATGACGCAATTTTGGCGCGAGATCCGGTCCACGGCAAGGATCTCAGTTTACATATAGAGAAGGCTTTACAGGCTGAAATTCACGGCGCGGATCTTCTAAAACTTTTGTGTTTTAATAGTTAGGAGAATTTTAAGATTTGTTTTATAAAAAAAGTTACATAGTACAACTTTAAAGCCTGTTATTTATAGCCTGGAATCAGACCCAATCCGCATGTGCTAAATAATACAAAAAATGATTTGATTTGGGTCTCGCCCCGCCCAATTGTGAATCCATTTCCTTACCCCGAAGATTTGGGTGACCAATCAGGCTCTGGACCCGCCTCTATTTTGGCTCAGGACCCTAACCCTAACCTCAGTAAAAACTATGCCTAAACCTAACCCAATCCCTAACCCTAACCTCAGTAAAACTATGCCTAAACCTAACCCAAACCCTAACCTCAGTAAAACTATGCCTAAACCTAACCCTAAAACCTAACCCTAAATAAATTAGGACTAATGAGATGTAGGACTAATGAGATGTAGGAATTATGGGCAGTCCCCACTTCTCCATATACAGTAAAAGTACCAGACTCATATCCACACAGTGATTGCGACCATCAGGTCGCAACTTACTATGAAAACCTCCCCCGTCAGTCAGTCTGTCAGTCCCTCCGTCTGTCCGTCACATCACGTCACACTTTTGGCCCTACTCTCATCTCCAGCACTGTTGGCCCTATCCATGCCAAACTTTGCACACACACTATTGGCTCAACCTCCGCCCCTGATTTCTCACATGCCCTTCTTCTAGCGCTACCATGAGGTTGCCGACTTGGCGGTCGCTTATCTCCCGATTAGGGAGTCTTACGTCAGGGCTCCACTGGCTGCGTCGCGTTGCTCTGCGTCTTGACGGCGTCATTGACGCAGACACGTTGCCGTCCGACTGGCTCCACTGAACGTGAATGTGTTGATATTTCAATCAAAGATCATAGGATATTCGCATTATCAACGGTAGTGTTATATTTGCCCATATATGGAGATCTCTGTATCTGCCCATATGCCCATTCTCTGTATCAGTCTGTGTCCCTTTCATGCCCATATACGGAGATATCTGTCATGGAGATCTCAGTCTGTGTCCCTTTTATGCCCATATATCTGTCTGTGTCCCTTTTATGCCCATATACAGTACGGATGCAAACCCCATTATATGGAGATCTCTGTATCTGTCTGTGTCCCTTTTATGCCCATATACTCTATCTGTGTCCATCTTTTATGCCCATATGCCCATATATGGAGATCTCTGTATCTGCCCATATGCCCATATATGGAGATCTCAGTCTGTGTCCCTTTTATGCCCATATATCTGCGTCCATTTTATGCCCATATGCCCATATATGGAGATCTCTGTATCTGCCCATATGCCCATTCTCTGTATCAGTATGTGTCCCTTTTATGCCCATATACGGAGATATCTGTCATGGAGATCTCAGTCTGTGTCCCTTTTATGCCCATATATCTGTCTGTGTCCCTTTTATGCCCATATACGGAGATATATCTGTCTGTGTCCCTTTTATGCCCATATACGGAGATATCTGTCGGGTCGAGGCAAGGCCCCTGTATTGCCCATATATGGAGATCTCTGTATCTGCCCATATGCCCATATGATCTCAGTCTGTCGGGTCGAGGCTAGGCCCCTGTATCTGCCTGCAGTGATGCCACAATGACTCAGCGCTTGCGCCCGGCACTGCAGTGATGTCACAATGAGTCAGCGCTTGCGCCGATTTTGCGCCGATTTCCGCATAAGGACATTCCGAACGTTTCGCGCCGGTTAGGGAAAACCGCGCGTCGGGTCGGGTCGAGGCCCGGCACTGCACTCCGTGCCGCGGCGGGGAACACGCGTGCCGAATCTGAAGCCGGTGGGACGAACGGTTCTCGAGATACGCGGATTACAAACACACACGCAGAGACTTCTCGCATTTATAGATAGATTTATGCTGTGTAAAGTGCCGGAAAAATAGCAGATATACAAGCAAGCTCACAACATGTCGAGTGCATGAATCTGTCATCATGCTGTTGTGACTGTGTCTGAGCTTGTAGATTGGCTATTTCAGAGAACCTGTTGGCTATTTTCAGTACACCAGTCCAGCGCAGCCACGATAATGTATAGCCTAAAAATCTGTGTTCAGACTCAGTCACTCACTGCTGGCCTGTTTTTAGGAGGAAGAATTGAGAAAGTTGTTGCCTGTTGTGAACTTGTGATTAGCCTATATCAAGTGGGAAGACCACTGTAATTACATAAAAAATATGCGAGGAATTTTGGGACATCTAGTCACCCTTGTGAATGACGTGAATGGATATCCAACAGCAGAAAGGCACGTACGGTAGCTATATACATTTAATATGCAATGCAATTACATTTAATCATAATTTATACATGACTGGACGTTGTGGACGCCGTCAAAAAATTGAACCGGGGCAATTTTTGAGTTTGGACGCCGGCACCAGAGCGTCCGACGTTGACGTTACCGTTGGCAGTGGAGCTCCCTTCATTGATTAAAACGGGAGCGTTCCCAACGTTGACGTTGACGCGACGCTCGACGCGCTCGGTGGAGCCGGGGGGTTACTGGTATAGTCTGGCTACTCCAGGCTATTTCATTTAGGTGCTAGTACAAAAAATAATGACTGACGTTTCGATGCTACTGCTTTAATTTTCCGAGCTGCCCCAGTGTCTCTCTCCTCTGCAAACTACACTGGCCCCTTCGGAAAACACAGCTTCTTGTTTAGCCTGATTGTCAGAGAGAGGCATTCCACTCAGTGATTAGGGTTGGAATCCTTTTAGATTTGAACGATTCCGGATCCTTAACGATTCCCTCTTAATTCGATCAGATTCGTTAATGGTTCCTTTAATGATTTCTATAATAGGGGTCTTCTAAATGGACCCTTACTCTGAGAAAGTACAAACTGGAACCAAATGGATCTCAGAGTTATGGTGGTCCTTTAAATTAAAAGGTTTTAGGACCACCGGTATTGTAATTATACGGCAGACGTGAAGTCCACATAACCAGCTTTGGCAGTGTGATTAAACCGCTTCTGGAAACGGTGCCAAAATGTGAAGGAACCGATTCCGATTCCTCAATAGCCATGTTTCCATAAACTTATTCGAATTAGGGAAGTGAATTATCAGAAATGCGTAATAAGACAAAGCGAATTTAGCCCGTTTCCATTTGCAGGTGTCATTCGAATTAGCGAAGGTCGCATGGGTTGACAGAGTGCTCATCCTGCAAGTTTCAGCGTCCTCTGGAAGGTGGCCGATCTGCAAGCTCACAGCGCGGTGCGGAGATGCGGATGCAAGCTGCTGTGAGCTTGTAGATCGAACACTTTTGGCACACAACACTGTGTGATGAGGAAGGGTTAGCCACGGATGGCTTGACTCCGGGAGGTGAAAACGGGAGGAATTTACACAAGGTCCGTGTCACTCCGTGTCTAACAAACAACCGGTTTGTTTTGTGGGCTATAAACGCTATACAATGGACGTTAAGCGGCAGGGGAAAGTGTTAAGCTGGCGGACGATATGGACCCAGAACATCATAATGTATTCGCATTTATTGTCTGACCCGAATCCATTCACAAATGCACATTTAGTTTATTCGATAAAGCCTCAAAATCCACCTCCTCCAAGCGGATAAATTTTTTTGCGGATAATGAAAGTTTATTCGCATTTTGAAGTGTTTCCATAAAAAGATTTTGCGAATAAGCCGTAAATGCGCATTGCGAGGCTTTATGGAAACGCCACTATAGTTGGATCCGGTTCCCCTGGTTCCGATATTTTATATACATTTTTTTCAATTCCTGAAAAGCAACAGTTTTGGCTGTATAGGGTTTCCACCCGACAGCGACAACTGGTTCCCAGATGATTAACTTTATGTGCAACATTGTTTTCTCTCACAACAGTTAACAAACCAACAAAAGGTTCAAGTGAATAAAGTGACAATTTAAGGACTTTTTTAATAACTCTAAAATGACAAATTAAACATTGGCCAAATTTGTCAAATATTAGAGGCAGAAACTGAGCGCGAGGCGTCGTGAGCATGTAGATCTGCTATTTTCACAATAGAACATGTTATACAAAATATAATGCCTCAACACTCATCAGGGTGGGGGGTCCCCGGTTAAAATATGATTATGTTGGGGGTCGCGGCCTGAAAAAAGGTTGCGAACCACTACTGTACAGCGTGATGCTCTGGTGTGACCCATAATCTCTACATCTACAGTAAGAATAGCAAGCAGTTGTTGCCCTACAAAACGGCTAACACACTTTCTCTAACCTTTCTCTCCAGGGACGTGCTGGGACCCTGATTCAGCCCGGGAAAAAAAGAGTTGTAGAGGCCCTCATTGCGTGCTGTAGAGAGAGATCTCTCTCTATAGCGCTGCTGCTGCTGCTACTCAAAGATTTGCCATTTCAGATCATGACAAGTGACAAGCCAGTGGGCCAATTGCTGTACATGAGTTATATTTCATCGTTGTCGGGTGGAAACCTTGTATGTCCAAAACCGTTTGTTTTGTATTTATCATTTTAAAAATGCTTTAAACTAGTGAAAACAGCCAATCTACAAGCTTGTAGATCTGCTGTTTTCACTACTTTTGTGAAACGGCCTTGTATGATGAAGCAGGGCATTGCTTTGCGAAAAAATGTATACATTTGAAACTTGGAGATTCTAGGTTTCTGCCCGACAGTGACGATTTATTTTGTAGGCCGCCCAGCCCCCAAAATGGAACGAAGGCCGACATTTTATTTGTATTTTTTTCCTAATGGCCGGCCTGGACCGTCCGGGAATGAACCGGCCGTTCGGGAGTTGTCCCGCTTTCCTCAATGGCCAGCACGTCCCTGTTACTCTCTAAAATGCATGCCGTTTGTCTACTTCCCACTCACCCTGAGAGAAGCTTATAATACCCAGTATAAACCCCAAAGCTTAAATTCCAGAGATAAGACTCAGAAACTGTTTGTATTGTTAGTGGTGTTTACGTAAGGCTTCGGTCTTCTATTGATTGCAAACCTGCTGGTTTCATAAAACAACCACTTTCAACATGTTCTGTGCTGATGAGGAATGTATGAGCAAAATCCCTCACACGCCTACGCCTACAGTACCGTACCTACTTTAGGTTCTTACAGCAACTCTGCACGTTTGGCATTTGCCAAAAAGGCTGGCAGGGTAAGGTTGTGGGCTGTTAGAAGGGATACTGCAGCAGGCAGGGAAGAATATTTGAAGACATGAAATGAGAATTTAAACTCTACTTTGTACAACAAGAAGTAAGTAAGTAGCCTAGCCATAGGAGCAAACCGTTCCAGAGCCATCTGGCAGTGTGAGAACCACTAGTCAGGGAATATTATCACAATACCTGTTAAAGCTGGGAATAAATGCATTACCAACCGATTTCTTCAACCATGTGTTCTCAAAGCAGTCTAGTAACATACCGGTATCTAACAAAGTTTGAAATTCAAAATCCCTAGGAGAATCTTTGACAGCCAGGGTAAGTTTGGGTCTCATTCACTTAGCTACTATACACTATAAGGGGAAAAAAAGACTCCCTAAAGATCTGCTTTAAGTGGGATGTGAGGGGTCTAACTAGGTGTTTTTAATTATTCTGAAAACGATAGTTTAGTGATGAGTCATCACTTTTCATAGTTGTGTGGGGTCCATTTTTGCCCAAGGATTGTTTTTTTTCGTGCAAAACAAATGCTTGCAATGGATTCAGAATAATTAAAAACAATTACAATTATTTTTTTGTATTTAAGTAAGTGAATGAGACCCAAACTTACCCTGGCTGTCAAAGATTCTCCTAGGGATTTTGAATTTCAAACATTGTTAGATAATGTTACTATACACCTTTGCGAACACATTGGTTAAGAAATCATTTGGTAAGGAATGTATTGCCAGCTTTGACAGGTATTATGATAATGTTCCCTGACAAGCAGGTCTGCTGGCTAATTAATGCACCGGCGTACGCAGATCCAACAAATTATGAATCAGGCTTATGTCTGAGTTTTCTGCCCGCCATCTTGAACACTACCGTCTGGACTGACACCTTGGCTGCGTCCGAAATCCACCCTATTCTCTAATGTAGTGTACTAAAAGGGGGCTCCGCCATTTTGAACTAGTGTCCGAATGTATAGTGAGCATTTTTGTACCCTAATATAGTGTACTGAAGTATCCCACAATGCATTTGGATTTGTAGTGAGCATTCGATGGTCACTATTCAAGCGCTATTCAAGCCCTGCCGCCCCCACAATGCACGAAAGCGTGGGATGGCTCAAAGTAGCTGACAGAGTACAGCATCTTGCAATGGGCAAGATGTACACCAGGTACAAGATACACTACACCTCCAAGATTCCCATGTACCTGACAAACTACTTCTTAAAGGTCAAGGATGTTCACGACCACAACACCAGAGGCAGCTCCACTAATCATCATCAACGTAGATTTAACACTAAACAAGGCTCTAACTCGTTCTCCTGCTACACCATCAACATGTGGAACGCCCTTCCTCAAGCCCTAAAGGAGAGCAAATCCCTAGCCTCCTTCAAAATTGGTATGAAAAGTCACCTTCAGACAGCTGCTACCCGTGACTTGTAAATAGACTAAGTCCCCATGCCCCCCCTTTTTTTATTATTCTTTTTTCTGCCTTTGTATTTGATGTTATGCTTTTGAAACTGATATTATCCTAGATAAAGTACTATGTTTTATCCGTCTGTCTTTCAATGTTATATGAGATACTTAAAGTGTGGTTCCTGTGGAAATAAGCCTCGGCTTTCTAGGATCTCCTTTTAGTTGACCCTGTACCAGTGATTTGTACTGTCATGAAACTGTACTTTTTTCTATTGCAAACTTCTAATAAATTCTTCAATCAATCAAAACTGTGGCTGCTGTCTCGCTCTTTGAGCACGCACATGCGGTGTGCACGCGCACACGCACACTGCAGGTTCGTCTCTGCGTCTCTGCATGGCAGGAGGAGTAGCCACCTGTTACTGAGCAAACGCAACAGAACCGCTCGTAGCAGAACCACCGGCTAAAGAAAACAACTGTCCACAGCATTGTCACCAGAGAACAAAATTAGCTTTTCATCATTTAATGATGAAAACAGCTCTAAAGTTGTTTATGAAGAGAATATACGAGAATAGACGCTGGAGGCTTTTGTTTTTCGATCTTTTCTTCCCAACCTTCCACAGCTGATAATAATCATGATAAAATAATGTTATTTAAATTAGCAAGAATAACCTATTTTATCACAAACATGGGTGTATGTCTGCATGTGAGACAAATGAATGTGGCATAAACATTATTCATTCATTGATTCACCAATGAATGAATACAATTAAAAAAAAATATATAGGCCTATACATTTTTTAACATTATTTTATTGAATTGTGATGAATAAAAACATAATTATATTTGGCCTATTTCTCATAATAACAACGCAACATGTTGGTATGTTATTTCCAATCCACATTGGGGAGTTGATGTACAAGCTCACAACGCGTCGCTTCGCCCCCTGTTGAGAGCTTGTAGATCGGCTATTATTTATTGCTCCAAAAGCCAGCGCTAGAGTGTTTTAACTGTGCGACAGCGATGACGCAACCAGATGGCGACGGGGTAGTGTCCGAAATGCGCTGATTTGTTCACTACTGTAGTACACTACATCTGGATCCCTCATTTAGGGTTAGGGAGTAGGGAACGTGTTCCGCATTTCGGACACAGCCCTTGAATCATGCTCCCTGGAGGATGGGCCCTACGGATTCTGGTGACCCCGAGGCCACACCTCTAGTGCCACGCATAGGCCAACATTTTAAGGCTGCATGCAACATCTTGCAATCTAATGGGTATGACATTTTAATGTGCTCAGCAAAGATGAAATCAAAATGGTCCAAAATCTCAACATTTCACAGAAGATGCCACACATCTCTTATTAATCACACAGGTAGTGTTGATTATCTACTAGCTCACAGTTTGTCACTTCATGCCGTGTTGCGACATTATACATCTGCAATCTTTTTGAAATATTTGAAAAATCTCGAAAAATTTTGGAAAATGTTGGATTTCTTTTACAAAAACTCTTCTGGACGTCCGTGGCACAAAATCTTTTCAGATGGGGGTCAGTGGGGAAAATATATATCAATTTGGGGGTCCTTGACTTTAAAAAGTTTGAGAAATTCTGCTCTAACTTGCACCCGCGCCTCCTCCACTTGCACCGAGGATTAGATGCGAGTCCGGAAGAGTCGAGGCAGTTGGACTATAAAGTCAAACTCTAATACTCAAATGTCTGTGTACTCTCCACCTCCGGGCTCCAGATGTCATGTTGTACTACTGGATGCAATATTCCTCTCTAAATATGGAATAGGAATTGAGCAGTTTGACATGCATTCTCTCTCATGAGTGCAGATCCTGTAAATAAAAGATCATGTGCCTTCTGTCTAGTGATGCAACGTTGCAGCACAAACCCGTCTTTGGTTTACCATACTGCCTGCAGTGTTTTCTGTGGGTTCTAATTACATTAAAATGCAAATTATCGATTGTTACATCAATTCTAATTAAACGATTCTGTCTGTCACAGATGCTGAGTTCCCAGACATTCAGGAAACGTTTATCTTAACACTTGAAGCTATCCTTCACTCTACATCAAATAGCAATATATAGCAGATCTGGAAGCATCGCATCACACTTACCATCTACAAGCTTGGGTTGTGAGCTTGTAGATCTCCCATTTTCACTGAATGTTTGCTTGTTTTCACCCAAGATGTTTTCATCCTAATATTCAGCTATTCATTTATGACATGGCCAGAATAGGGATGCTAGCGTATGTATCACAAAACTAGTGGGAATAAAGGAGATTTTAGATTTTAAAAAGTGAAAGCTTTTGCCTGGAAAACCTTTTTGCTGGGAGAAATAAAATCAATAATCTCTCCCACACACCTCACAAAATATCAGACATTATTATTCCTGATGTTTTGGTCAGATATGCGGTTACTGAGGGGATGGAGGGCAGACTTGCATTGACTATTTCGAAAGTCAATCCCATTTTTTGTTGTTTAACCCTGTCTTAAACGCTGAGCCAACTTAAAGCTAGCAAAATGTGTGGGAGAAACATGGGTCATGGGCCCCAGGTCGAGAAGTAGCCGAATCAGTTTGTTTTATTAGGTTTGGAGCAGAGCACACGAGCGGAGTGGAGCGATGACAAAAGCCGATCCGCGCTTCAGCGGGCTCTTGTCCCACTCGCTCGTTGCTCTGGTCGGCCACCGGGCCGCTCCGCTCCCCGCCGCTCCGTCGCTCAACTTGATTTTCGCATCTCTCGCTCCGCGCTCGCTCCACGCTCCGCTCAGGGCCGTCAATCAGAGTCAAAAAAGTAGTTTGCTACCATATCCGAAACACTATCTCCTTTGCCAGCTAGTGTGTTCCCAACACAAATGGCTGCGCTAACGTGAGCCTCGGCTTTGATGGAGACTTGGAGAGCTTTCCACTCGCCACTGTTTTGTTGGAAACATGCGGCCACGGCCCCAACAGGATCGGCTCGGAGCGGAGGAGGGTCGGCGCTCAGACCCATTATAAAAGTTGCTCGCTCACGCTCAACTAAAAACCGCCTCGCTCCGCTCCCCGCACCGCTCGCGCTCCACTCTGCTCGTATGCTCTGGTTTGGAGCTTAGTCTTTCGTGGCTTTTTGATGTTGGAGTACCATGAGGTGCAAGCGTAGTCAAAGTGGGGTCCCGAGGGCACTTTTGTTGACAAAAGTGGAAATTCTGCCCATCATGGCAGGTCATGTAGGTTATTGTTGTGGGCCAACAATGTTCGGAATACACCAATCAGGATCGAATATGAAAAATCAGACATATCCGTCTTGATCACTTGACTACTGATGATGATGTTTCGAGTAATATTTAAAAAGGAAAGTTTGAAAAAATTGTAGTGTGAATGTGCATGCAAAGTTTCACCACAATCGGACTCTGATTTGCGGAATTGTGTTCAAAACGGGCCACTCCTGGAAACTTTAGATCTTGAAATATGAAAAACCTAACAGATCCATCTTGTTCACATAATAGACTATAGCAAGGGTCTTCAACAGGGGGTCCGGGACCCCTAGTGGCCACTGCGAGGCGTTGTGAGCTTGTAGATCTTCTATTTTTGGCTAAGAGCTTTGGTGTAATGGGGAAAAAGCAGAGTAAGTACAGAGTTTACTAAGTATTGATGGTTCAAGTGGTTAAATATCTGAAAACACAAATTGACATGAATCCAACATAGACTGATAATTGTCCTGTCAAACAATGAAACTATATGGAATCTCTGAATAGGTAGTGTGGGTCCCTGCTTCATCTCTCTCTCAACTAAGGGGTCCTTGGCCTGAAAACATTGAAGACCCCTGGACTATAGAGATCATGTGTACCAAATTTTGTGATATTTGGATAGAATCTGAAGAAGTAATGTAGGTTTTACATAAGTCAGCCTCCTATAGAATGCAGATGTGAAAGAATTCAGGGCATTCAGGGTTTTCCTTGGCCTAGAAAGTGTGCATATAAAGTTTGCCTCAACTGTTGTCTGAAAGGTCAGAAAATGCCTCGACGCCTACAGTTCCATGTGCTTGTCAGGGTAGGGGTTCAAATCTGATTATTTTAAGGGGGGGTCGTGGCCTGAAAAGGTTAAGAACCACTGGACTAGAGGATGTCATCACAGAACTCCCACAGCATCTGAAGAAGATGCCTCAGGCATATGCTGTCACGTGTAGATGCAAGGCAGCATTTGTAGACCCAAAATGTAATCCATCTCATCCCACAGTTCATGTTTTGTTTTGACAGTATAAAATAAAAAACATTGTCCACAAGGCAAGCGGGCCACCCATAAGCCAGAGGGGCAGGAGGGTTGTGAGTTGTGACTAGCAGTGTTGATTTTGTCGACTAAAACTGTGGCGGAAAATGTTCGTGGACTATACCCTTTTTCACTGACGGAAACTAAATGAAAACTTCAGTAAATGAAAACCAAGCTATGAGGATTAAAACTAAGACTAAAAGTATTGACAATTTCGTCAACAAATAAAGTGGAGAAGAGATTCATTAGAACTAAAACAAAAAACAATTAATTTTATGTTTGGTTGCAATCGGGTGTTGTGCTCTGAAAATAGCAGATCTACAAGCTCACAACACGTCGCAGAGCGACACAGATACTGTACACACACACACACACACACACACACACACACACACACACACACACACACACTATTGTATACACTAGGGGTGTAACGATACATTTTAATAGCGATTCGATACATATAACAATACATGGTTGACGATACGATACATGGATGATATTGGTTCATTCATGGCGATACGATACGATTCGATAAAATGATTTAAAATCGATATAGTAACTTTTAAGCAAAGAAATTAAATCCGTGTGAAAGGTGTAGATAGTGCAGGTTTTTAAGGGAAACATGTATTATTATGGATATAAATAAGTAAACACAGTGATTATCTGCCAAATACATGGACATTGTATATTGACAAACCTGCACCTTGACATGAACCCAGAGATTACACACATTTATCGATAGACCAGTGTAGCTATATGGAATGGAAAAGTAATAAACCCCTCCTTTTCATTTTTTCTTCTTAACTCTTACTGTGCCAATCCCGAACTAGTTCGGCTTTATTTGGACCTTATCGGGGTGCCGATCCCGAACTAGTTCGGCTTTTAAAAAAAAAAATGTTTTGTATTTTTTTCGAGCCGGGCCGCCGGCCGTCATCTGTTTACACGGCCCGCGAGAGCATCGCGCCGCCGATATTTACCATCCACTCCAATGCAATCCAGGATCTTTAGAGCTCATTTTCTCTGTTCCATGCATATCCATGAGGTGTGCAAGGTTTAATCATGGCTAAATCGCCGAAAATAGGGCTTCTAAAATGCTTGGTAGCCAATAGCTAACTTCAAGCTAACTTCATCCTGTCCCTGTTCATGACACAAAGGAAAGTATTCAGGCGCGTCATGGCTGCGCACGGCTTGTGCATATACAACGCTTGTCTATGAGAGATTCTATGGCCATTGGGCGCCCTCTAGTGGTGAAAAGGTGGCACTGAATGTGTTAAAAATGCTAAATACAATGCACAAGTAGGTAGTATCGATACAATCGATTCTTTGCACTGCCGATTCGATACGATACAAAATAAAACGATACGATTCGATTTTAGCTGTTTTCATTTCGATATACTTCGATTTTTTTAAGTTAAAAACTATATTTCAATACAGTTACTATATCGTTACACCCCTAGTATACACAGAGACACAGACTAAAATATGTAAATCACTATCAGGAGACCACAAGGGGAGATAGTTGCAATCTCCCATCGACAGGAGATGTCATTCATTGCCGCCTTTTTATCCTTTGTACACATAACGTTTTGTATTTGTTGATGACATGTATTATTGTGTTCTTTTTATGCTGTGTTGATGAATTGAACACGTAATGTAGGACCACAATGGTAACAAGTCCCCAGGACTTTTTTTGTGTTATCCCTTTAGCCTTAACACAATTAGTGCCTCTTAATCTGAAGGTTGCTTGGTGCCTCGGTGCCACGCAGTTTCCTCCATAGGCCGCCGCTATTATTTTGAAGGGCTGGAAGGGGGTTGTTTTTGTTTTTTTGGATTATCACTTGACGGCAACGATTACGTCATCTAGTCACATGACAGTGTGGGACAAGAAGAGGAAGATGGCTGCGCCCTGCCTTGTGCCTTGTTTACATTTAGATCTGCTGCAAAATGTCTCAAAATGGCTATTTTGTTTAAATGAAGTTTCTTTATGGGCCTCTCCATTGACTTAACATTGAGGAGCTTCACTTCGCGTGCACGCCCAACGTGCGTTGTAAACAAATCGCCGACATTACCGATGCGGGCGGGACCGGAGCGACATTAAGTAAGTAATGATATCTTTACTGTATATACAGTAAGATTCACAGTCCTCACCGTCAACGGCGCCATGGTATTAACCCTTTCAATGACGGTGAGGACTGTCAACGGCAGCAGAACAGTTAAAGGAGTAGTTCACCCCCGAAATGACTTTTTTTTCCTATTGATTAATCACGCCATGGAGACTTAAGACAAAAGTGTGATTTATTGTATCCCCATTGATTCCAGATGGGGACCCAAATGCCATCCGGAATCAATGGGGGTACATTTATTGTAAACTGACTGTACATTTTTACTAATAAAGTAAGATCAATTAAAACACACACACACACACACCCACACACACACACACGCACGCACACACACACACACACACACACACACACACACACACACACACACACACACGCACACACGCACACACACACACACCGATGCACAGACACACACAGATATTGTACACACACACACAGACAGAAGACAACACATGAATCTCCCGGTGGAGATTAAATATTGATTATCACCAACGCAGTAATTGTGACCTCTCAACTTTGTGCAGTCGCCTGTGTCTGAATGAGCTTCTTATATCATCTGACCTTCTCTTCTAAGCACACATAAGTCCCTCGGCCCTCACATAAAAGCCTAGTTCCTCATCCCAGCGGACGGACACTCGCCAGTGATGTATGGAGGCAGGAGGGCTTTGTATATGAGCATATTATCCATGCTAGCACCAGTGGTAGAGTAAGGAGACAATGTCAAGTACCTGACATGTGAATTGTATGACTGGTTGAGGGGGGAAACAGAGTCTTCCGCCACGGGTGTCGCACCAAATTCTGGGCCCTGGGTACAAGGATTCACTGTGTGTCCCCTAAGAATGCTTTAACAATTGAAAAACAGCAGATATACAAGCTCACAGCGCGGCACCGAGTGCCGCGCTGCGAGCTTGTAGATCTGCTATTTTTGAAAAATCTTGAAACTTTGTGTAAGTCTCTGAATATTTCAAATCCTTCTAAGCTTCTTTTTTTTTTTTTTTTTTTTTTTTACCTATGTTTCTATGTCAGTGGTGCTCAAACAAGGACAAGGACCCTCAAAATGATATGTATTTGACCACGGACCGCCTTCTCAAAATATTAAGTTCCATGCAGGGACCCCCCCAGAAGTTAAAAATGTTTGCTTAAAAAATACATATATTCAAAGATTTGCACACATTTTCACGACTTCTCAAACATAGCAGATCTACAAAAAAATCACACTCGTGTGAACTGAGCGGTGGTGTGTGTGTGTGTGTGTGTGTGTGTGTGTGTGTGTGTGTGTGTGTGTGTGTGTGTGTGTGTGTGTGTGCAACAGCGCCCCTCCCTTAACATGTGTGGTCAGAAAAGGTTACTGCAGGCTACGGACACGGAGACAGACAGACAGACAGACAGACAGACAGACAGACAGACAGACAGACAGACAAACAGACCCACACACACGGCCACGTATAGGAGCGTTGTGACCACCGCTCAAAAAATCTATTGAAAAATAGCAGATATCCAAGCTCACAGCCGCGTTGTGAGCTTGTATATCTACTATTTAATCTACTAAAGTATAAAATAATTAAGGCCCCTCCACCCTGGGCCCTAACTCAGTCCCACTTTTCCCCCCCTTGTGACGCCCCTGTCTTCCGCTATCAAAGCTCCTGGTGGGCGTTGGATCGTGAGCGGGGAAAGAAGATCCAGTTATACGTTGTCATTCTCGGACGGAAACCTTCTATGTCCAAAACCGGTATTTTTCTAAACTAGCGAGAATAGCTGATCTGCGAGCTCACAAAGCACCGCATCGCGGTGCGTTGTGAGCTTGTAGATCAGCTGTTTTCACTACTCATGCTCGTCACTCTTGCGCGAGGAGGTACAGTAGGGCATTAATGTATACGGAAAAAAACAAAGAGTTGAAATATGGAGATACAAGGTTTCTGGCCGACAGCAACGATATACAGTAGAAGACGCTGTACAGTTGGTAATCACCTTCCTACACAGCCACAAACGCTGCTTTCAGAATCTGAATTATTTTGCGGTTATCCCTGGTGTTTGCATGTACTGGTAGGCCCGTGGGGGATTTGTGTCAGTGTGGTTGGTGCATTGCACTGCATAACAACGGGCAGAAAGGAAACAGTTGACCTGACAGGTGAAATGACTGGTTGAGGGGGAAAAAAGAGAAAACGTCTATTCGGGGATGGATCTTGAGTGGGTAAGAGAGATAGGGTCATACTAGGGTTTTCAAAGTGACCCCTGGGTGCCGTGACGGCAGTCCAGGGGTGCCGCGAGATCATTTGATAATATTTGGAATTTATTTGGACACACAAATATTTAGTATAATTTTAAACAAAGTTATTTTCAGTCAGTTCTAACCAAAATGGCTATTATCTCAACGTTTTCCTCGCAACATAATCACTAAAATATCGTCACTGTCGGGCAGAAACCTCGTATCTCCAAGTTTCAAATGTGTACGTCTTTTGGTAAAGCAAATCCCTGCTTCATCATACAAGACTGTCACACAAAACTAGTGAAAACAGCCGATCTACAAGCACACAACGCCTCACGATGCAAGGCGTTGTGTGCTTGTAGATCTGCTGTTTTCACTAGTTTAGTACATTTTATAGATGATAAATACAAAACAAACAGTTTTGGACATAAAAGGTTTCCAAACGACAACGACAATATGCTAGGGTGATAAGGTGCTGGGAGTGAAAATTATAATGTAGGGGTGCCTCGGATTAAAAAAAAAAAATGTATGCGGTGCCCTGAGACAAAAAAGTTTGGAAACCCCTGCTATAGAAAACGCTATGCCAGCGGTTCCCAAACTGTTCTGGATCAGGACCCACTTGAAAATCTCAAAAGCTTTCGTGGCCCACCCATCTGCATCGTCTGTGTCAGCAGTACAGTACACCTCCATCGGCTCCTATCAGCTTGAAAAGCACCTTATCCTTGACTCTGGGAAGTTTGATCACCTCATAGAACTGCATGGCCTCACTCAAGGACAAGATAGAGTGGGAGATAGAGTGGTCTTATTTGGTCAGTTCGTCATGATGCTGGAAGGTGTCACCGTCAAGGCCAGACCAGGACAGTGAAGGTGATTAAGCGGATCCATAAGGGCAGTATAGAGGAAACCATGCTGCAGCTGGGACAGAAGAAACTAAAGCACACGCGCACCGCACATGCACACCCCCCTCGCGCATGCCGCATGTGCGGCGCCTGTGTGCGGCGCCTGTGTGCGGCGCCTGTGTGCGGCGCCTGTGTGCGGCGCTTGTGTGTGTGTCTCCCCCTCCACCCCCCCTCCAAGGCCTAGAGAGACTCTTTGAACGCCTTACATTTTAACTCCTTCTGAGTTGTGTAATAATGGGTGATCACCAAGTGCTTTTAATGCTTTTCTGATTTGTATTAAACAAGGTGTGAAACTGTGCACTGTTCTAAGGTTACCTTATACAGGGTTCTTTTAGTCAGTTTCAATGTGTTTAGCTTTGTTTCTCTGACCTTTTGAATGTAGCACTTTGAGATCCGTCACAAATATAAAGTGTGCTACAAATAGAATGTATTATTACCCCCCTCCTGCCCCCCCACCCCTCCCTACCCTTTCCCTTGTCTCTCCCTCCCTCCCCCCCTTTCCCTTGTCTCTCCCTCTCTCCCCCCCTTCTCTCTCTCTCTCTCTCTCTCACGGCTCTTTAGCCTTTGTAAAGTGTCTTGAGATAACTTGTTATGATTTGACACTCTAATATCATTGAATTGAATTGAATTAAAGCTGGAACGAGACATGACTGCAGCAGAGGAGGGTGGAGACGGCACCAGGCTCGTGCAGAGAGCATTTGAGGGGCAGGTGCTCAAGTCTGAGAGGGGCACCTTTTGCACATAAATAGCCATATTTAGAGGGATATCGCATTTTAAAATAAAACTAGGAATTCAGGACTATACTGAAAAAATGACTCCACACACTGAATAATATTCATACAAAAGTTACAACTGTTATAATAACACTCTGGTCTGATATAGCTACTTTCATCTGCCCACATTAGTCAGGGAATATTAATAAAAACCCTGGAATGTTTTTCGTGCAAAACAAATGCTTGCAATGGATTCAGAATAATTAAAAACACCTAGTTAAACCCCTCACATTCCACTTAAAGCATATTTTTTGGGAGTAATGTTTTCCCTTATAGTATAGTGTATAGTAAGTGAATGAGACCCAGAATTACCCTAGCTGACAAAGATTGTCCTAGGGATGTTGAATTTCTATCTTTGTTAGATATGTTACTGGACACCTTTACGAACGCATTGGTGAAGAAATTGTTTGGTAAGGAATGTATTCCCTGATTTGACAGGTATTCTGCTAATTCTCCCTGACTACATTGCACTCCAATAGAAAGATAACATAACACATTATTATTATGTGCCAGTTCTAATAAATGAATTCACATTCATGTAATAGGCCTACTGATAATACAATTCTATGAATCAACACAGAAGGTTTATGAACAAAATGTAATATGTTTTGCTGTTCACTTCTTGATTTAACTTAAACTTAAAATGTAGGGAACACATGCTAAATGAAAATAAACTGTGCATTGTCAGACAGGCATTCTGTAATGTCATACTGTAATATAGAGATCATGTTTCATGGCATGGCAACCAGGACAACCATCGGCAAGATAAAAGAGCGTTTTGGTCAACACCACACATGCTCTACTACAGCAAAAAGGGGTCATTCTCTTCCATGTTGCCTTCTAGTTTGGAGAGGGGGCTTTTGTGCTTTTTTCCCCTTCAACATAGAAAAAGGGCACTTTTTCCTGACGGCCAAAAGGGCAGGTGCTCAAGCACCCTTTGATGTCCATGTCTGCATGTGCCTGGATCTCTGTTAAAGGCTTCACTGGGACTGTGAGACATGAAAAAAAAAGAATGTGTTCTAAATACATACAGTACACAACAACATGCCTCACTTAACACGTCAGCCATTCGGTACACTGTACTATACTGTTGCAATATATATGTTACAGTATGTTCAAGAAACCAGTAAAAGTTGTCAAGGAGCACTCGTTTTGACGTTCACCACACACTAATCACCACCAGATGGCGACGTCAGCCACTGCTCTGCCATTCACCAGAGTGTATATAAGAGAGTTACGTCACGCTTTGAACTCGCCGCAGACCGGAAGTGTTTACTCTTTATTTACTAGCCTAGCCTAGCCTAGCCTAGCCATTAGCTCCATTGTAGTCACTTGGACAGGGCGTTTAACGTGCGCTTGCCCAGGCCTTACGGCCTGGGCATAAATATAACGATTGCATTCACCACGGCTTCGTAACTCGCGCGGCGCTCCGCCGGCCGCGCGGCCCTGGCCCGCTCTTCGCGGCCACTCGCGCCTGCGGCGCTCGGGGGCGAAGAGCAGGACCAAGGTCCGCTGGCCTTCGCGCCGCTTGGGGCTTCGTGGACCCAGGGGGGCCTCGTAACTCGTTTGGGCTTCGTGGATACAGGGGGGCTTCGGTAGCCGCTCGCAGTGTCGTGGACAATAGAGCGGCGCACCGCCTGGAGTACGTTGTTGTGGCGACCGCTTGCTCCGCCCCGTGCCGCACCACGAGTGCTCCGCGTCTCGAATGTGCTGTTTCTCTAATATACTATGACATATATATATGGTGCTGAATAATAACACATAAGCACTTGAACCTCAGGGTCCCTATTCTGGGGTTAACATTAGCCAAAAAATACTGTACAAGCTCATAGCACTGTGCGTTGTGAGCTTGCACATCGGCAATCTTTTTACAGACATATTTGGTGTAGAGGTGGAAAAAAGGAGTCCAAGTACACTAGGTAACAAGGTTGATTTTACTACTGTAGAGCAGGGGTTTTCAACGTTTCCAGGCCAAGGACCCCTTAGCTGAGAGGGAGATAAAGCAGGGACCCCCACAACAACACAAAATTGTTGCAGATTTTCATTGACTTGTTTGACAGCACTGTCAAATTCGTGTTCATGTGTTTCTTTCTTCTTCAGATATTTATCCACTTAAATCATTGACACTTGGTAAATTTGACCTTTCACTCTGTACTTGGTCTGCTCTTTTTCACCTGTACACCAAATCTACTTGCCAAAAATAGCCGATCTACAAGCTCTCAACGCCTCGCAGTGCGAGGCGTTGAGAGCTTGTAGATCGGCTATTTTTGGCCAAAGTTCTCCTCAGAATAGGCATGCGAGGGTTCAAGTTGTTCATTTAAAATAATTATCCTATCACACCAAAGATTTGGAGGCCCCCTTGTAGTGACTCTGAGGACCCCCTAGGGCATACATGGGCAACTGGCGGCCCGGGGGCCACATGCGGCCCCCACCTTCACTTAATGCGGACCGCAGGTTATATCTAATATCTAAATTCTGATATATTATTGATTTTAGCTGTTCCAATTCCAAACATGACCTGCTTTAATTCTGTCTATATTAGTAGCTTAATGACTAGTATATTAGTATTAAAATGTATTCTTTTATGTCCAATGTATTTGTATTTAGGTTCATAAAGTTAACATGAGTATATAATTCAATTAGTTTGAAATTAAATCAAAATGTTACATTTCAGGATTCCAATTAAAAAAGAACAACAAATTATTCAGGATTCCAATTCAAAAGAAGCAAAAATAGCAGATCTACAAGCTCAACACGCATAGCAGCGTGTATGAGATACTAGAATGACAAAGGAGGACGTAGCAATATGCAATGTGGCCCTCTGGAGTGAAGGTGGAGATATAGTGGCCCTCGCCATCATCAAAGTTGCCCACCCCTGCCCTAGGGGTCCTGGACCCCCTGTTGAAGACCCCTGCTGTAGAGGGTTAGTGGTTTAAGCTTGAGGTTATATCACATCAAACAAACACATTGCCTTCAACTGCGGGGCTTAGTTACAAGCCTTACTACAGTTTAATCACGTACACATACATTTTTTGTTCTCAGGTTCAAAGCACAATATGAGAGTAAGGGTTCAGCACCATGGACAGCGACCATGACTTTTTACAAACCGACTTCAGCACAAAAGCTGTAAATGATCAGTTATCAGTTCAAGTACAGGTTAC
Source organism: Nannobrachium achirus (assembly GCF_963921795.1). Lineage (NCBI taxonomy): Eukaryota > Metazoa > Chordata > Actinopteri > Myctophiformes > Myctophidae > Nannobrachium > Nannobrachium achirus. The sequence continues at coordinate 62,832,535 of NC_137817.1, read as the reverse complement.
AATATTCTATTTCAAGAAGGCTACTTCTCACCACTAGAGACAATGGAGGCCATCCCTTTGTAAATTTGCCTGTTGTAAAATGTAATGTGGGTGAGCAAATAAACCAATTACTCATGCAACATGAATATTACTGTTTTACTGTTTTACTGTTTATGGTCATATCACCAGTAAGACCGGCAGGTCGCATACACAAACTTTAGAAGGCAATGGTAGCCAATCAGGAGGCAATATGGGAAATGGGACAGATCCGTGTTGATAACATGACTTTAGAGATACTGTGTACCGCTTTGCGTGATTTTAGGGCAAAATCTGTAGGAGCAGTGTCCAAAAATGGGTTTTTAAAAAATCGGACAGATGGTGGCGCTAGATGGGACAGATGCATTTTGATGACATGACTGTAGAGATACTGTGTACCGATTTGTGTGATTTTAGGGTAAAATCTGCAGACTCAAGTCTCGCCACCCCTTCAACAAGGCAGCACAAGAGATGCTCAATTCCACCTCTGAGTACTCCATCTCCAGAGATGCATGGCTGGCAGCAGCTTGGAAGCATGCAGGAGTGGGAGCCAGCCGGGTCCATCGCTACATCCGGGACCCAGGAGGTGGCGCCATAGGAGGAGACGACCCACCACGCCGGCAATGGACCACACTGAACCGCCTAGGAACTGGGGTCGACGAAGAAGTGGGGCCTGGTGGACAGTGCGGCATGCGAGTGCTGTGACCCTGAGCAGACTGCCGACCATATTATCACCACCTGCCCCTTAGACAGACCACCCTCGGAGGCAAGCCTCTTCGACCTAGGACCTGAGATGCTGGCATGGCTACGCGACACCGAGTTGGACCTCTGACGTTACACGAAAGAAGAAAATGGTGCATTTATCCAAAGCGCTTTACATCCACCATCTGTGTATGAATGTGCATGTGAATGGGTGAATGCACAACGCATTCACCCATTCACACACAGATGGCGGAGGAAACCATGCAGGGCACCAACCTGCACATAGGGTTCAAAGTCTTGCTCAAGGACACTTTGACACTAACTCTGGGTTCGCCCGGGTATGAACTCTACCCCTGAGCCACTACTGCCTCGCTTTAGTGTAATCACATACTTTAGTGTAATCTCTAAAGTATGTGACTTGTAGAGATGCAACAATACTGAACCGAACCGGTGTACCGGACAGAATGGCCCTGTTCTGAACCGAAAAGCCCATACCGAATGAAATGAATTTCTCTCTTTTTTTAGGTGTAGCCACATAAAAACATAATTTCTGTACACTTTTTTGGGGAGAAATCCTACTAGTATAATCATAATACCTGATTATCATGTTTTAGGGGGGAACAAATCATTTTGGAAATATTTTCAAATCGTTTTTTTTTTTCTTTTTTCTTTTTTTTCATTAAAAATCTTTGCTGTACCAAAACCAAACCGAAACCGCGAGCCAAAAACCGAGGTTCGAACTGAACCGTGGGCTGACTGAAACGTTGCACCCCTAGTGACTTGGGTGGTATTTACTGTATAAGCCTACTGATTGCAGGTTGGGTGGTAATGCTTTACATGTGAAAACCTATCAGCTTTCAAACCAGGGGACAGCCGTCACCCCCCAGCCTTTCCTGAAGCTCCCTGCACTTGCTGAATTGAGAACATGTCCATCAAATGTACAGGTAGTACCCTACTATAGTCTACTTGCCAGCCCATAGAGCCCCATTGTGAACCCGGACATGTTGAGTACACCAATGTTTTATGTTAGAAATGTGTAGTAAGGGTCCCCAGCATTTAGAAACTGCCGGATGCTAACTTGCATATGTTGAGCAATTTTCATAATGTTCATAATTTGCTTTAATTAGCATAATCACCTATAATAATGGAAAATATGTCAAAAACTGATTGGACAATTTGAACAATATTGGAGTGGTTTTGGGGGTTATTGAGGATGCTGAATCCATTTCTGACATTTTCTAAATTCAAAATACCAACTTAAATTGGGATGGTTTTGATACTTTTTTGTTGATTTTGATTATGAATTAAATTATAAATGTGGTTATTTGTATGCTTATACATTATCTGCAATTCAAAAGCAAAATATAGACAATCCACACTAATTATTTAGAACAATGACTTCCACAATAGCCTATCAAAAATAGTCACTTCAACATTTGGAAAATCAACAAAAAAGTATCAAAATCATCCCAATTTAAGTTGGTATATGGCCATTTCCGGTTTAAAACGGCCATTCTGAATTTAGAAAATGTCAGAAATGGATTCAGCATCCTCAATAACCCCCAAAACCACTCCAATATTGTTCAAATCGGCCAATCAGTTTTTGACATATTTTCCATTATTATAGGGTATTATGCTAAATAAATCTAATTATGCAAATTATGAAAATTGCTCAACATATGCAAGTTAGCATCCGGCAGTTTCTACATGCTGGGGACCCTTACACATTTCTAACATAAAACCTTGGTGTACTCAACATGCCAGGGTTCACATTCTGGCAAGTGGACTACTACAGTGGTAGACCAATCAGAAAGGAGACGTGTACTATATATCGTCGTTGTCAGGTGGAAACCTTGTATGTCCAAAACTGTTCGTATTGTATTTATCATTTAAAAATGAACTAAACTAGTGAAAACAGTCGATCTACAAGCACACAACGCCTTGCGGTGCGAGGCGTTGCGTGCTTGTAGATCGTCTGTTTTCACTACTTTTGTGCGACGGCCTTGTATGATGAAGCAGGGCTTTGCTTTGCAAAAAAACATACAAATTTGAAACTTGGAGATACAAGGTTTCTGCCCGACAGTGACGATATAAGGAGATATTATGCCTTCAGTATTCTCTGTAAATCAACTGCTTTGTTGAATATGCTCTAGTCTACGCATTTAACCATCGTCATATAGAATACATAAAACATGCTGGACTAAATCCTTTTCATTTTGAGGTTTCGTATCACAGTGAAACAGACACTAAATGCAAATGACCCAATATAGAGCCCTTAGTCTCATTTACACTGGAATACAGTCAGTGCTGTGTTCTACCTGTCACGCGGGTATACGGAGTATGCTGTGAAGTAGGGCAGTAACGACTTGTGATTTTTGCAAGTCAACTCGACTCAGTAAAAAGTTGAGTTGAAGTCGACTTTATCGTTTGATGACGTCATCACATCACACACGACCCCCCAGTTATTTTGGGGGGTCCCCAGATGATTAACCTAATGTGAAACATTGTTTTCTCACTCAACAGTAAACAAACCAAAATAAAGTTTAAGTGTATAGAGGGTATATTCACATTTCTAAAGTGCTAATTTAAGGACTTTTCTTAACGCTTCCAGTGCCAGCCCCTAGAGGGCACCAAAGAATGCCAGGGTTTGTCCCATAGGCGAGCGTATTAGCATCCGGGGACTCACGTTGCAGTGACGCGCGTGCTCACGTTCGTGCACGTCATGGAAAGGTCCCGGATGAAAATGGCTACACAATAGCTATTAGCATTTTCTAATTTTAAAGATCATTTTTCGGCGATTTCGCCGTAAATAAACCTCACGCCGCCTCTCTAAAAACACAATCCAGAGATATGGCCCTTCAAAGATGTGGTTTTTCATTGGATTCGGCGGCGATTCGCGACGTTACTGGATTGAAAATTTAGGCCCAGGCTTCAGAAGGCCTCGGATCATTTTATTCATTTCATTAAAAAAGCCGAACTTGTTCGGGATAGGCACACTGGACTACGTTCCGGAAGCGGCGCTGAACATTCGGTGAACATTGGGGGTCTCAAAAATGTATTTTAAACCATTTTTAATGGAATATATCGTCGGACCATGTAAAATGGCTCGCTGGCTAGCGTAGGACGAGCCAGGACCACCCACGGCTCTACAAGCAGCTCAGGGTAAGTAAAATAAAATAAAAAAAATTGTATTGGATTGAAATAAAGCTGAACATGTTCGGGATAGGCACTGTCATGTGTTAATACCTCTACAATGACAAATTAAACATTGGTCAAATTGTCAAATATATAGAGGCAGAAATTGTGAAAATAGCCGCTATTATGCTATTTTCACAATAGAATATTTTTTTACTTCGACTTTCGACTTTCTGTGATGGGAGTCGACTTGTGTAATGAAGTTGACTTGTCGACTTTTTCGTTAATGCCCTACTGTGAAGACATTTATTTGAAAAAGACCATGCCCTCGTAAACCTTTCAAAGTAGCGTATCTGATTATGCACTGGCGTATGCGCTGGCCACACAAATAGCCACGGATCATAGATTATAGTATGCCCTAAAAAAAAGTCTAGAACGCACCACTGAATACAGTGATGAAAAAGCAACTCTGTCTGACCTGTTATCTAATTATAAGGCAGATACTGGGTCAACACAAGACAATCATAGAAGACACAAAGGAGATGGACAGTTTGGGCACACTTTAACTCCCTTGAGTTGAGTCTGACTGTATTATCACCTCATGTTTCAAGCCTTTGCTCTTCTTAAGACTGGTGTCGGATTACTGTACATACAGCCAGAATGTCCACACACCCATGTCCACTATACACCATACTGTCAAATACATTGTTCATCTATTGTATGATCTGTGCTGTTCACAACACAAAGCCTTATTCAAGTTCACCGCATCGACACACACACACACACACACACACACACACACACACACACACACACACACACACACACACACACACACACACACACACACACACACACACACACACACACACGGACACGGACACACAGACACGGACAATGCACACACGCACGCACCCATGCACGCTGACATAATTTCACACATGCAAAGCAGGCACACAAAAGCATAACACACTCACATGCATGCAAATGTGTGTGTGTGTGTGTGTGTGTGTGTGTGTGTGTGTGTGTGTGTGTGTGTGTGTGTGTGTGTGTGTGTGTGTGTGTGTGTGTGTGTGTGCGCGTGTGTGTGTGTATAGCCTATATACCGCACACACACGACACAGTTTCTTTCTCCTGCCCCATTTTTCCTCCCTATGGTATAGCTGGAATCTCCCTTCCACCCCACTCTCTCGCAATGGTGTCAGTTCAGCAAATGCTAAGGTATGGCAACATGACTGGTGTCTTGCGTTCAAGACACCAGTCATGTTGCCATACCTTAGCAACAGGCATGATGAATTTATTTTAAGAATATACATAATTTCTAATTTATGTTTTCCCCCTATAGCCAAGGTATGGCAGCTGCTATACCTTGCCATACCCAAATGACGCCTCTGCTTTCTCGTTCGACCACGTTTCCGTTGTCTATTCCAGGTTGAGCACTGTCAGACATGTTCCAACAGTCCCAGTGCCTTTAATTGATTCATAGCGACTACTGATATCCAAGCTGTACAGCAGCTCTTCACATTATCCTTCTGCATGTCAGCTTCTCTCACCTCAAACCCCGCCCACCCTCCACTGTATAACCCGAATTATACTGTACTGTACTGTACTAGGCCATGAATCTGTGGCATGCTGAAAATAGGCGCCGCGTTCGTTGTGAGCTCTTAGATCGGCTATTGTCGCCCCGTGACACCACCGTAAAACTAATGATAAACCTAGAGAGAGAGATAAAGAGAGAGAGAGAGAGAGAGACTTACAGCACATTCCCATAGACCTCCACTGTAAACTAAGAACATTCATATATTTAGTGTGGTTGCCCTAGCATCATGTGCGTGCACTTTGCTTAGAGTTATATAATAAAAATCACACCCAATGTGAAGTGAGCGGTGGTCGTGCTTGCATAACGTCTTCGGACTGGGATTTGAGTCTAGGATGTACAGGCTATGCTACACACACACGTTTTGCTATGGCAAAACGCTGAGAAAAAAGGCTACAGACACACGCACAGCCACTCTATGGAGTGGTTTACCACCGCTCAATAATTATTTACAGTACGGGCATACTGTGTCGCGCCATCTGTCTTGGCCATCTGTCTTGGCCATATATGGATTCTGTTAATGTGGTTCTCCTAACAGGGCATCATCTGGGATACAATCCCTTTCATGCCCATATATGGAGATCCCTGCTCTGAGTATCTGATATCATTGTGATGTCACCAGTTTATGCCCATATATGGAGATCCCTGCTCTGAGTATCTGACATCACTGTGATGTCACCTGTGATGTCACAGTGATGTAATCAACAAAAAAAGACTGTTAAGAGTGGACATCAGATGATGTCAGAGCGACAAACCCATAGACCGTAAAAAAGTGTACACGTCCAGACGGACGCGGACAAGCTGTGCCGTTTCTCACAGTAAACTGCGACGTATGGTCGCAACTATACAGTATATAGCTCCAAACATTGAATCCTCATAATGAGTACGGGTCTGGCATAACCTTGTCCAAAATCATTTGTTTCGTGTTTATAATTTTGAAAACTATTTAAAATAGTGAAAATAGACGATCTACAAGCACACAACGTCTCGCACATGTGCTTGCTTGTAGATCTGCTATTGTCACTTAGTTTTGTGCGACAGGCTTGCATGACGAAGCAGGGCTTTACTCCGCCCGACAATGACGATATATTAGCTCAATGAAACTTTGATTCTGGCAGAGATACCGTTCTGTCAATACGTGTTCTCCTCCCATGTGATACATACACGGTGGCGTAGAGCCCTGATCTAATTACTTTTCTATCTAACCTCCATCCTCCGTGGCTGCCAGCTCAAATTCATTGGTGCTCGCCATGTCAATTCCTCTTCCTGGGATAATGGGTCTCCTTTGTTTGCTGTAACAGGGAGGGAGGTGGCTGGTGGCTGGTGGCCATTGTGTGACCGCATGTTGTGTTCCACCGAGTGTTGCTTAAATGTGTTGGTGGCAGCTGGCTGGCTGTGAACTGCTGCAAACAAACCAGCATCATACAAGAGACGCAATTACAGGCTGTTGGTTCTTGGAAACGGCAATCACAGGCCTTTTCTTTTCTCCTTTGCAGTTATCCCGGAAAACAGGATTTCCCTGTAACCTGCGTCAATTTGCCTCTGCCGTGCTTGTTGCACTTTGAGTGCTATACTGTGGGCTCTTGCAAAGGAATGCTCCAATTGTACTGTACATCACAGCATGATTGCGACCGTAAATCCCTCATTCCTGTCACTCAAAAATCCCTCATTAATTTCAGTCTTGTTTGTCACTTTTCTTCTTCACACCTCTTGCATCTGAGCTCAAGGGGCTCAAAAAGGTGAGTTAATTTGTCTCTGGACGTACGCATCATCATCCAGGGGAGGGTGTTGTTGTAGGGGAGGGTGTATCACCTTTGCTGTTACCTTACATTGTGTTTGCATCAGTCCAATGCACCATTTACCATTCACCACTTTGGTTGTTGAGTTCACCCTCCCCTACAACCACACCCTCCCCTGGATGATGATGATGATGATGCGTACGTCCAGAGACAAATGAACTCACTTTTCTGAGCATAGTAATTAAAAAAGAACTACAGATTACAGAGAAACTACTGAATGTTGAAAGTTCCGTTTTCTTGGTGTAATTGAGGTCAGGAAACAGGAAAGAAACCCTCAAAATAAAAATAATGACATTTTAATTTGGGGAACGTGGAGAATCATCTTCCTCCCTTTCTCCCTGCATATACCCATCAATCAATGCTCAATGCCCATCCATGTGCAATGTCACATTGGTCAACCAATGCTGAAGACAAAAATGTCTGGCAGAATTTTCTCCATTTTCTAGCAGGATAATAGGACGACACTAGGGTCACTGTTTAATTACAGGTAGTACAATAGCAATTTAAGAGGTCTGATTGCAGGTGAGGTTTCAAAAGCAAATGGCAGCGAGAAAGTGATTAGTTTGCCATTATTATAAATCAATGTGGCTGACTATATACGTCTTGATGAAAAAGCATTAGATATGTCCCTAGGACTCAAATCATTTTAAACTATCTATTTAATTATAATTCCCACTGCAATTATAATGATGAATCAGAATGCAGTTTGCGGCTGACTGTATGTCTTTTGATGAGAAGGTAATTAAATCTCCAATACGTTATGACTACCTAGGTTTTAACCACATGTACGCCAGCGTCGCCGTTCTCGGGCAAACTGCACGATTTGGCAAAACTAGGGAGAGAGCAGGGGAAAATGACAAAGCCAGAGAGAGACAGAGACAGAAATAGATTTTATTAGGAAGAGAAGGAACTCGCTGGGCGGCTCAGCCAGCTAATGCACTGATCATTATGCTTCTTGTGAATTGCAAAGACCCCGAGTTTCAATCCAACATGTCTCCCTGACCTGATTTTTGAGCGGGGGTCACGCCGCTCCTATACGTGGCCGTGTGTGTAGAGTTACGTGTGTGTATGTGGGTGGGTGCGTCCGTATGTAGCCTCAAGCCTGTGGTGTAGTACCTTTTCTGACCACACATGTTAAGGGAGGGGCGCTGTTTTCAGGCCAGGCCAGACCAGGCACACACACACACACACGCACACACACACACACACACACACACACACACACACACACACAGGGGGGAAGGGGGGGGGGGGGGGGGGGGTAAACCACCGCTCAGTTCACACGGGTGTGATTTTTTATTAAATGGAAGGAAAATACGATTTTGTTGTCAGTGTACACAGGGCAATGTAATGTATATGTATGTCATTTATATTGTAAATTATTGAATTATGAATTATGCTGTGGGTTTCTCTAAATAGCCTGCTGCTGCTGTGCTTATGTATAAATAAGCACAGCAGCAAGAGAGTGAGGATATTCCCTTCATTTTGTGTACACAGGGCAATTTGAATGCATGTGTCTCTTAGGCAGGCAGGCACATACATCCTAGTTGGTCCGTGCAATGTAAATATAGACTCCCCACGCATTAATGTATGTATTTATGTATCATCAGAGGGGTCAGAGAGCAAGAATCGCCTGCAGTGCCATGTTTTTTATTAATTATTAATGGTGATTCCAACCAATGGAGTCATCAGAAGAGACAGCTGCAACAGTGGTGGGAGTGCTCAGTAAACTAGAAGTTTTACTCAAGTATAAGTACAGCTAGCAATACCACAATATAGAAATTCTCTGTTACAAGTAAAAGTACCGTATTAAAACTAGGAATGGGACGATAAGTGATCGTCCTATTCACCCCGGTCTGTATTACTCCTTTAAAGGACAACTTTTTCATTATTATTTATTTTTTTACAACAAGGGTTCATAATTTAGATAGTCATTAGAGAAAAGAAAATATGAGTGTTAAAATGTTTTCATTTACTGCTTTCTATCATTTTAGTGATTTTACCGATTTTGATTTGCATGCATGCCCCCAGCTAAATATGTATAATATGTATAAGCCCATTCCCAAGATGCACCGCAAAGATGTGAATTATGGATAGAGAGAGATCTCTCTCTATAGCGCTGCTGCTGCTACTCAAAGATTTGCCATTTCAGATCATGACAAGTGACAAGCCAGTGGGCCAATTACTGTACATGAGTTATGTTTCGTCGTTATCGAATCGTGCCCATATTCGCATTACCAAATATGGGCACTCCCAGATATGCCTTGATATAGATGACATCAGGACAGGGATCTCCATATATGGGCATAAAACGGACAAGGATGTAATTCATTTGCAAGTGTGATCTGGGAATGCCCATAAATGGCCATGTTCTGACATCACTTTGTCGACTATATATGGGCATACAATATATGGGCATAAAAGGGGCATCAAGCCAGAGTGTGATGTCAGAGCGGCAATCCGGGGACTCACGTTGCAGTGACGCGCGTGCTCACGTTTGTGCACGTCATGGAAAGGTCCCGGATGAAAAGGGCTACAGAATAGCTATTAGCATTTTGTCATTTTAAAGATCATTTTTAGGCGATTTCGCCGTAAATAAACCTCGGCGCGCCTCCCTAAAAACACAATCCAGAGATATGGCCCTTCAAAGATGTGGTTTTTCATTGGATTCGGCGGCGATTTCGCGGCCACGTTACTCGCTACGGCCGGCCGGGCCTCGGCCACTGGATTGAAAATTTAGGCCCAGGCTTCAGAAGGCCTCGGATCATTTTATTCATTTCATTAAAAAAGCCGAACATGTTCGGGATAGGCACACTGGACTACGTTCCGGAAGCGGCGCTGAACATTCGGTGAACATTGGGGGGCTCAAAAATGTATTTTAAACCATTTTTAATGGAATATATCGTCGGACCATGTAAAATGGCTAGCTGGCTAGCGTAGGACGAGCCAGGACCACCCACGGCTATACAAGCAGCTCAGGGTAAGTAAAATAATAAAAAAAAAATTGTATTGGATTGAAATAAAGCCGAACATGTTCGGGATAGGCACTCAACCAGTTAAGAGTGGTTCCCCTGACATCACAGTGACATCAGAGCATGATGTCACAGCAAAATAGAGTGTAAAAATGTGTACTTGCTGGCTGGCTGGCTGGCTGGCTGGCTGGCTGACTGACTGACTGACTGACTGATGTTCCCCGTTGACTTGAATGGGGAAAATTCAAACGGTATGACACAACACATCAACCACACCAGAATTGCATCTTTGTTACTTAATTAGCCACAAATAGTACGGGGCCTTAGGGGGAGAAAATGTTCATTTCGTACAAATCAGTCTAAAAGCGCCACATTTTGCACAGTGTAGCCCAGCGCATGCTCTAATGATTTAGCTAGGGCGCCCGAGTCGGCGACCTTCGGGGTCTCCACAGCGGCCAAATCAAGTTGGGCTCCCATTGACTTTCTATACAGGAGGAAAATACCCAGAAAAAAAATCTGCTTTAAGTTGGATGTATAGAAATTTCCTTGGGATCCTGAACATTGAGGATTTCATTGAGGGATCTGCGACTCGTTCAACGCACACAAGTTTACCAATGAACGGACAATTCTCCATCACGCACGGAATAAAGAACCAATTACAATACTTTCACATCCGACTCCAGGTGCGCTAAAGGTGTGAAGTCTCTTCTAGCTAGAGTGAGAGCTTTATAGACATTTCTATAAAATGGGGGAAAAAAAGAGAACACTTCTCTTGGATATTTAGGAAAATGTCATGGAAGGGGACATTTCTGAGACCTTCATGAGCAAAGTTATTCCACTTCTAAATCTCAAAATCGGTCTAAATGACAGCTTAGACACGTTTTTTGAAATATTTCTTATCCCACGACTTTGTAACCCATTTTCACTATCAGTGCCAGTTACCTAAGCTGCAATCCTAGGCTCTGCTCTCCCTCGCCTGAGGAGAGCCCTGAACTGAGCTCATGCTTCCTTCAGTGCATGAGGAGTGAGCAGGCCACTTCTTATCACCTGACAGGGGGTGAGTTTCCCCGGTTGGACGTAGCGCGTGGAAGGAACACGTTATTCCAACCAGTACATTTCCCCTCCATCAGGAGCCCCGGCTGGTCAGGGGGAGGCAGTATAGAGATCAGTATTACTACATGTTTATACCTACCATAGGAGACACGGGGAGAACATGCAAACTCCACACAGAAAGGCCCTTTCGCCAACCCCACCTAGGGTGTGGGCACTGATGACACGGAGGAGAGAACACGCCCCCAGCACCTACAGCTTCTCTCGTGGGAATCGAACCCAGGACCTTTTAGCTGTGAGGTGACAGCGCTACCCACTGTGCCACCGGGCCCTCCCTGTGTGTTAACTTGAAGGGGCATGATGCCCCTATTTTCCTTTAAACAAGTGTTGCATTTCCTTAAATGAGTGTGGAATAGGCTAGTTAACACCACTTAACAACGCACAGTGTAGGGAGGAAGTGTAGGGAGGAAGATGAAAAATGTTTATATCAAAGTTTTTAACCAGACGTTAACTCTTTTACTGCTGCTCTTTTTTTAAATCGCGTGTCCCGGCCGCCATTACGAGCGCTCGTTCTTTTCCACGCCACAGCCCGTCTGAGCAGATAAGGGGTGCCGCGGTACAGTAGCAGCAGCTCCCGTAACGCTCGTCTGTTATCTTCAGCGCACATAAACAGTAATGGCGGCGGGATCCGTTCTTTGCTGGTTTTCTCAGCCTGGATCTACTTTCTCTATTTCTATGTCTGAAAACTGATGCAAACTGAGGGGGAGGAGGAGCCTCTCGCTTCGAAATGGATGCGCTCACACGGCTGTGTTTTTTTTTTCACTGCTCCATGAGAGCTGCGGCTGTCTTTTTCACAAGACCGCGAAAGGAAATAATGGATTGCTATTTTTCTATAAATTCGCAAAGGTAAGCTACTTTGATGGCCGAGAGCGTTATGTAAACAACCTAAAACAAGTAAACATGGCGGCAAGAGTTAAAGGTCTATGGTCTATGACACTACATGGTACATTTATTACAGACAAAAATGTCTAAATCCTTTACAAACAATTAAGCTACCAGAGATGAATGTCTAACTGTCTCTGTACTTATAAAGAGACTGAAAACTGACTGGTGTTATCATGGGTTGAAATCCACCAGAGACAGAAACGTTGTCGTTGGTGGTTAGTGTTTATTCAGTTGCTGTCATGGCTGCCAGTTCCCACCTGATGTCATGTGGGAGTTCAGACTGCTCCAGACCGTACTGAAGAACTGCCAGCTTGCATAATGTCTTAAGACTAGGACTCAAGTCTACCATGAACATGACACTGGGTTTGTCTCTGAATCCACTGAAGAGGATGCTATGATCTCCCACCATGCAACAGGACATACAAGTCATCCAAACAGGCTGTTCTCCCTGGGTCTCAGCCTTCTTCCAGGAGAAGGTCTCTGGATTACATTTCCACACATCAGTGAAGTACTGGTCTAATTGACCACTGTATCCACCACATATGTACAGCTCTCCATGGTAGGTAAAGGCTGAATGAGAAAAACGTCCTTCTGGTAGAATCTGTGCAGAAGGCGTGTTCATCCAGCAGTTGGTCTCTGTGTCAAACACTCTGATGTTGTTGTCGTGGTCCGGTTCGCCCCCAAATACAAACATCTTTGTTCCAATGATGGTGGCAGAGTGTTGTGATGAAGCAGGTGGGGGAGTTCCTGTGGTGTTCATTAAAGACCAGACCATTGTGCTGGTGTCCAACTTGTAGATGTCATTAGTGTCTCCCGTCAGCTGGTTGTATCCTCCGTAGACATACATGACCTTCCCCAAGACACAGGCTGAGTGGTCACTCCTCCCCTCTGGAACTGTTCCAGAAACACTGGGCCTTGACCATCTGTGAGTGTCGACATCAAATCCATAAACAATGTTGGAGTTCTCTCCCCGGAAGTAAATATTATTGGCACTCTGCTCTATCTGAAAATTCACTAAACCCCCCCAGAGGTAGACAGTATCTTCTATGAGCACAGAGCACAGCAGGAGGCAACTTAATCCAACGCAAAGACACTGTGTTGAAGACATGCACTGCAATCTGGTCCCTGTCATTCAAGTCACAGTAGCCTCCAAAGGAGTACAGTTTGTGTTCCACTGCTACAGCAGCATCCAATGATATTGTCCACATTGTGGACAATATCAACCGAATGAATTCTTCAAGTCTCTGGAAAACAATACAGTGTTGTTCCACACGCTAATCCTTATATTGGTACAGCCGCGCAAACCCAACTCCATATTTGAGCAAAACTTACATCATATTGATGACATCAGTGTTGAACTCCTTATTTGGAAGACAGCCATCAGACTTACAATCATCTGATCTGAACTCGCTATGTGGATTCATTGCAAGGCATAATATTCTATGATCTATGAGCTCACCCCCACTCCACCATGATTGGAGGAGGCCCACTCTATCCTGATTGGAGGAAAACGTGTCACCCAACAGTTTTTGAAACTGCTTTTTTCTCCTCACAGGAGATAAGGTGGGTTTGGTCCAAATATGGACCAAACACTCTATCAGAGCATAACACTCTATAGTAACTAGTACTCCCTTACCAAAAAGTAGTATACTTACGTATACTCTGAGTATACTTGTTATGAACTAAGTATACTTTGTCTAAACTAATACTGTGGTAAGTATACTTTTCTGTTTACTTAAAATGTACTATCAGGAATATACTTAACAAAAGTATACTTAGTTTATACTGACGAGTACACAGCAAAAGTTTAAGTATACTTTTCCTTCATTTCAAGTGCAGCCTATATTCTATAGTACTGTGTTCTTATACAGTATCTGGCTTGTGGGTGTATACTTGTATATTTCTCACACTGGCTGCTTGAGGTAGTTGCCCTACACTGTGCACCTGTAGTGCTTATGCTTGAGGTATACTAGATTTATACTTGAACTGCACTATTTTCATACATGAAGTATACCATTTATATACTCCAAACATACTATGCGTGAACTTAATGTACACTACTCTTTTACTTGCAGTGTACTTGAATTGCACTTTTCTTATACTTGAGGGGTACCATATTTATTTACACAAAATGTATATACTACAAACATACTATGCGTGAACTTAATGTACACTACTCTTTTATTTGCAGTGTACTTGAATTGCACTTTTCTTATACTTGAGGTATACTATGGTCATACTTCAACTGCACTACTTTTAAACTTGCACCATACCGGTTATATACTCTAAACATACTGTGCGTGAACTTAATGGACACTACTCTTTTACCTGCAGTGTACTTGAATTGCACTTTTCTTATACTTGAAGAATACCAGTTATAGACACAAACCATACTGTGCGTGAACTTAATGGACACTACTCTTTTACTTGCAGTGTACTTGAATTGCACTTTTCTAATACTTGAGGTGTACCATGTATTTTCACAAAACATACTATGTGTGAACGTAATGTACACTACTCTTTTACTTGCAGGGTACTTGAATTGCACTTTAATTATGCATGACGTATACTACGATTGTACTTGAAATGCACTATTATATACTCCAAACATACTATGCGTGAACTTAATGTACACTTGCAGTGTAATTGAATTGCACTTTTATTATACTAGAGGTATACCATTTATACACAAAACATATTATGTGTGAACTTAATGTACACTACTCTTTTACTTACAGGGTACTTAAATTGCACTTTTCTTATACTTGACGTATACTACATTTATACTTGAATTTCACTACTTTTAAACTTGAATTGCACTTTTCTTATACATGAGGTATACTATGGTCATACTTCAACTGCACTACTTTTAAACTTGCAACATACCAGTTATATACTCTAAACATACTGTGCGTGAACTTAATGGACACTACTCTTTTACCTGCAGTGTACTTGAATTGCACTTTTCTTATACTTGAAGAATACCAGTTATATACTCAAACCATACTGTGCGTGAACTTAATGGACACTACTCTTTTACTTGCATTGTACTTGAATTGCACGTTTCTTATACTTGACGTATACTACGTTTATATTTGAACTGCACTATTTTCATACTTGAGGTATACCATTTATATACTACAAACATACTATGCTTGAACTTAATGTACACTACTCTTGTATTTGCAGTGTACTTGAATTGCACTTTTCTTATAATTGAAGTATACTATGGTCATACTTCAACTGCACTACTTTTAAACTTTCACCATACCGGTTATATACTCTAAACATACTGTGCGTGAACTTACTGGACACTACTCTTTTACCTGCAGTGTACTTGAATTGCACTTTTCTTATACTTAAAGAATACCAGTTATATACTCAAACCATACTGTGCGTGAACTTAATGTACACTACTCTTTTACTTGCATTGTACTTGAATTGCACGTTTCTTATACTTGACGTATACTACGTTTATATTTGAACTGCACTATTTTCAGACTTGAGGTATACCATTTATATACTCCAAACATACTATGCATGAACTTAATGTACACTAGTCTTTTACTAGCAGTGTACTTGAATTGCACTTTTCTTATACTTGAGGTATACTACGTTTATACTTGAACTGTACTATTTTCTTACTTGAAGTATACCATTTAAATACTCCTAACATACTCTACGTTAACTTACTGTACAGAACTCTTTTACTTGCAGTGCACTTGAATTGCACTTTTCTTATACTTGAAGTATACCATTTATATACTCAAAACATACTGTGCGTGAACTTAATGTACACTACTCTTTTACTTGCAGGGTACTTGAATTGCACTTTTCTTATACTTGACGTATACTACGTTTATACTTGACCTGCACTATTATATACTCCAAACATACTATTCGTGAACTTAATGTACACTACTCTTTTACTTGCAGTGTACTTGAATTGCACTTTTCTTATACTTTAGGTATACCATTTATATACACAAAACACACTATGTGTGAACTTAATGTACACTACTCTCTTACTTGCAGTGTACTTGAATTGCATGTTTTTTATAGTTGACGTATACTATGTTTATACTTGAACTGCCCTATTTTCATACTTGAAGTATAGCATTTATATACTGAAAATATACTATGTGTGAACGTAATGTACACTACTCTTTTACTTTGAATGTACTTAAATTGCACTTTTATTATACTTGAGGTATACTACGTTTATACTTTAACGTACTATGCGTGAACTTAATGGACACTAATGTACACTACTCTCTTACTTGCAGTGTACTTGAATTGCATGTTTTTTATAGTTGACGTATACTATGTTTATACTTGAACTGCCCTATTTTCATACTTGAAGTATAGCATTCATATACTGAAAATATACTATGTGTGAACGTAATGTACACTACTCTTTTACTTTGAATGTACTTAAATTGCACTTTTATTATACTTGAGGTATACTACGTTTATACTTTAACGTACTATGCGTGAACTTAATGGACACTACTCTTTTACTTGAATTGCACTTTTCTTATACATGACGTATACTACGTTTATATTTGAATTGCACTACTTTTAACCTTGAAGTATACCATTTATATACTCAAACTATACTATGCATCAACTTAATGTGCACTACTCATTTACCTCTAGTGTACTTGAATTGCACTTTTCTTATACATGAGGTATACTACGTTTATATTTGAGCGGCACTTTTTTCATACTTGAAGTATAGCATTTATATGCTCGGAACATACTATGCATGAACTTGATGGACACTACTCTTTTACTTGAATTGCACTATTCTTATACTTGACGTATACTACGTTTATATTTGAATTGCATTAATTTTAAACTTGAAGTATACCATTTATATACTCAAAACATACTATGCGTGAATTTAATGTACACTACTCTTTTACTTGCAGTGCACTTGAATTGCACTCTTCTTTTACTTGAGGTATACTATGGTCATACTTGAACTGCACTACTTTTAAACTTGAACCATACCAGTTATATACTCAAAACATACTATGCGTCAACTTAATGGTCACTACTCTTTTACTTGCAGTGTACTTGAATTGCACGTTTTTTTATACTTTACGTATACTACCTTTATACTTGAACTGCACTATTTTCATACTTGAAGTATACCATTTATATACTCAAAACATACTTGAATTGCACTTTTCTTATACTTGAGGTATACTATGTTTATACTTGAACTGCACTATTTTCATTGTAGCGACGGGGTGCAACTAATTAATAAGTATTGTAATGGTTAAAGAAAGACAGAGTGTGAAATATTATAGCTTTGGAAATGGAGGACTGTATACTCTGGAGTTGAGGTTATGCCCACCACAGGGCTCCAGTCAAAGAGCAGTAATCAATGATGACACTTGATGGCGTTTTATGTGTTTTTTATAAAGGAGGTAGTTGGTGGACACAAACATACACAATGATGAATGGTATCTGAAAATATAGAAATACTACATAAGGATAAGGAGACAATAAACAATATGCAGTAGTAACCTACACAAATGTAGCATATTACTGAAATGAGCCATGCACTCATGTGCCAGCTTAGACCCAGCATGCACTCACACACAGGTTAGACTAGGGCCTGTTAGCTTAGCCACTGAAGTTTAGCTAGCAAACACAATTACAAAAACAAACTTTTTAAACCACACACAGATCAATTCTGATACAATGACCTGTTACCACATGAACCATTATTGTTCTGCAGGACAGAAAACAACTCACTTTGTCAAGAACGCATTCTTATGTGCATATGTTTGTTTGTGGCTGCACTCATGCATGTAAACAGTTGGGGTCCTCTGTTCTAGTGGTGCCCAAACAACTGCCTCAACTAAAGTGTCACCTGGGTCCTGATCAGAGGGTACCTGAGGCATGCCTGCTCTAAATGGGGACAATAAAGGTGGTGATGGGGTTTGGTGTTGCTGAACTGTCTGTAGATTTCACTCTGAATGTGTAGACTTGCCGGTCCCATTATACACCTACAAATGAACAGATAAAGCACATTAGTTATGGGAGTCAACAGTAGTAATATACTTTGAATTGACAAGTAGAATGCCAAGATGTGTGATGATAATACCTTTGTCTGATGTTCTCCTCCTCCCAGGGTGGTGTTCGGGCAAAAGAGTTCCCTCCGGGAACACACAACCTATTTATAGTCCTGGGAGGGTGAAACCAAGTGGGAAGTGGATAGAGGGGAGATTGAGAATGATTCTAATGCATTTAATAATACAAAAGTACTTAAAACACTAGCACATGGATATGCTCCTTTAATTCATATCTCCAATTACCACTATGCCCACTAAATGTGTACACCCACCATACATTATTAAATGCATTAGAATCATTTTCAATCTCCCCTCTATCCACCCCCCACTTGGCTTCACCCTCCCAGGACTATAAATAGTGTGCGTGTTACCGGAGGGAACTCTTTTGCCCGAACACCACCCTGGGAGGAGGAGACAGACAAAGGTAAGGGTTTTACAAATAACAGCTTTACATTATCTTCACAAATCTTGAGTATTCTACTTGTCAATTCAAAGTATATTACTACTGTATATTACTAATGTGCTTTATCTGTTCATTTGTAGGTGTATAATGGGACCGGCAAGACTACACATTCAGAGTGAAATCTACAGACAGTTCAGCAACACCAAACATTCCCCCAACTGTTTACATGCATGAGTGCAGCCACACACAAACATATGCACATAAGAATGCGTTCTTGACAAAGTGAGTTCTGTCCTGCAGAGCAATAATGGTTCATGTGGTAACAGTTCATTGTGTCAGAATTGATCTGTGTGTGGTTTAAAAAGTTTGTTTCTGTAATTGTGTTTGCTAGCTGAACTTCAGTGGCTAAGCTTGCTAGCTGAACTTCAGTGGCTAAGCTAACAGGCCCTAGTCTAACCTGTGTGTGAGTGCATGCTGGGTCTAAGCTGGCACATGAGTGCATGGCATTTCAGTAATATGCTATGTTTGTGTAGGTTACTACTGCATATCGTTTATTGTCTCCTTATCCTTATGTATTATTTCTATATTTTCAGATACCATTCATCATTGTGTATGTTTGTGTCCGCCAACTACCTCCTTTATAAAAACCACATAAAACACCAAGTGTCATCATTGATTACTGCTCTTTGACTGGAGCCCCGTGGTGCGCATAACCTCAACTCCAGAATATACAGTCCTCCATTTCCAAAGCTATAATATTTCACACTCTGTCTTTAACCATTCTTTAACCATTAAAATACCTATGCAGAACTGTGTTCGAATATTAATTAGTTGCACCCCGTCGCTACAATGAAAATAGTGCAGTTCAAGTATAAACATAGTATACCTCAAGTATAAGAAAAGTGCAATTCAATGTTTTGAGTATGTAAATGGTATACTTCAAGCATGAAAATAGTCTAGTTCAAGTATAAACGTAGTATACGTAAAGTATAAAAAACGTGCAATTCAAGTACACTGAAAGGTAAAGAGTAGTGTACATTAAGTTCATGCATAGTATGTTCTGAGTATATAAATGGTATACTTCAAGTAATAAAATAGTGCATTTCAAGTATGAAAGTAGTATACCTCACGTATAAGAAAAGTGCAATTCAAGTACACAGCAAGTGTACATTAGGTTCACGCATAGTATGTTTTGAGTATATAACTGGTATACTTTGAGTATGAAAATAGTGCAGTTCAAGTATGACCATAGTATACCTCAAGTATGAGAAAAGTGCAATTAAAGTGCACTGCAGGTAAAAGAGTAGTAAACATTAAGTTCACACACAGTATGTGTTGAGTATATAAATGGTATACTTCGAGTATACAAATAGTGCAGTTCAAATATACACGTAGTATATGTCAAGTATAAGTGCAATTCAAGTACAATGCAAGTAAAAGAGTAGTGTCCATTAAGTTCACGCCTAGTATGTTTTGAGTATATAACTGGTATACTTCAAGTATAAGAAACGTTCAATTCAAGTACACTGCAGGTAAAATAGTAGTGTACATTAGGTTCACGCATAGTATGTTTTGAGTATATAAATGGTATACTTCAAGTTTAAAAGTAGTGCAGTTCAAGTATGACCATAGTATACCTCAAGTATAAGAATAGTGCAATTCAAGTAAAAGAGTAGTGTCCATGAAGTTCACGCATAGTATGTTTTGAGTATATAACTGGTATGGTTCAAGTTCAAAAGTAGTGCAATTCAAGTATGACCATAGTATACCTCAAGTAAAAGAAGAGTGCAATTCAAGCGCACTGCAGGTAAAAGAGTAGTGTACATTAAGTTCACGCACAGTTTGTTTTGAGTATATAAATGGTACGATTCAAGTTTAAAAGTAGTGCAGTTCAAGTATGACCATAGTATACCTCAAGTATAAGAAAAGAGCAATTAAAGTGCACTGCAGGTAAAAGAGTAGTGAACATTAAGTTCATGCACAGTATGTGTTGAGTATATAAATGGTATACCTCGAGTATGGAAATAGTGCAGTTCAAATATAAACACAGTTTACGTCAAGTATAAGACAAGTGCACAGCAAGTAAAAGAGTAGTGTACATTAAGTTCACGCATAGTATGTTTTGAGTATATAAATGGTATACCTCGAGTATGAAAATAGTGCAGTTCAAATATAAACGTAGTATACGTCAAATATAAAACAAGTGCAGTTCAAGTAAAAGAGTAGTTTTAATTAAGTACACGCATAGTATGTGTTGAGTATATAAATGGTATACTTCAAGTTTTAAAGTAGTGCAGTTCAAGTATGACCATAGTATACCTCAAGTAAAAGAAGAGTGCAATTCAAGTGCACTGCAGGTAAAAGAGTAGTGTACATTAAGTTCACGCACAGTATGTTTTGAGTATATAAATGGTACGATTCAAGTTAAAAGTAGTGCAGTTCAAGTATGACCATAGTATACCTCAAGTATAAGAAAAGAGCAGTTAAAGTGCACTGCAGGTAAAAGAGTAGTGAACATTAAGTTCACGCACAGTATGTGTTGAGTATATAAATGGTATACCTCGAGTATGGAAATAGTGCAGTTCAAATATAAACGTAGTATACGTCAAATATAAAACAAGTGCATTTCAAGTAAAAGAGTAGTGTCAGTTAAGTACACGCATAGTATGTGTTAAGTATATAAATGGTATACTTCAAGTTTTAAAGTAGTGCAGTTCAAGTATGACCATAGTATACCTCAAGTAAAAGAAGAGTGCAATTCAAGTGCACTGCAGGTAAAAGAGTAGTGTACATTAAGTTCACGCACAGTATGTTTTGAGTATATAAATGGTATGATTCAAGTTTAAAAGTAGTGCAGTTCAAGTATGACCATAGTATACCTCAAGTATAAGAAAAGAGCAATTAAAGTGCACTGCAGGTAAAAGAGTAGTGAACATTAAGTTCACGCACAGTATGTGTTGAGTATATAAATGGTATACTTCGAGTATAGAAATAGTGCCGTTCAAATATACACCTAGTATATGTCAAGTATAAGCTAAGTGCAATTCAAGTACAATGCAAGTAAAAGAGTAGTGTCCATTAAGTTCACGCCTAGTATGTTTTGAGTATATAACTGGAATACTTCAAGTATAAGAAACGTTCAATTCAAGTACACTGCAGGTAAAATAGTAGTGTACATTAAGTTCACGCATAGTATGTTTTGAGTATATAAATGGTATACTTCAAGTTTAAAAGTAGTGCAGTTCAAGTATGACCATAGTATACCTCAAGTATAAGAATAGTGCAATTCAAGTAAAAGAGTGGTGTCCATGAAGTTCACGCATAGTATGTTTTGAGTATATAACTGGTATGGTTCAAGTTCAAAAGTAGTGCAGTTCAAGTATGACCATAGTATACCTCAAGTAAAAGAAGAGTGCAATTCAAGTGCACTGCAAGTAAAAGAGTAGTGTACATTAAAATCACGCATAGTATGTTTTGAGTATATAAATGGCATACCTCGAGTATGAAAATAGTGCAGTTCAAATGTAAACGTAGTTTACGTCAAGTATAAGACAAGTGCACTGCAAGTAAAAGAGTAGTGTAAGTTAAGTTCACGCATAGTATGTTTTGAGTATATAACTGGTATGGTTCAAGTTTAAAGGTAGTGCAGTTCAAGTATGACCATAGTATACCTCAAGTAAATGAAAAGTGCAATTCAAGTGCACTGCAAGTAACAGAGTAGTGTACACTAAGTTCACGCATAGTATGTTTTGAGTATATAAATGGTGTACTTCAAGTTTAAAAGTAGTGCAGTTCAATTATGACCATAGTATACCTCAAGTAAAAGAAAAGTGCCATTCAAGTATGACCAAAGTCTTCCTCAAGTAAATGAAAAGTGCAATTCAAGTGCACTGCAAGTAAAAGAGTAGTGTACATCAAGTATGTTTTGAGTATATAAATGGTATACTTCAAGTTTAAAATGAATGCAATTCAAATATAAACATAGTATACGTCAAGTATAAGAATAGTGCAATTCAAGTAAAAGAGTAGTGTCCATTAAGTCCACGCATAGTATGTTTTGAGTATATAACCGTTATACTTCAAGTATGAAATAGTACTGTTCAAATGTAAACGTAGTACAATTCAAGTACACTGCAGGTAAAAGAGTAGTGTACATTAAGTTCATGCATAGTATGTTCCGACTATATAAATGATATACTTCAAGTATGAAAAAAGTGCTGTTCAAATATAAACATAGTATACCTTATGTATAAGAAAAGTGCAATTCAAGTACACTAGAGGTAAAAGAGTAGTGCACATTAAGTTCATGCATAGTATAGTTTGAGTATATAAATGGTATACTTCAAGGTTACAAGTAGTGCAGTTCATATGACCTTAGTATACCTCAAGTACAATAAAAGTGCTATTCAAGTACACTGCAGGTAAAAGAGTAGTGTACATTAAGTTCACGCATAGTATGTTTTACGTATATAAATGGTATACTTCAAATTTAAATGTAGTGCAGTTCAGGTATGACCATAGTATACCTCTTGTATAAGAGAAGTGCAATTCAAGTAAATAAGTAGTGTACTTAAGTATACATCTGAGTATATGAATGGTTTATTTTAAGTAAGGGAATAGCACAATTCTAGTGTATGAATACAATAATTTCATGTATACTTTAAGTAAACTTAGAGTTTACTCGAGTATACTCAAAAGTGGGCCAATTCAGATTACTTTTAGTACGGTAGGTATACTGTAAGTATACTAACTAGTACACTAACTAGTACATTTGTTAGTATACTACTTGTACATAAATATCAGTATACTTGTACTTAAAGTATACTTAAGAAATATACTCAAAGTTGACTTAAGTATACTTAGAAAAGTAAACTTGAAGTTTACTACTTTTTGGTAAGGGCTATCAGAACATAACACTCTATAGTAACTAGTACTTGAATGAAATGAAATCACTTACTCTTCCTTTTTAAAGGAGTCGTTCGGACCAAAACATATGTAGGGTTAAATCTGCCTTTTATCCCTGCTCTGGTGTAGAGCAGAAGCCGTTTGACAAGTAAGGGTGCCTGTGAGGTCAAAACAGCAGTTTGGTTGGTCTCAGGACGTTGTGTAAACACAATCCAGTGAAAAAATACTAACTTTGAAGCTAAAGAAATAACCACACTAGCCTAAGGACTATCTACTCTGTTAGTTATGAGAGGGCCCGCAAAATCTAGCAACAGGGGCAGCCGAAATCTAGCAACAGGGGCAGCAATGAAAAAAAAAGACTAAGCCCTCTATAAACTTAAACTTTATGTTGGTTTGTTTACTGTTGAGTGAGGAAACAATGTTTCACATTAAGTTAATCATCTGGGGACCCCCCCAAAATAACTGGGGGGTCGTGTGTGATGTGATGATGTCATCAAACGATAAAGTCGACTTCAACTCAACGTTTTACTGAGTCGAGTCGACTTGCAAAAATCACACAGTTCACGCCCCGCCCACTCAGCAAATCTCTCAGCAACTTCCTGGTGCTGGCCAAGGTAAATAGAGAGGTAAAGACAGCCACGCCCCTTTCGCTATCTCGCAGTTCCAACCAGCAGATTCTAATTTCTTCCTTTATAGTGTAGTATATAGTAAGTGAATGATTCCCAAAAAATCTGCTTTAAGTGGGATGTGAGGGGTCAAACTAGGGGTTTTTAATTATTCTGAATCCATTGCAAGCATTTGTTTGGCATGAAAAACATTCCTTGGGCAAGAAATGCCCCCACAATACGATGGTTTAGTGATGAGTCATCAATTTTCACAGTCTTTTGGGGTCCAATTTTAGCCCAAGGAATGTTTTTCATGCAAAACAAATGCTTGCAATGGATTCAGAATAATTCAAAACCCATAGTTTGACCCCTCACATCCCACTTAAAGCAGATTTTTTTGGGAGTCATTTTTGCCTTTATAGTGTAGTGTATAGCAAGTGAATGAGACTGAAAATTACCCTAGCTGTCAAACATTTTCCCAGCCATTTTAAAAAAGACACCCCGGCCAAATTTGTTTAATAACCCTCCTAGCAGCCGCGTAGATCCACGAAATGCATAGGGGGGGTCCTGATTTCGTTTTTTTGGCCTGCAGAGATCGGTTTTCGGCCAGTTTTACCCCCTCGTTTTCCTTCAGATACGGGCCTTAACGGTTTTATGATGTATTATTTATTTACTTTTCAAGTTATCACTACTGCAATAACCAACACAACCAAAGCTTACATGAAAAAGTAAATAGTTACCATTGTTGCTTGTTGGTCAACTTGGTCCTCCCGAAATGTACAGTTCTAGTTCTGTAGCAACTTGGGACAGGTTGTGAGGTCGGTATCCATTTAATTCCAATAAATGTAGTCCAATGAAAACATAGTCCAATGGAAAAATCATGCTGTCCTTCTGGCTTCTTCCACACCACAGCAAGAGAGTGTATCCACCACAGCCAAAACAAAGTCGCCACATTATGATGTCATCACTCACTCTGAGACTCTCAGACTGAGAGTCAACTGTTATTACTACTATTATAAAACGATTTGTACATGATTTGACCAGTGGCCACCTCATACAGAGCTTAGCTTCCCTCCTGCTGTTGTTGCTGGATGGTCCGGTCCCACAATCGTTCCTGACAGAAACTGTGTTCCTCTCTATGGTCCTGGCAATAATGCAGAAGAGAATACATAAATATTACACCTATTCTAGGTAGTAGGTAGGATATCCTCTAAAATGTGGTTACTATGGGCATGGTTTGGATGACAATATAGTCTTTGCAACAGAAAGTAATTATTAAAAACCATAGCAATTAAAAAATAATAGATTTAATATTAGATTTTTATTCTCAAAAATGATTATTTGATTATTCTAACCACTAATTACAATTAATTGTAGCTATTTCATGAAGGGTTTTACTTGATTGTTAGAACTATATAATTTTTAGCTTGATAACTGGTCATTGCGACCGTAGGTCGCATTTACTATCAAAAGCTCCACGGGCTGTCTGTCAGTCAGTGAGTGAGTCACACTTTTGCCCTGCTCATATCTCCACAACCGTTGCCCCGATCCATGCCAAAATTTCCACACAAACTCCTTGCCTGCCAAACTACAACCTCCAAGGACCCCCGGAGTTCCAGGGACCCCCAGGTCCCTGGGGGACCCCCAGGTGTAAAAGAAATACCAAATGTGCAAAAATGACCAAATGACCACCCCCACAGGGCTGCTCACGGGGAATTCCCGGGGACCACCCACTCCTGGTGCTCCAGAACGGATGCAAAAGTGGTGGCGCCCCCAGTGGAGGACCCCCTCCACTGCAGCTCACATAAAATGCCCTAACTCGGCCTAGGAGCGTCCGGGAGAGCCGGGGCCGGTACCTATTCGTCCGCCAAGGCAACGCGGAGACCCCACCCCTCATTTCTCACATGGCCCTCTTCTAGCGAGACCTACGGTCGCTTATCTCCCGATTAGGGAGTCTTACTGGTTTTAGGTTGTTTTTTAATGTCCACGGAATCAAGAAATGTTCTCCGCAGAATTCCGCATTATCAGGATTGTTCTCCGCGGAATCAATACTTTTTCTCCGCGGATTCCTGGGGGGACTATCTATTGAGTTGTTCCAGCAGCACTCTTAAATACTTTAAAATGTCATCAATAATTATTTTCTCAAAAAAAAGATATTTTTTTTAGAAAAAAAATTTTTTTTTTTAGAATTTTTTTTTTTTTTTTTTAGATTTTTTTTTTTTTGGGGGGGTACCAATTGGACCTGGGGGGGGACACGTAACCCCTGTCCCCCCCGCGATTTGCGCCTATGCCTCCTAGATGACAAATCCATTGAGAAACGGACCTTTGCTCTCCACGGTCACGGAACTGCCAGTTTCGACCCAACTTGAAAAATCTACAAGCTCACAACGTGTCGCGCTGCGACGCGTTGTGAGCTTGTAGATCGGCTATAAATTTGCGATTTCTGTGTTAACTCTATGGGCTTTTAGCAGGGTGTTTACCCTTCAAAACTTGACTTCAGCACCAGGGGGATGCTGAGTGGACGGGCCGTGAATAGGGCTAATATGGGTCTGGATTTGAATGGTGATTAGTGGCCTGAAAATCCTTCCAGAATGATAATATCTCAATTGTTTCTAAAATAGCAGATCGTACAATATTTGCCTCTACTGACTTTACTTACTGAAATGAACTTCCACCCACGGGCGATGGATTGTCCATAAGTGTTAGTTATTGATGGTGATGTAGTCATCAGAAGAGACAGCTATAGAGTAGGAGAGAGAGAGAGAGAGGAGAGGAGCGGGCGCTAACGAGCCTCCAACGGCCTCATTAGGACGCCCAAGCACAACCACTCCTGTCTCTGGTGAGAATGCACGCACAGGGCCGTCGATGGGGGGGGGGGGGGTAAAGGGTACTGTTGTCCCCCCTCCTGGAAAGGGGGGGGCCCTGCGGTGGGGGGCCCCCCGTTGAACAGGACTCGGGAGCAGTCTCAGTTTGTGTAGGAAAGATTTGAGTGACTGAGAAATAACTTTCTCCCAAGGTGAGATTAGGACATCATGCTTTATACGCTATTATATTAAGCCTAAACGGTTCTGCCGCCGTGTAGAACTGTTTTTAACTGTTTTTTTATTTGTTTTTTTTTACTTTAAAAATGAATAATTTCCTGAGAAAAAACAGTATTTTTCGGCCCGTGCTATGCATGGGCAAAAAACTGAGGGGGGCCCACGTGGATCTTTGATCTTGACCCCCCTCCCAAAAATCTTTACGACGGCCCTGTGACGCGCACACACGCACATACACGCATGCACACACTCGCAGGCACACATGCGCATGCGCATCATCAGCACTTTTAGAATGCAATTTTATGAAGGCCATTTAATGCATAAATTATGCCATTTTCAACCCTTTTAACTACAGTCAAAAATAGACGATGTACAAGATCACGATCGGCTATTTTCGGTGCATGACACCAACGCACAACTAGGTGTAAATCAGGCACACGGTGGTAACTCCAACCCCGACTCCTGAATCTAACCTCTAAATGCCTAATCCTACTCCTAAACACAGCCTGGGGACATTTGGCTCTCACAATTATGGTAATTCTACCGCACGCACGCACACACACACAGCCTCTGCTACACACCATTCCTCCAAAAACATAATACACAATGATATCGTCTGAAATACAGACTCCTGTTCACTCACTCTTGTTTGGTAGACCACTGGGATCACACAGTATAATCAACTGTTTAGGGGGTTACAACGTTTAACTGCTGTAAATGTTTCCCCGTCGACAGATTCCCCCTTATGTTTACTGTAGATTTGCTGTACAACGTATATGCCATATTCCCACCGGAAGAAAGGCGATGATTTCCCATGTGTCTTCATTTCCAGATTTCCAGTTACTGTAGTATACAGTATGTAGCACATGTTCACAACCAGTCCCATACAGGCAGGACATTTTGCTATATTGAAGCCTGCCCACGGCAATCATACTGTATTAGTATTTACTTTGCTTTCAGGTTGCTATCCCCCAGCATCAGGGTGTCGCACCAAATCCTGGGCCCTGGGTACAAGGATTCAATGCGGGGCCCCCCCCCCCATGAATGTTCTTCATAGGGGGAGGGGGTTTAACCCGTTTAGACTGGGAACGCATTATTACGCATTATTTTGTGCTTTAACTATTGACAAATAGCAGATATACAAGCTCACAGCGCGGCAGCTTGTAGATATTTGTGAAAAATCTTGAACATTTCTTTGAATATTTCAAATCCTTCCAAGGTTTTTTGAAAAACCTATGTTTCTATGTCACTGGTGCTCAAACGTATTTGCCCACGGACCCCCATCTCAAAATATTTAGTTCCAGGGACCCCCCCAGAAGCAAAATTTAAACTTAAAAAAATAGTAAATACATATATTCAAAGATTTACACACATTTTCACAACTTTTCAAAAAATAGCAGATATACAAGTTTGCAGATATCTGCTATTTTTCAATAGCTAAAGTATAAAATAATTCCAGGCCCCTCCACCTTGGTCCCCAAGTAACTCAGCCCCAATTCCCCCCCTTGTGACGCCCCTGCCCAGCATGGTTAGTTTAATTTTCCTCCAGTAAACACCCTCTGTGCAGTGTGTGTCATTCCTGATAAGTAAGTGCTTTATGTTGTGGGTTTTGTGCTTCTGTTGTCGAGTTATTTCATGTATTGTGTTATTGTTTTGTATTATGCGTTAATTTTCTATATTTTTCTAAAGTGTTGCCTTGTTGTTTCAGACCATGCTGTCACTAAAAGTCAGTAAAGTCAACTGTTTATTTCAAGGGTCTTCAACAGGGGGTCCGGGACCACTAGGGGGTCCTCAGAGTTACAACAGGGGGGTCCTCCAAATCTTTATGTGATAGAAACTTTTTTCTCCTTTTTTATATTAAGCACTTGAACCCTAGTGTCCATATTTGGAGAACTTTAGCCAAAAACAGCAGATCTACAAGATCTGCAGGTCGGCTATTTTCGGCAAAAAGGTTTGGTGTAGAGAGGAAAAAAGAGCTAAGTACAGATTGAAAGGTCAAGTTTATTAAGTATTGACGGTTCAAGTGGTTAAATATCTGGAAACACAAATTTGCATGAACCCAAAATACACTGATGATTGTGCTGTCAAACAATGAAACTATATGGTATCTATGGGTTGTGGGGGTCACTGCTTCATCTCTCTCTCTCAACTGGGGGTCCTTGGCCTGAAAACGTTGAAGACCCCTGGTCTGTTTGTTCTGACCATCAAGCATGGGCGAGTGTCAAGTATCCCCCACCTTCTATCTCTCATCTACATTCACTGTGTAGCTTGGCTGACACTGTATATCAGCTTCAAATCATCTCCACTGTCATATCCATAGCCTGCATAAAATATGCATTCATATATATGCATACAGTACATTATACTTACAGTATGCAATATGCATATATTTACATCTATTAATTGTTCTTAATTATGCAAAGCATGTGCATGCTGTGCCGGCCTACAGAACATGCATTCTCAGCCAGGAACAAAATGAGACCCAGTGTTCAGATTGCAGGGGGTATAATGATGGGAGATCTGAGCCCCATACATAAGACTTAAATAAAGTGTTGGAGGGTCGAAGCATTTATAACATCCTTCCTACCTTTCAATCATAGATATAACCAGTAAGACGCCTCAGGGTGACAAGCGACCAAGGTCGCGCCATGTCTTGGCCATCTGGCCCAAGGGATTTGGTTCCCTTGGCATCACAGGGATCTCCAATTCTCCATATATGGGCATAAAAGGGATTGGGTTCCCCTGGCATCACAGGGATCTCCATATCTCCATACATGGGCATAAAGGGGATTTGGTTCCCCTGGCATCACAGTGATATCCATATATGGCAATAAATGGGATTTGGTTCCCATGATATCACAGTGATGCCAGAGGGTGATGTCAGAGCGTGAGAGTCAATCAACAAAAATACACCCTTTTATGCTCACGGGTAAGGGCTAGTAAATACAAAACGAGCGGTTTTGGACATACAAGGTTTCCACCCGACAACAAGGATATACAACAAATGTCATTACTCATTATAGAGCCTTGCACAATAACAGGAACAGGAATAAGGAGGACAACATACAGTATGCAGGACACAATTTACCGCTGCCTTTTGTAACTATCTGTCTAAAGAGGAACATGATGTACCAGACCATTTATTACACATAAATGTCAGTCCTAATGGAAACTGGTTGAACACACGCACGCACACGCACACGCACACGCACACGCACACACACACACACACACACACACACACACACACACACACACACACACACACACACTCTATCAGTGCCATAATGTACACTACTAATGTACACTACACTCTGGCCATAATTAACTGTCTGGCAAGCTTATTATTGCGTATCAGACGTTCCAGGAAACAAAACTGAATCCCGCTGTGAGCTGCGGTGAACAACACGTTAAGTAAGCATACTGCTATGTGGCGTCAGTTCAGCTTATCCTAATTGGCTGAAGAGGGCTTTATGGCTGGTGCATTAAACGCATTGAAATTGCCATCATTCCATTCCCAAGTACAGTGAAGCAGTGGTTCTCAAAACATTTCTCCTGTCAAGGACGCCCACATTACCTGCGGTAGGGCTGTCACAATTATTACATAATCGTCTAATCGTGATTTTTTTTGACATAATCGTGATTATTTTTCATAATCGTCATAATCGTTTCCATGTTGAAAAAAAATCATATATTTAAAAAAAGGTCAAAAATTTGGGAAATAGCGACGCGTTGTGAGCTTGTAGATCGGCTATTTCCACTATCAAAGTTACTTTTTAACTCTCTTACTGCCAGATTATTTATTTATTTATTGGGTCTGGCGCCATCAAAAAGCGGCTTACCTTTGCAACGTTATAGTAGATTTAGAGACTTTTTTTTTTCTTTTTTTTTTTGCCTTATATTGCCTGCCAGGCTGCGCTTTCGCAGGCCAGCCAGCAGAGGGGGGCGTAATGCCATTAATGTGAATGTGGCCCTTCCTCTTCCCATACAATGGGAAGACACAAATGCACACACAGCCCCAGGGCCTGAGATAATCAACATGGAAGCAAAATGGTCTCCGTTGATGTCAACGCATAATGGATTTTTAAGAACATCACTGCTCGCGATGTGATTACAGTACACGGCGGTACGACCCCTCATTAGCTTACAGTCATCAGACGAGGTAAACGAACGAGCGCCGTATTGGCCGTCCTCACTCGTTAAAATTGGGGCAAACAGGAACGTTCAAAGCAGAATAAGAGTTAAGTAGTAAGTTGTCAAATATGTCAGTAATTTCTTTGTATATTTAGGTTATGTGTCATATCTACCATGTACAACTTCAAAGCCTAAAAGGCAAAACAGAAATGTAATTGTCAATGACAAAAACACAATTAAATCGTTAATCGCCAATTATTTGAGTGACAATTAATCGTCACGTAAAATGTCATATCGTGACAGCCCTAACCTGCGGATAGTAGCACGCATTACAGCTTGTTTACCGTAACGTGTGTTATGGTAAACAAGCAAGATACAGGAGTGATAATGATAATGAAGCAATAAGCCACAAGAGGCGAGTGGTTACCTGGTATTTTACACCGACTGAGAGGCGTAGGAAGGCACGAGACGCAGCCGAGTGTCTCCAACCTTCTCAGCCGGTGTAAAATACAGGTAACCACAAGCCTCGCGTGGCTTATTGCTTTTCTAAAACGGTTACAATATGGCAACATGAAACATCATAGACATGTACCAATTAAAACTGTTCTATTTCACTAATAATTCACTATAAGGTCTGCTCTGCAAGAAAGTAGTCCCCACCTACAAGAAAGTAGTTCCCAGCCTTTTGCCAACAACACAGGTGCAGATAATTGGTGCACTAGCTGTGGAACACTGTGCAAGGAAATAATGCACCTGGGTTTGATATAGACGGATTCAAGGTGTGGATTATAGTCTCATATACCACAGCAATTAAGGGAAACCAGCCAATCAGAATCAAATAATGGAACTAGCCGTTTTAGAATGCATTTTATAGCATCTTTCGAAAAACAAAGTTCCAAAGAGCTACACAGAGCAAGGTTGAAAACAACACACAACAAAGCAAAATCAAAGAACAGTTTGATTAAACAAATAACAACATTAGAGTGTTCACCTGTGATGTCACAGTGATGTGTCAAGGGAACCACAGTGTCAGGTGTGACCTTCAAAGATACACAGATACGTGGACAAGATGAGCCTACACCAAGGTTCCCCAATTAGTTTTCCCCAAGGGCCGAATCATGTCTAGGGTACCAAGCCGAGGGCCACAACATTGCAGGGGGCGACGGTGGCGTTCCCGCTACTCCAGCGACAGTTCAGATATCGTCGTTGTCGGATGAAAATCTTGTATGTCCAAAATCGTTCATTTTGCATTTATCATTTTAAAAATTATTTAAACTATAGTGAAAACAGCCGATCTACAAGCACACAACGCCTCGCACCGTGAGGCGTTGTGTGCTTGTAGATCTGCTGTTTTCACTACTTTTGTGAGACGGCCTTGAATGATGAAGCAGGGCTTTACTTTGCGAAAGAACCACCTGACGGGCAGAAACCTCGTATCTCGAGGTTTCAAATATATGTTTTTTGGTCAATTAAAGCCCTACTTCATCATACAAAAGTGTCGCACAAAACTAGTGAAAATAGCAGATCTACAAGCACACAACGCCTCGCACTTGTGTGCTTGTAGATCGGCTATTTTCACTATTTTAGATCATTTTTAAAATGATAAATACAAAACAAACGGTTTTGGACATACAAGGTTTCCACCCGACAACGACGTTATACTAGTGTTGTTGCTGCTCTTATACCACCATTATTACTGGGGTTGGCGGGGGCCTGACAGTAGCCCCCCGCGGGCCGCAAATGGCCCGCGGGCCGCCTATTGGGGAACCCTGGCCTACACTGTAGGTGCCCGGGTGTCACCCAGGTTTTATGGAACCTCCAGGAAAGCCCTATCTGAGCATCTCAGGCTTACGGGGACAGCATATCAAAGATATTAGTAGCCCATTTATAAATAATACTGTACGTTAAATGACTTGCTCCTGGGGCTCACAGGCAGCCAGTGAAGGGCAGCTAGTATAGGAGCGATATGGTCCCGTATTAGTATAACCTGTCAGGCGGTATATGACTTTCTTGCTAAGGCCGGAGCAGAGGGAGTTGCAGTAATCAAGGCGTGATGATATGAGGGCATGAATGACTTTTTCGAGGTCGAAAGTAAGGATGATTGTAACGCAGATGAAAGTCGGTGAAGCAGATTCTGTGTTTACCTTTACACACTGGAGAAAATTGTGCAAGTCAACTGATAGTCTGTATATATTATATCATCGCTGTCTATCAGTATATAAATCAGTGCTATTGAACACCTTTTACGTCTGTGTGTTGGTTGAAGACATATTGAGCCAATGAAAAGTATTAAAAAGCGCAGTGGAGAACCACTGCTTTAGAGAGTCTGGAACTACACTCCCTGAAAACCAATATTAATAATAATATAAAATGTATAAACATAAAAAAAATGTTTTTAATTTCCATTTCTGCTAAGCAGCAAGCTACTGTATATGCTTTGATTATTCAGATTTAAATGTGGTCGAGAATCTTCGTTGAGATCGGCACGCTTCTTTCTGTATGCACCGATCCCAGGAATACTGCTACTTTTACTGAAGTCTTATTAAGTGAAGGAAATGTCATACAGTGGACAGACAGTACATTAGCTTCTCTAACTGCACCCAGTGAACTTAGTTCGACATACTTCATATTTGTATTTGAAGAGTTGTTCACTGTCTAGTGAGACCCTCATTACTTCATTTGTATAGCCTATTTCAGTAAACAACCATCATCAAACAGGAGTGAGACACTTTTCTTCAAATGTATGGCCTATTTCAGTATAAACAAACCCTCATTACTTCATCTAGTTCAGGATGGTTCAAAGAACAGTATATAGTGAGACCATCAAAGTGGTTGTTTTTACAGAAGGAGACTCATATTTAAGGGAGACTTGTCAATGCGTAGTGTGTTTGTGCATGCATGCGTATGGAGGACAAATATCTGTAGGAGATTGTGTGTGTGTGTGTGTGTGTGTGTGTGTGTGTGTGTGTGTGTGTGTGTGTGTGTGTGTGTGTGTGTGTGTGTGTGTGTGTGTGTGTGCGTGTGTGTGTGTCATGTGATTCCGTGCCAGATCGCACGCTCGCTGACAGTTGGGATGAGGTGTGACATTCCTTGTGTGAGTGCATGCATGCATGAGTGTGCATCTGTGTGTGCGTGCGTGCGTGCGTGCGTGCGTGCGTGCGTGCGTGCGTGTGTGTGTGTGCGCGCGGGTGCGTGCATGTGACATGTGTGCACTGCTTGCGTGTGACTGAGTAACTTCCATGTGTTTTTTCTCACTTGTTTTCAGTCCAGTGTTAATCCATTCCTCACATAATAACCGTCAGTTGAATTATTCAGGCTGACACACAGAACAGGACGTCTTAAGACCTGGCCTCCCTGTTTTGGACAGGATATTCTCCGCCAAGCGCATCTGTGCAAGGGAGCATTCAAAAGACAGCCACGGGTATGTTAGAATGGGAAAATATTAATTGTCCGACCGCGAGCGTGCATGTGAAAGATACAGCTGTCTCACTGTAGCATGCTCCCATGCCAGCCACTCTCCACATACACACACTAATTGCGACCGTCAGGTCGCAGTTACTATCAAAACCTCGACCAGCTGTCTGTCAGTCTGTCTGTCACTCGTCACGTCACACTTTTGCTCTGCTCAAATCTCCGCAACCGTTGCCCCGATCCATGCCAAATTTTGCACACACACTCCTTGCCTGCCAGACCCATCAATTCACACATGACCCTCTTCTAGCGCCACCATGAGGCCGATTCATGCGAAACACATTTTTGGACGCAGCTCCTACAATTTTTGCCCTAAAATCACGCAAATCGGTACACAGTATGGCTACACTCATGTCATCAACGTGGATCTGTCCCATTTAGCGCCACCTTCAGGACGATTTTTTAAAACACATTTTTGGACACTGCTCCTACACATTATACAAATATTTGGTGACCATTGGCTAGCGGACAGCGCCATCCAGTGTTGGATTTTAGGTAACACAACTTAAGTTGCATAAGGCAGTTAATGTGTTAAGTCATAAATACCACCGCTCACTTCACACTGGGTGAAGCAGATCTACAAGCTCGAAACGCTACTTTTGAATCGTCAGTTGTGGACAGGCCTTGTGCAGTTGTAAACGTCTGTTGAGAACGTGTAGGGAAGAGTAAAACTGACTGTGGAAAGTGGACTGACTAATCGAATGGCAGGTGTGGGGAATTTGGCAGGTGTAGGGAATTTGCTCAATCAAGCTAAGGCTGGGGTTGCCATGGCAATTAATTGTCTCATTTGGGCCACGGCCAGAGCCTTTTCTGGTTCCGCCTATCTGACTGGATCGACGCACTCCCTCGGGTCGTCTGCGACGTGTGTGTCTAGGGCTGCTACACACTGCAAGATATTTTCTCTGATTATGCTGTCGCCGACCATTTTTGGCACTCGCCGACAAAACCCCCACTCTGACACAAGATCGGGCTTTGCTCCCCAAGGTTTTGCTCGTTGTGCGTGAAAGGCTCTGTGACAAGATAATTGCGTGATTCCGGTGCTCTGCGAGAGCTTCCCGTGCGCTTCTGAATATCTGGCAGGTTAGATATTTGGCTCTATCGCCGACTGGGCTAGCACTGGGAGGAGCATCAGTTTCAACCAGCTCTATGCCTAAACCTAACCCAAACCCTAACCCTAACCTCAGTAACCGTGACGAGGGAGTAGCTAACCTGCCGAATCCCTTAGTCGAAATGATGGGGCGTAGAAATAGTGAGATTTCCCACTCTTCTGGGGGGTCTCTGGCACATAACATTTTCGAATGGGGGTCCGTTGCCAAATACATCAATGTGGGGTTCCTTGGAACGAAAACACATGAGAACCACTGATTTAGAAGGCCTGTGTAGATTGGGCCTCAGGTCTCTAATAGGTTAATGATGTATTAACAACAATGCTCATGATGAAACAGCCCTGTTTATCTTTGTCTGGATTAAAACCCCATTCCAGGCTTTTGCTGAGTGTGCAGTGTGTTTTGTGTGAACTCCGGGTACACACAGCAGCAGCACCCTGAAACCAATGAATCATAATGAAAGAGAAATAAAGGGGCCATAATAGAACTCTAGAATCTAGAAGAGGATAACAATGAATCATTTGATAGAGGAGGAGGCATTACCTCGCCTATGCACCGCCCAGTAGCCTCAGAAGAGATATAGATCTGCCAGCCAATTATGTTGTCATGGTCCATACCACGCTTTTCGCATTTCCGGAGATAAACGACCGAAAGCGTCTAA
The DNA here is from genome assembly GCF_963921795.1 of Nannobrachium achirus. Taxonomy (NCBI): domain Eukaryota; kingdom Metazoa; phylum Chordata; class Actinopteri; order Myctophiformes; family Myctophidae; genus Nannobrachium; species Nannobrachium achirus. The sequence goes on along the minus strand of NC_137817.1, from coordinate 62,795,908 downwards.
TTGGACAATTACTTCATAGCTCCGAGGAAAAGGTCATATTGTACAGTATACACACACAGGCATGTGGGATACATGCTGGCTCAGTTCAGGGGTGTCGCACCAAATTCTGGGCCCTGGGTACAAGGATTCACTGCGGGCCCCCCATGAATGTTCTTCATAGGGGGTTTAACCCATTTAGACTGGGAACGCATTATTACGCATTATTTTGTGCTTTAACTATTGAAAAACAGCAGATATACAAGCTCGCAGCGCGGCATCGAGTGCTGCGCTGCGAGCTTATATATCTGCTATTTTTGAAACATTTTGAAAATTTGTCAAGATTTCTTTGAATAGACTATTTCAAATCCTTCTAAGGTGTTTTTTGAAAATGTTTCTATGTCAGTGGTGCTCAAACTTTTTCATGTGAAGGACCCCCCAAAATGATATGTAGGCCTATTTGGTCCACGGACCCCCCATCTCAAAATATTTAGTTCCAGGGACCTCCCAGAAGCAAAATTTTAGTTACAAATGTTCGCTTAAAAAAATACATATATTCAAAGATTTGCACACACTCTTCAAAAATAGCAGATCTACAAGCTCGCAGCGCGGCACTCGGTGCCGCGCTGTGAGCTTGTATATCTGCTATTTTTCAATAGCTAAAAGGCCCCTCCACCTTGGGCCCTATAGTAACTCAGTCCCACTTTCCCCCCCCTTGTGACGCCCCTGGGCTCAGTTAATCAAACCAAACACTGCCCGGGCCCTTTTGGTAAAATGTCACTGAAGCAACTAGCACTGATAAGCTGTTTTATATACTACATCCCCTCACCTCACTATTATATTTGCCACTTGACACCCAAGAGACTAAAGCGGGGGGGGGGGGGGGGGGGGGGGAAAGAAATTACACGACATGAACCACAGCTCTTCAAGCTCTAAATCAAACGTCCCCACCTCGCGTAATCTCATTTTAACCTTGTAATTGCTTTTAACGTTGTGGCTCCTCGGAGCCGGGCGAGCCAGAAAGAACAGGGTCCGGCTTAGCTCTGGTCCATAGCGTTAGAAGGAGTTCTCCTTGACGCTGTGGTACTTTCCATCCGTTGCCCAAACACCCGCGGTAGTGCAGCGGCCGCAGCCTCTCGTTTTAGTCGAAAGTAAAAAAAAAAAGACTTTCGCTAAACAATGAGGGTTTTAACACAACACGTGCCACTGCGTTGCCAAAACAATAAACTATTCACTGCCAAGGCTTTTTTAAATAATATTTACGGGATTCTGGAGTGCTCTGTGTCCACTGTGTGCGCGCCCACCCCAGTTCATGGCCGCGCTACGTGTGTTCTTTCATGTGGGGAAAAAAGATAATCCATACGGAAAAATCCATGCTTCACCGAGAGAGAGCTAAAATGGACCCATCGCGCGATGTAGGGTGACAGTAGGAAAAAACAACACATTCTCACCCCTAAAGCGTCATACAACCGACGCGTTGTGAAGTACTGTACTGCGTCGGACGATAGACGCTTTGGGATTGCCTACTGTTTCACGGGTTGGACGCATTGGGTGGTCTAAGAAGAAAGAAAAAAAAAGTAGTTCCCGAAGCGGGATTCGATACCGCTTTGAAGGGCTTACTGGTTTACCAGCCACCCATCGCTACCGCTCACGCCACTATAAATGACGGAGCCACGCCGTCTCAGGCGCCGATGAACCCCGAGAGACGCCGCCGAGGGAGCGGTAGCGACCGAGTCGCCGCGGCGAACGGTGTGAACAGAATAGTAATTTTTGACCAGGGGACTGCTTCCGCGTCCGAATACGGCTCAAAGAAGGGACTACGTTATCATCCACGTTGTCAAAGAGTCGAAACCAATTTTAGCCGACTTTGCTCCCCCTAGTGGGGACAGAGTTAGGCGCCGGTGATCCAGAGTAAACACGGCTGTGGCCGGGTTAGGCAGAGGATGGTGAATTTTTCTATTGACAAGATCGGTAGAGGGCACAGTGGAGCGAACCGGCTGGACTGATCAGCACCACATTTCTTGTGTGGAATCAGTGAAACACAATGATTGGACCACACAACGTATGTGCCTCCCAGAAGATAATATTTGAGTTAAAAATATTCTGATATTTCAAAAAAAATCAAAAATAGCAGATGTACATGCTCGCAGCGCAGCATGAAGTGATGAAATGGTTAAAATGATGCGATGCTATATTAACACATTTGGCTGGGGACCCCCTGGAACCCCCTTAAGGACCCCTAGGGGGTGCCCGGACCCCACTTTGAGAACCACTGCTCACCAGGAGCAGTCCTTTCATTCACGTTTTGCTGCACATACCCTGTCTACCGCACCTGCTCATAAACACAAGTGAGAACACTTTTTGAGTACCTGTCCTTTTCTTGAGTATCTGTATTTTGGGATGTTTAGGACTTTCACTCCGCTACATTTCAAAGACAAATGACTCAGCTACATTTCTACGATGAATTAAGCCTCAGAACGTTCAGGGATTTCGTTCCTCCCGTGGGGTTCTCATAATATTGTATTTCTTTCAGGTACAAGGTGACAAATAAAGTCTTTGAATCCTGAATCTGTCCCGCGATAAAAGTGTTTCTGTTTTGGGCATGTCATAGAAGGTGAACATTCTATGAATAAGAGCAGGGGTGCAGAGCGGCATTAAAATATATATATTGACAGCCCATTCGTCCTTGTTTAAAATAGCTGCAGAATTAAATAACTTTTAGCGAGTTT